>NC_136662.1:20197780-20809863 GCF_903797595.1 Erithacus rubecula | reverse complement strand
AGGAGATGAAAGATTATTTCGTGTCAACATAACAGAAGACAATAATAAATCCATAATGTAAATAATATGCCTGGAAAAAGAGCTGTGTATGATTAGTGTGTGTGTGACTAGATTGCAACTGGGCTTTACTTATGGAAATACTTCTAGCAGTGTGGAAACACTTGGTTTGAGTGAACAAAGTCACAGAAAAAACTCTTCTGCAGTTGGCTTCTTTTTGAAAGATACTTGAGTAGTCACCTTGTACTAGTTTTAGATTTGATTGCTCAGAAGACTTGAGGAGATGGAAACCAGCAAACAATGAATTAATTTCAATTTGTTTCCCATTTCTGTAGAGGTGGATTTGCAATATTAATGTGAGCAGTGTGAATTCTGACCTTTTCTGTCGTTGTGGTTAGGAATGAGATATTAGGGAGAAATTCTTTACTGTGAGAGCAGGGGGGCAGTGACACAGGTTTCCCAGGGAAGCTGTGGCTGCCCCATCCCCAGGGTGCTCCCCAGGCTGGATGGGGCTCTGAGCAGCCTGGGACAGTGGCTGGTGTCCCTGCCCATGGCAGGGGGCTGGGAATAGATGCTGCTTAAGGTATCTACCAACCCAGCCCATGCCAGGAATAGTGTCTTAGCTTTTCCATTCCTGTCTGGCCATCAGCCCTTGTCCTTTCATTCTTAATTTCTTCACTAAATCCCTTTGTGAATTTTCACTAATAATGTCTGTTTTGTTTCAAGTATACTGAAAAAAGAACCCTTCCAACCAGCAATGAAAAGCATCCCTATAGGAAAACAATTAGACGAAAGCAGGATATTTTTATGTTTTTCACTTGTACTTAAAACATTTTTGCCTTTTCCATGTTTTTCCTTCCCTTGTTTCCTTCATGAAAATCTGATCCAGTTAATGTAATACTTTGCATCTTCAGGCTCATGTATAAAAAATTAGCTATATCTTTAATGCAAAGTACAAGTATAATTCTGTACATCTTTCCAAGAAATGGACAATATCCAACATAGAATTTGACACTGTGGAACAGAGCAGGAGTCTTGCCAGCCAGAAGTCTCTGAGAGCTGACAGTTTGAAATAATTCAAAGGTGCCCAAGAAATACATTTCCCACATGGCAGTTTCTTTCTAGCCCCAGCAATTATGTCTGGCTATTAAAATTTTGAAATGTGGGGCAAAAGGAAAAGAAAGGATAAATGATAAAAGAGGGAGGGGATAATGGTCACAAATGTGCTCCTTGTGTTTCCTCCAGAAAGGAGCATGAATGGAGCCCCAGAATGTTTCCTGCTGCCATTGAAACCAATTAGATTTTTTTGCATTAACTTCAGTAAGAGCAAATGCAGGCCCCTAGAGATAAATATTTCTGTCAATATAGCAAAAAACCTGTTTCATTTCAGGTCATAATGTAGACAGAGATATGATTTTGTCTTCTAATCTGGTGTAGGATTTATATAACTGAAGGAGAAAGGCACTTTAATCCTTGGGTTAAAACGATTATATTTTGTCTTCTAAAATAAAAAAAGAAATCACATGGGAGTTGTTCTGTTATAAAACTATTGAGATTCTTTCCTGTACTAAAAGAACAATCATCTGATCTTTGCAATTGCTGATTTGTGTAGTCAAAGAGTCGCTGAAGCGTATTCTGTTGCTTCTATTTTAGGAAGAGCAGATACTTTCATAAAGCTGCCAAAATTTTTTTCATTTTTTGGGGGGGCGTCTAAAATTTGAAATGCAGTAGACCTCTACTGCAACACTTCATCATTCAAGCTGCCCTTTTAAACCAGTGAGAGTAAAGATCATCTCCAAGAATCAGAGTACAAGGCATAGATTTGTGAGAAAAGGTCTCTATAAGAATTGGAAAGTTTAGTAATTTGGGATGTTCTGCTCTGAAAAGAGATGTTTTGAATTTCTAATATAGCTGAAGCTTTTTAATAAATAAATGCTACTTGGTTTTAAATGAAAATATGTTCTAGGAATATTTACAGTTGTGGTTTTTTTTGTTTGTTTCATTTTGCTGCCACCTCCCTGCATGGGAATCTAAACCATGCTTGAATTATTGATTGATTTAATGGTAAGCCATCAAACAGCTGATTATTCAGGTGTAAAAGTTTTCACATGGCAATGGAAGAATTCATCAGGGAATTGGAATGTGTATATGGATAGTAATTTTTTTCCTCTGGAGAAACAGTTACCAGTATGAACATATAAATAAGTTATTTCCCTGCTGAAATAAATCTGAAGTCTTAATTCTGTCTATTGACAATTCAATAGATTTGATTTTAGATATCCTTCTAATGATGTGACTTATTAAATAATGTACATCTTTAACATCTGTGAAAAAGTCATCTGAAGGTGGCAGAAATCTAAACAAATGTATTCTTTTTTCACTTTCAGTAAACAAATTGTGCTTGGTCCTGGTATTGAAAAAATTATTTGTGAAAAAGTTCTTCTCAAAGTGGGTGCAAAATCAGGAAACAAGACCAAATCCACAATATAATTCTGCAAATATTTGTTTTGTAAAAATCCTGCATTGTTTTCCTTATCAAAGGCAATCCAGATTTTTTCCAAGGGGAAATAGGTAATATGCAAAAGCATATTTGCAAAAGCAAAGCCTTGGAAATTCCTTGTAACTGTGGGCAGAAAGTAACACAATTCCCATTGGTTGTGTTTGCCCACTAATAAGCAACAACAGGGCAGCTGATCAGCCTGTTAGAACAATTCCTTTAAGTATAAACAAAGCTGGAAACGTTTGGCAGCTTTTTTGTTCAGTTGCCAGTTTCCAAGACCCAAATAAGCTGCCACAAGGCCTTTGTCTGGAAACTGGCTCCAGAGGGACTGGAAGCTGGGAAATCCAGGGAATACCACAGTCCTGCTGACCTGGGAACAGCCAGCACTAGGACCAAGGAGCAGAAAACCAGACTGGCCTTTGAGCTGGGAGGCACAGGCAAGAGGCATGGAACTATTTCTGCAAAGTGTCTTTGTTTCAATAGTCATCTAAAAAACGTGTCTGAGATTTTTTGAGCAGCTTTGCATAGATGTATTCTGAGATCTAAGAAGACAAATCAAATACTAGAAATCATTAGAAAATTAAAAATATAAAAATTTAGAATATAATTTTTGTGTTGTATGAAAATCCATGATCTGGCTCCATCTAGACACTGAGAAGTTTTTGCCACCCCTACAGACCTCCCTCCTCCCCAGTCTCCACAAGGCTGTGATAGATCTGAAGAGGGCCCCATGGAAGGGCTAAAAGATAAGAAAGCATGGAAGAGCTTCTGCATTAGGAATGATTAAATAAATGAGGATCTTTCAGTCTGGAAGAGAGAGGGCTGATGGAGACTGTGATAGCAGTCTATAAAATCATAAAGTGCAGATAAGGCTCAGTTGTTCACATTCTCTTCACAGTATCTTGTCCAAGAGCCAGGGGAAATCAAATGAAGGTAGCAGGAGCCAGATTTAAAAGAAATAAAAGGACACTGATCTCATGTAGTGGGTAGGTGATCTTGCCAAAAGATTGATGGGTGGTAAAATTCTCTGTTGGCTGAAGGGGAGAATGGTCAAGTTCATGGAGGAGAAATTCACTGAGGTTTAGCTGAGCGCATGGATACTGTGTCTGGTTTAGTAAGTCCCTAAGCTGTGAATAAGTGAAACCTGGGTGAATATTAGGGGAAATAATGATTTATATTTTTTTTGTTTTTTATACTTTTCCCTACTTATCCACTTATGGCCATTCTTGGAGATGGAATACTGTGCTAGAGGGGTTTCTGGTCTCAATGTGGCTGTTTTTATGTTCTCAACTGCTTTTCAAATTTACCTGAATTTGAGGAATTGTGTACTCTCTGTGTGTTGAAAAAAAACAGGTCAGACTTGGAAGCTGAAGTTTGAGTCTAAAATGCAATTTCTGACCTTAATGTGAACTTTTGAATCTGGATGGGAACAGAAATTCCCCAGTGGTAAATATATCATTATAATTAAATAAACACTGTGCCTGAAGGTGCAAAATACAGGAATATAACCCCAAGCAATTCAGCACTGATTTCCCTTTACCAGTTCCTGCTTGTTTGCAATGCTTTTTCAAGAACTCTATATAGAATGAAGTAAAGGGACAAGCATATAGTTCCAAATTATCATGTAAAGAAGTAATAAAAATGCTCTGTACATTAATGAGCATATATTCAGCAATTCATGCCAATGATCTGTCAAGTCTCCATCAATAGGCACATGTAAGCAAACAAGTTTCACCATATCTGATGGGTCAAGTGCCTATAGGAGAATTTGATTGAAACTTTTGAATGGGGCACCGCTCCCTTTAACTTTGCTGCTCCATGCTCTGGTACATTTATTTCCATTTTTCTATTAAAATGCTTTAGGAAAAAATGCATTCAGAAATGCTTATCAAAGTAAATCCAGAACTCAATGTTATTCTTATGATTTGAAAGAGACAAAAAGTCTGGGGGAGGAGAAATGTTGGTAATAATCTTTGTATCATGTTTTATGAACTGGTAGTGCTTGTTTTGTTATTGCATTGTAGGAAGTTCAGGAATTGTTCTTACAACTATTTGAGAACTTGATAATTACAGTGAGGACTGTGGGAATGTTAAGTAATGTATGTAACTGAGAACAGGAAAGTGAAAATTCCAAATTAATCTTTTCCCAAAGCTTTCCCAAAGCTGCTCTTTTACTGAGACAAAGGACGTGGAAGGCACAGCATTTCTCGTTGATGGTCATCATGTGCATCAGTGGTACACTGGGTGTATCCAGTGTGAGAGAGCAGAGCTGGTCTGGCAGCCATGCAGCTCCTGCTGAGCTCTTCCAGGGGTTTGCCCATCTGGAGACTCCTGGTGTGATTCCCAGCAGCTGCTGCAAGTGATATGTAGGGAGCTGGTCATGGCTCTTTCTACCTGCCCATCTCTTCTGGCCACTGAATGCTCTTAAGCACAGTTTTACAAACCTGGGAGAGAGTTGCTTTTCTCTGAAAGTGAGTGCAACATATTATGCAAGAATGATACAGGCTTCAAAGAGGAGAAGGGGAAAATATGCATGATCATGAATGGAACTGGCTGTGAAACAACCTCTCTTAGCAACATAGCTTCCCTTTCTTAAGGCACCAGGCTCCAATTCATGGAACAGCCACTGGCACTTAGCAGAGCATCAGGGGCAGATCCCACACAGGCTGTCTGCTCCTGCCTGGCCACTCGGGTGAGACCAGGCTCTCTGATAAGACAGACCCGTGTAGTAGCCTTCATACTAAATCTGGGAGTGTTTTGTGGAGGAAAAGATGGCACAGTCTACAGTGCATGTTGCAGGTTTTTTAGGAACTGCTATGCCAGGAAATAAAACTATAAATATTTCCAGTGCCTTTAATCCATAGCCTGCTACTTATTTCTCTATTATCCTATAATGCTGGATGAGCATAAGGTAAAGAATCACTATATAATCCTATTATATACACACTCTCTTTCAACATTCACTGCTTTAGACAATTGTGTAATTACTTTTCATTCATTTCCACCACTTATTATGGAAACCTTTTCTTTCTACATCCTTGAAGCATTGCATCCCATAGGTACGATGGGATATCTTGTGCTAAGAATAATTTTCCCCTGTAAAGCGTTTGAAGCATTATAGAATCTCATTTTTTCTAATCAGCACTCTAGTTTCTTGTGGGCTAAAATTAGGCTTCCTGTCTCTGGCATGCGAGGCGTCAGCGTGTGTGACCTTCAAGCTGCCATCCGGCCTTGAAGTGCAATTTTTGCATCGGGAAATCTAGAGGCAGCAGCTTTCCCCTTTTTTGCAGCAGCAGCAAGATGATGAGAAGCAGTCAAGTGAGCAGCCAGCGCAGGGATCTCGCTGCCGGGAAGCCATGTCAGGGTGATGCTCCAGAGCGCTCTGCAGAGCCCAGGCACCCGAGCACGGGGCTGTCCTCGCAAGGTGACCAGCCCCGGGGCTTGCCATGAATATTAATGGCTAAACTAGGCAATGATGAAGAATCGATACTTTAATCTGCATAAGGGTAATGTGCATTCCTTATGCATTACAAAGCTGCTGCACTACAGCGTCTGAATTTCACCCGTACGCTAAACTCATCTGCAAGCTCTCTCTCCTTCTGAATTATGCATACATTGCATAGCCTGTTGCCTACAACAGATTTATGACAATCTCATTGCACCTATGCAAATTTTTTTTGGTTTTAAACATCAAGCACTTAATGTCTTTACCGAGGGAGAAAACATCATCACGCAGGAGTGGATGCAGAAAGGTTTTATTGCTCACACTGTGTGCTGCTCTTCCTAACTTCCCTATTAGTTCCACATTGTATGTGGTCAGTTAAATGACCGTTTTTGCCATGCTCTCAGCACTTTGTTCACTGCGGCTACAGCACAATATTCTTTGTCCTCTTTTTCTCTCACGTACTGAGAACAGCAGCTGATAATAACAGAACTCAAGTTGCAGCTTGGAAATCACCGTTTTAGGTGATTTTAATTATGATGGATGAAGGAGAAAAATGGCAAAAACATGCTTTCAGTAGTACTGAGCAAATATGACATGGAACTGATACACAGAGCTTATATTACAGATCTGTCAAATTACCCAAGGATAATTTGGGTAGCTGGCGGATTCCCAGCTCATCAGTTCGGTAGCACAGGCAACACATGCTGGTTAGTTTTGCTTGGGCTTGACATATAAATTTCTGACCATCACCAGAGCAGCTTTAATTGATAATGGACATCTAATTCGAAAATAGGTGTGTTCCCCTTTAAATGGTAGCTGTCACATCACATCACGTCACATCACATATGTCACGTCATGTCCCATTAAATCACATTATATGCTGGCATGATGCAAGATAGCATGATGAGGGGCTAATGGAACGTGACAGCTAATACCTGCTAACAATTTGAGTGGTGGGTATCAGGTCTGAATGGGTGCCAGACTTCAGCTGGGTTTTTGTGAGAGAACAGTCTTTGCCCAAAGATCGAGCTTTTCCTCAAAGCATAACTTTAGTAGCTGCCCAGCTCCAAATTTAAAACCAGTAGAGGTATAAATATACTGGTAAAACCAGTAGGTGTATTTTATTTTTTTTATCAAGTGACTTATGACACCTTAAGGGACATGCTAAGGGAGAGATATAGGTCTGTCAGAAAACATGCAGAAATGGCTTTAATTTTTCAACTTCTGGCTGATTTCAGGTGCCAAAGTACTGTGGGGATTTACCTAATATGAAAAATTAATTTCTGAATTGGTCAAAGCCCTGCTTAACCCAAGAAAATTCAGCTGAGTGATCTACTGGAAAACACTCAATAATCTGCAAAATCTGTGATACTGTTTTAATGATCGGGTTAAGTTTCCACACGGTGTTTGTACAGCCCCCTCTGGGATCTCCACAGGTTAAATTACAGTATATGCAAGAGTGAGTTATGACTTGAGTAAAGGCAACAGGGAAAGCACAGTATGTGCAGCTTCCATTTTTCATTGCTTGCACTACATTTGCAGCAATGTCAGTAACACAGACCTTGGGGAATCAGAGTCATTGCCAACTCACAGGGGAAATTTCTCATGTAGCTCTTCCCAAATATTGATTGTTAGGCAATCTTTGAAACCTGCTATGTAAAGAATTTTTTTGCTTGTAGACTGAAGGGATGCAAAAGTTTCTAAGCTAAACATAAAGCAAGATAAAAAGTCTCCTAATTGGTGAGGTTTTGCCTCAGGATTTTTGTTGTTGCTTTCTGCACTAAGTCTCATTAAAACCCTGAATAATTCCTGTATCCTGTGTTATCTGTTTAAAGAACTGATTGAGTTGTGGGGTGACTTTCTCCCCAGTACATTCTCTTTGAATCTTAATTTAATGGGAAAAGAAGATCAATCATTTTTCTGGAATTGCTATGGCATAATCATAATTTACACTAATAATTTTAAAACTGGGAAAGTCTGCATCAATCATGAATGTATAGTACTGTACTGTATAGTAATGAATAACTGTTTCAGGGTACTTAAATATTATGAAACATCAGAATTGTGTGTCTGTTTGTAATCCTTTTGATAGCCTTTTATTCCCTGCACCATATCTGCCATATCTTCCACTTCGTGGAGTGCATCAGTCTCTCAACAGGTAAGTCCTTCTGAATGCTTTTAAATCCTGACATCCTCAGGTACTTTAGGAACATTTAGAGTGGTCATTATACTGAGAATAACCATTTTTCAGCTAATTAAATTGATTCTGATAACTCTCAAAATGTCAAGACTTCAGCTTTCTGGAATCGCTCATGAGAGATGCTAAATTGACAGTGATCATTAATTATAGATTTTCACCTCTTGCTGGGGTTTACTGTAATGGGGTCTGTTTAAGATTACTTTTGGAGAGTTACTTGGATCTGCAGCATGTGCAGGGAGCAGCAGGACCAGCTTCCTGCTGTAGGGTAGATGTGTTTCAGTCATGAGTAAACTCTGTGAAATTTCAGAAACACCATTTGTGTGTTCTTTTCCTTGTAGGCTGTGCAGGATTAGGCTCACAAATTACTGGTTTTAGACTTACTGAACTCTAGTCTTTCTTAAAATCAATGTGACTTGAAGGGACAGTGGGAGGAGGGGTAATCCAGAAGCCAAGGCTTCCTTCCCATATTGTTGGAAAGATGGGCATCAGTGCAGGGGCTGCCTTGCTGCTCTGTTCAGGTGGGGTAAATTACACTTCAGCCTCTGCATCTTGTGCCTCCATTTAACTTACCCTCCTTGGCAGCTGGAGCCAGTGAAGATAAAACTCCAGGCTGGGATGGAGTTTGGGCTACCTGCAGGGAGCACCAGAAGTAGGTGCTCGAGAAGGCTGAATATTTTTGGTAAAACCTGTACGTCTCTCACCTTTTGGTGACCTGCCAAGGTCTATGCATTGTACAGAGTACCTCTTTTGGATTGGACACGTTATCAGTAGCTCATTACTTCAGAGGTTTTTCTTCTATTGAGCATGGCTTCTCTAATTTGTCCATTTAATGCAGTTATTTATTTATTTTCAGTTTTAATTTGTTGTCTTCCTAGAGACTGTGGTTTGTGGATGCATCAGATAACTGAAAATATGTTATCACAGCTGTTGTGTTACAGCATAAACAAAAAATGAGAGAACAGTGACTTTTTATTTTTAATATAATAATTTTTAATATATTAGATTTTAAATATTTGATTAACATAAATATTGGTAAATTCTTTCCAGACTCTAATGCAGATGTGGAGGCTGTATAATATTTGAGTTTACCAGCAGAAATACTGACATACTGTTCTGGTTTATATCACCAGCTATATTTTATCTGTCCAGTCCCTGGTACATATTTCTTCTTAGTCAACACAACTCTACAAAAGCTTGCCATCCCTCATCTCCACTCTTATCTGCTGCTGTACAACTAAATCCTGCTCCTTGCTGTGAATCAGATTTGTCTGTCCCATCACCCTTCACTGCAGACACTGAAACAACTGGTTTAGGATTGTCACTTCAGTTCTGGCTTTTATGTGTTTCCTATTTGAATGGACTTCTTCTCCCTCATCTGTACATTCTAATTCTGCTATTAAAATAGGAGAAGTCATTGGAATTTGTTATTTTCTTTCAATCCTTACCAGGCCCTCCACAGTTCATTCCTGGTTTTTCTTATTCTACAAATGAGTTTATACTGAATATAGATAAAGACACAAGATATACATTAATATATGGAACTTAACTACTGAATGAGTGATTTTTAAGGAGCTATTTCTATTGTATGGTGATTTAAAGACTTGTAAGTGATTTACGAGGCAAATCTTCCTGCCCTTGGCACTCTTGCAAAATAATAATGCAAAATAATTCTCTTAATTTCAGTGGCATTACAGTACTCTGTGGGTAAGGAGAGCTGAAGTTGAATCATTTTAATAGAATTGTTTTAAAGATGGCTCAAAGTCAGCAGTCATTGAGAGGCTCCATCTCCCCTCTTACCTGCCTTCCCTGTGGCATCTGGTTTGTTATTTTGTCTTACTTGTTTTGTGTCCCTACAGCAGCTTGGGATTCAGTTCAAAAAGGAAGGTTGGTTGGGTTTTTTTGTCAATCTCTATGTTGAGATAAGTACTTGGAAAGTGAGGATCCGGGGCCAAATGGCCTTTTTCTGTTCTGATGCAAATTCATGTTCTTCATCTAAATTACCGCGGGTCCTATGGAGATAACTGTGTGCAAAGGATCTCAGTAGCAGTGGGATGGTGATGAATGCCAAGGGCTGCCGGCAGTAAAGCCCTGGGTGATGGGGATTTGTGCAGCATGCAAGGGTTTTGTTTTTACATTCATGCCAGTGATCACCAGGAACTCAGGTGCTTTTGCTATGACTGGCTAAAACGCCAAAATTATTAGCAAAAGAGTGTGGCATGTAAGCTGTGTTATCATTTTAACTACTTTTGTACTTCAGTCTTAAATCACAAAATATTGGTGTTTCCTTGAATAGTTTGCTATACTAGTTTGTGATGGTTTTCTTTCCTTACTTCAGACATATAAGGTCATAAATGAGTTACAAAACTGTTGTTCCAAAATTGAAGGGATTGATGTGTCTGTTCAGCAGCTTAGGGGATTCAGTTCCAGCAGCATCAGTGTGATATCAGGTTTTATCATGAGGTGTATCATTTCATCATAAAGGACCTAATTCCTAAGTGTGAAACAGCTTCCAGTGTTGGTTTCAATTTACTCTACAAAAGCATTTTCAGTGTTGGCTGAAGGCTAAGTAAGAGGGGTGAAATAACCCCAGAACGATGCATCAAATTGCAATATAATTAACTAAAAATAGGAGTTATGCAATGTGCTTTATATTTTATATATCTTCTAGTAGTACCACTGGTTTCAACCATGGAAAATCTCAACATAAGTGTCATTATTTTTCCGTTAAAACAAGGCTTTTATTTGAACAGCATTAACAAATGTAAGTGATCTATGAATGTCCTAGTACTTCAGATTTTTTGATGCAAATTCCCCACAAAATGCATAAAGAATAATTGTGTTTTGCCTTCTTGACAGAAAGAGACCTAGGATCAATTATTTATTTTACTTTAAAAAACTGATGTATTTTCTACATGTCCCAGACAGTGCCACTATCTTGCTTGTCTCCTACCCTGGGTCAATGTTTGCCATCACTGGGTTGAGGTCAAGGAGTGTCCTCCACCACTCTTGCTGGGTGTGACCAAGGACCAGCTGGGAATAGTGGTTCTCTCAAAGGACTGACTGGGAACTCTGGTTCCACCTGCTCTGGAGCTGTGGATTTGGGGATCCCCCAGCTTTGCCCACACAGCCCAAGGTGGGGCAGCTGCACTTCTCCAGGCAGGAGGAGCAGCTCTGTTTTACCTCTGCTCCTCCTCACAGAATGCAGTGAAGCTGCTCTGAATGTAACACTGGAAAAGTCTGGGAACATGGGACACAAATGACTGCTTGTGATGAACCCAACCACAAATTTGCTGATTGCCCCTTCTGCAGAGTGTGCAGCAAGTCATGTACTGAGTGCTAAAGAGAAAGCAAAGCAAAGAACAGCTGCACATCAGTAACTCTGTCCTGCCTTTTGTTTCCTCAGTGTTGCTTGGATTCCATGGAAAATACAAGGAAGATTTTGCTATGCAATGAAAAATTCATTATTTTGCATATGCAGAAAGGGTATAGGTCAAGATTTAAAAATTCATCTATTTAATTTTGCAGACTTGCTGCTATTTTGATATGCCCTTTATTTTTCTACCCATTGTGCTTGTCCATGCTTTCCCATGTGCTATGTATGGTACAAGCACTGACCAGAATGTAACTGGGCATCTGTGCAAAACTGCAGACACTTCAACACAGCTGCTGGAGTTTTTCCAATTCCTATTGTTGGTCACATGCAGAGAATGACAGTAGGAGGCAAAGCACCTCATGCATTCTTGTGTTGATTCACACATTTGTGCATTAAAATTTGTCTTTAAATGTTGAGGTTTTGTTGTCTGGAACAGAATCGTCCTCCTAGAATTATGTATTTGTAGTCACAAAGAACATCCTGAAAATTAGTGATTTCTTCCTGTGCTCCTTTTTGTGTTTCAGCTGTAACACTCTGGCTATGATGCTAATGCTTGTACACGTGTCATGGTTCAACACGAAATTGCTGTAAGATGTTCTGTCAGTTTAAGTTGTTTAAATTAGCTGGTAGTAGTGACTGCATAGTCAGCTGATCCCAGAAAAACTGAAAGTATAAACACAGTCAAGTTTAAGAACATTTCTTACGTTGCCTACTTGGCAATATAGTACAGGATATATATGAACATGTGTTCTTACATGCACGAAACTTGTAAGAAGAAGTGATTAAAAATCCAAGTTTATAATGAGAGTTGAGAACTGTTCCTCTGTGGGGGATGTCAAGGAAATGGTCTGCTTCTAGAATGAAGCACACAAAATGTATTTCTAGAGAGGAGTACTTGACAATTCTGCTGCCACCTCTTGATTGCATCCTGTAGTTACAAGTAGTGGTTGAAAATTCCATCCAAAATCCCAAAGCTTGAAAAAGTGTAGATATATATACATCTATAGAGGAATAATTATTTAATGTATTGATGCTATAATTTTAGCTGAGCAGGTGGCCATCTTAGACTCTGCAGTTGATATACGGTTTTATTAAGCAGTTTTGTTCAAACTGTGTAATAACTTATACATTTAAAATGAGAGGACTGATAAAAATGATAAATAACTAATGAATTGCAGCTATTTTTCTATTCATTTTCTCAGCTTATCAGGTCTTTACTGCAATGCATTTTTATTAAATGTAGCTTAAATCAGGGCTGCTGACCTTCTCTGTCATTAAACTGACCTGGCTCTCTTGCTCTCTGCTACTCCTTTCTAAGAGATTGCTCGAGGATTCCTCAAGTGGCTGCAGGTCATCTCTTGGGACTGAAATGTCAGCATCTCCTCTCATGTGAATGTCTTATGAATGCCTCCTATATCAAGGCTGGATGTGTGTGTCAGATTGTGTGGTGGGGCTCCTTTTTGCATGCACACACCTCCTGGTAGGGTAGAAATGTCTTGTTTTTAAGCAGATGTCGTGCACTTCCAAGCATATGGTGGTGTGTGGTACTCATGTGCTGTGCTAAAGCTTTAGATAGCTCACCCACACCAGAAATCTGAGCACTGGCCTGCTTGGTTTGTGAGAGCATCCTGTGAGGGTGGACACAGTGCCCACTGGAGTGTGGGTTGGTTTTTTGGGTTTTTTAGCCATCTAAATAACAAATTCTGGACTTGAACTGGGGTGGAAAGTATGATTGCCAGGTCTTGTGCTCATTCCTTGGTTAATTTTCAGTATTTTCCTAAATTTCCAATCCATAAAGCACAGCCTGCTGTGCCAGAAACTTGTTTTAGAATTAGTTCTTCAGGGACCAAATAGTCTAATGCTATGCTGTGGCAGCCACATAAATAGCTATAATAATAATTTTTAAAAATATTTTTAAAATGTTGGTTCTAAGAATAACCTGGATATTTGGATCTATTGCCAGTAGGGAGATATTAAATTATTATACTATGAAGACAATTTTGTAAAAAATGAACAATTTTCTTCACAGTGAAATTTCTTAATATGAGAATATGAATCTGTGCTTCACTGAATCACAGGCCAAACTTGCTGCTGCCATGGGAGAGTGTTATCCTGGCAATACAGATGTTTAAACTTGCTAGAGAGCTACTATATCTTTTTCAAGTTTACATTTCTGTAGGATTGAATCAGTGAAGGGGTTAACTTTGAGATTGATTATTTCCTTGGGCTTAGATTAGTGTTTAGAGGGGAGGGTGGCTGGAAGCCACAGCTGGTTCAGAGCAGTGTGGTTACAGGAAATGTTTGAGGGGGCTGCCAGCAAGGGGGACAATGCTTGAGTCAATGACCCACACTTGAGATGTTTGTTGGCATGTCAACAGGCAGAAATGGGTATTTTCCAATTCCTGCTAAGAATGGGAAATAAGAACCTTGGAGTGCTGGAAGTTGCTAGTCAGGATTAGCACAAGCCAGACTATGGAAAAATCATTGGAGAGGGAAGACATGGTCCCTCCAGGAGGCAGGCCAGTTCTGGAACACTGCAGCAGCAGCGATGCTGGCTGTGCAGAGCCCAGAACTCCTCACTGTGGTCAGCATTATGGATAAGGACTATGATTATTAACAAGTATTAAACTCTTGTCAAAGCCAAGGGCTGAAAGCAGGAGTGAAATGCAGGGAGGGAGTTCTAGAACAAGCTGGAGCAGTCTAAGAAAAAGAGCTGGAACCTGGTTTAGATGGCCTTTTGTTTTCAGGGCAAATTTTACCATAGCACATGACAAATCAGGTTTGTAATTCCCAGTAATGGCTGATGCACCTGACTGGT
The DNA here is from genome assembly GCF_903797595.1 of Erithacus rubecula. Taxonomy (NCBI): domain Eukaryota; kingdom Metazoa; phylum Chordata; class Aves; order Passeriformes; family Muscicapidae; genus Erithacus; species Erithacus rubecula. The sequence goes on along the minus strand of NC_136662.1, from coordinate 20,795,530 downwards.
AATAGTCCAAGCAAAAGCATAATGCACAGAAGTGCTCAAATATTTCATAAGACTGCCTTGTGAACAGATTTTGCTCATTTGCAGCTGAGTTGTTTGTGCTTCTGTTTATCTCATACCCATTACACTTCCATTTATAGTGTGACAGTGTTTGGCTATATCTGATTCTCACCAACTCAAGGCAATTAAAACTGCTGGCCCAGTGTCACTTGTCTCAAAACATGCTCAAGCATAGTATGATTACTACAGCTTTCCTCTGAGACTGAAATGTGTGTATTTAATAGCTTCACCAACAGTATGGAATAGGCTAAGTAATAAAAGCATTGGGTAAGTGGGATTGTTGGAAAAAAGGTGAAAAATTAACAGTGGTGTTATCACCTTTGTGTGATGATACCTGCATGGAGTGAAACAATACAGAGCAGTGTTGATCTCAGTGAGGTATGGGCACCAATATCACCACAATATCTTCACCCCCTGGTTGTTGTCCCCTGTAACAGGCCAAACACCTTAAAAGACAGCAAGGTAAAGTGCTAACATTAATAGCTACCAGCTACTAGTCTATAAATGCACAGAGATTTGTTTTTTATCACAGAGGGAAAATTAGCTGGAATGTGAGTGGTGAAGCTGAGACATAAATGTATGGAGCTTGGATTTTGTTTTTAATTTTTATTTAAGAATAGTGTGTCTCTGTGTGAGAAATTAATGACACAGCCCAGAAATGTTGGCTGCTTCAAGGTGAAGTAGGTCAGCTGGGAGAAACCCTGATTATGAGCAAATGTCAGCTCTGGGGAGGCATCTATTACCACATCCTTCTGTACCTTTTTTCTGATGTCCTATGTCCTTCTGTCCATTTCCTGTTATTGACCATTTGCTCACATACTAATTTAGTTGCCTCCAATGATCCTATCACAATGTGCCTGGGCCCTATGCTAGAGCAGAACTGTGAGATTTTATCAGCAGGGTAATGGTATCCCCAAAAGTTTATCTGCAGCAGTTGAATTGAGTAGTGCTCTGTAATCTCCAGAAGAACATGCAAAGGAAGGTTTGTCTTATCTGCTTCAAAATGACAGCTGCCTGCACACAAGAAATGAGTAATGTTATTCATTAAGGATGGTAGTGGTGAACCTTGTTGGTATCTGGTGCCAAATATATTTTGCTTTTTTAACTGATTATCATTGGTACTGGCCCAATTTGGCACTTACTCCAAATGCTTTGCTATTGCTAGGAAAGGTAAAAGTCAATAACTTAATATAGCAAGAGTTGGGAGGGTGACATAAGTGTTGACATCTCCTTATTTTATAGCCACAACTGTGAATAAACTGGACTTTTCAGAATATTTCCTTGAAGCACCTGTTCATCAAAACATGTGTTTTGCTGGCTGTGGTTAACTTTATCAATTTCAGTGTCATTTAGGTGTTTGTGTGTTCTGTTTGCAGAGTTGGATTCAGTGGGGTTGTGTCTTTTGTTATGGATGCTCAATGTAGCAAAGCACCCACGTGTGGCAAAGAGCAAGTGCCTGGCCTGTGCTTGCACTTCTTTAACAGCTGCCCAAAATTAATGATTTGAGGCATTCCAACCTTTAGCATTTGATGCAAATTTCAGATACCAGTGAGACCAGACTAGATTGATGACAAAACAGCCTGGCCTAAAATTGTCTAGCTTTAATGGAACAATAGGAACTCTTACTTGTGGAAAAGATGCTGGTTTTGTCTAATGGGTAAAAATATGTCAGTAAAATATCTCATTATGGTAGTTCTCAGTTGCAACCTTTCATTCTTTCAATATATAAAGATGAACTAGACAGGGGGATAAATTCACTGCCTGAACAAAATTTTTACTGTCTTTGGAACTCTTTTTTTTCTCCTCCAGATCTGTAATTATTACCAAAATCTTACTTCTTGTTATTTAATATTATTACATATAATTTTGCTTTTTTCTGCAGCCAATTTTTTGCCCCACTTGTCTTTATAGACTAACATTAGGCATGTTTTTCCCACATGTTCATTAATGAAAGGTCTCAAAGCCTTCACATTCAAATAATTTAGTTCAGTAGATGATGACTCAGATGTATAAACAACTTGTTTCTTTTCTTACAGCTACCCAGCTGCCAGGCCATAATAGGATTATTCTCTTGGATGTTTCATCTAAGCTTACACCCCACTCTAGCAAAATAGTCATATCATTTACACTATACTTAATTTCTGAGAATGCAGTTGCACCATGAGTCATTATAAACTGAAACTCTTGCTTTAGGACATCTATTACTGTTGCCATATCTTTTTTTGGAGGATATGAGTGTGTGTCTGATCCAGTAAGGCAATATGTCAGCTGCTTCAAATGATGAAACCACCTCAAGGTTAAGGCTGAGCTTTTGATTCCTTTTTTTTTCCAGCATGGAATTTCTTTTTATTATGAACTATTAGCAAAGGCTCAGAGTGAAAGTCTCTTCTGACTGCATTGTTGTTGAGAGGAGAGCAGCACAGCCTGGGTCACATCCGATGTTCCCAATCACATCTGTCACACTTGTCATTAGTCACCTCCACCAGCTCCTTCTCAGAAGTAATAATGAAGTCACTGCAATCTTGGTAGCAGAGACATCTTACTCAACTTAGAAAAGAGTGGAAAGGAGCCTCTCTCTCCACTTTGTCACCCTCTTTAAGAAACTTCTCCCAAATTCAGCCCTGCTCTGTCTGCCTGCTTCATTACCATGCAAGCAGGAGGTCTCAGCTGAGTTCTGGAAATTGCATGCTTATTCCCAGGGGCCCAGTGTTCTCTTACAGAGCTTCATTTCCAAGTGTCAAAGACAAAAGTAGGTATTCTGAGGCAACTGTGCCCCAAAGCCCACTGGTTAATTAGGCAGTGGCAGACACTTGTAATGGAAGCTGCCTCTCCAATATCCCTCAGCAGAGTAATATGATTCTGCTGAAGCCTTGAGTTGTTGCTTTTTTTGGGAGGAGATCAGATATTCTTGCTGGATGAGATGTGATCAAAATATTTTGTTTCCCTTACTCCAGTTATCTAATTCTTGAAATGTAACATGATCCATTTTTGTGGAGCATCACATCCAAATTGGCATATAGAATAAAATAGAAAAAAAACTGTCTGAATAGAAACACAAAAAGCACAAAGAACTTATGACTCCAATTTTATTGATTAGGGAGAAAATATCTACTTAAACATTTTCTTGGAAATTTTGCTTGAATTATATGCTTGGCAAGCCAGCATTTTGTTTTTACCATGTTAAACTACTCATTAGCCCATGGAGAAACGCAGAGGTATTTGGACATTATTCTCAAATGTCCCTGCAAATTTTCACCTGCAATAAAGGCCAGAGATTTGTGATTTGCAAATCTATATGGTTTATTTGATGCTTGTATATGAAAAAGTTGACATAAATTAATAAGTCCTGGATTCTTATTTTTCTGTTGTAGATTACATAAAGAATATATTTAAATAAAGAACTATAAGGGATGAAGAATTAGGCAGAGCAGAATAGCAGTGCAGGGAACAACCCCCCCAGGAGGCTGAGCCTTACAAAGCCTGACTCAACACAGTGAGATGGGTTTTCCTGGGAATGGTTTGAGGTGATCTATTGTGGTTCCAGAGTGCTGAACTGGAAAAGGAGCAGATCTTCTTAACACAAAGGATTAGGCAATAGGTGATGGGAGCATATCAGTCTCTAAAAGGAGTTAACTGGAACCTGGTGTATCTCAGATTTATTATGTTTTTGATATTGTGGTATTAACAGGTGAATTATCATTTCTGTGTTGATAGAAGTGTGTGAGCAGTCAATATCACTGATGAGCTGCATTTTCAGGACACAAATACATTCCTGAAATAAAAACTGGCACCTGTAGATTTGGATAGTGAAATTATATTGGGCTCCAGCATCATCCTTGCATTTGTAGTTTGCTCACAGCAAGCAGTGGAGAAAACCAGGAACTACCTGTATCTTGGCAAAGGATGAAATCCTGACCAGCTGTACCTCCATTTGCAGGAGTGACTTCTGAATAAGGAGTGATTGGCAAAATCAGCAGCTAGTAGGGTTGGACACATGGCTGAAATAAGTGTGGGGATGGATTGGGGAAGTCTGTGTGGATGGGTCACACAGGTGTGAGAACACATTCTGGAGTTGTTACCACACATCAAGGTGCACCATATGCCTTCTGTAGGTGCTCAGCCAAGAGTGCTGGCACAGCTCTGAGAAGGGCAGGGATGCATGGGCAGGGGTTCCAGCAGCTCCTGCAGTGTCCTGCTGCTCGTGTGCGTGTCAGGCGTGTGCAGGGGCACTGAAGGGGAGCTGTACCCCACTAAGGAGATGTGGATGCTTCTGTGCAGCAAATCAGTTTGACCTCACCCTTGCTGTTTGCTGACCAGCTCCTATGTAGGGGTTTGAGTACTGATCAGACATACTGGGTGCACTTCCTTTCTATTTTCTGATCATTTTGTGTTTTGTTAAAACCTTGAAGCACCAGCTCCTGCCCTTTCTGGAGCTGTAAAAGTATGCCCTAAAAGGAAGTGTGTTGTAACAGAAACTCAATATTTCTTCTTATAAGTGTCATGGTTTAGCCCCAAGAACCATCCAGCTGCTTGTTCATATTCCGCAGTGGGATGGGGAAGAGAACTGGAAAGATAAAGTAAGAAAACTTGTTATGGGTTGAGACAAGAACTGTTTAATAGTTTAAATAATAATAATAATAATAATAATAATAATAATAATAATAATAATATCATTGATATACCAAAAATAAAATACAAAAAGCAGAGAAGCTTAAAAGTCCTTGACAAATGTAAATACTGCTCAGCAACATTGAAGCACTGATCTTAGCAATATTGTTCTCATCCTAAATCCAAACCACAGCACTATAGCAGCTACTAGGAATAAAATTAACTCTCTCCTACCCAAACCCAGCACAAACACTAATGACTGTTGCTGTAATTAAGGAAATGGTATAGACTGTTGTTGTACAATAGTGATCTCCTGCTGCTGCATAAGTGTTGAAGAATTTATTTTCCAAGCAGGAGACATTGATCCCGTGGCAGTGTTCTGTTGCCTTAACATTGTTTACATAAAAAAAGAAAAATGATTGATGTAATCATTTAATTTATGGTGCTAAGAAGTGTCAGCTGCTCACTCCACTAGTATTGATCTAAGGCATTCTGTCTGGCTTATGCATTAGACCTTTCAAAGTTTTGGATAATTGGAGACCAAAGTAAAAGTACAGTTTGATAAGCATGATGTTTCCCAATTACTGTTGTGCCATTGATTGCACTTTCTCATAAAATGGCATGAGCAGTGAGTGACTACTTGCTATGAAATTACAGTTTTTAAGAGGCATCACAAGGTGTAAGAAAACAGCTTTAAATATATATATATATATCTAATAAAATACTGGGGTGTTTGAGTACAATTCTTCCTGACAATTCTTTTAAATTGATTGTGCTTGCTTTCACTTTAGCTGCAAATATCCACCTGGGAAGATTAATTTTCAGAAATAGGATCTTGGTGCAGCAAAGCTGAAGGGTCTGGAGCAGCAGTCCTGTGAGGAGCAGCTGAGGGAGCTGGGGATGTTTATCCTGGAGGAAAGGAGGGACCTCATCACTCTCCACAAGTCCCCCAGAGGAGGCTGTAGTGAGGTCAGGGGTGGCCTCTTCTCCCAGTTAAGAAGTGACAGGACAAGTAGAAATGGCCTCAAGTTGCTCCAGGGCGGAAAAAAAAATCTCAGAAACAGCTGCCAAGCATTAGAACAGGTTATCCAGAAAAATGGTGGAGCTGCAATCTCTAAAAGTGTTCAACCAATGTGTAGATATGGAACTTGAGGACATGGTTCAATAGTGAACATGGTGACTGTTGGACTTGGTGATGTTAAAGGCCTTTCCCCACCTTAACAATTATGTTTCCTATGAGTAGGTTAATTTCCTTTTTTTTTTACCTTTTAGTTCATATATATGTTTTTATAAATGTAATCTAGGTCTTTTCTTGAGGCTATAAGGATATCCATAATATATCAAGAAGGAAAAATAATTAACATTTAAAGAATATGCAATATTATAATAAGCAAGAGTTTTAAAACATGAAAAAGAAAGTGTAAACCTTTTTAAGGGTTTCAAAGGAGTAGCCTTTAGTATTTGTAAATTTAAATTAATGGGATCTAAAATTAGTGAAAACACCATTCAAATAAAGTTTGTGCTTGAATGCAGATGTATGGGAGCGTTAACCTTCACAAAGTTTTAAATATATTTGAAAAGAAAACCCACAAAACCTAATTATACACCATTTTACTTCCCACCAGTTTCCCTGAAGAATGAAGAAATTGCCCTCTTTAGGTCCTTTTCTACAATTTATACTATTAAAAATAGATCTTTCTTCTGCACAACAGGAAACACTGAAAGCCTGGTTTAAATTTTCAGGAAACTCCTTTTATTTTTGATCCTTTGAAATTGTAATGTTAATACATTTTCAATTAAATACGAACAACTCTCTGTGCATCTCAACATGAAACACAAAGGGATTTTGGGACCCTTCCAATTACTAGGGCTTGAAGATTTTTCTTAATTATTTAACTTTTACAGTATTTCTTTTTATTTAAAATAGAAATTGTGCTGTGGGGCTCCTTCTAACATGGAAAGGAATATGACAGCATTCTGTTTGCCCTTTCAAGTAATTTGTTATATAAAGTCTGAATTTTAAGACAGATCTTTTTCTGTAATGTTCTTTTGCTTTTACCATCTGCATTGCTGTCCAAGATGAAAGCTTTTGTTTGTTCCTGCAGGAAAGACGAGGACTGAATCAAAACTATGATAAATCTATGTTCAGTTATTTCATCTGTGAATAAATATGTTCATTTGATTGCCACAAAATGGCTTTGACATCTCACCAGCCAGTTTGGATAGTCAGGGTCCTTTGTGCAATATCCTCTCTCTGACACTGTAATACAAAGTGTTGATGAGTGAGAAAAAGGTGTTTTGCGTGTTACCATGTCTAAATGTGCCTGCAGGTGCCAAAGTTCAGAGATAACCTCGGGCTGACAGACAGGGGCTGTGAGTGGCAGAGCAGGGCGAGAGCAGAGCGCTCAGTGCAGGTGACAGCATCACTAACAGATCCTTGTATTTGACTGATGCCACTTAGCAGCTCCTGCTTTCCATCACTCTCACGGAGGACACAATGCACTAATAACACCCAGTATGGACTTTTCACTTGGTGCTCTTAAAATGCTGTTTCATTAAATAGCTGCCACCTACTCAGCTGAGTAAAGCTGGAGGGTGCTGAACCCACCTGACTGCTCAGGAATTGCAAAGTGCTGGTTTGTGCATATTCCTACCTCCCATTTTTTGAATTCTCTTCCTACAAATGGGGAAACAAAATGTTTTTGCTCTCCTTGTTTTGTTTCCTCATCTTAAACATATTCTGTTGTGTTCCAGAGATAACGAGAATTCAGTTCTAGTCATCGTGGTGACAAGTGTGTCCCTGTCTCTGAAAATGGTATCTGTTGCTGCAACCTCAAAGCAAGACAGCATGCAAATTAGTTTTATGTCTTGTAAAAAAATGTCTGAGAGTTTTTATTTATCATCTCCTCATATGTTAATTTTTAAAAATCCCCAAAACTGGAGAAAACCAGAGGGATAAAGTAGTGATATCTACTGTTGCTCACAATAGCATTCATCCCCACTTTGTTTTACACAGCAATATGTCCCAGGGGCTCCTGGGACTGTCTCATCTTCTTAACACTCCTTAATTAAGAATATAGGTAAATTGTTTCTAAACTTGGGTTTCTAAACTGTTGCTTTAAATCTACATGTACAGCCAGTAACAAGGAGTTTGATTTTCAATTGCAAAGCTACACTACCTGCAGCAAAATCAGTATTCAAAAATCTGTAGGTGCTCTGAAATGGATTTATCCTTCTGGCCTTAGAGAACTCGAAGTGCAAATCACGATAGTAGTTTGGAGCTCTGACATTTTTCAGGCTGTGTAATTGGTATCAGTGGTTTTAGGGATTCTCAATATGGAAGTTAATGTTTATCACACTTAGTGTAAAGTTTATCATGGTGTATATCCCATTCTCCACTCAGAGCAAGGAAAATACCATAGCTACACTTCACAATGAAAAATGTTCCTGATATTTTAAAACAGCCCTACTTTTTTCCATGGAAGGGGAAATCTGGTGAAATGTGGAATTCAGGGCTTTTTTTTCCTGTGTTTAGCAGCATGTTTCACATATTCTTTTAACTAAATGAAAGTGGCATTATCTGAATTATGGGGTTGTGTAGTGAGGTGGATTTTGTGGTCAGATATTCTGTCTTGACCAGATCTGTATCCTGCTCTCATCATTGAGCATTTCAGGTTCCAGCCAAGTATAAATGCTTGTCAAGAATGATGGGCAGCTCAAGTAAAATTTCTTTCACACCTCTTTTCTTCCTCTGTTTCAATTTGTGGGAATAAAAATCAGTTTCTTCCCTTCTTTCTCAAAGGTGGTATTGTGTTAAGCAGGATTGGATGCCTTCATTCCTTACTGAAGTGTGGCATTCCTGCATTGTTTGCACAACTTGTTTTTCTTGCCCTCATAGAAATACCTGAAATGATTTAAGTGTCTGGGCATTACACTAATTATATGGAAATACAATCTGTGGTATTTTATAGTTGTTTTTATGTTCAACTCAGCAACAATAATTTTTAGTTTATATTAGTTTTTTGGTGTGGGTTTGTTTTTTATGGCCAACGAAGATGTAATTTCTGAAGCTAAATTTCTAATAAGAGCAATTAAGGTCATTTGGAAGATGAGAATAGACAAAAATAATTGTTAAATATCCTGTGAAGACTTTGGTCTTCAGTAAAAATTTCTATCCTAACCAGTTTTTTTAAAAGATGGGTTATTGTACTTTTATAGATCATGTGTACTGAATATCCTTGAGTCACTCTTGAGAGCTTTCACTGATGACAGTTTGGTTTAATTTAGCTATTACTACAAAGAGATTAGGTTGTCAAGAAGATACTATTGGAGGTTTAGGGATTGCTGAAATCCTTCTGAAATGAAAAGTAATATAGACTGTAACTTTCTTTGATAGTTCTTTCATGAAGAAACTGGATGAAAATCAACCACAAGGGAACTTTTTTATTTTCTGGACAGAAGAAAAAAAAAAATCTTCTTATGTTTAGCAGTTAATGAAAACTAAAAATAAATAAATATATAAATAAATAAATATCAAAAAAGACCCCACACCCTCCAACCTAAAAGAAAAAAGGCATTTTATTTTTCTTTCACCATAATAGGCCATCTAGGACTTCTGTCATTGCATGTAGACTGATAGTTGAAGGTATCCTCCTATCTAAATATCATTTTGCTCAGGTCTTTTCTCAGTTAATTTCAGTGCAGTCATAGATATAAAGTCAAGCCTGAACCACACAAGCATATTTTTTAAGAAAAAGGTGTTTGTCAAACACCCCACATTAATGGAAATATACCAGAAAAGCCTGTTGGATTTAAAACTTTCTCTAATTTTAGATTATCAGTGCTATATGCTTCTGTTTAATCCTTTCATTACTATAAAACAATTTTTAAAAAATTAATGTCATATTTCTGAGGCAATATGTTTTATTTTTGCAAGTTCTAGCTGCAGTAATAGTAAATAATGAGTATGGCTGATTTTACATTTTAGTTTTATTTTTGCTGCCTAAATTTGTGTGAAGAAATCTGAGTCATTGTCCCAGTGCTAAAATAAGCATAATCCTTGATCTCCCATAAGGAGACTTTGATTCAGAGTAATCTATTATACTTTGTTTGCAATTAACTAATCCTCCACGAAATAGTTTATTCTGTTTTTCTACTTCAAATGACATTTTATTGCACTGGATATGAATTCAGATTAGCTGCAATTTTCCAATATACAAACCTTTACAAGAGACAGTTGTAATTAATTTGACCTCCCAGGTCGGCCTTGCACTCGGACTGTCTTTGGAAGTTGCAAATATGGAAACTGAGCTCATTGCCCATGTAAATAGAATTTATTTTCCTTTAATGCAATTGTAGAAAGACACTGCCAAGTTGGAGGGTTACTGAAAGCATGAACTTGCAATTTCTGACAATTTTTATAGCCTCTAGTGTTTTATCTGGTTTGGGCAGTGTTTTGAAAGCTATTTCATAGCAAATTGTTTACAGCACTTTGTCTCTTTTCCCCTGAATAGCTGTGAATCTTTAGCTGTATGTGCTGTTAGCCATCTTGTGCAGCAAGTTGCATTACCTTGTAAACATTTTGCTTTATCCTGTGAATTTTGGCAGATTGGTCTCAAACAGCTATAATGCAGTTGGCATAGTTTCAAGCAAAATAAATCATAAATGGCTGCAGAGAGTTTTCATTTTATGTAAGAATGTGTGGAATTTGTCCACATAATCCCCAATAACCTAATCTCCTCATGCCATGGTTCTCCTGCTCCCTTGTCTCTAATGGAGCTCATATGCTGATAAAAGGCAACAAAAAGGGACACTAGTTCTAGGCAGTCATTGTAGAGGGGAAGTTCTCTGTGTTTTTCAGTTTAACAATTCTTTTCCTGTGATTAATTTAGAGATTATTGTGTTTTGGTCATATTCAGAAACTAGTTTAGATTGGGAATTTATTTATGGTCTCCAGAGTAAGGAACAGCTGAACTTCCAGTTTGTACCCAACATTCCTCCAGGTAAGAAACTGCACTTCATGTGAGTTTACAGATCAAAGACAATCATCAGAATATTGGTTAATTTAAAAGTAGCAGCAACATCATCAAGCCTGAAAGAGTAAACTCAACCCATCATGGAGCTACATTTTCTCACTAGCTATTTACTGCAAAATGGAACAGTCTGTAAGTTTCCTAACCTGTAAAATGGCATGGGGTACTTTAAACCTATATTTTCTAGCACAATATTTGACCTTGATCTGTTCAGGCTGAGCAGCAGCATTTGAAGCCTTTGCAGGTTGCAGTTCAGGGGTCTGGAAGAAGTGCTGTAGAATTCAGTGGCTGATGCGAGAGCTGTGTCTGATTTAAACCCCTAAATGACACAGGAGATGCTTGAAAAATTCTTTATTGTAACTGGAACATAAAATGAGCTTTCTTCCTACATAGGGCAAATCCCAAATCTCTCTGGAACTGTAATTGACTCAGAATGTGATTAATGTAACTTAATTGTCTTGACTGTACATACATCAGGCACATCACCACCATCTGAGTCCAGGGTGCATTGAATCGCTGTCTAATTTCCAAAGGCACTTTGAAGGATGTCATCCTCTTTGTCTAGACACTGACACCTTTTAAGATGAGGAATACCATGTTCTGAAGTCCGTGTTGCACCTTGTTTATACCAAAGATCTGATTGCTGCCTACAGTACATTAGGCACATCAGAATGGCATTTTCATTCATCAGCTCCTATCTGAACTGTCACTTGCAGAAAAATTGAGGAGACTGACAAAACCTTCTTCCTTTTCAACCTGAAATGAAAAAATATATTAAAAATATTGTCTGTTAATGGACAGCAGCACATGACAATAAATTGCAAAGCTGCTCTCTGATACAATCTCAAAGAATGAGCCAGAAGTGCAGTCGATTCACTTAGTATTTCTGTGTGTAAGCTCAGCCAGAAAGTTTGAAACTAAAAAGCCATTTTTATGTAACTGGTGATTAAGCTGCCTATCCCTCCCTCTTCCAGGTCATTAAATAGGTGGTGCTGTGTTTTTGTTTTGTTTTAATATATCTTTACAATAAAAATATAAAAGATTTCAATGTTTTTATCCATTTGCTCCTGAAATGGAGTATAAATGAGTTCCACCACGAGATGCAGAACACTATAGGGATTCAAAGAGGTGACAATACCAGCATATGAATTCAAATGTATACACATGTATACATTGAGAAGGACATCTCAATTTTGACAGAAAGCATTAAAGACATGAAATTCATGGCTACAACTGAAATGTACCATATGTCCTCCAGCACTTAGACACAAAGAGCACATTAGCAGAGTAATTAAAGGGCACCCTGTTGTGGCTAGGTGGTGGAAGACATATGGTGTAGCATGAGTAACCATGAATTTTTAAGTTCATATTGTTTTCGACCATAACCTTGTTTTTTGTATTTAATACACTGTAATTTCAATGCATTACTGTATGTTTCTCTTGTGTTGGAGTTGTCCATTTCAGCACAGAGGTCTAAATCTGCCAGCCTAACTAATGCATGTTTTATGTGAGTTTCTTATTTTAATATAAATTAATTTAAAATGTTGAAGTCACAGAACACTGACTTTATGATAAAGGGGGTAGCACATGTGTTTGTAGCTTTCTTCTCTTTCACACTAGCATTTCCTTCTCACCAGTGCAAAAGACCCCATGGGGCATGTAGCCACTTGAAAAACATGGATTGTTGCAGCCAGATTCTGCAGATTCCACCTCCTCTTGAAAACAGAGCAATTCTTTTGTCTCTTCCTCTTTGTCACTCATAGCAAATACGATGCTGCCAAAATTCAGCTGAGAGTTTTTGCTGATGATGTACAAAGTAAGATAGGATCCACTTTGCATGACTTCAGGTGAAAGATTTCCAGCTGGAACAGAACAAACCCATTGATTTATTTGTAAATCTGTTGTTCAGGGACCCAGAGCTGTGTAAGTCACTTTATTTACATAGATGAATTTCTAAACATATCCATCCTCTGGAAATGCAAGTGTCTGATAGGGATATAAAATCAGAGTATAAATAAGCCTTTTGTCTTTAAGCAAACAGAACACCTCTGAAAGTTTTGTTCTAAGACAGCAAAATTAAATAGCTGCCTCAGCAGGAGCTGTTAGTTGAAACCAGGCTTTGGCCGTGTTTTTTCCCTGGGTTGTAGCTGATCAATGTGAAACTTGAGGCTGACCTTGGGGAAACAGCAATGAGGTGATGAGTACCTGTCTGGATTTGGGTCTCCCAAGATTCAAATCTAAGGATGCTCTTTGCGGCTGAGATCCTTGAAACTGCAAGGTGTGTTGGGGGCACTAATCCAGTTCAATTCCAACATTCCCTGGCAACCCAAGTTGTTGATGTATGTGCATGGACACTGAGCCAGATCTGTGCCAATTGCACATCAAATTTGGCAGATATCCTCAAACCACTTCTAGCACTATTTTCCTCCCTCTTATTCTCAGGAATTAAAACTTTTACTTGGAGTGTGGATCCTTCACAGATCTTTGAAGTCCAAGAAGGTAACATTTTTTGAACAGTTCAACTTTTCATCAAATACTTAAAGATCCATAGTACCATTTACATCAGGTGACCCACAATATTTCTTTTTTATCCAGTGAAGATCTCTTGTAAAATACATGTATATTGCAGGCAGTGGAGCATGGAAACTCAGTTAGAGTCATCAGGCTGGAGGCAGGGATTTAGTCATTCTCCCAGGACATGGAAAATACAAATTTGGTTCCATCAGACTGTTCAGAGATTTGAATCCACTGCCTCCTACTCCCAGTGTGAGTAATCCACCCATCATACTGCTACAAAAAAAGTGAGGCATCAGCACCAAAGAGTATAGCTGACCAAATTTGACTGTTCAAGTGCCTCTGGGAGGCTTTAGAGAGATTGTTGTATGCTAAAATCAGATCATGGAGGCTCAGCTCAGGAAATTAAGGCCTAATTCCAGAGTTTTTGGGTTCTTACAGTTTTTTGTGTCTTCAGGGTTAAGTTGCCCAAGAAAACCAGTGGGTTGATGGGCTTCAGGTGCATCAATGGACCAGGTTCAAGTTTCATGGCCCAATTTCTTCCTGCTCCATTTGGAAGGAACTCTCAGCATTCATTGCAGCAGGGAAGGAGAGAAGTTCACCCCCAAAAAAAGACAGCCTGCATCTTGAGAGGTGGACAGTTTTAGCTGAGATGCACTTGGGCCAAGGAGCTAATTTAGTAAGTGTTTGGCACTCCATAGTAGTGCTCTGCCCTATGCTCAGTGAAAGGTGGAACTTTGTTCTTAAGTTTAATTTCATTTCAGTCTTGACTATTATTGTGTTAGGTGCCCAATTCCAGACGTGCCTAACCAGTGCTGCATTAATTGTACAGAAACAAGAGAGGAGAGAGAGATTTCCTGTATTTCTCAGAAAATAAACTAATTTTCCCTATGCAACAGCCTTCTGCATGTGGTAGTGCTGTGAGCTTCATGCTGCATATGGTAGTGGAAGTTGAACCAGCAAAAGTTTTCTGCTATGTTGCTATTCATTCAGTTACCTTTTCTGATTTCTTTTCTTTTCTTTTGAGTGGGTGGTTTAGCTCACTATCTTAAATAGATAAATGTTTAATTTAACTGTGAGGTATTTTTTTGTAGAAATTAAACACTCACATGGTCCTAGAACAATTATAGTCTGTGATGTCTGGGTAATGCAATGTAGCCAACTGTAACCTTTAATTAGGTTTGCCTTCAGAACACTGCCAAGTGAGAATCTGAATTCAGACAAATGTCCAGATCTCCTTCTTGGCATCTACTTTTAATATCTGTGAGAGCTTATTTTTAGCTTGTTATGCTGTTAGTCCTACACGCTCCATTACTGTTAGAAGAAGTTGTACAGGAAGAGTTTAATTTCTGAAGTGGTGTTTTACAAACTGACTTTTCAGGAATCAGAATTTCCTCAGTTGTCAATTTCTATTCATTTAATCTTCAATGCTTATTTTAAGAAAAAACACAAATTAACACAAAAAAAGTTATAGTAATTTAACCTTCTAAATGAAAAGAGACTTTTATTGGTTTTTTTTGTTGCATTCTCCTTGGATTCTTATATACAAAATTTAAAAGCAAACTCTTCTGATCTTGGAGTCATATTGTTCTCTGTGCAGCACTTCACTGTGTTTGTGTCTGGTCAGAGCATGTCTTGAAAAGAACTGTCATGGAGTGTTTTAATTAAATGAAGTGTTTGAAAAATGGAAGATAAAGTAATGGACTTTTTTTCTTTTCCTTTCTTGTATTTTAAGAAATATTTCTTCAGATGTCACTGGCTTACAATTTCCTAGGTTCAGGGTGGACTTTTGGTGAGATTTATGAAGTTATTGAAGATGTGTAAGACACTGGCTCAAGTATTTTTCAGGCCTTGCCACAGCTAAAACCTTGAAGCAGAGCCTGTTTTACCACGTGCAGGAGCACCCATTGCCATGCTCTTGGCTCCTATGAAAATGCCTTGTGCTCATTTCCTGGATTGGATTTGTTTAAATAAGTATTAATTTGGTGGAAGTGTCACTTTAGCCTCTCTGTGTTTTCTAGCCATTGATCAGTGACCTTCTCTTTGTATTTGTTGATTACCCCACCACACCTTTATTTTCTGTAAAAAACACTTTTGAAATATTTCAACCCATGCATAGGTGTAATGGAAAGTGCAGCATTTCAAGTCAAAAACCAGTTTTTCATAATTCATCATAGGAAACAACCTCTTAAGATATTTGTCTTTATGTCAAACTACCTGCCTCTAACTCCTTAGTGATTCATAGCTCTCCTCAGCAGTGAATTTTCCTTTTCCTACTATTTTTATATTGCACTGAGCTTGATTTGTGGACAGGAATATAATCTTGATAATCAATACTCTTCTGATCCAGGAATTGCCTGGGATGTATCTCTGTTTTGTGCCTTTCATCATAAGCTGCTCTTGAATAGAAAGCTCTGGCTTCAGGAGTTGCCCTGTTCACTTGCTCCTTCTGTTTTTTTGTTTTCCATCTCCTGCTTACTCAAGACTGCACAGAGTTTTTTGAAAGATCTTTTTGCTGATTTTCTTTTCTTCTTTGTTTTTTTTTTTTTTTTGGTTTTTTTTTTGGTTTTTTTGTTTTTGTTTTTGTTTTTGTTTTCCTTAAATTAGTCACTGCAAACCAACAGTTTGTAAATAATTTGTGTCTAAACACATACAAATAGAAAAACTAAAATAGATAACTCCAGGGATAATGCTATGTAAAACCCAGGTCCCTGTTGAATGTGTAAGGCAGTGGTCAAGGTTATGTTAGTTGCATATTCTGCTGATCCCGTGGTATAGCCAGGCAGAAATAAAACACAAGGATATCTTCAGGATGTCCCTTTGGTTTAATGAAGAAAGTTGCTGATGCTCTGCAATGTTTCATCTTTAATATTTAATCAAGGACATGAAATCTGAAAAACAAGAAATGTTTTGTTCAGGGAAGTTTATTTTAGAAGCTATGTTTTTGCTTTAAAAAGCCCATTTTTTCTCCTTTTACTTTTTTTTTTGTTGAAAATGATTGTGGGGGTGAGTCAGAATCTTATGGGAAAAATAATCATGCTGAAATGACAACAAAGCCTACTTTGTCTTGTAGTGGTGACAAATTTCAGCACTGCTGAATTCCAGTGCTGACTTTGCCATTTTCCGCATCTCCATTCAAAGAAGTATAAAAGACTTTCATTTAGTAATGAGATGTGATTGAAAAACGTATCCTTGTTAGATTATCATCACTGGGACATAAAAATAATAAAAAAAAATAGTGCAAGTATTCATATATTTAATTTTTTTCAATGCAGTTATTCAATTGCAGCATTCAACCTACTTGCAAATGTGAGGAAATGTTATGTCAGAAGATTCAAACCTTTCACACACAAGTTCATTTTCCTCCACTGCTGTTTGATTGAAATCAATGCCTGAAAGGTACTTTTAAGTCCTTTGTATCCTTTGGAGTAATGATGTAAGCTGTCAGGGATCCACCAACATTAAAGAAGTAAAATAAGTCCTGCTTTAAACAGAATCCTAGAAATCCAATAGAAACTTTACAATTGGCATTAAGGATTCAAATGCAATTGCTTAATAAAGATGTTAGCAGGTGATGTTTTTTAAGCAACGTGTCACTTTAACCTTCTTCTTAGGGCAGCTGTTTTTACAAAGAAGAGGGAAAAGGAGAATTATAAATTGAAGTCTATTTGGCTATTTGTGGGTCACTGTGAATTGAGGACACAGGTCCAAAGTTTGCAGCTCAGGTGCCTGAACTGTTTTTAGGGCTGTATTCTTTAAAAAGCATGGACCTGCTTCTAGGAACACTGAGAAAACATACAGAAGGTGCATCAGGAGTGCTCTGGAAGGTGTCCAGTCTCATCTGATGTTCAGTGTCCACCCTATTTTTCTCCTTTTTGTGCAGTTCAGGGAGTTCCCAGAGAGGAGAAATAGCTGAACACAGCGACAATTTTCTTTAGACTTCTTATTTTTCTGCCTTTCAAGTGGAAGGAGGAGAAGTGGTGATGAACAAAGAGTTTAAATTATCCTGTAGAACAGAGCTGTGTATTTATATTTTGCATTTAATTTTTATAGACAACAAAGTACGAAGCATTGTTGAGGAGATATCTTTAACACTGGAGGAGAGGACATAGAAACCTCTGCTAGGCTTACACTAGTGCTGCTGGTTTACCCAAATCATTGTATTTGCTCTTTGAAGGTGCAAATGGTGTATCCAGCTCCTCCCCATCTCAGCATTTTCCATTTATGCACCAACCACAGCTTTGTGAAAGGCAGGTGCTGTACAAACACATCAATGTGGCATTGCCATAGTGGGGCACAAGGAGTGACAGGAATGTCCCCTCATTTCTTCCTCTCCCATCCTGACACCCCTGGCTCAGCTTAAACCTTCATTTGTGTGCCCCCATCATCTATATCAGATGTTTTATCTCAGCAAATGAAGCTCAAATTCAGGATATGTTATCAATAGGATTCTGCTCAGATTTGCAGATGTACAGAGAAAGGACTTGGAAATGGTTTTTATTGAGTATTGAAGACCTGGGCAGCATTTAAGAGAGCTCTGACTGAGTCCAGGAAGTGTTCATCTTTAATTTCAATCTAAGATTGAAATTTTTGCCTTCCATACGAGCTCTAAATATTAAATTCCTTGCATACATTTAGGAAGCAAGTCAGATACTGTAAGTGAGCAGTAACGGTAAAATATTGGAACAACAGCAATATACCATTTTTTAAAACATCTATTTATAGAATGCTTTCTGCTCTAAGGATTAGGGGAATAGAAGCTGGGATTTTTCTGCTCCTTGATGAGTGTTAGAGAAGCATATTTGCTAACACAGTTTGACATACAATATATTTCAGTGCTTATGGTACCTTATGGTATGGTACTCCTGGTACAGTACCTTATGGCATTTTATTTAATGTTTGTGAGGTTTTCTGATTGCTTCCCAGATAATTTATTTTTATTGGCAGCTAGCTTTGTGCCCTTGAATGGAAATAAAGCTGAAGCAGGGTGGTTTTAAACACATACAGAATTTCTGAAGCATTTAAAAATAATAATACCTTGTTTAGCTGTTTTGGCTAACAGATTTGCCTCTAATCACTTCAAAAGTAGGGAAATTCTTATCTTGAATACTTATGTGCTATGAAATTAAGATAAAACAAATCAGATACCACAGAAATTTTCTTAGCTTGGAATTTTAAGAATCTAATGCTCCCACAGTCATTTTCAGTCTGTCTGCATGGATCCAAAAGAACATTTTTTTCTGTTTAAGCCATGAAGGATGGGCTCGTCTCTCAGCTCAAGATATAAATGTTCTTTCTTGCTGAGCATTGATAAAATGTTTCATAGTTATCTTCCTGCCTTTTGTTTATATGCTGTAGTTCCCATTTGTTTGCTGCCAAATATAATTGCAAATCCCAGAGACTTTAGCATCTCTGGCTTTATAGAACCCTATTTTAATCATGGTTAAAGGCTAATATGAAAGAACATCCATATTGTATTTTCTTTATGTAGCAGTGTGTCTTACTTGATGATAAAAGAGAGATGACTTCTCAGATAAAAACAATATGGAAGGTCCTTTCCCACATAAAGTTATCCCTATTTCAGTTTAGAAAATACTTGCAGCATCCCAAATAGGACTATTAAGATTTTCCTCTAACTGAGAACATACGATAAATTTGTAAAGCCAGATAAAGACTTTTCTTCAGCAGATGTTTTGCTGTTTCATCCCTGTTTTAATTAAAAAGCATGTGCCTCCTATTGTGTTTTGTATGGTCCAGTCACGTATCCAGGTCACTTTTTCAACTCCTTCACGCCTGAGGAGCAGATGGTTTGAAAAGCAAGCCTCAGTGCAACAAAATCCAACATCTCCCTGCTTTCATTGTTCAGGGCTCTGCTCTTGTTCCTTGTGCTGTGCTCCCTGGTGCTCCTCCCAGCCAACTTTTAATTTGCTCAAATGGGCTCATTTCTTTTGCTTGTCGTGGAGAAACTGTATTGGAAACTGTATCAGAAACCATATCAAACCAGCTTAGCTCTGCTCTAAAATATTGCTTCATTTTTATTGTTGTTTTTCCTGTTTTTCTTTTGCTACACACAAAGCAAAAAAATCTCTAGTAATTCTCAGTTTAACTCACTGCATCCCAAATTATTGGCTAGATTCATAATGAGTCTGAAGAGAGGTGGAAGTAGGTATATCAGGTGAACAGAGAGTAAAAGCAAAAAAGAGAAACTAAAATTATTAATCCCCAAAGTAATAAAATGTGTATCTTGGAGACAAAGAGTTAAATGTTGGAACAAAAAGAGGTATCTTATCTTTCCCTCATTCTAAATATACTTTAAATGCCAAAATAATCTTCTGTTCTATCCTTACAAATTGATTCCAATTTGTTAGTCAAAGACTGTAATGAAATGACTCAAACCATAGTCTTGTTCCACTAAGCAGTTTGCTACAGCTTTTTTTTTTTATTAATTATATTCAGACTGCAAGAACTGTCAGAATGTTAAAATTCCTAAGGATAGTTTGCCAACATCTATCACTAGATTAGAAACAGCTCTGCAAAACCTTCAACAAAGCAAATAATATTCCATCATAAAATCAATACAGCTAAGCATTGTCAGCATAGTGCTGACAGTTCCAGCTAAAACAATTTATAATTTTTGAAGAAGATATGTTGTAAATAGAAGCTAAGAGGTCTGTGAAAGATGTGGCCAGTAAACAGAACCCAGATGTAAACATTTTACTGCTGGTATGTGTGTGTGAGCTCTGCTTGGCCTCTCTCTTTACCCAGATTATCCTCACCACAAATTGTGAGTTGCATGGAGTGAGTTTATCTTTCACAAAGGTACAGCACCCTGTACTCATCATCTGGCTGATTCCATTGGCTGTGCTCTAGAAAGAGTCCAAGGGCCTGTCTCCTCTCCTTTGCTGGAATACCTGCTTCTAGGAACACTGAGAAAGCCCAGGGGAATAAGCCAGTATCTGCACTCATAAGAATGCAGAGAGCACTGCTCACCTGGCTGCTAAGAATACCATGTACCACCATGGTCATCTGGTACTGCTTCTCACACACAACAGATTTTAGAGTAATACTCATAAATTCTGCAGTGAGCTCAAAATGTTGGTCTGAGTTACAGTGCATCTCTCAGAAAACCTTCTAGTCTTGATTTATGGATGTCAGGTCACACAGGGTGATTAATAGAATCTTTTAAGATTTATTTTTAATTTATTTTTCATTTCGATGATCAATAATCCCCATGTTTGAAAATGCACACGCTGTTCTTAGTTTGAATTACTTTAGTTTCAGTTTTCAGTCTTGGGCCTTCACTGGCCCTTATTCAGCTGAGGTTACAAATGTTTCTGCCTTCTAAATGTCACCCACAAACCTGGGCAGCTTTTTGGGCTGTCACAGCTGCCCGAGCATGACTGTGCCATCTCCCAGGCTGTGCTGCCCATCTGAGTGTAGCTGCTCTGCAGCATCAGCAGAGGCTCTACTGCAGACATGCCCTTTCAGTGAGCCACAGATGAAATATGATTCTCTTCCAGACTTTTCCATTATTACAACTTTTTCTTTTTTTCTTGAAGTGTTGCTATCAAAACTTTATTCTGCCTGATGGTGCAGACCTGTACTCATTGCATGTATATGATCTGTATTTGGTTTTGCTCTTCCATTGAATCCCTAATTACCATGGTGTTCATCCTATCCAGAAGCTCCTTGTTCTAAAGTGGAATAGCTGCTGAGTGATTTTTTCTCTCTCTTTTTAGGTTGTGTTCTGCAGAACTTGTATTTGCCAAATGCAGAGACAGTTTTGAGTTAGATGGACCACTGACCTAACTCAATATGACTTTCCTTATATTAAAGTATGAATACCCCAGTGATTTCTCCATGTCATTATTCTCAAAGTGTATACTGCATATGTTACCCAGCATATCATCACGTTTTCTTTCAGTCCAGTTTTCTTTTTTTTTTATTCATAAAGCTGCCAGAGAAGGGTAAATTTACAAGGGGCCCACACTAGAAATATTTCATGGAGTGATTCCTCATGTTCAAAAACCTTTCTGGCTCCATCAGTGTAGTCAATTTAATTAAAGAAAATGGAGGTTCATGACATTTGGATAGTGCTGTTTTCATTCCAAATATTATGAGAGAGGAAGCCAAATACTTTGTGAAGCCTGAAGCAAGGGATGTTGATAGAGTGCCTGTCACTGCCCTGCAAAGGGGAGATCCACACCCCAGGGTGTGCCCAGCTTGCCACAGAAGTGAGAACAGAACAGTTCCTTCCCTGTGATCCTCTCCCTCACCTCTAGCCTTCCTGAGAAGTGGGAAATGCTCTGTTGGAGGTGTCATATTGTGATAAGGCACATTTCCAGGACCCAAGTTAGGATCTCTGTAGCCTTATTGTTTCCTCAGCAATCTCTTAGATGGGATAACGGTTTTTTTTGTGTAGCTGCCCTGTTATTTTTATGAACCTGCAATCTTATTTCTTAGAAATTACCTATTGTCTGCAAATCCTATTGTTTGTTAACAATTATCATCTGTTTTTCTTCCTTCCTGATTTTTGCATATCTCTACGTTTGTCTGTGGATTGCACATGAGATGAAAAGGTCACATTTTGAATCCTTTTGCACTTTAACTCCCTTCATAATACCTGCACTGATGTTGTTATATTTATCCTCAGAACCTGTTTGTGTTAATTATTAGTCATTGGACATCAATTTGGATGAATCTTTGATCTTTTTACACAAACACATCTTCTCTGTGCATTTTTCCCCCCTGGTAATTCATGCCATTGGGCATGAATCCTCTTCTGAAAGACTAAATATTTGCAAAAGTGTTACACCATGAAGGTTCATCCAGATTCTAGAAAGAAGTGTGATGAGTCCCTCAGTGAGAAATCCATGCTCCTGTTTGGATTTTGAGCATAACTGTGTGCAGTTGTAATAATTTACTTCTGAAACTTAAAGGCTTGTTTTTCAAAGTGTCTTTGAACAAACAGTTGGGAGCAATGATTTGCCAAACTGTAATTAAAAGGAAATAGACTAATTCTGAGAAGTGTAAACAATGTGCTGAAGATAACAAAAATAGGGCCCTTAAACTGATCAATCGTTAGCCCAGAACAGGACTTGAGTTTGTGAAGGATTTAATTGCTGGGGTGAGACCCAGCATCTTGCAGGACTATGCATTTAGTGTCCTGCAGTAACATGTGCAGTTTCTATGGGTTTGCCAACAAATTCATGGAATTTTTTGTCCTCAGCTGCATCAGCTCCCTGTTGCTCGTTAACATACTTTGCCAGGAAATTCATGGCATTTTTAGGTCTTCAGCTGTGCATTAATCAACTCCCTGTTGCTAGCTAGCATACCTTCTTTTTCCTCTCTGTGATAACAGTTTTTTGCTTTACAAATAAAATCTGAAAGTAAATGCTTGACCTACCTAAAACTAATGTCAAAACATCCTTTTTCTTAGAAGCAAAGCATGTGGATTTTTTACAACACTGTTCTCAGAACAGCTCTGCTTTATATAGAAGCTGTTATATTGAATCTGAGACTGTGGGGCCATATTTCCATACTGAACCCTCATCTCATTTTTTTAGCTGTTGCCTTTGATCTTAATTTTTTTGTTAACAGTTTCCAGTAGTTTAATATATTTTCATTAATCTAAAAAAGCCCATAGGATGCCATAAGTGGAAGCAGGGAAGCACTGCTGGAAGGAGGAGGGAGATCCTCATTTTCCCTCAGTGCTGGTGGAACACATCTGGGATGCTGTGCTTCAGTCTGGGCTCCCCAGTACCAGGCAGACATGCAGAGCTCATTCTCACAAAGCTGGTCAGGGGCTGGAGAATCTCTGCCATGGGAAGGTGCTGCACAGCTGAGTCTTGAGCATGGAGCAGAGAAGGCTCAGGGGCAATATTATCAGTGTCTATAAATACCTGATGTCCCAGACCAGACAGGGCAGAGCCAGTTCTATTCCTTCTGGTGCCCAGTGACAGGATGAGGCAATGGACACAAATGGAAGTGCAGGAAATTTCCTTTAAGTGTAGGAAAAAGCCTTTTTAGTGATAAGGGTGGTCAAATGCAGAAGCAGGTTGCCCAGAGAGGTTGTGGAGTGTCCATTCATGGAGTTCTTTAAGCCTCACTCAGACCATTCCTGAAGAACCTGCAGAAGCAGATCCTGCTCTAGGCAGGGCTTGGATCAAACAATCTACAGAGGTCCCTTCCAACCTCAGCCATTCTCTTGTTTCTTTAAAATCTGTGAAGAAAAATGAATGAGAAGCTGAAGATTTTCTTGGTTAGACTGCCAGCTTGCTATTTAACTTAAAATATGTACAGTCACTTTTGTCTGAATCATTTTTATAATTATTTTGATATATTTTGTCATGTATTATCATTTTGAAATATTGGCTCATTCAGAGACATTTTTTTGTTGTTTCAAAAATGTGCCATTTTTGTTATATTTCTAGGATGTGTAATGAAAACATGAAGGAAAATTTGCCTGTGTAGTTTCTAAATATCTTATATATTTCTTTAAACCATGAAAGAAATCTAATTATCTTGTAAAGAAATACCTATCAATAAGTTATTTTTTTCCTGAGTAAAGCTGTCAGATACCTATAAAATGTTTCTCTCACAATTTATCTCAGTGTTTAATTTTTTTTTATACATTTGTTAAACATGAATGCTGGGCTTTACAGGATTTTCAAATGCATTAATGTAGTAATATAAAAAATTGAGACATTTTTCTAGGCACACTTTTGGCATAAAGGCAGTAGAGCTTTATAATAAGATAGTTTCTTCAGGTTATTCCAAAAACTGTACACTTTTTCCTGGAAATGTAATTTTAGTGGTCAGTTGCTGGGTAGGCACAGGTATGGTTTGGCACTGGATTTCTCTGCAGGCTAAAGCTGTGAGAGGTTCTTTCAGCAATTTCCCATCTTTCTGTTTCCCTTCTGCTCTATTTCTGCATCTGTTTCACAGCTCATTATAAACTGACAAGTGAGGTGGTTTAAGTGCTATGGGGTATTTTTAAGTCTTTTTTTAAAAGCCTTTAGGTCACTTGACTGGTCAGTTTAGGGTCCAGTCCTGCAAACTCATGGAGTAAAGATATCCTTGGAGCATCTCCATTTGATCCTGTAGGCTGATAGGTAATGGATCACATTTTTTAGTCTTTTTTTTTTTTTTTTTTATTTTCCTGCAAACTGTGTGGCTCTGTGTACATGTAAGCCTGTATAGATCCCTCAGTAATCTGATCTGAAGAAGAAAAAAATGTATTCCAATTATTCATTTTTTATTAATGTGCAGAAATCCATCATTCATGTTCAAGTCTGCAATTTGTTAGTCATGTTGAGTCAAAGTGACCATGGAAAGTGCTAGGACATGGTCAAGCCTCATTAAAGGGAGGAAGTTTAGCACCCTGTGTAATGGCACCCTTTATTCAATGAATGGCTTTTCCCATTTATTTCTATATTCTTGTTTCTGTCTGTCAGTGGTAGTAAAACTGCTTGAAATTCCTTCTGTAGCACAGTTCTTTTTTGCTTCAGTAAAAATTGGATATTTCTTCACAGTCAAAATGAAAAGTTTGCACACTTGCTGACTGGGAATCATGTAAGGCAAGGTAGGCTCATACTTAGGTAACCACTCAAGATAAAAATTTTCTTTTACTACATCATCATATTTTGAGAGAACATACCACTTGTTTTACTTTTGACATTTCTGATTTAGAATTTGTGTGGGCCCTTCTTTTAAATCTTAATCTAAAATTTGTTTCAACTTCTTTCTAAAAAAGAAGAGAAATCCAAGTCAAGATATTAACCTTTTTAGTTAATAATAGTGTTCTCACAGAGTTATTCCTGACTCTATAATCAAAACAGTGTCAAAAGCTGACAAGAAAAATGATCTGTCCAACAAAGAGTGCTCCCCTTGTAAAGCCTTTTGTCTGGTGAAGAAGAAAGGCCACTTAGGGCATTTTTTTCTCTTTTTGTATTCACCCATTTAGAAATTCTAAATGTCACTGCTTGCAGGCCAGTGTTAGGACTTGGTGGATTTGGTTTATAAACCTCAGTGTAACTCAGTGCAGTACTTTGGTGGGAAGGGAAATGCATGTTTGGCAAGACTGATGATAACAATTTGCCAATCATGGTGTTATATAAATCACAGGTTTAAAGTTTCTTTTGCTTCTAATGCAGTAATTGCTTATCCTGCTCTGAAGCCCTGTGTGCCATACGTGCCTGCAGTACACAAAACTGTCCCAGGGAAGAAATCCTTGGGGAGGGAGAGATCCAGCTAGAGGGAGCACTTCCTTTCTGCCTTAGCCTGGGTAGTGTTTTGCTCTGTAACAGAAATAACATTGATATGAAGATGGAATTGCTGAAAGCATTGGCTAGACTAAGTTTTATCATCTTATTTCAAGCCTTTGGGAATGCATAAAGTAACAAATATTACATCTTTGGTATAAGTGTATCCTCACCCTTTGGAACTACATTCTCCTCCAGGCTGAGCACAACCATGAGGTCCATGATCTCCATTTCCAGGGAAATACTGACAAAAAAAAGAGAAATGACAACATCCACCATAATTTCTGATTATTGTTATTCACACCTGCAAGTTCTCTGGGATTGTGAAGGTGACCTAAGGGGGACTGTAGTAATTTTTGGAGCATAATAATGGGGAGTATTGCCATCTCTATTCTTTTTCCAGGTCACTGTCTAAGCCATTCCAAATACCTTCAGAATGTCTGGATTTGCGTACTAATTAGTCTGAATCAAATATTCATCACATCCGTGTTGATGGGATTGGTTGGAGATCTGATTAACCTTCAAGTGGCTCAGTGACTAAACACAGGTTCTTGTCTAGCTGATGGGATAATTTCCCTGCTACATACATTTCTTGTCCCTCCAACATGAAATTATTGCAAAGAGATGCCCAAGCTGAGCTTTCTTTGACCTTAGTTAGGCACAATATAAAAATCTAAAAGAGAGCAAAGCTATCATTTTAATAATAGAAGAAAGAATAAGCCCTATTATTAAATGAAAGGAGGACTTCTTTTGAGGGAAAAGATGAGGCTATGAAAATGCTGGAGGTGTTTTCATGTCTTATTCTTATAAACCCATTACCATGGTTCACCAAGATTCATCTTTGAAGGTTATGATCAGGTTATAATAGAAAGAAAGCTGTGTGGAAATAAAAGTGAGTTTATTCACACACATGGTGTGTGGGGGGAGCAGGTTGTTCCCATCAACCATCCTGAGACTATCCTGAGACATCACTGCACTGCAGTCAGGCCTTACCCTAAAATTCACAGCCAAGGCTGCTGCAGAGTTCTCTTCAAATATCCAAAATTGGAAAAACACTCAGTGTAAAGTTGTGCATAAAATACCTTGTATGTTCTTGAGAAAATAAGAATTCTGTAAATCTTAGCAAAACCCAAGCAGCAATGCACAGTCTGTTCAATAAAATCATTACAAATATTGTAGTAGTGCAGGAACAACATGCACTTATCAAGAAGATGTTCCTAAAACAATAAGTTGCTTTCAATAAATGGTTCTTTAATATCTCTAAGCATTAGAATATTTAATTTCAATTTTGGTGTTGTGTTGGGGAAGGTAAATTAACTTGTGAAATTAATCATTTTATTTTTAATGAAAAAATATAAATACAGAAGCAATTTTCTATCTATAGCATGACTTGAGGGGATGATGATTTATATTTAAAATACTATTCTCCTGGAATTTCTGCTAGTATTCAAGATAATTTAATTTGTGTCATTTGCATATGAAAATATGCATTGAACTAGCAGCAAAATAACCTTTACACAATTCTATAATAGCATAAAATACAGTACATTACACTTTCAGTTATTAAGAATAAAAATACTCCATCCAATTTTGCAAAGAAAATACTTCACATAGTTTAAAACCCACACAGAACTTGTATCAGATCTTTGCAATTTGTCTTGTATTATTATCAGCCAAAGATCTGAATTAGCTAAAGGTATTTCCACATATTTTATCTTGCTTTTTCTTTTTAATTAGCTTCCTGAGGCAGAGATGCATCCTGTATTTTGCATGCTTCCCACTAAGGTCATCTTCACAGCAGCTCACAGAGCCTGCCAGGGATGGGCAGGACAGAAGGGCTTGAACCTGTGTACAATGCTCCTATTACCTGATATTATTCTCCCACTGAACAGGCATTTTCTCCAACAGCAGTTCTTCCCTGTCATAGGAATATCTTGCTAATAAATCAACAGTAAGCATTCTTCATCCATGCTTGGTCTATTACTAACACTGAAGACTCTCATCAATAGCTGATTAGTGCCATTAGCTGCAGGAGGGCTGGGCTCTGTTTCTTTCCCATCTTTATTTTTATATCCATTGTGGTAAATACATTCTGAGTAGTAAGATTTCCCCTGGAATGGGCCAAGATGAGGAGATTATCAAAAATGTATTGGTGAAAATACTGAGGAATGTCCTTTCCTGCCTGATCCTTGTATGATTAGGGAATGTTGTGTAGATTTCTAAATACCATTAAGAATTGTTCCATAACTTCTCCCCAGTTCATCCCTACTTAAATGTATTACAAAATGTTTGAGAGTTTTTAAATGTATTCCAGTCTGCCCTTTCATCTCTGGTGGGTTAAGCAAACAATTCCAGGTCATCTAAGTGCACATTGGCATTCTGTCCAAAGTGCCATTTTTCCTCTTACTCTTTTCATTTATTACCATTTAAAATCATTTCTGCATTCAGATAGCCACCTTCTCTAATAATTCCTTTTCATACTTGTTTTCTCTGGTTGCTGCCCTGATGACAAAAGCCAGGCCTGCCCTGTTGACTCAGACCCTACCATGGCTGGATTTTCCCCCTTCATCCCCAGGAAGCAGCTGCAGGTTTCTGACTCCCCCCAGCAGTCTGCCATGCAGCCCTTCACCACCACATTTATTAAAAACACCCACTTTCCACAGAGCTGGCACACTCCACCTGTGTTTACAGAAATTTTCCCTGAGCATTTGGCCTACATTTTAATTGGCTTCTGGAAGGTTATTTTTTTTTATACATCTTTCTAGGTACTCTAGCAGCATCTCTTCCTCAGTGACAGCAGGGAAATTTTGGTGAAGGCCAAGAAGCAGCAGTGTGAGATGAGGAATTACTTCCTGCCCCTCTGGCTCTGAGCAGGATTGTCTCCAGACACGCAGCCCAAAGCAGCAGAGGAGAATTTCCTCCTTCTTTAACCCCACTGCCTGTGAGGGCTGGCACAGGGTGAGCTTTGGCTGCTGTTGATTTCCTGGGATGGCTGTGAGTTCCTGTGGAAAGCCAGAGCTACCCCTCCATCACTGCCCATGCTCCTTGCAGCAACTTCTTAATTCTATTTAAATACACCAAAGAGAATGTTTTTCCTTTAAAGTTTGCTTTTTCTCCTCTACACATTTTATAATCCTGAATTGGCTTCATTCCTCCTTTTGAACCTTCCCCTGGAGGTGCTGAGGTTCACTTGCAATATTTGTGTTCTCTGATGGTGCCAAGCTGGGTCTTCTCAGGGGGCCACTGTGTCCTCTAAGGCTGCCCAGTGCTGTATTTGGAAATAAGCTTTGTGCATAATATCATTCACGTTTCTTACTTTTAAAATTTTTACTTTTTTCCCAGGTGCCTATATGTTTTGCAAATTAAATCTTGATTAATTTCAAAATGAGTTTGGTTTTTACTAGGACATTTTATTCTAAGTAAAAGCAAAGCATTTCTTCTGTGATGATTAGTCCTTTTTCCTTTTTCTTCTGGATGAAAAGTGTTTTGAACAGTTTTGGTCATTCTGAAGCAGCACTTGTACACATGCACTCTTGCAGTCCAACTGTAAATAAAAATGGCAAGAGTCTAGTTGAGTGCCTCATAACCTCATAAATACACCTGTTTTCTCTGTTCTGTAAGTTCTACACAGCAGAATGAAGAATAAAGAATTCAAGAATGAAGCAACATAGACTCAAGAGTTTATTTGACTCTAATCTTGAAAGACTGAACAGACACATGCAGATCAGTATATTTACAATAAAAAGTTACTACTTTTTTTCTCCACTATCAAGATAAAATGGAAAGGATATGCTAACTCTATTCTGATGTTGACTTTATCTTACAGAAGTGTTTAATTTTATAGCAAGAGCAGTTGAACCCTGCAAAGAGAAATGGATCAAGCAAACTTCTTTCTCAGCTTTGGACAAAAAACCAAAACCAAAGATCTATTAAAAGACTAATTAGCATTATTTTCCTCTCTTTAATGCAAATGAACATACACATCTCAAAAAATGCTCTTTTTGCCTCTTTAAAATTTATTTTTCAAAAGGATATTAGTCTTTCAAAAATAAAAATTTAAGTACCATCTTCTATATTTTATAGAAAGAGCTAAATTTTCCTCACACAAGCAAATCAGGTCTGTGTGGGATCTATGCTATCACTGTAGATAGTAAATAACACCTTATGCTATAAAATAAGGATCTTTTACAGTGAAAAAAAATCTTTAATGGATCAGCAATCCCACAGTAACTGAGATTCCCCCTCTGAGTGACTTGTATCAATTTTACAGGTTAATTGGGGTGAGGTCAGAAAACTCCAATTGAAAGGGCCTAGTGAGGGCAAAATCCTCTTCCCATCTTTATGTGGTGTGCCTTTAGTAAAACCTGAACTAGCTTGAACAGTTGAGAAATCTGAAAAGCCTGCAAAGAAGAATGAGTAGTTTTACAACCAGGCACAAATTTGCCACCTCTTGAGAAAACTCTCAGAACCAGCTGCCCCTGGTTTCCTTGTCATCTCATGGTTTTAGACAGGTTTGGGTCAAAGACTATTTTTACACCCTGGGCAGGTGGCCTTTGCAGGGCCCATGATGTCCATAATTCTCATCTCTAAAGGGACTAGAAATGGAAATTATTTGTTTTAATCTGAGTTGTCCCACTTTGATATTCATTGCCTCGTAGACCAGGACTGCAATTTCATAGATTTATTGGTCAGAGTGTGCAAACCTGTGTGTGATTGCCAAATTCAGCACCTGAGAGTTCTCTTTTTTTATCAAAAAAGCTTACCTGTTCTTTCTTCTTCATGCCTCAGGTATAAAATTTCCTTCTCATCTAAGTCTTATGGATTGCTGTAAGATATGTGTTTTGTTTTAATATTTATTGTGAATCTCTTTTGTGCACTGATCTTTATATCTTTATGTGTATGGTTTGGATTTATTGTGACTAGCAGACTTCCTGAGGACAAAAACCGGAATCCAGGTTTATGTGCCAGCATCATAGTCTTGGCCTCCAGAGTGTAAGCACACTTTTATCTGAACAGCATCAGGGCCCAGGGATCTCACTGTAATGCAGTTTTTTGAAAGATCCTGTCCTGCACAGTCAGATGAAGGAGAGTGGGCCCTTTTTGATAAATGCACAAAAAAGCCACGTGTATCTTCTTGAGTGAGAATGTCAGCAAACCAAGGCATTGTTTTTTCACCCTTGTTTGCTTCAAGAATGGCAACAGGCAGAAGGATTCAACAAGGTTGCCAATAGTTCTGGAATAATTTCCATCTGTGGCCCTTTTTTAGTGGCCAGATGTTGATGGCCAGAGCAGCGTGGTGGGGAATGCAGAATGTTTGCTGTGTTTTTAGTGACAGGGGAGCTGTTTGAGAAGAGATGACAAAACATAACTGGCATATGCTGAAAGACTTGCATCAGACAGATACTTTCAGTGTCACATATCTGGCATTTACTGGAATACCTATTCTAATGGATGTCACTCACCAGCCAGTGCATGTGTCACCGAGCGACTCTGGATGCCAGTTCTGTTCCAAAAGCTGCTGCCTGCTGCTCTAGTCTGGCTGATGGTAGGAAAGAGAACATTTCAATGCTGCTGAAAAGTACCATTATTTTTTCCATGGGATGGTATTTATTGCTATAGAAATTCCAGGTAGATCAAATCCTTCAAATTCCTGATGGCAGGCCAAATCTGTTGCTTGTTTACTGTTCAAATACAGGTTATGTAGGAACTTTATGGTCCCTGAGGAGTGGGCCACCAATTTTTCCTTTGTTTTCTCATGAACACTGGTGGGATGAGCAGCCCAGGTGAAGGTATCATGGTGAGTCAGTTTACCAAACAGTTGGGACTCAAAGAGCAGAAACTGAGAGTGAGAGTATCTTTCCTCACAGACGTAGTATGACATTGTTTGAATTTTCTGCATAAAAATGTTACATGTGCTCCTCATCAGTGCAGGCAAGCACAGCTCAGAAGATCAAAGGAGATTTTCCATCCTGTGGAGGTTACTGCATTTATTGTCTGAGGCTCTTGAGGAGGGTCACCAAAGCAGTAGCTCCAGCCCTGCCCATGTCCCTTCTGGCAATGCCACCTTTATGCAGCCTCAGTCCCTCCGGCCAAATAAATGAATCTGGCCATCTGTATTTACACTCATTGTCTCACCAGCTCCCAGAAAGCTCCTTTATTGCTTATGTATACAGTACTTTAATGATATGGAAATTCGCTAGTCACAACTTTAATGAACAACTTTTCTTGTATTCAAATGAATAAGATGCTGATGGCTGTTTCTTTGTACACAGCAAATGGTACTTCTATAAAAGCCACAGTAAATCAACAGCATAAGCTGATTTAATTACTAATTTGTTGCAGTGGCTATTCCCATACCTAGCATAACACTGTGTATTCAATTATCTTTCACCCTAATGCAGGTATGCTTTTGGGTTACATCTCTAAATGGGAAAACAGTTTTTGGATTTTTCTGTTTGTGTTTTTTTGTTGTTTCTGTTGTTTGTGGGGGGCTGTAGTTCTTTTTCTTCCCTTTTTTTTTCTTTGCAGCTGGTAAAACTAGCAGCAACTAGCATGTGTCTAGTGATTAAGACTTTTTCTCTTTGTAATTGTCAGATTGATTGGGACAATTGAATGATAATGAAAAACAGCTTGTTCCCTCATTTCCAGAGGTGACACTTTCTGCATAATACTGCAAAATATAACAAAAGGGTTTTCTTGGACGCTGCTTAAAGTTAATTGACAGCATCTGTTGTTTGGAACAACGGAGAGAAATAGCATTCCCTTGGCTCTTGGTCACGTTACTCAGGATTAGGCACTGTCACGCCAGCTGATATCTGAATACACTGTATCTATCCAAGGGTCTTAGCTGGGCTTTCTCGTACATCAAGGTTCTCCTTTGCACACAGTTCAAAAAAAAAAAAAGAAACCAAACAGTTATAGCTCATTAAATTAATGATAAATTTCCTGAAAAAATCTGTGGTCTTTATTAAAAAAAAAAAAAAAGGAGCAAAGTTACAATAAACAGTGGAATATGGAAATAATGGAATAGTTATGAACTTTTAATGGTTTATTTTTTAAAGCATCTTTTACTTAAAAAATCTAACAACACCTTTCCCTTGCTATTTTATATATTCTCAGGGTCTATATAT
This sequence comes from Erithacus rubecula, assembly GCF_903797595.1. Classification (NCBI taxonomy): domain Eukaryota; kingdom Metazoa; phylum Chordata; class Aves; order Passeriformes; family Muscicapidae; genus Erithacus; species Erithacus rubecula. The sequence continues at coordinate 20,762,926 of NC_136662.1, read as the reverse complement.
CTATAATAACAGTAAGCACTGCAGGCACAAGGATTGTTTATTTTGGCAGATAAAATTCGAAATAGTTTGGAGAGCATGTGAAAGAAATTTTGATTCTACAATTCTCACACACAAGAATATATATATTAGCTTAATTTTGCTCTTAGAGTGGCTGTCTGTGTTCTGAGAGCCTGACTATCATTAATTATGCACATCCTTTTATCTTTTGGCAAACTTTTGCTTTCATTGCTGCTCTTTAGTCAGATGTGCATTTTTCTTTATGAGATTTAATATTTCTCTTTTAGAACATTGATCAGTGTCCAAAGTCACTTAAGACCAGCAGAAAAATCAATAGTGAGTGTGGATTGGCTGACTTGGAGCTGCTGCTGCAGCTGATCACCAAGAAAGCAGGGATTTGATTTGATTTTGCATTTTCAAGTCATTCTCTTGCTCTGTACTGTCTGTCAGTAAACTTCGAAATTGCTGATTTGAAAATAAATGAACACATGTTACTGTTTGAATCCATTTATTTTACTTTTTTTTTAAATTTTTTTTGGTCCTTAACACAAAATGGCAAACACAAACATTAGCATTATTGTTGCTTACATGGCTGCAGGTGTGTGGCGAACTCCAAGCTGAACTCAAGGTCAGATACTTTATGATGTAAACTCTTGAAATTAAGATTTGTGTTTACATGGAGGGTGCATCAAGCAGCATATGTTAATGAGCCAGTTTTGTCGTGTTATTCTAGCAAGTAATTTGACATTTTTCTGTAATACTCTTATATTGAGCTTGGTATCATTAACAGTCAGATATTGAACTGATTGTAATCGGGACCAAGAAAATATTTCATATTCTATGCTCTAATGTACAATATGTTATAATGTAACATTTTCTCTACAGTGTAAAATGTAACAAATTGCCTTATTTCTTATTCTTAAATCTTCAGATATTGGTACAATTACTGAATTGAAACAGAACAGAAATAGATTTTTGCTGGAGTTTATCCTTCTATTTAAGTTTGATAATGCAGTGTATTACATTGTTTGTGTTTATAAATAATGCTTTGGAGAGGAAAGGCATTAAAAATTCTCCATGCTATAATAAAATACAGAATAGTGATACTGTGTTAAATTATCTGGTTTTAAATTTTTTATGCCTTTAAAAGATTTCTGGGTTTGTATATTTATATGTGTATATATGTGGCTATTGCTGCATAGTATTACTAGTGATTCTTATATTAATGCTTATTTCATATTTATGACTAAGAGTAGCTATAGCAAACCTGTGTTGTGTTCTGTTTCAGAGCTAAGCTAAGGAACACATGTAAGGATCATGTTCTTTTTAATATCAACTGAGTTACAACACTTGTCATAATATAGCTGATGCAATATCCACTTTTCTGTGCTCACACCTCAGCAACAGATCTAAATTATGTTTTAAAGAGAAACTGTGAAGATTTTAAATAGTCATACTACATTGGTGATGCTACTACAATACTGAGAAACCTAGATTCAGAATTATATAATTTGGAAGTCCTTAATGTAATTGAAAAATATTGTAATGCCGTAAATACCAGTATGAAAGTTCAGGAAATGCGTTTCTCTCCTACTTTCTCTTCTCTTTTGGACTGGTTAGGGCTGATCTCAGCAGTGTCAGTAATTATTATTCTGATGACTTGCCCCTGAAAGGCACTGGCTTGTACCTGTGGGGACAGAGAATCCATTTGCCTGGCGCCGGGGAGTCGGAGGCACAGGCTGGCGCCAGCCAAGAGAAGGGAAAGATGATTAATATGTCTTATAGATTCACTGTCTCTTCACTTGTCCTAGACCTGCCAGTAATTCCACTCCCCTGTGGTTCCACCTTGATCACAGATAATGGAGGCAGATTGAAAGTTTGAAGACACAAGCCTTTCTCTCCTCCTGATCTGACATTACTCACCCAGGCTAAATGAGCTGTACAGCCACCAGCACCTGCCTATGGGAAGGCATCTCAGTGCACTTAGCAGTAATGCTGCAATAAAGCAGCAACTGTACTCTAATTAACCAGGTTCCCTTTCTTCCCTTTTTTCCCTTTTTCCTTTTTTTCCCTTTTTCTTTTTACCTGCGCAGCAGGCTGCCATTAGCAAGGCTATGATATTGCAATGGAAACAGTAACATAAGTATTCCTTCACCTCTGAAATATATTATAACTTACCTTTCCCTTTTTATTTCCTTGCAGAAATAGTATAACACAAGGTTATTTTGTACCAGCAAGGTAGCTGTTTCATTCTAAGAAGTGGAATTATGAATGGGATAATAACCCTGTGAAGAACATCTGTTAAAAATTTTCTTACATAGGTGTATGTTTTAAAACTCCTGTTATTTACCTTTTTTTCCCCCCGAGCTAAACTGGACTTTGTAGTACAAATGTCAAAGGATAATATCACAAAACCATCTTTGCAAAATTTCTAGCAGAAGTATGTACACATGTATTGGTAAAAAAAAAAATATTTCAGAGACAATACAGGAAAAGCAGAAAACAGAATAATCACTTTCAAGGAGTGTTTTAGGTGATGCCACAATGTACAGTAAATTACAACATGCACCTGCATATTCTCAGTTTGCATCTTCCTTTCTGATAAATCCCTTATTCTGAAGCAGACTGTTAGAGACAAAATGTCCTTTTGTCTTTCCAAAATCAGACTCAGCAGAACATATGAAAAGGTTTTACAGTTGGAAAAGGCAATGTTTTATACAGTCAGAGAGATAACTCTTTATCTCCAGAGAGATACATAACAAGAACCTCTAAACATGAGCCATTTTTGTGTGGCCATGAAGTATTTTACCCTGTAATTCTCAGTGAGGGATTGAGCATTCTGAAAAAGATATCTGGTATTTTTAAGTGCCTTTTATTTCATGGGAGAAAGCTTGACAATCCTTGGTGGACACAATAAATTTTATATACCTTTGGCTTGTTTTGATTTTGAAAGTTTGTAAAAGCAGATCTATATTGTTTGGGCAGTGCATAACTAACTCTTTAAATTAAGTTAAGCCCTGTGCTGTATATCATTGCACTTCTAATAGAGATACTCCAAGAATCTGTAGATAGTGAAATGTATTCTGGTTAAAATAACAGGTCTGTATCTCCTGAATATTAAAGAAGACTAGGTCTAGCTAGAAAGCTAAATTCCAGAAACTGGCAGACAGCCCAGTTTCATATAAAAGTGATACCGTTTTCAGGTATCTAGGGTATTATTATGAGTAAGGAAGAAAAGAAGAATAAATAAACAGAGTAGCCCAAAATATTTCCAAATGCAATATAACCAGGGGTATAAATCTTAAGAGTCATGTTCCTTTAGCAGAAAAACTCTAGTTACTGTATAAAATAGGAAATGCTTACATGCTACTAGGTCATAGGGAGTAATTTTGTCAGCAGCAAAGGATGCTAGATCTATTAAAAAATAAAAAAGGAAACCCTCTGTATCATGGCTCACCTCATGTTGCCACAGGAGAGATATCAGTTTGGGGGTGACCTTTGAACTTCCAATTCCAGGTCCAGCTAGCTGGCTTCTTGAAGGGATTAGCTAATGCAGCACCAGGGGCAACCATATTAACAAGGAGAGAGAATTGGGGTTATTGTGAGAACAACCATGACTCATTCAAATGGAAATTCTGGGCTCAGAAGTTTTAAAGGTCTCCAAGCTGGTTATGGGTAAAGGCTGATTTATCATAACAAATAATAGGGGAAAGTTTTAATGATCTTTCAAGGGAAAAATCCTAATTTTAGAGTAAAGAAAAAAAGTCAGAGCATATTAGAATTTCATAATTCAGTCCATGATCCATTAAAACCTTCATAGTCATGATGTATAAGGAACTGTCAGATAGGTATAAGACACCTTTCACTGGTCTCCTAGGATCAAGGACTTTATGTCCTGAAGATTCACACAAGCTTATAATAAGTTACAGAACCTGTGAAAAAAGCTATCTTAGAAAAAAATAGAAAAAGAAAAACAAAAAGATACCTGAATGTTTCAAATCTGAAATGTCATAAAGCAGCACATGAGTAGATCTCAAGGCTGAAAGCAGATCTACAGTCCATCCCATGACTTCAGCTGTGGAAGTGCATTGTCCTTTCAGCAGGACCAGCTGGTGACAGGCCTGTTCACATGGGCAGAGTCCCCCTGCAAACACTTGGGGGCTATTAATAAACAACTTGTACTTTACTTGTCCTGTTGGGTGTAGAGCCTGGTGTGAAGATGTTTCCTTTTTGGCAAAGGATTGTAAGCATGAAAGCATGCAGAAGACTAGGCTGCATGTCTGCATGCTACTTAAAAATCACTTGCTAGTGGTCAAAAAAATCTGTGAGATGGAACAATAAACTATGCAGTGCAAATAATTTATTTCTCACAGCATTGGAGTGACAGACTTCCATTTCCTCATTGAATCTGTATAGACAACGTGTAAAAGAGAAAAAAAGAGAAAAGCCAAATATGTTTTCAGCATCTATGTATTTTTTCACAGTATAGTTTGGCATCTTATTAATGCTATAGCTAGAAAAGTCATAGCATGACATTTGTTGGGCTGGTGACTATAAACTCTTACTTGTGGGCATAATGCTTACTGCCATGAGAAGTTTCTCTGATTTACTATTTACCACTCTGATTTTGAGCAGTGCTGCTAATGATAGCAAGCATTTCACTGGCTGGTGAATTATTTCAGATTTGGCATTTTTAATACTGGATGTTGGAAGACTAGATGTTGAGTTTAGATGTATAATTTTGTACACAGTGCCACCTGGAGAATTTGGGAATAAGGTTTTGAATATTGAATTATGTTTTTTCTTCAGTTTTGCTTCATATTTATTTTAGCTCTGTGAGACTATTAATGAGCTTTCTTGAAGTCTGCTGGGTTTTGGTGCTGTTATCAGTTGGTATTGTGACGCTCTGCCAGTTGTCTGGTCTAGGAGATGGATCTTCACAAGAACTTGGTTAGAATCGAGTTTGATTCCAGTTATTGAAACCCAAGTATAGATGTGAAGTTACTAAAATCCCTTCAGGGCTGCTGTCTAGCTTTGTAAGTTCACAAACATTTTTAGTCTCTAAGTTCCTATGCTTTGACTTCTGAATTTCTTGGATGGTTAAAGACCCTGGATGCATCTATACATTCATCATTTGTAATAATGTCAGGAGCCAAGTCCTAATCTTTGGCTTCTGCCAAGACTTGGGAATTCTTCAGCCTATTCTGGGCCTGATCTGCTGGGTGGGATCAGGTCAGAGAGAACTTCCCAGGGTGTGCAGAAAACAAGTATGTATAAGGTAGGTGGTGAAAGTTTTCTTATCCAACAAATCTCCAAATCCCCCTCATGTGAAATGGACCATGTATGTAAGAACAGAGGTGTTTCCTGGCCAAGCCAAGCCAGCAGCAGGCTGGTGAGTCCCTGCCTGAGGGGACAACTCTTAGGCAGAGGTGAGAGTCATGGCAGGTCTCCTTCAAGCTGGGCTGTCCTGAGTGCTGCTAACTGCTGATATAGTGGCCAGCAAATGACACTGCCACTGCCACCAGGACTGCATGACCTGACTGGATAAACCTCTTGAAAAACCTGCTCTGATCTCACAGCTGACCCTGGCTTGAGAGGGAAGTTGGATTTGATGACCTCTTGAGGTCCCTTCCAACTTGAATTATCCTGTGAGCATAGAGCAGAGGACATTGTCCTGGTCCTGGGCATTTCCTGCAGCCTCACATTCAGAGATGTCTGACTCTTTGCTTGCATTGGACAGGCAGCAAATACACTTTATTTAGACTAGAGAATCTGTTGAAGATTTAGTTCTAAACTACCAGCCAATGTTCTAAGGAAGAGTCTGCCCTCCAAAGACCTTTTGGTCTGCACAAAGTACATGGAAGATGAAGCAATAGTTTTCCTGCCTCATTTCAACCTTTTGGAAACCTTCATGTAAATCTGTCCCTGCACTGAGCAAACACAGGCCGAGATTTTAAGGAAATCTTGTTCAGTTTATGGTTTACATCAAGGTCATAAGAAATTTTTAGGCTATACATATTTTCATTGTGAATCATCATGGTTCTGAATAAGTGTTGTTTTAAGAGCTTGACTTTATAGTTTTACAAATGCTTTGTAGTGGTGAGAGTCTCAGGATAAAAATCTCTAATTTGGGAAGAATATTATGGTAAACATAAAACCGCAATAAACAAATACAAAGCACTATGAAAAATTAATGGGTTTAGTATTTTCGATCATTTTCTCCCCTAATTTAAAATACAATTTTCAAAGGTTCTGCAGGAGATTGACTCTCACTCTGTAAACAAGGTACTCAAATAGAGAATTTTCATATTCTTAGCATGTATCATCTTGATATTCAACTTTGTCCAAAGATTTTATCATTCCTCAAGTGCACTCCACAATTGAGCTAAGTTGGTGAAGCTTTTATAACACAGTACTATCATCAGATGATCCTATTTTTAAACACAATTGAAATCAAAGAGCTGGTAGATGACCTGGTGTTTAAAAAACATGAATCTTAGTCAGTATAATGCACACTTTCAAAGATGATCAAATGCACCAAAAGCTATTTTTATTCATCATTGGAGCAAGTTTGGGCATTTTTTTTTTGGTCTCTAGAATCCCAGCACAATAGGATCCCATAACCATGGATCAGTAGGTTTCAAAATAATTATATGGGAACTAAATTACCTCTTTGTGAATTTTCATGTCTAGCAGAAATGTCGAGCTGGTGTGAGGGTTTGAAATTGCCTTTTTTTAAAAAAAAAACATTTTCTCTCTGAAGAAGGAAAAGGTTTAATTCACTTATAGGTTTTCCAAGGTGTAGTAAGAGACAGAGATTCTTCTCCAGAGTTTCTCCAACCCTCCTATCCCTTCCTATGTCTCCTCACAGAGGAACTGGGCTGATAAGCACTGCTCAGTAAAAGGGCTCAGCTGTTACCTCAGAAATGAGCTTCCTTCATCTTCCAGTGTTGCCAACTTCTATCATGCCGACATAATTCCTCTTGGAAGAACATTCTGCTAATACTTGCAAACCTCACAAAGAGGTTTGTTCATTTCTGCCATGTGTGGCAAGAAGGGGAGCACAGAAGAGTGGTCAGAAATTAGCATTCCATCTTTATCACCCTGCAGTTGGATTGGGAGCAAGGTAGACTTTACCTGCATTTATAATCACTGTGTGGTTCTAGGACTCATTCCTTTCTGTCCATGATTTTTTTTATGCAGAAGGGGAACATATGGTCCTAACTCCCTCACTTGTTCCGAGGAGAATGGCAAAGCAGAAAGTCTAAACTGCTTCTAGTCAAAGCCTTTCATGAATTAAGGCTTTTATATTCTATCTCTTCTCTGAATGGCTCAGAATTTTCATTCCCGTGTGATGTTTTGGTGTGTTTAGTGGCTACATGTGAGCGCAGTGACATTTATGTGAAGTGAATCTATTAAATTCTTTATAATGAATAGCATGTAACTGTAAAACATATACAGTTTTCTCATTTTGCCCTCCTCTGGGAGACTACGACAACATTTTGGCAAGTAGGAGTAAACAGCTTTGTGTTGGCATGCAGTAAATTAAACTGAGTAATTAAAATCAATAGCAAAACACTAGCTAGGCAGAAAGGTCATATAACACAACAGAAAACTGTTGGGTAGCATATTGCAGGAAATCAAAATAAATTTCTGAACTTTTCATTATTCTTTACATGCCTGAAACTGCTCTTAAAAGGCTGGTGAGATACAGTGAGGTATTGACAGAGACAGAATCATTCTCTGAGATGGAACAAAATGTTTTAATACTAATATATGAGATTTTGCAGGTTAAAAGGCTGCCTGACGCAGTGGAAAACAGACAACACTGTAATATAACTTTTGGGTTTTTAAATTGGCTTAATGTATTACATAGTAATGCTTGCAAATGCTGAAGTCAGGTATGCCAGTCACTTATCTCTGTCACTGCAGGTGTCATTTGTAAGTTTAATGTTAATATTTCCCTGGTCAGCTTGAATGTGGCCTAGCAATTTAGGGGATAGTCCAGGTTTTAAACTACACATAAGGTCTTTACTCAGATTATCAGGTTCGACTGACAGATAACAATTCTGATTTTTGGATACTATTCTAAATCATTGCACTTCTCTTATGACCATGGCTTTCCAAAGGAAGTCTGAGGTGGGTTTTTGCATATTTTGCTGATGAAATGTGTTACGGTGGTGGAAGGAGGTGGGAGGAAATCATGAGACACGATTCTGGGAAAAGTGGAGATGTAGGATGAGTCACTGAGAGTGTTTGCTTGGGAGAGACCGAAAAGGAATCCAAGGCACAACCAACCTGTAACAAGTATGCTCAGTCATGAACTGGATGCGAGCTAAAGGTAAAATATTTTATGAAATGAACTGGCCAAGTTGAGAAAAGCAGAAAGCTTTGAGGCCCATGAGCACTTCTGGCTGGATGTGTTTGCTTATGCCAGTTCAATCTGTTGTTCTAATAGGCAGTGCTTCTGTGCCTTTCTTATCTCTCCCGAATTTGCTAGCTCCATTAGCTTTCTATCAGGCAACTGTCAGAGAGATCTTGTGTCATCATCCAGGAGGTTGAAATGCAATGTTGCATTTACAAGCCTTTCTTTAGGTCTTCATTTTTGGGTTTGCAGCATTTCTGCTGCGCAGTTTGAAGAGCTTTTCCTGATTGTGCAAATCCTGGGACACTGTGTGGCTGTAACAGCTATTGGCTGATCAGGGGGTTTTGGGGGGGTGAATGATGAGTTACAGCACATTTCTCTGGCACACCAGAGGCTTCAGCCAGTCAGAAACTAGCAAGACAGTTGTAAAACAAAAGCATGGCTGATGGTTGGTGTGTGCTCTTCTTATTTATTCCTGAGGTCATTTTATTTCCCTTCTGGTGTTCATAATTTCAAATTAAGACAATACTTTTTTTTGATGTTTCCATTTATATTGTCTGTTTTGAATTTAATAGTAGCAATTTTAAAATAATAAGAGTGATAGGCAGTTTTTGTGCTGGCTGTCTGCAGTAGCTGTGTCTTGTCACTTAAACCACACTGAATTCTAACAATGGAGTGCTAGGATCTGGCTGACAGCAGCAACTGTGCAAACAGATCTGTCATTGAAAGTTGGGTTGAGACTTGGTTTGCTTGAGTTATGGCAATGCCCTGGCCTTTTAGCCCATTCCCCTGAGAGTGTGATGTGAGCACACACTTCAGCAGCATGGGACAAACACAAACCAGGCATCTCCTGGGGGACATTCCAGCGACCTTGCAGCAGGAACACTGCAGGGCCAGTTATCTGCACTAGCATTGCTGTGTGCCATGGATTATAGCTGGTCTAAGTGTTTAACAGCCAGGCCTTCATGGCTAATGGACATCAAGTTTAATGATTCTGGGGCAGAGATTTATAAAGGAATATGGGCATGATCACATCCAGCTGAAAATGCTGTAAGCCATAACATCTTTTTTCTCCTAGTTCTAATCCGGGCAAATAAAGCTAAAGAACTTTTAGAATTTTTGTATTTTCATTTTTAGTGCTGTGGGACTTAAACAAATACATACCTATGTTTTTATACATACAAATGTTGTATGAAACTACACAGAAATAGGTTTTGTTTTTCTGTTTTCATGTTTTAATGTACTGTGTACGCTTCCTTTTTAAAAGTCAGCTGTTAACTTTTAAGACCTTTCAGCATATATTTTCCCCGTGCTTCAATTTTTATAGTCATTAATGGAATAGGAAATGGCATCTACCTTCCTGCCTCTTAATGCTAAAGACTAATTTATGAATCCTGCTTAAAACTGTGGCTCATGTTCAGCAGGACTGTGCATCTGCTTAAAGCTAAGCTAATGTACAACTGTGAGAAAATAATACTGATGCAGTCTTTTACGAAGATTTCAAACCAGTGGGCTAAGTAATACCTTGATGTATTTTTTTTATTAATTACAGTGTATGTATATTGAACTTTCCCCACTATTTCAGTGAAAATATCATACATTTTATCTTCAGTATAACGTGTCTGAATTTCCTAAGATGCTGGCCATAACAGTTAACACACACCTGTGTTTGGATATGTAACACCTCTATGCCTTCTGATCCCATTTAAAGACCAGAGGGACAATATTTAATACATGATATTGCCTGGAAAAACAACAGATAAGAAATTGTCACTCCTGCTTGAAAGCCTTTAAATATTTAAGGTTATTACAAGCTAACTTTTCACCATTTGTGTGTTTAAACTGATAGCTGTGTATATTATTTGTCAAGTATGCTTACAAAAATTTCCTACAAGTATTTTGACAAATGTCCTGTCATTCTGCTGGAAATACATGATATATGGAGCATTTTGAAAATGATTTGCTTATAAAAGTTTTTTGTATCCCATATGTTGCTTTCTCTTATTTTCTCTTATTTAAGCATAAATATTACTGCTTCTTGACACTGTTTGGAAGATTTTTAGATGCTTTGTTTCAACACCTCAGCCTGATTGCAGTAAAGACTGCTGTTTTTAACAAAAGTGCCAGTCTTATAAAGTCTTACTTGTCCAAAATAGGAGTTAGTATTTGGACCAAACCTTTAGAAATGTGAAACAGATGAGCTCCTGGGAGAACTGTAAAACAATCCCCAGGAAACCTTACATCAAATATAAATAAAATGCAGTGATAGTCCTACTGGCTTTTCTGTGGATGTTAATCTTTGGTATGGAGGGTGGTCTAACATGGTGAAGGTAATAGCAGGGTAAAAACTGATAGAAACTGAGGAGCATTACTGCTACTTACTAATATTTCATTTGGAAAACAGAAAGACAAAGCAGATGGAATTTATCATATTTTGCTTTACATAAAGATTTCACATTCTTCCAAGTATGACTTCATGTTTAAATTGTATTTCATAGTTTTTGGTGCTGATCAGTTCAGGAGACACTGAGAAACATGGAAGGCTACTCCATCATCTTGGGTTCTTTTCTGTTTTCCTTTTTTTAATTTTATCTTTGGAGTCTGTGACCTAAGACTTTCTTTTATGGTTTCCTCTGCCCACTTTTTCCTCAGCTGAAATCTATGAGAACCATATGTATTTCACAGTACTAGAAATATGTGGTGATTGACCTGGACTAGCAACTAGTGCAGCATCTGCTTAGATTGTCTCATTGATTGGGCCCTGGAAGTGCAAACATTTGAACAGTGATTTTAAGAGTTACCTCTCTGGAGCCTTACAATGTGTGCCTAGAAATCATTGGAGGCATAGTTTTTACAGGTACAAATCTGTCACTTGGAACTCAAAGTGTTATAAACCTCCATACCTCTTCCCAGAGCTTCCTGAAGATTTAGCTCAGAGAATCTTGGAGGGGTGAAGAGGGAGGAGGGTCTCCTCTATTTTGATTACATTCCCTGAGAGCACAGAAATTATTTTTTTTTTTTTTACTAGATATCAAGTTCTACCTGCATTGGTGATCACTGTCTTTTAGACAAGTACCTTTTATACAGCTCACACCATCCTCTCACAGGTATCAGCCTCCATGCTGACCTGGGAGCAGTGCCTGTCTTCTCTCACCATGTTTTATAACAGTCTGAAGAGGAAGGAAAGTGTCTAGAACTTTGTTAGCTGCAGGAAAATGTGAAGTGTCTTTCAAGGCTAAATAAAACTTGTAATTTAACAAAATGCATCTTGCATTTCCCTTCCCCTCACCATCATGTCTAGTTATATTGCAGAAGAGGGTAAAGGAGGTAATGCTCTTGTAGTCTAAACAAACTCAGCACGGTGAAATGGGGCAGTATTTTTAAATATGCATAAGGATTGCAGTTGCTCCATTTTTGTGACACTGACTGTTCAGGTAGAGAGAAAAAAAAAAGCAAAACAACAAACCACAGAGTTTTCCCAAAATGAATATTTTTTAAAGGGCTATCAAGAAAAATGATGCTGTAAGTATTATTATGAAAAATTGGAGTGGCCTGGGTGATATCACACATACAGTTTGGAAAAACAAGATTATTGTAACACACCATTTTTCAATTTCTCCTGTCCTCAACAGCTCCAAACATTGCAGCATCTCATTTTTTTAACTTTGTGTCTGGGATGAGAAATCCCATGTGTGTACAATGGTTTCTGACTGCTATGTCCTCCCAGTCCCAGTTTTTTTCTTCTGCTCCTGTGTTTCCATGTGTACTAAAAATAAGGAGTGACTGAGAGAGCAGGACACTTAGTCTGCTCTTTAGATCAATACTGCTGTGGGGTCAGCAGCTAGGAATGTTTGAGAAGAGGGAAGGAGGGAATTGCCTTTTATTTCCCCTGCAGACTGAGGCCAGCACCTTTGCATGAGGTTCATCTCTGTTACCTGGGGAAGAAAGCCTGCTTGGGTTATTTCTGAACCAGCATCATCTGGCAAAAAGACCAATGTGAATAAGATGGCAAAGAATTTAAGTAGTGAGAAAATCTTGGAATTTTTTCCCCTCATAAAATAAGAATTTTTCTTGAGGTGGCCATCTAGCTGGTGTTTTCTCTTAGAGCTGGGCTTGGTGGGGAGAGGGATTGAGGTCAGCATGTGCTGGAGTTGGGAGGCCCAGGGTGCTTGCAAAGCAGTAGCTCTTGGTCTGTGAGCCAGAGTATTGAAGCCCTGTTTCATTCATTTTCATCTTCCAAGAAAAGAACTTGCCATGTTTGTTGCTCCCTTCTGCCTGGGAAAACTGAGGCTTTTCCTTCCAGGCTTCATTGTTTTCCTCTGCTGTGTGTTTAATGCTCTGAGTGCTGCCTCAAGAAGAGATAACTAAAGGACACAAAAGGCAGGGCTGCCCAGCACAATGCAGGTTTAGCCCTGAAAATGCAGTGTTGCTATTGCTAACAGGCCACATGCTGGCACTGGGGATGAATGGGAGACCTGCAGCCTCTCCTTGCTGTAGAGAAATGCAAGCACCCTTGGAGATGGGTACTCTGCAACACTCTCAAAAGCAGGAGGATATTATAAAGTACTTTTTCTATGGAGGGAGGTGAAAGGAGGGAATTTGAAGGAGTTCATGGAAGAGCATGGAGAATAAAATTTGTGTACGTGCAAGATGTGTAGCCTGGGGAAGAAATAGAAAACTTGGCGATGCTGAATTTAAATTATTTTGCTCTCACGTTGTCATGTCTTGTACATGTTTTAAAATTATGTGTTTTCATGCAAAGAAATCAGGTTCTACAGCATAAATCAGTCTTTATGCCAAACAAGTAGGTACCTATCTCAGACCTTCTCTTCTCTGGGAATAAAGATGAGGCACTATCAGAGATTGGGAAGATGGAGCAAAAACATTAATTAAAAAGTAGTAAATCATCAGTCCCACATGATTTATGTATAAAAGAATTCTGAAGAAGATTAGGAATGAATTAGCTGAACTGCTAACAAAGATATGCACTCTCATTAAAACCAAGCTCTTTTCCAGAGGGTTGGTAAGTATCTGGGGTTTATCCTATATTTAGACCAGTAAGCATTGCATCTGCACATTGCAAATGGTCGAAGCAGGAATTTGAAAGGGAATAATAAAACACCTGGAAGATCGTGATGTGAGAGACTCTAATGAGAACAGGTTCAGCAAAGGAAAACCATGTTTCACTACATTGCTTAGAACTCTGTGAATGTGCCCATAAAAAGGAATTAGAATGATCATCCTGGATCAGACCAAAATTCCCTCTAGCCCAGCATCCCGCCTCTGTCAGGGCCCTGTCACAGCCACACAGGAAAGACAGAGGAATAAAAGAGTTAGATAACCCTTTTCCCCTGGACTTGATTGACAGCAAGAAAGGCCATGTCTGAATTTAAGGGGATCATCTGCTGATATGCTGACATCATCCCTTTCCCAAAAACCAGTCCTGAACTCACTGGTGCTCAGAGAGAGAATTTCCCCCACTCACAAAAAGGGATAAGGTGGTAAAATAAACAACGTTTTCCTGAAAAGGATCAAAGAGAACTCTGTCAGGTTGGATGTTCAGAGTAGCAATAACCAGTTCCTGAGGTATCATTGTACCACTGGGTTGTTTTGTTAGCTGCTCTTCTCTCTCCCAGCCACACATTCCCTTGCAGGTCACACTTATTGCTTCTGCTGGCCACAGCTCTGGGTGCTCTGCAGTCCATGGGAACCAGGCAGCTTCTGGCACTTGCATGTCTTGCAGAAGGCTTTAAGTCAAGTCTCCTTTTAATCCCCCTCTGTTGGTTTGTTGTTTTTTTTTTTCCCTAAGATGTAACCTTTGTATTTTGTTGCTATATACTCTTCCTGGATTGACTCACTTGGACAGTTGGTTGATGTGGGCTTTTCCACATTTTCTCCTTGCAATGAAGTAACTCCCTTTGCAACAGAAAAAAAATATAATTTTACTGAGATGTATAGTTACAATATGTGCCAAAGGAAGGTGTTTCTGGCTTTCTCACCAACCTTTCCAGTTTATCTCCCTTTGATTGCATTGGATGCCAAGGTACACACTTTCCCCCGGGAATTCCTGGGAATGTTTCCTCACCTTTGAGTTTCAGCTCCCAGGCTTATGAGGCCAGCTGCCTGACATAATGTATTTTGACTTTTTAAAAGCATGTGACAAAGTCTGTCACAAGACAGTGCTGCAAAGGCTAAGTAGTCACATATGGTGACAGGGCAAGTATCCCCATAGATCAAAACCCGACAAGGAGACAAAAAGGCAGAGGGCTACGTGGTCAGTTTTCATCCCAGTAAAAGGCCAGCAGCTGTGTTCCTTAAAGTTAGCTATCAGGTCACATGCTAAATATCTTTATTAATGATCTTGAGAGAGAGAGGTGAAGGATTAGGTGGTAACATTTACAAATGATGTGTAATTACTTAAGTAATTTAAGCCTGTAGCACACTGTTGCAAACTTCTGGGTGATCTAGCAAGAAGGCTCATTCCTGATAAATGAGAAGTAGTCTGTGGAGGAAACCACACAAAAACGTTACCTTGTGACTAAAGGGAAAAGCCCTGAACATTGCTGTTGGCACTTCCACAGCAGAAGTCATTTGAGATGCTGTTATGGTAGAAAAAATGAACAAGGTGCTAGAAGGCGTAAGAAATGGGGCATTAAAAATGAATTACTGAACTCAGTCTTTATTGTGTGTAGACAGATGAGAGGATAAAGCAAAATATTATGGGGAAGTTTCCCCAGCTAACAAAGTCTGATCCATGATGACAATTTCCTGTTTTCTCTTGTCTTTATCCTGCTCATACATCATCTACTATCAGAGATGCACTGATCTTTATCAGGAATAATATACTTTGGGAAGGCAAAGACTTCCAGAGGGTTTGAGATCTTGCTAAGGGCAGTTCAGTGTCAACCAAGCTACAACTGGCAAAAACCTCTTTCTTGTCTGTTCTCCTTCCTTTGTTAGTTACTTAAAATTCACATTTAAATGACATAAATTAAAAATCTCAACTTTGTATTTAGACTGTTGATATCATCAACATTTTAAACATGGATTTCAGAATTCATATGTTACTGAAAAGCTTCTTCAACTTGGGGCTCTTATGAGACTTATAAATTATTCTTGCATAGAGAAGTCACCTGAGACTAACCTAAATGAAGTTAACATAGATTTAAAAAATTATTCTTGCAGAAGAACAGGGAGTGGTGGGAATAGATGAACAGATGGGAAAGGGAGAAGAGGAGACTGAAGAAAAGGCTAATTAGGTAATTGAGGCTAAGAGGCTATTAGAGCTGACCCAGTGGTCTACTGGTAGTACAGTTTAGGGACTTGATTTTGGGATTGAGGTTGGTCCCTCATTCCCAGGCCAACACATGCTCCAAACATCATAAGGACTCAGTTTCACAGCCTGTATCATCCTGTGCCTTCCAGTCAATAATCTGGAGGGATTGTATGTCAGATTATAGTGGAGACAGGAAGGAATTATGGAGTAAAATGCTGAATTTTGTCATGAAGATGTTAAGTTATTATGCTAATGGATAAATTGTTCAGTGAAATTCTTTGGAATTAATTTGAATTGTCTGTAGAAAAAAAATTGAAATAAATGTGTTTTGAAGAGATTCTTAGTAAGAATTAACTATTTCTCACCAGAAGGCTTTCCTAAAATTTGTCCAGGCCGTGATTCTCTCAAGAATATTTTTTCTTTCCAGAGGTAGTAGATAAGCAAAGGCCTAAAAGAGCATTTAAGTAATTCCATTACCTTGTTTCTGGTGCATTTGAACCTGGTGTACTCATGGTGTGCCAGCCCTGTCCCCTTCTCTCTGTCTCCTGACCTTCCTTCTTTTCCAATGCAGTCAGTGATACACAGTCCTCTGCATTTCATTTGCTTATTTTCTCCCTGATGTCAGTGTGTTCAAATTGTCTCTGAAGTTGTCAGGAGTGTTGATCTTTTGTGGCCAGGGTCTGGCACAGGTCACAGCCAGGACAGGCATTGTGCTGAGGTGGAACATTTCTTGTCCTCACCTTTTTTCTGGTACAGCATTATTTATGCTGACTTTATTCTTTTAAATATTTCCACTTATTTACAGCATTTGTGGCTACTCTTTCTCAGTTTCTTCAAAATCCTTGTGTTTTCCTTTTCTACATTGAAAACTTTGGAACTGCAGTGGTGTGTCAATCCTTTACTTCCCTTGTTCTTTACGTTATTCAGTGATTCTTATCACAAATTCTCATGTGCCAATTAAACTATTTTTAAATTTAATTTTTAATCTGTATTTGGTTTTTTTCTCATGGTAGCTGCATTTCAGGACATAAATGCCTGCCCCTGCATCCTTCTCTTGCACTCATGATATCTTCAGAGGATCACAACAAATGTATGGCTGACTAGTATTTTTGTGGAAAGTTGCCTTTTCTCCTTCTCTTTCTTTTTTTTTTGTAATTTACAAACACTGCATAGAGATATTTCTATTGAAACAATCCATGGCTGGAATACCTGTGGTCAGTAGGCAAATCATATTTCAACAGAAGAAAAAATCAGCACCATTCATTATCGCTGCAGTTTAAAAGAGAGTTTCTGTAGAATAATTGCAGTATTGGAGCTGCTGTTTCAGAGGAAATCCACTGCAGTTTAAGATTTAGCAACTGGACAGAATAAACAAAAGATGGAGGGGGGAGTATAGCTTTGGCTCTGAGGGTAGGCAGGAGGGAGCAAGAAGGGGAACTGGCTGCTTGTGCCCTGGAAATCCCACTTGTACCTGCTTCTGGCAGAAGATTTTGGATTTTGCTATCAGCTGACAGCTGCTCTCAGGCATATTAAAGTGTTTTGTCGAAAAAGTGACAAATTTTGACTTTTGTGGACAAATTTCGTGTTTAGGGGAGCTAGACAAGTGAGGAGTAATAGCAATGAATGAAACCTCCTCCCATAAAACCAAATTGAGGTTTGCAGAAGCTGAAACTAGCACTTTTCTCCATTTGAGATATTGAGTGTTTCCCTATCTCATGTGAAGTTGCTAAAAATTAATTCAGTGGTTTAAAAATTTATTTCTTGCCAGTTTATACTTTATCAGCCCTCCCTTTCATTCTCCTAATTCTGGCAAACTGAAGGATGGTGACTTCATTTCTGCCAGCAGAACCTGGGGACAGGTTTTCATCATTGCTTCATATATCATAATCAGGAATCCCTTCCCTGCTTCTTCCCCATGCCTCCCTTTCCTCACTATTTCTTGTCACTCTTAAGAGTAATGAATTCCACTGATTTCCTCTGGTTTTAGGTAGAAAAGGTTTCTTTATGTTTTGGTTATTGTAGGACCTACAAGACTGGCCTGTTGGACCACATTTGTGTAAAGTGTTCTGCAAACAGAGGACCAAGGACATTTCCCACTGCTATGATTTTGTTTATTGCTTCTCTTCACTACAAAGCTTTCCTTATGTTGAAGACACAGCTTGTATAAAAACCATTATTAGCAAGTTCTTCCTGAACACATCCGAAGTATAAAATCTGGGAAATAATTCTCATAGCGTTTGCTCACAAAAATCTAATTCAAAGTTTTGGCTTTTAAGTAATAAAAAAGGAGTAATGTATATTCTGGATACTCTAGTGAGACGGATTCATCTGATATGTTGGTCTCATTAAAAAATAAGGACTAGTGCTGATACAGGTACTCAACAAATGTCTATTATAAACATTTAACATGCTAGCTCTCTCTGTCTCTCTCTCTAAAAAAAAGGCTTAATGAATTCATGAAATTTTATGGAAAAAATGGTTAAAAATGCAGTGTTTTCTCCTTGAGATTGTAAAGAATGAAGAGTTCATATTTGAATTCCCACACATTTTTGATAGAGGTTGTTTAATTATTTCAATAAAAAAATGAAAGCTGCGTGTTTAATGTGTAGTTTCTGATTTTTATAAAACAAAATTACATAATATTTTGATTTTTACAGTTAAGAAGAAGAAGAAAACAGGTACTGTTAGAGGTGGAAAGCCTTGAGGTCTTAAGTTATGAAATTATTTGGGGAACATTGTAATACACAGTAGGAAGAATAAAAGCAGGACCTATTTTGCAGTGTCTGGAACTGAGTTAGCTGTGCCAAAACCCATTCAGTTGTCTGCAAAAAATATTTAACACCATCTGACATATTCACTGTCACTCCATGCTCTGTGAATCAAATATAAAATTATGTGCAAGAAAAAAACCCTACAAACTTATTTTGTCACAAGTAAGCTAAGAATTTTGAAGATGGTCAGCTCCACTTGTCAACAAGAATAAGCAAGAAGAAAAATAATGACTTAGACTACAGAGAAAGTAGTCAGGAAGGCCTGCAGTGGGAAAGGGCTGCCTCCCAGAAGAGGAGTTTTCAGCACATGATTTACATCCTTAGATTTTATCCAGAGCTTGTTGGATTTCTTGCAGTTAATAACTGGGGGCATCCAGCTTTAGGACTAAAATTTAAGCACTCAGAAAGAGTGGCCAAGTCTAGTATTTAGGACAACATCAGTAAATACCTGGAGGTTATTTTTCAAAGTTGAAGCAGAATCAAGGTTTGGGTCAGTGGGCTTAGTGCTGCCTGAGACTGTGACTCAGGCCCACCCCTTTGAGTTCTGTAGGCAGGCTTGGAAATTTGAAAATTTGTGAAGTATTACCTTTACCCATGCAAACTGATGGCAATTGAAAATGATCACCACAGTGTGTCACCACAGCTAACTCTGCACCACAACTTGAGCATTTCTCTACAAGTCAGATCCCCTGATTTTTCTTTTGGCCATCGATTTTTCACAGCACCTGCAGTTTTTTGTTTTTGTTCCAAAGATCATCATTTTCCTTTGAAGTCTACTGACTATGGTATGTCTAACCTGATCCTGTGGAGGCAAGGAACTGAATAATTACTTTGTGAGTGCCATATTAAAAGCAGTCCAAAGACTATTTATGCTGCTCATTAAAGTCATTGGGAATTTGGCTGGGCCAGAGCTCCCTGCTTTGGTCATGCAATAGGGAGAGGAAAGCCTTCCAAAAATTGTTATTTTGTAATTATTTGTGCTGTGGTGGCACAAGAGGACTTGATTAGCACCCTTGGATGTTTAAAAATTAGATGCCACAAAGCAGTACCACCAGTACCTCCAGTGTTTGTCCTCCAAAGAATTTATTAACTCCCTGTTTTCAAATGGAAATAAGCAGAAAGTAGCAGAAAGAAAGAAAGAAGGAAAGAAAGAAAGAAAGAAAGAAAGAAAGAAAGAAAGAAAGAAAGAAAGAAAGAAAGAAAGAAAGAAAAGAAAAAGAAAAAGAAAAAGAAAAAGAAAAAGAAAAAGAAAAAGAAAAAGAAAAAGAAAAAGAAAAAGAAAAAGAAAAAGAAAAAGAAAAAGAAAAAGAAAAAGAAAGGAGAGATAGTAAAGTTTGATTTTAAAGTCAAAATTCTTAGAGTTGAAGTTGAAATTATGTTCAAATTAGATGTATAGTTAGGATGAAGTTTTTTAAGTTCTGTATTATATCCCTTACTGCCTCTTGTAGTACCAAAGACTAAACTCATGGACCTCTAAAGTCATCAGGTTTTGACACTGCGTAAGGACTACAGTTGGAATTGTTATTTTTTGTACACTGAAAAATTTGATCCTATTGCACAGTACCAAAACAGAGCAAATGTCCTGAATCCAGACTGCACTGAAGCAAGGAGACAGGAACAGGCAAGCACATGCACACTCACACTTGGAGCAACAAATCTGCTGGGCTGGGAGTGCTGCCTTGTCAGGTGGGAGGAGAGGACACTCAAAGGCTCAAGCTTTTGGCACTGGACTATTGGCATCAAAATAGAGAGAGACTCCACATTTCTGTGCTTCCTTCTTCCTTGGACAGAAGAGTTTTGTGTTTATCTTTAAGAACAGGCATTCTGAATTTGTGTCAAACTGATGTATAATATCAAGCTTCGTTTCTTTAAATGCATCTAGAAAACAGACTGGAAATGAGTTGTTTTCACGTTGTTCTCTGTGGCTGCACTTGGACTGGGGGTGGTTATTTCTCCTTTAAATAACCATTCAGGAACTCAGAGATCCAGGCAGTTGTGTATCAATTAGCAGGATGCATTGCTGAGTGAGAGCTGCCTGGAAATGCAAAGGGACAAATCAGAGCACTGAGGTTTCCACCATCATTTTGCCTTCCTGCCTCTAACTACAAATCAGCTTCATTGTGACTCACAGCGTCAGAAGTTGGTGCATTTCTGCAGATCCATGATAAGATATTTTTCTTTAGTAAGATATGCAGTTATACTGCATTCTGAATCTGCTCCTGCCAGGCCCTAGATGCATTAGTATTCCACTGGCAGCTGCCTGTAGGTAGGAATATTGTTTTTGTCCATAACCAGAGGGAACAATCAGACTAAGCCGTTCCCCAGCTATAAACCAGCCAAAGTAATTGGGTTTAATTTTAATTTTTGTAATAGCTTTAAATTAATAGGAGCAGCTGCTGCCACAGTGTGTGGGTGTCCTTTTCCAGAAGGCACAGAACAAAAAAGGGAAAGAGTAAACAATAGTGTGTCTAGGACACAAAGGTTAATTCAAGAACTGAGCAATGTCTTTTTGTTATCAAAAACTCAGTTGGTGATATCTTGCACTTTGTCTCTTTTCTTTCCTTTTCTCTCCCTTTTTTCTTTTCTTCTTTAATTCCCTGATAAGATCTCAATCTGATTAAGCTCCTGTGTGTAAAGATGTGTTGTTGGGATCTAAACGCTAACTCTCTTTCTCTATATGACTCACAAATAGATTAGCAGTGACAAAGTGCTAGGAGAGATAAAAATAGATTAGCAGTGACAGGAGTACTATTATAATTATTTTTGGAAGATATGGTTTGAATTAAGAGTTTGGGCACTTTTTGCCCTGGGAGGGTGAATTTAAACCTGGGAACTGAGGATGGTTTCTGCTGTTGTGTCAGACACCAGATAGTGAAATGTCAATACCAGATGTCCTAGACATCAAGATTAGCCATAATAGCCAAATGCAGCCATAAAGTGATGTGTCAAAGTGGATAATAAAACAGATGCTTAGCTTTTATAATGAAGGGGAAAGGGAATGAAATATCAAAAGTGCCTTTAATACATTAACAAAGTTGTCTTCAACTTGCTTAAAAGTAGAAAGTTATTGAACCAAGGAGAACTATGTGTCATTTAAACATTAACTATCAGCAGATGAATTTCAATTGGCATTAGCCTTTCTAAAATCCTGAATTTCCTCCTATTGGTCTCATTTTACATGAAATTTTTATAGCACAAAGCGAAGCTTGTCCTTTATTATTTTTCCCATGCTAATTTGGAAACAAATAAAGTTCAACAACTCAGCAACATACTGTTTAAACTTGCATTACGGTTTGAGGACTGGGAGCTGGAATACATTTACCCACTGCCATATCATCTGCTTGATTTGAGATCAAATGAGGGATGTCCTATAGCACTCCAGAGTGAGGGTGAATGATAGAAATATGTTAAGATACTGAAGAAAACCATTAGGTAAGAGTGCTGCATGCAGATGGCTGGTGGCTTTTTTTCCCTACTGATACTTAAAAAAAAAAATAAAAGGTTTGTTTTCCTGTCTTTTATATTTGTGTGTTAAATATAATTTGCAGATCTTAGTGAGGAGCAAGTGTCTTATTTAACAAAAAAAATCATCAAACCATAGATTCATTCGGTTGGAAAAGTCCTTTAATATTATTGAGTCCAACTTTTATGCTGGCACTGCTGGTGCTGCCCCTAAAACACGTCCCCAAGTGCCACATCTGCACATCCCTTAAACACCTTTGGGAATGGTGACTCCACCACTTGCCTGGACAGCCTCTTCCAATACTTGACAACCTTTCATTGAAGAAATATTCCCTCATATCCAATCTAAATGTGAGATGTGGCCTCACTAGTGCTGAGTACAGGGGACAGTCACTGCCCTGGCCCTGCTGGCCACACCATTGCTGGTACTAGCCAGGTGCCATTGGCCTTCTTAGCCACCTGGGCACAGCTGGCTCATGCTTGGTCATGATGGTGAAGTTATTGAGGCTCTGAGTGTTCAAGAAGCAGGGCATTAAAAAGGGCAGATAAATTCTTTTTCTGGGTGTAATTAACTGCTTCACTGGTTCTTTATTTTGCTTTGTCAAGAAAATCTCAGTTCCTTTCTGTTTCTCTTTGTAGATCCTGAGTCTTGCTGGTCAGACTCGTTAACTGCTGCTAATTGGCAAACATGTACCTGTGTATAATGAGAGGGTTTTGTCCTCTAGTCCATATTAGCAATGAGAGGCCAAAGCTGAGGCTCTGCAGCAGACCAGCTTCTCAGAACGATTACAGAGACACATTACTGCTGCTATGTCTGTAAATCTTGTTATGCTTTTCCCTCACCATGATCCCAGATCAGCTGAGATCTGCTTCAATCATTAGATGAGACCTGTTTATAAGGTTCTGTAATTGAATCAGGTAGAGTCTGCAGGACCATAGCATTTTGTTGCCAAACATGACTGGTAAGTTACTTACAACAAATTACAAGTGCATGGCATGATTGGAGACTATTCCTCTTTGAATGAAGCTGGAAATTCCACCTAAGAAATTAATAAAGCATACAAACAGAAATAGTGAACATTTCTCATCCATAGAACAAGTTTTTGCCCCACCTCTGAAATATTAGTTATTTCTCTTGAAAAGTAAGAAAATAATTGGAGTTGTGTGAGAGATTGCAGGCAGATATTTGTTATTCCTCAGAGATACCACCTTGATAAAAATGACATAAATGTCTTTATCATAATAATTTACTACCATGTATATTCATTTCTATCTTGTCAGACAAACCAGAAAATGTCAGGGAGGGCAGCAGTCCAATTTGGAATGGGAAAAAATCTCGTTTCTCCTTTGTTTCTATTTTAATACATAGTTATTTTCCATACCTGAAGGTTTTTTATATGATTTTTTGATTATTTGTTGGTTTGTTTTTTAACCTCAAGAATTTATCTTTTGGTCCATTTTTTTGGCTAGATGTTGATATGTATCCTAACTATTAAGGATGTACATATGCATACATATATATTTACATACATATATATAAAGATGTTCTGAATTTCAGTAATAGTTTTGTCAGAGTTGCCTTATATTGACATTTGTTCATTAGCTGTGTCCCCTCTGTGTGCTGGTGAATTGAACTCTAAGAAAGGATGTAGGTTTGACTGGGGCCTGTGTTTGAGCTGTGGGTGGAGGGAGGCTGCAGCAGCCTGACAGTGAGGTGGAGGATATTTGGACACCCTGCCATCCTTTTCACTTTATGGGAATGTGTTTCCCTGGTTGCATGATGCTCTCCCTGCAGTGGTGACTCTGCCAGCTTGGGCAGTGCTGCAGTCCCTGTGGTGACAGTGGCCCCAGAGCTGTCACAGCCCTGGTCTGCACAAGTGCTCCCAAACACAGGCTCTGGGATCTCCTGGCCAGCTCCTGGGCTGTTCAAGCTGTTCCCCTTCCTTTGCTTTGGAGGAAATCTGAATCTCACACAGAGATTCATTTTTTCATTTTGGTTCAGATGTCATATATCCATGTAGAAATGCAACAATTAACACAAATCCATACATGTTTTTATTTTTCAGGCAAAGAATCCCCTCCAAAAACGTGTACTACTACCGCTGCCCAGACCACAGGAAGAACTATGTCATGTCCTTTGCTTTCTGCTTCGACCGAGAGGACGACACTTACCAGTTTGCCTATTGCTACCCCTACACCTACACCCGCCTCCAGCACTACCTGGGCAACCTCCAGAGGAGGAACATGGACTACTTCTGCAGGGAGCTGCTGGGGCTCAGCGTGGTAAGCACCAGGCACACCTGCCAGCATGATTCTTTGTGGCTACCTACCCTTCAATGCTCCCAGAGTAGGGTTCATCATCCTTGCCCAAGCACCCACAAACACCTATTTGTTTTCTTGCTATCAATGACACAGGAGGAAGTGTACTTGCATGGTGAAATGTAGACAAATGCTAATTTAATTTCACATAAAATATTTCCTTTGTGATAGTCAAGGCAATGCTAGATTCCTGTGTAGGATCAGTTCACCTCTAAAGACATTAAAAAATGAAACTGAAACATCTTTATGAAGAAATGTGATTTTTAGAGTACTCTGATCTTTTGTCTTTCTGGAAGAGCTTTTCTGTTCAGAAAGAAATATGGGGTGTTGAACCCAGAAGATAACATTTCTTGATAAAATAATGCAAAACATTCACAAAATAGCAATTTTGTTTTCTCTTAAAAATTTGTGCTTTGGTGATTTGCAATTAAAAGGGATTCAGTGGTGTCTGTGTAGATCCTAATGGCCACATAAAATGAAGTGTCATGGTTCTTCTGGAGCAGGAAGGAGGGTTAATGGTAAGGCTGAACTTCTGCTCACTTTGCTGTAATCTTCTTCTGAAATGTTGCCTGTCCAGGGGATTTGGCAAGCATGACTCAGCCACTCCCATGTCAACTCAGAAATCATCAGATTAAAAAATAATAGCTTAAATCTCTTTTTTAAAAAACTTTTTCTTTCTCAGACTTTATAATGCACTTGTACCACACTCTTAATCTTTTCTCTGAGATTTGATTTGGTCTAAACTTGTAGTGTGTGTTTCAGAATCAGAAAGCTGTGAAGGCTGCTGATCCCAGCAGCAGGGGCTTTGAAAAGAAACCCAGCATATATTGTGAACATCAAAATGAAATCATATGTATACCCTGCACTGAAACAAATAAAAGGCTTCCATCATTGAAGAAGGCCATTGAGATCCTATGGTGGCATAAAACTTGGATGAAAAAATTAACTTATAGACAAGAGTAAAAACAGAATTAACAAAAGAAGTAATTTTTAACCCTTTCTGTACGTTCAGTACAGTTCTGGTTCTAAAGATGACTATTGCATATCCATGAGCTGGCATTAATTATTGATCATTCCAATTAGGGGGGCAAACAATTATAAGGGAAAGGAGTATTGAAAAATAGAAAAGTAAAATCAGCAGAGGCTGGGCAGAAAGAGCACTATCATCTAAATGCACGTAGGGCTTTAATTCTTAATCTTAGAGGACAGAGATGTCATTAATTCTATAATGAAACTGAATTTGTTTCCTTTCACTCTGAAACTAGTGTATAAACAGTCACATTTGCATATTCATCAAACCTCTGATCTGACTGATTAAAACACAGAGATAGAAGGATTTGTCTTTTATCTGCATTTTGACAGACAGAGCTATACTCTTAAATCTTGTTAACATTGTGTTACCAGTAGTCGCTAAATATTATTTTTCATATTTCAGCACACTAAACAAACAGATGCCACTCAAAATGTGGCAGGAAATGTGCTGTGTATAAGTCCTGCTTTTATATCTATATGTACACACACAGTATGTTTTGCAGAAATTGATATGGTAACATTTTGCAGCTCACCAAGCTGTATAAAAAAGCTTCTGAATCAGGCTCATACTGTAATCTTTGTGAGCAACATTACAATCTCAGAGCATTTCTGGCTTTTCTCCACACACAACTGTCCTAGAACAGCTTGGTAATTTAATGTCTTTGCTGAGCTTGAATAGACAATTTCCATAAGTTCTCTGCGAGTTAAATATTTTAACATAGAGCTTTGTTGCTATCATACATCTTTAAATGGTGAAAAACAGGATCCTTCATTCTTCACTGCACAGTGCTCCATAAAAGCAGAAGCTGGCTGTACTTTGGAGAATTGCGTGCCATATAGGATAGATTTAGAGCTCAGAAAGCGAGCTGTGTCCCTGCCCTGGCCCCTTATGTAAGACAAGAGGAATCAGATTGGCATAAAGAGGCCCTTAGAAGCTCTATTCCTGGCCAAGGGAGGGTACCCTGGCAGCTCTTGGTGAAAGGTAGTTTAGAGATGCCTTCTGAGGACAAGCTCCTGAGTCCTCATGCTGGCACAGGGCTGAGGGGGGATAAGGTGGAAGGGGAAGCTGCAGCACATCTGCCCAGCTGCCAGGTAGCTGCTGGTCCCCTCGGGTTCATTCCAGGGGAATTTCACAGCCCCCTGCTGCAGTCTGTGATTGTGGGGCTGGGGAAGTTTGAAACAATCTCACTTCTCCTGGATTATGTGGTTTTTAGTTGTGTGTCTTGGAGATGGCAGAATCTCACCACAGATCTTTGGAGCTGTTTTGGTTTGTTGTTTTATGTTTTTTTTCCTTTGCTGTGGAAAAGTAAAACTCAAGTCACAAGAAGCCATGCCTAGAGGATTACTCCTGGAGGCTTTCTGAGTGCACATTTTGCTGCATATAATGTTTTCAAGGCAATCTAATTTCTAATCTAATTTCATGTCTTCTCTAAAGAAAGTACTCTGCCTCTGTTAACTCCTGAAATACTATCACTAATTCTATGAAAATTGAAAGTGAAATATCAGTATGGGACAAGTAATTGTCATTAGGATGCAGAATGACAAAATGGTTCAGAGCCAAATGGCAGTTTCCCATTCCCATTTAAATGGAAAACTTAGCTGTACTATTTCTGACCTTTTAATGTTCATATTCTTTACTTCAGAGAGCTATCCCACATTCTAGATGTGCCAAATGTTCTTGAAAATAGTCTCTCCTGCAAGTGAGCTGATATGGTCACCCAGGTACCATTTAAACTCCTATTTTCATTCTGCTGTTATTGGCCTTGGGTAACTTCAGATTTTCTTTGGTTTGCCTCAACAGATCAGAAGTTCAAAATCTGTGAGCTTTTTTTAAAATTGTGGAATTACTTTTCTGCATATTATTGATGTGTCTCTCCTCTCTACAAATACTATGCAGTATTTCACTGCTCAAGAGAGTTAAAAATAATTTTTGTATTTCTGTGAAAAGGTAAGCACCAGCACATTTTGCATTTACAGTACCTATTTTATGATACTTATTCAGTCTCACATGCAATAGCTATGTGTGCAGCAGTATAATTAATTTTTAGAGTTGGCAAAATTTTGGAGTGTGCTGTCATTTGAAGCTGGTAGTTCAAATTGCCTGTGTGTGCTTGAAGTGTGTGGACAATTGACAGCACCTGTACCTACACCAGCATTCCACGGACACACATAATAAATTAAATGAGTTTTGGGCAGCCTGGCTCAACTCCTACAGCCCACTTCACAAATTGACACTGACTGGGCATTATTTTCATTACTCACTCCAAAGAGAACCAGGATTAATCAGAGCCAGATACTTCCTTTCACTCCATTAGGCAATGGTGCTTCCAAATTACACTTGAGGAGAGTTGTGACTGCACATACAAACCACGAGCCTCAAAGGGACTTGCACAGTACACAGAGACTGGAATATGGAATTCTGTTAAATTAAATATTAAACACACATATTTTAAAACAAGAAGGCAATATGTCTAATGTAGGGCTCTGTAAATGAGCCGATCTCTTAAGTCAGATATGGAACACTGAAAGACACAGACTGGAACACAGTGCTTCCTCCTGACTCCACACCACTTTGGGGTGTGCTTTTAATTTACATGAGTTACTCCTGAACCATGCTGGTACCAGAGAGAGCAGAATGATGCCCTAAGACTGTGAAACTGCACAGCAGATGTCACGTTGCCGCTTCGTTGATCAAATTTCCTTTATTTACTGACTAAATGACTTCGTACCCTGGTAAAAATACTTGATCGGTTCTACCGCTTTCTACTGGTCCATTTTTAACTGCTCAGTTATGAACGTTTTAAAGCATGAAGCAAAGAAAATAGGCAGTTTTTCTAAGGTTAAATTTCTCATTTCTGCATTCATCTCTGGGTTATGTAATAACAGCTCTGTAAAAGAAAAGTATATTCTCAGGCTTTGAAAAAAAAAATAGAAGTTACAGGCTTCTGGGTGATGTAAGGTACCTTTGAAATCCTGTTGGTGTCAGATACTGTATTTTCCAATGGATTTGACTGTAACTAGGTTGAAATGTCATGTAAATGTAATTTGTGGCAATTTACTTGGCCTGAAAAAGGCCACAGAAATGTGCTTAGGAAAAGCAAATCTCCTTTCTCATTTCTCAGTAGCGTAAAAGCTCAGCTATGTATATACTCAGGACACGTTCTCTTTAGTCACTGGTGTATTTTTTACTCCTATAGTACTGCTGTTCCCAAAACATTCATAATATGGATGTCATCCCAACACTGTATGTGAAATTTTAAATGTTCCTACAGCTATTTTCTTAGCTGGATTGGATATCAGCAGAAGTAGAGTTGGACCTAAAAATAACACCACCAGCAGTTCTTTCCAAAATAAAATATGATTTATAGCATATAATAGCACAGTGTGCTACCAGGGAGATTATATAAATAACATGAAAAATTACAGGGGACTATTCTATACCATCAGTTTTAAGGAAAATTTCTTTGTTACAATTTAAAGGGAGTTCTGGGAGATAACTGGGCCTGTGGGAATCACAGAGTAGGAAGGATAGGTGAAATGATGGTACTGTTGAATGTTGCCATCTGTCTGTAGGATATATACAAAGATTAATGGTAAAACCAAGAAATACTTTGGTTCAAGTTGGGAGCAATAGATAATTTTTGAAAAAACCCAAACTCAATAATATCATCATTTGCAGCTATTATCATGCAAGGTTACTAAATGCATAAACTGGTTATTTCTTAAATTACAGAAAGAAGACTGTTCGATAAAGCAAAATAATTTCTAGAAAGATTTGCTTTAACTGTTTTTTATCTAACTATGAGTAAAAAAATCATAAATTTTGAAGAAGGATTCAAATCTTAAGTCCGTTTTGCAGCTCACATTTTATAACCAGCATTCACCATTAAAAAAAAAAAAAAAAAAACAAAAAAAAAACCTAATGGAAAAAGCACTTCACCAAAAAAGAACCTTTGAGTGCCAAAAGTCCATTGAGGTAAGAAATCCGCTGAAGGAAAAAAATAAAAATGTTATGATCTATTTTATTAAGAAAAGAACTTCCTGAAAGAAATGACAATAAATGAATTATGTGTGGCAAAGTTAGTCTATGCAAACTGTTTTCATGCACAGGTTCCAAGCTTCACCCTTTGATCTTGTAGCCACTCAGGGAAACCTTTGGAAAGTCAGTGACCTTTCTGAAGTTTCCACTGGACTTTTTGTAGCTGTTCAGGTTGGCCTTTTGCTTCATGGCTCTTCCTATTTCCAAGTCAGACTCTTCTCACCTTTACTCCACACTTGTCCTTCATCTGGCTTGCCCTTTCTTTGCCTCAAATCTAACCTTCCCTTTTCTTTCCATTTAGTTTATACTCTCCTAAGATAGCTAGAAGAAAGAAGCTGTGGTATTTGTTTTCTGCTCTTATGTTACTTATCCTGCTTTGTTCTTTCCTATTCATTCCCCTTATCTCTTTGAGCTGTGAAGGGCAAATCCAAAATAGCTGTGAGGTCTTTTAAATACCAGGACTGCACAAGGTAGTCATGTTCTCCTCTGGGCACTCGATATCCCCATCTCAGTACCATTTCACATGACTCCATATCCTGGTCTAGGACTTGTCTTCCTTGTCCTTCTGTCTATTGTCTTCCCTATCTGGTCCATCCCTTAATATGTACTGCTGCATTTCCAGAAAGGTTGAAATGACATGTTACTTGTCCAGGCTTCCACCTGGAAAGGGAACACTAATGATCTAGTCAGATGTCCTGAAATGGCTGAACTAACAGCCAGGTGCAGGAAGGCTTTTTGGGGTCTGACTCCTTTTCTCACAGCAATGGCAAATTTCAAGTAAAAGGCAGGTTTTACTCATCCCTGTTCTCAGCACTTTCTCCTACTTGGTTGAGTGCCACAAAGCTCCATGGAGTGACTTGAATCCCAGTGGGAAACCTGCTGGTTTTGTCCACACAGAAAGTTCAACCTCAGATCTAGGCTGTTGCCTTTAGTTACTGCACCCTAAGCTTCTGGGGACATGAAGAATACATTTTTAATTTCCATTTTCAGTGCTGACTAGAATGCCTGTTTTTTAGTTGGTGCTTGGGAAATAACATAGCAGAACCAATTAATATAATCTCATAAAAAACCCCCTCAGTCTGAGGTCCTGTGTGTACACCAACATAAAGCTTTTTCATGGTTTTAAAATTTATTTAGTTGCCCTGCAGGCCATTGTGTACTTTGAGGGTATGTAGGGCCCTTAGAACCCTGAGAAAACCCTAGAATGCCTTCAGTCTTCTTGCACTTCCATTCCCAGAGATTTGTTTTCTCTGCTTTGTAGCACAGCATTAAGCAATAATTACCATGTTGATAGTGATGCTGAATGTACTCGCACGGAGGGGAAATCGTGCTATGTGGAGCTATTAACTACATTTGCCCCGTAGCACTTCACTGCATTGACTCTGCTGGGATTTTGGCTGTGTTTGAGTTGGTTTCTGTTTAGATCTCCTGAGTGGTGACTGTGTAATGCATCTGTGGGACTGGTGCAGTATTTTTATCTTTATTCTTTGACTGTAGATCCAGAAGATGGTTAGCCTGGCACACATTACCTGTAGGGCTAAAACCTTGGGATTGAAGATTTATTTAACAATTTTAAAGTCTGCTCAGTCCAAAGGATTTGGATTTATGCCTTTTAATTTAACCAAAGAAAGAACTATTTATTGATTTAACTTTATACCAGTTCTAGAATGTAAGTATAATGTATTAAAATCTCTAAATACCTCAGGCAAAATCTCGTTCACATAATTTATGTAAACTGAGTATTGTGTCTCTGATCCAGCAAAACACTTAAGTGTAGATTTAAACTTAAGCATGTTAAATAGACATGGTAAAGTTACTGGCAGTTCATGACTTCAAGCTGAATGTGTGTAAAGATGTCCTTAAGCTCCAGTGTCAAAGCAATCAGCACTTAGGCTTGGTGCCCTAGTGTTTTGTTGTGAACTTGTACTACCACTATAACAACATGACCACAGGAAAAAAATAATAATAAACCCCTCCTTTTTTGCACTTCTCTATAAATATGCTGAATGTCTGTGTATAAAGTGAATCCCTCTACTGCTCAGCAATCTTTTTTTTTTTAGTAGTATATGAGTAAGGTGTGAATTTGAGGTCTTCTGCATAAGAGATTTGTACTAATCCTGGAGCTCTTTGTCCTTGCCATGCACATGTTCAGTAAGACTTTATCTCTTTTGTCCTTAAACCTTAATCTAAAAGCTGGCTCTAAGAAGACTTCTGCCTGTATGTCAGAAGGGATTTGGGGAGATATCGTATAGAAATGAGAAAATAAAGACATAAGAACATATTTTTGATGCAGATTATAAGATAGTAGATACCAAGGCAGTCTAGCTCAGGTGGCCCCAGCTGGCTCAGTGCATCCTTACTGTTGACCTCAGTATTTGAAGATATGTACTTGAAGAGAGAAAGTAAGGCTCATGAAAACATAATACATGTAAGAAAGCACAGCTGAGAGATATTATTGGTCTGTTGTTGATTTCAGTATGATGTTAATGACCCTTTTCTACACTGTTAGCAAAGTATTTTTGAATCAAAGAATAGTGTAATGATGGAGAACATCAAACTTACATGTAAACGAGGCCAGTGCCATCCTTTTTTTAAGACATCATGTTACATTCAAATATATTTTATTTTAAAAGATTATGATATTCCTGGAAAAGACAAAAAAGAGTGTTTTCATAGAAAAAGCCTGCTGCTGTTGAAGTGCTGCTATTATCCACAAATACTGAAAGCAATATTTATCTTTGTTTTGAAGACAAAATGACATACAAACAACACGAGGAGACATGAGCTTTTTAATGTAAAGCAGTAGGTACTTAATTGAAAACTGTTTTTTTCACTCAGGAAATGTAAGATACAGCTTAAAGCCTTTTTAATGCTCTTTAAAAGAGCTCTTACATGGCAACCAGTCATATTGGTACATGAAAAGAACTGCAGTCTCTGATAAAGATCCTCTTTTTCATGTTTTCAAACAGCAGCTGAGCACCATACTGTGGCAGCAGAGAACAATCTGAGAAAATGAACACGGATTGAAAAGGCCCCAGTTACATGACATTTCCAGTGGAAAAAAAAAAGCCAGCCTTAGGCCCACAGTCAAATATTTTCACTCAGAATTCCCTAGAATTGTGGACATACCTTTCTACAGAAAGTGTGTTTTTCTGAGCAACCTTTTCAGATGTTCTAACAAATGTGTAACATGGAGGAAGACAAAGAAGAGACACCATCCATTTCAGGAGTTTTCATGAGTATGCATGAAAGAAAAATCTGTTTTAGAAATAATTTTCCTTCCATATATTTTTAATTTCTCATTAATTGCATCCATTTTTACACTTACTCCTAATTAGTTAAAATTTAAGATGATTATTACTTTATCAAAATCTGGCAACTTCATGATTTTATAATACATACTTTTTTCCTCCACTTAGATTTTCTGCATTGTGGTGGTTTACAATAATGCATTAATATCCATAATTCTATTTTTAATCAGCTTCTTAATTCATTAGTAACAGCTGCATATTGTTAAATGTTGTTTGTTTTTCTTTCCCCCCACCCCCCTTTTAAAAAATCTATGTTGCTTAGAATTAAAATATTAACTAGTCTTTCCATATTTATGAATGCTGCACAGTTCTCAGCATGGAATAAGGGAAAATTTCATGCCTGTCTTTAAAGAGAACCTTTTTTTTTTTTTTTTTAACTTTGCTCTGTCAGCCTCCAAAATATTGCATAAATATCAGTGAGTTAAAGTTCATGACATTCTTCTGACTGCAGAAGAATGGGAAAGGAGACTATTTCAGAAACCTGGACTGCTTGGAAGCAGCTTGTGTAAAGCCTTGGATGTTCATTTCCAGAGGTCAGCGTGGCATCCAGGTGATTTTGGAGTTGGGAGCAGGACCGATCTCCCGTCCCTGTCAGGACCCTGGACAGCGCAGCCGATCCCCGCGCCCTCGCCGCGCCTCTGCACATCCTCTTCTGCACATGCTGGGAACACAAACTTCCCTTTTCAGAGCTCCTGATCACAAAACTGAACCCCAACTTCTAACGTTTACACCCCTCAAAAAAATAATTTTAGTGTTTTGGAAACTAGGCCCTATTTGTAGGTACTGAGCTTCTCAAATTATGGCGGTGGTTTTCAGGAAAAGGGCTGGAAATGAGTCTGCTATTTTGTACAGTTTATGTGATTCAGGACCTCAAGTCTGTTTTTCTTATTTGCCTTCTGAGAATGAAAAATAGCCTGTAATGTGTTATGTCTGATGGGAAATTTATAGGAATGTCAGAGATGACTGATTAAGGGCACTTTATAGATTAACAGATGACGACTAAAACAGAGGTTGATGGTACTGTGGTGAAAAAAAAGGAGATATTTTGGCAATACAGTGAGATCCATCAAGTCTTGTCTGAGACCTAGACATAGATATTAATCCAAACAATGAATATTTCAAAATCTGGAAGGTGCTGTGTAGAACAAGAATAGCTTTGCTGCACAAAACAGGGTGCTCAGCAGCATTGCATGTTCTTTGTCTCCTGTGAGTGGATACAATATGCTCTCCTTCTTGCCTTAGTCTGTCTTCCTCTCTAAAGCTTAGGGAAATGGTCCAAATCTTTGGCATGGTCTAGGCAATCAAGTTATCACCATAAATTACTCTGCTTATCTTCTGTGTGGGGACCATCTATCTTTTGTGGGAATTAATGATATAGCAATTCCTAGAGAATTTATAAAAGGTTTTGGGATGGGTTGTTTCTTGTTTTGGTTTTTCCTTTAAATTGTAGTGGCCTCTTTATGGAGAGTCCACACAATTTATATCCTTACTCTCAAGAGAACAAACTGCTCAGAATGTGAACTCAGGAAAACAGAATTTGTGTTCCAAAGGTGTACTTTTCTGCTGTTGTAATCACCCTTATGAGATACTGTGGCAGCACCAGATTTGCCTTCAGCTCCAGCTGATTTTGAAATCCTTCAGGGCTTTAGGAATAAAACTACACATATCCCCTAGATTTCTTTTATAGAAATAGATAAGTTTTTGTAACAGCAAATAGCACTGCAGAGCTGAACAAAATTGTCCTCCTATAAGTGAGACTTGGATGCACTCAGACCAAATAAGATTGTAGACTCATACTACACAGACTCATAGGAAAACAGAGAAAAAGGTATTACATTCCCCATGGTCAAACAGAATTCTTGTCCATCTTGGCTGAAACTCCCATTAGCCATGGCAACCAAGGAGGGAAATGCACAGCAACAGATAACATCTAATTTAATGCTGACAAAGAGGTGGGATGCATTGATCTGTTTGGAAGAAAACTTCATTCTTTTTCATTCCTATAATTCAGATTTTCTCATTACTGGACACAGATGGCAAAATATAATTTTATTAACTATGACCATTTGTTTTGTGGTTCATCAATTAAATTGCAGAGATTACAGAGACTGGTTCATGCCAGCCATTAACAGAAACAAGTTAGTAGCTAGAGCTATACTGCAAATGGCTATAGATGTTGCATACAGTGCTTCAAGATCATTTGTTGCTATGACAATAATGGAGCAGAATGACTGTGGTCTCTGAAATCTCAGATTTTTCATCTTCCCAGAGAAATACAGGCAAAAACAAACTCCTCTTTTAGACATCTGGACTTCCTTTAGAACTACAGTGAATTTATAAATGTTGCAATACAATGACTTTATATATGCCACTCTCTCTCTGCTCATTATAAAGTTAAATAAAAAAAAAAAAAAAAAAAGAAAAAAAAAAGAAAAAGGAAAATCAATGTATTGCAAAGCTCCTGGACAACAACTGCTTCCCTTTCTATGTACTGCAAAGCCAGTATGAGCCATCAGGTAGTACCAAGAAAAGTAAACTGATGGTTCCTGTAGCAGCCATCTCCAGAATATTCCAAGCAAATTTTTGGTAGAAGTGAATGACAATTGCATGTCAAAACCTTTCCTGTTCTCATCTGTCTTTATTATTTGATAAGAACTGCACCTGTGTTCTTTTTTTAACAAGAAATTATTTCCACCCCAGTTTCATGTGTTTACATGCAATGGCACAAATTTCCTGACATCCTCAATCTGAAAACTTGGAAAGAAAGTAGTTCTTTCCTGCAACAGGGGACCACAGAATGATTGCTCCATAATCCTTTTTTTTTTTTTTTTTTTTAAATAAACGAGGGGAGTGACCCTTTTTTATATTTATGTATTTTTTGAGATGCAGACAAT
The DNA here is from genome assembly GCF_903797595.1 of Erithacus rubecula. Lineage (NCBI taxonomy): Eukaryota > Metazoa > Chordata > Aves > Passeriformes > Muscicapidae > Erithacus > Erithacus rubecula. The sequence continues at coordinate 20,727,460 of NC_136662.1, read as the reverse complement.
CTCTCTTCTCTTTCATAAAGTCACAAATTATTAACTTTACATGCAATAGTTCTGAATCACAACAAGAGGTTTAGAAAGACCTTGGACTAATGGTGATTAGCATCCCTAAAATACTAATTCACTTCTTTGATTAGCTGCAGAAGTTTCTCCATGTGCTAGAAAGCAGGATAGCCTGTACTCTGTTAGCAGCACACACTACATGATTTATTGGAAAACATCAACAGGAGACTTTTAACAGGAACCCATGTTCAGAACACTGGGCTCTTCTGGGCATTGCATTGAATTTGCTAGAAATTACAAAGGTGTTTCAACATATTCTTTCTTGGATTCAAAAGCCCCATAATGATGATAAGGCAAGGAACAAAGCTGACTGCATGACAATCATGTGTCATGATAGTAAACCTCTGGAGCTGATCACACATCATCAGATCTCCCTGGCTGCACTCAGCACTGGTGGCAGATGCATTTCAGCACTGATCATGGATAGAATTCCTTACAGCAGCTTCATACCACATCCTGTGTGCTGGGAATACTCATCTGCACCCCTGGCTGCAGCCAACATGAGCACAAAATTTTACAGTTTTGGTTCCAGGGACAGTCCACATTTAATCTCTCTGGGAAACACCTTCCTATCAGAGTTGTGTAAACTGATAGTTACTCAAATGATCCCAAATTCTGAAAGCCTGGAATAATTCTCCTGTTAATATCTAACATATAGCCAAGATTGCTTATTTTCAGAAGTCCATTACATCTCAAAACATTATGTATGGATATATCCTGATTTCAAAAGGTCATATTCATTATAAGTTGAAACATTATAACTTACAATAAACTGGAATCTATCTGAATGGCATTAATTTCTATAGGTAAACATATGTGATAATTCTCACATTTCCTGTCATTTGATCAATACCATTTGAAATATTTAATGTTTTAATATTGCTAATTTTGGACAGCCTCCCCTTTCCATTTTTCTTTATTTCTTCCTTTTTCATTTTTAATCCACAGAGCATCTGAAAATGCAGCAGTCAAGTTGAGTATTTCAAAATGCTTCATTCAGTATGGAATTGGATAAAGACTTTTTTTTGTTATTATCAAAACCACTTCCTCTCATTTTTATGACACCTGCACTGGAGCATTGGTCACAATCTTCTTACCCTGCCCCTGTCCTAGCTGCCTTCATTTGGAGTACAATGTCAGTGACAGACGCAGCAGGACAGGATCTGATACCTGACTTCTCCTGAGCTGTGCCTCATTACAGTAAAGGTTCTCCTAGATTGCATCTAGATGGTAGTTGTTTCAGAATTAACCAAATTATTATCTCTGTCTTTTCCTAAACTTCCTGCTTTGAGGATATAATTATTTCTAAGATTCCAGGAAATCTTTAGAGATCTACTTTCACACAGATAAATTATTCAGGATTCATCTTGATTCATTGGCTGTTTAGGTGGTTTTAACACAGGTCTTCACTCTCAACAAAAACAAAGAAACCACAAAAGAAACACAGACATGAAGTTGTTCAGTAGGACATTGTAGATACATTCTGACTGTTGGGTAAATCAGTGAGGGACCTGTTGGAGTACTTAACATCCTTTATGTGGTGAGGATTGTCTTGTGGTTTGGAATTCTTTGCATAGACATTCTGACATAGTTTCTTCTTCAGCAGAGCAAGGATTAATTTGTTTAATTTACTGTTTGGGAGTTTCTCAGTGTGGCATGCACACAGAGGCAACCATGCATATGAAATACTCAAGTTACATACCAAGAAATGTCTTATTCCTGTAAAATCACCTTGCACCTTCCTGCACCATGTGTTTATATAATTTAGAAAGGCAGAGAAGATAGGAGCTCCAGAGCCATGGCCAGCAGTGAAAGCAGGGAAAAACGAGACAATTCTTTGATAAAAACAGATGAGATCATGTGGGTAGCAGGAGATCCATGTGCAGTTTTCAGTGCTGTTTGTCTTCCAGTGTCAGGGCTGAGCCTGTGGTGACACACAGCCTTTGTGCTTGCTTAACATTCAGAAGACACTTATGACAAATAGGGTCATGCAATGATGATGCCTTACCAGATTTGGGAATATGTATTGCTGCCATTACTTCAGAGGTCAGTTTTAGATTTTTTCAAATTAGGGTGCAGTCATCTTCAATCACATTGTAAATTTTGGGGAAATGTTTGTGATGAAATTTGGGAAATGTCTGTGAAAACCATGCAGAACCATTTGCTGGGTTTTTTTTTTTTCATATATTGGTAGTGTTTAAGGTAAGGTTGTTTCTTTCCTTTACGTATTACAAATTAATGTGAAATACCATAGCCTTAGAGCAACTGTGCAAATCAAAGAACTTGGATGTGTCCATGTTTGTATTAAACAAGATACAAATGCACAGTACTTTCCTTGATTCTGAGAATAGATGTTAATGTGGGTCACGGCAATAGCTGTAAAGGCAATTTTTAATATTTTAGTGTCTATAATCCTCTGCAAGTGAGCCAAGAAATGCACTCAAGAGTGTCTTCATTCTGCTTGAAGTCATCCTCAAGTTCCTACTATGCTCAGCAAGCTTTCACAAGAAAGGTGGTGCTTCAGAAATTGTAAAATTTATATATAGTGTTTAATTTTCAGAATGGATATCCAGCCCCTACTAATCTGCAGTTTATTAATTTAAGACATCTCTTTTAATAAGTCCCCAAATAGGATTATTTCCCTGATCTGTTTTGGAGACCTCTGCGCATTTCTTGGAAGAAATGAAATGGTAAAGAGCAGCTGTTGGAATTCAGGGATGCTAGAAAATGGAAATATCTTATAATCACATAATCCAAATCTAAAAAGAACTTGCTTAAATTTATCTGCCATTGTTAAAAATCTGTGTTCCTTCTAAGTGCCTACTTGTGCAGGAAAGAGAAGTGTGTGCATTTGGTTTTGTCCATCAGAGAGCTCAGAGACAGAATAATGTTCAATCATGATGTTAATCCCAGCACAACAGTTTCTACTGAAGTGACACTATAGAGGATTTATTCTCCCATCTGTGCAGGTGAACAAAGAATTCCTTTAATGGGTGGTGCATATACTGTTGTAGAAGAATAGACCCCTTTGTATTAAAATTACATGCTTGGGATTTTAACATAAAAACTGAAAAATCCCACTGTGTAAAACTGACTTAAACTCAATTTCCCTCTCCTCCTTTTACAATGTCAAGATGCCTGAGTGCTCAAGTGACTGAATAAGTACTAAATATTTAATGCATGGAGGTTACATTAACTGAGTCTTTGATCTGAAACTTCTTAAAAACATCTTAAAAGCCCTTCAAAAACCGGTTAGTATTTCATTACAGTCACTTAAAATAGATTTATTTTATCAAAACATCCTGTCAGAAACCCCAAAGCTGTGATTAATAACCTGCAGCATTTTGACTAAAGCATCTCCTAATACTGGTTTCACAGTGTATCAACAGATTGCCTGTTGTGGGTAAGAAATCACCAGCCCAATTGCCTCTGTCAGGCACTTGCAGGTGTTCAGAGGGTGAATGCTGAGGGTTTGAGCAGGTATGCACAATGGAATCCACACTGGGATTCTGCATGCTTGCTGCTTCTCAAACAGAATGTCTCTCATGTGATTCTGAGATTAAATTAACTTTTTTTTTCTTCGTGGAATAAATTTATTAAGGCAGTTTTGTACAGATGTTTTTGTATAGTAACATTTACAAGCATTTGGGAAACATGAGAAATGGGATAGATCAATAATTTATATCATCCTGGGAAACTCCTGCATGTTTTTAATCTGTGCAGCATAATTTGATAGCATCTCTGGCTGTGTGAAGGCTCTGCCCTTTCCATTGTTTTTATTGTTCAAGGGGAGCAGACTGCAGTGTGAGACTGTGTATCTGCTGGGTCTGTAGAAGATGGAAGCATGCACAGCAGCAGGTTTCTATATAATTCATTTCTACTGCATCCAGCAGACCTTCTGTGCAAGAGCTTGTCCCACCCAAATCTATCCTTACCCTTTGTTGTAGATTTCCTTCTCATTGGCTTTGTGCACCTCCAGATCCCACTCTGAAATTCCCACTGTTGTTTTCATAACACAAGATGTTGTGTCCTAACACAACATGAACACGAAACTTGGGATCTTGAATGATTAATCACAGAACACCTGGTCACTCTGATGCTGAATTTTGAAATATGCTTCTGGTGCCCATCATTTCTACTTCTTAACTTATACCTGCTGAACCAGTGGAAAGAAACTGAAACAATCAGCTTAATAATTGTTCTGTCTCCTTCTCCTCAGTAATCAGTAGATCAAAGCAAGCCATTAAGTGTATTCTAGGATAATAAAGAAAATTAAACACTAGGTTGTGAGCTCACTGTGTGTGCACTTGGAGTCACTTGCCATTATTTTCTCAAAACAAGAGTTAAGGATTTCTTCTCGAGTCTCCCACAATATTAGCAAAAGGCATATGGCTGAACCCTCATGAACCACTTTGAAAACACATTCCTTGTTTCTTCAGGGAAATGTGCTTTTGTCAGTGTATACCTTGTGTAGAAGATGTTTTGCATATGAAAACCACGTGGAGATTGAATCCTGTTATATAAAGAAAAGCTGGGTTTCTGTGGAGTTCTTTGTAGTACCAACATTAAAAGGGTTGTTATAAATAAGAGTGGAATATAATTATAAATGCCCTTCTGAGGAAAAAAAAATCCTTGATTACCTTTGAATTCTTTTGCCCTTTAAAAAGGTTATATTTAACTGGTTCAGTTTCTTACTTGATGTTTCAGTTTCCCAAGGGAAATCAACCTCCAGTACGAACAGTTTCAATTGGGTTACATGACTTTACTTTGTGTCTTGCATTTGTTAACAGACAGGTTGTATAACACTGCAGGCTAAATATACATTGCTCTGTTTTCAGCTACCTCTGCTACTCCTGTGTTTAGAGGGATGACCAGAGAAGTGGGAAGTGGCTTTCAAAAGTTCTGCTGGAATTAACCCCTCCTGCTAATGGCATAAACTGCTTGGAAGTAGAGACTTCACGAGCAGCGTGAGGCTATAAGTCTTGGACTATAAAATCATATTTAATATTTTGATCTGCTACCTATCATCCTTGAAGTTTTTTTAATGACCAAAAATAAGTGGGTCAAGTCCCATCCTTGTTCCCAATGGCACATAATCTGTGGAAGCACTATTGACTGGAACAGAATTTCCATGAGTTACTGACGTTGTAACTGAGAAAGTAATTGGAGTGCATGTGTGCTGCTTCACTGAGAAGCAGGAGGCTCAATTCTAGGGGGATCTTTTCCATTTCTAGGTAGTTTGGTGTTGAACAGCTTTAGATTCATTATTCTTGTATTTCCATCAAGTAATGCTTTCCTGGTAGAGGAAGAGATGAAAGGACCTTTTAAAAAATATCAATAACAAAAAAAGAAAGGAAAGAAAAAGAGGTTTCATCCTGGCTTTCTTTCTTCAGTCACTGATCAATAGCAGCACGAGAGAGCTGTATTTAGAGAAGAAAGGCAAGCAAGCAAGAATCTTAACTAACTAGCAGGAAGTTGATTGTAGCATGCTGGTGTTCAGGCAGCTGATAAGAGAGAAGGAAACATTTATGCTGAGAATCAGCAAAAACAGGAACATGTTTTACCACATGCCTGTTTCTTTTCACAAGTCCAACATGCTGCACATAAGCTTTGGAGATAAATTTAGAGTAGTTTTGCTAATTGCGTGGCATCAAATTTGGAATGAGATGAACAATGAGCTATGGCAAACAATATTTTGATTCACAGTACAGCAGTGTTTATATTTGAGATTCATGGCTGAAGTAAGGACCAATTACTGGATAGATTGGCAGCAATCCCTATGTCCCTTGTGGGTAGGATGGCACACTGGGGGTATCCCCAGTCCTTGTCCTGGCAGCCAACTGCTTGCCACAGGAATGATGTATATGGTGTCCTCATTTTTACCTGCAGAAACTTGGGGAGCTCAGTTAAATCTTGCAGTGTTTCATTGTTGTGCTGTCTTTATATGTCTGAAAAAGGAACTGGGCTAAGACTTTAGAGCTAGAAAAAACTTTATGGCCCTTTTTTCTGTGTTGAATTGATTTCCCCCCTTTTTTGTTGGTATTTATTAAAAATGCATATTCTGCCCAGAATGAATACTAGTTTTTTGGAGCACTGCTGAGTAAGCCAAACTAAATATATATTTCTTTAGAGGCATCAGTGCTGCTAGCAGGCACCATTATTTTTGCAGTCACTCACAGAATGTGTTTTTTAAATAAAGGTTTTGTGTTCCTTTTAGAGTTAGGTTAAAAAAATATTAAAATAATTAATTTGAATTTCAATGTGCAATAAAAGAACATAATTAGAAAAAAATCTTTAGAGAACACTTTTTTTTTGTCCTCCTCTCTCTAAGTTTATTCCTTTTATTTACTGTGAGCATATCTTGCCTTGCCTTAAGTTTATTTAAAAGTTGTTTAAGAGGCAGAAATAAATCCACCTCTACCTTCTCCATTCTGATTTTCTCTGTGCCTGAATTTATTCTATGTTCAGTGAAGTCAGACTTCTAAGAGAGTTGGGAATTTTGAATTATATTTGCCGTTCTGGAGTGGTTGTATGTATTTTTAGCAAAATGCTGGCATGCTTTGTAGGATTTTTCTTTTCCTGCGGTTCTGTTAATATTTGCACAGGAAGTTGGAATTAGAATGATGAAATATTCACTCTGATGCATAATGATTTGATCCCCTTCACTGCCACATTCTTCACAGCTGGGTTTTTTTGCTCACGCTATTTTGCATATGAACATTTATCATGCAATAAATTGATTTTCCTGTCTACTATTCTCATCTCCTTAAACCTGCACATTCCTGCAGTGTTGATTCTGCTGTTCCTTACTTGTCCTATGCATAATTTCTTAGTCACGACTAACTTTAGTTATGACACATTTTGTAATTCTTACAAAATTATTGTAACATTTTAAAATGTGCTTGCTCAAAGCCTCTTCTTCAGATAAGCTGTAGATTACTTTTTTATCACTGGGAAGTTATTTTAGCTCTTTAGGTTCTGAGCAATTTATTTTTTATTCTACAAACTGTTGCAACAACTGTGGTTTTGCACAAGAAACCTTTCAGTACTTAAAAGACTAACCTGTAATGTTTTATAGAGGAAAAATATTTACTGAAATAAGGTAAGGCTGCTACCACAAACCTTAGCTGGCAATTAATTTCTTGCATGTGCCATCTCTGCGTGGCTGATGCTCTGGATTGCATTTGTTCCTGTTTCCTTCTCAGCTGACGAGGGGTGACTGGGAGCTGCTTGACAAAAATGTTTCCCTGCCTCTCTTTCTGCATAGCTGTTATCTGAGTCAATATCAGAGGAGTAAGGATTCAGTGATTAAGGCTTTCCTCCTCTGCATCAGCCTCCAAAGACAATGCTTGTCTGAGTGCAGGTGCCCTGCAGCTCTGCAGCAGCACTGTGCCTTTATTGCCTTCAGCCTCTCCCCAGCCCTTCCTGCTGTGTCAGCCAAAGCATTTACTGCTCACCCTCCCTACTCTCAGCACCACCCAAAATCCATCTTGGCCTCCTCTTCCCCACTTTGATTTGCTGCCTTAGCACACTGTGTGCCCTGGTATGTAAATTGCTTCTTTAGTTTTCATCAGGCTTTTTGGTGTTTGGCATAAAATTCTGTAATTTATTTCAGAAGTAACTAGTATGATTTTATTTTGTTTGACTTCACCTAAAATTATTGGATGTCACAAGTAATACAGGGCAATAACGTGGGAGCAGGAGCTCTTAACCATTTTTGTTTTTCATAATTATTAATATTGCTCTAACATTCAACTTGCAGCCAGAGCAATAGCATGTATACTCTGTGGTTTTAGTGCACTTTGCATCAATGTTATCTTTGTGTGTGTGCAGAAAAGATCCCCTAAACCTCCTAATGCAAAATAATTCTATTTGTGGGCATAAGGGAGTTAAACTTTCTTTCCCTTACAATTTTCATTAGACAGGGGCTTACTGGTACCATGGCAGAATGCTCAAATAAGCATTTTAATGTTGAATAAAGGTCAACACACTGGAATTTGAAACCATTAATCCTTTTGCTCTTAAAGCAGGCAGAACTTTTACAGACTAAATAAGGCATTAAAAAGTAGACTCTCAAAGTTCTGAAAAGGAGAAACATATCTTCAAATTACCATTCAGATTTCTATAACTTTTTGTTTTCTGTTGGTTGAGCAAAATATGTTTCAAGGGTTTGAGGGAAGATGTGATTTTTAAACTTTTTTTTTTTCATTTCCCAACTTTTTGTTGGGAAAGGATATTTCTGAGTTCATAGAGCTGTGGAAAAAAAATACCCAGTGTATGAAAATATGATATCTCAGTGGAAACAATGCCATTTCAGGTTGCAATACCAGGCTGTGAGTGTAGGGACCCTCCTGTTCAGATGAAAAGAAGTTCAGGCTCACTTTAAATTAATTCCTGGACTTTCAACAATTGTGGGATCCCTCTAGGATATCACAGACTGTTAAATTAAACCTCTATTGCCTTGGGTTGAACTTTTAACCTAGGTATGACTGAAGCCTGTCTTTGGGGAAAGCATCCAGTCTTGATTTCAAGGCATCAGGAAGCAGAGTATCTACTGCTTCCTTTGGTAATTTGTTCCAGTGTCTGATTACTCTCACTGTTAAAAACATAAATCTAATTTGTGAGTTGAATTAATCTTGAATTGTATAATATTTTTTCCTCTGGTAGCTAATTTTTTGCTACAAGATTAAGAAGTCATTAGCTTCGATGGGGGGATAGAGATGGGAAGTTAATGGTAATGGAAATGCAACACATTGTAGTACTTGAGTCTCATGTCAAGATATTATATTCAGCCCTTAAGTATTTTCTGTGGCTTCTTGCTGTGTCTGTTTCACTTTCTCAACATCTTTTAAAAAAAATATAGTTTCTAAATTTCCATTGTTTTGTTCAGCTTTATAAAATACTTTGTTTGGAAAAATGCAGATATTTAATCCTGCTCACTGTTCCCAAATATCATGTGCAAGGATCTCATTTCTGGGACATTTCAGTAGGGCTCATGGAATCACATGAGTGGGAAGGACCTTTGGACAATCTGGATCACCCTTTTAGTGTGGCAAAATCCACACTTATTTTGGGCAGATTTCTGTATTATTTCTGACAGCTTTTTCCAGGAGTATTCCAGAACTTCCACAGGCAATCTGTCTTCTCTACTGTTTATTGCTTCTTGCTGCTTGACAGTTTTTTTCCTAAAATCTAGCCTCAGTCTCCCTGGCTGCTCTTTAAGTCATTTATGCCTTGCCCTATCTAACATCAGCACAAAGAGCAGTTTACCAGTTCTGTGGTTTGGGGCTTTTTTCCTTTCTTTTTTTTTTTCCTCCTCCATGTTTTTGTTTGCTTTTATTTTTTTTAGGTTTTTTTAGCAGCATTTTAGTTATATCTGTACTTTCCCCCCTTTTTTAACAACCTCAATTCTTGTGTTTTCTAAATCACAAATTTATTCTGGGTTATCACAAGTTGGTCCTTGCTTTTTGGAGATGCTGTTCTTCAGACTGGATCAAATAATGCAGCTGCAGCTTTCCTGGCGCTGAGTAGAAAGATTCTTCTGTGTCAAGCAAAGTAGAACTAATTTATCCATTGCAGTAGGACATTCATCTTTACTGGAGCAGCATGATATTGTTGATGGATTATCCAGCTTTGATCCACAGTAAATTTTAATTTTCTACAGAATGGCTACCAATGTCAGTGCTTCTCCATCCCAAGTAGTTAATTTTTCTTGGCTCAGTGAAGTACTCTGCATTTATCCCTACTGAACAAGCATTGTGGCTTCCAAATCAGATCCTTAAATTCATTGTGTTTTCTCTGAACCCTGTTCATTATAAATCCAGTGTATTTATAATGCCTCTGAGAAGGATCTTGTCACAACAAGTGTATATGTGATACTATTTTCTAGGTCATTAATCAAAATCTTAAACGTTGCCAGGCTTAGGAGGGCCTCCTTCAGATTGGCATGTGAGGTAACTTTTCATGTCAATAGGAACATTGCTAATCACACCCCCAAGTATGTTTTTCTTAATTAGTGTTACAGCCACTTTTGCTTGTTTCATCTGTATCATGCTTCCATGGTTTGCTTAGAAGATTGATAAGTGGAAGAGGATCAAAAAGAGTCCAAAGTACGAATGACATCTGATGCTTTTCCTCTGTCCACAAGGCCTGTTACCTTATCAGGGAAGAAAATTAGATTGCTCTGACATGATTGTTCTTGACAAATCCATGTTGGATGTTATACATGTTCTCATTACCTTCCAGGCACTTACAGAGTTGGGCTATTTGTTTCAGTATTTTTCCATGAATTGAAGATAAGCTGATTGGCTCACAATTGTCAGGCTTGCCTTTTTCTTTAGAATACTTTTTAAAGGTAGACATTACACTGGGCCTTTTCTAGGACTTCCACTTTATCCACTGTCCTTTTTAAGTTCTCAGAGATAAGCCCTGATGACTTTGAGATTCCCATTTAGCTCTATAAGTACTGGTGGATGAAATTCATTAGACTCAGCCTGTTTAAAAACATCCACTTTATCTAAGTACCCTGAATATTGTACCTTCCCTATTTGAGGCTTGAGTCTGGCTCTTTGTCAGTGATATTAATTGTGATAGATACATGATTGTGATTGACCTTATAGTAAAGACTGAGGTGAAAAAATAGATATTCATTAGTCTTTTGGCATCATCCATCACATTTCACTTCTTCCTTAAGAAGCAGGGTAGCCTTTTCCTTGATATCCCTCTTAATGGAGTATCTATAAAGTGGTTTTTGTTACCCTTGATGCCTCTTCATGTATGTGTGTCATCTACACACTTATTTGGATTTTCACCTTTAATCCCTACCAGATGGGTATTTCCTTTCCATTGCTGTAGCAGTCCTTGTCTGTGGGTATTTTTATTCATAAATATTTACTTCCACATTTCCTTGCATCTAGACCACAGAGTTTGAAGTGGTCCAAATAACACAGTGACCAGTTTTCTGATTAACCTGCTCCTCATCATCCATCACCTCACCAGCTGTTGGCCACAGCTGCAGTACCTCCACCTTTTCTTTTAGATCTTAAATTCAGAGATTGGACAGTGTTAAGTAATACCTATTTTTTGGAATTTGCATCAAAAACATCTTCATTACATGTTAATTCTTTAATTACTACTTCTAAGGAATTTTCTTCAATTATCACTTCATGCACTGAACATATACTTTATTGAATTCATGGAATTACCCATTTTAAATCCTGGTGACAATTGGAAGTAAGTCAAAAACTTAATGAAATTATTACTGCAGACATTTGCATTTCTTGTCTATACTGAGATTTTTAATTTTATAGAAATGGAAGTCACTTTTCCAGAAGCAGAATTTGGGAAAACGGAAGGTAGAATGGAAAGGGTGGATTAGGATGAGTAAATGGCTAATATAGAGATACACAAACCCAACCATCTTATCCATAACAAACAGATTACAGAACTTTATTTGTGACATGGGGGAAACCCAAGGACAGGACAAGAAAATACCCATCTCTTTGCAGCTTCCTTCCAGCAGTTAAAGTCCTTAATGCCTGCTCTGCTGGTTTTCCTATTCCTCTAAGCCACTTTGATACAGGGCTGCAAAGTTCCACCAAATTAATATTGTTGCATTTATACCCACAGTTTGCCACAGGGAGAACACCCTAGGCTTGTTCCTACCCTTGGATCTGCTCAGTGCTTTGGAAGGAGGCTCCCCTGTTTCAGTGATCACACTTTATAACACAGTGCTATTGCTTCTGACATTTACATTGACTGAGGGGCAGCTTCATCCAGGTCTGGGACTGCTCATAGATCAAGGACAGATTTGCCAGCTGTCACCAGCCCTGCCCAGTGTAATGAGATGCATTGACAATTATGATACTAAATGCACTGTGATTGTTTATAGATCATTTTTTGATTTAACCAATTGAAGAAGCTATAATATCACTGTGATACAACAAATCTAAAGAGAGAATAAAAGATTTGATTAATATTGTGAACTAATGAGATAGGTTGTTTGCTCACAAGGAAACCTGAAGGTTAGTCATTCATACTCCAACAAAAATCAGACTTTGTGAGATCATATTATAGTTAATTGAAGAAGTCAAATTCTAAGGATGATGCCATGTGTAGCCTTGCTTATTATATGAGTGGAGCTAATTTGGAAGTTTGGATTTCCTCATGTAGAAATGTATTTCTCTCCCTATTTGGAGGATGGCAGTGAATGTGGCTCTGTCACATTTCATTACTCTAGACTTTACTCTTTTTCATTTCAGTCTGCAGCAGAACTGTTTCTGAAAATGGGATTATTGACCCCTGCCATTGATCACACTGCCCCAGTGTATGAGTGTGTGTGCCCAGTTAGCACTACTATCAAAATATGTACATCTGAAGGTAAAAATAATGCATGATCTGCAGGGTAAACAATATCTGTGGATCTTCCCATTCTCCTTCTTTTTTCCCTTCCCTTTTTTCTGAGGCTAGCTTAGTCTATCAGTAGGATGAAAGGAAAAATTGCTACACTTGTGTTAAATTTCCCCTGGGAAAGTAAATTATGGACAAGCCTCCAAGGACAACCCAGAAAGAAAGGGATAAGATATTGATGCACACTGTACCTCTCACTCTTTCTTCCTTGTCCCACAATTGAGCACTCCTTCAATGAAAAGTTACGAGTTCCTTGTTAAATTGAATTTCTCTTCTCCTTGTCTCACAATTTATTGTGACGCTGAAATTTTTATAACTTGGTGAAAACTGGCAGCAGCCCCATTTGTCCCTGCAAAAGGCTATGCAGCTTTGAATAGCTTTTGAAACAGAGCTATGAATGCTCACACTTAAAGACAGATAGTCATGCCAGCTCCCAGATTATTCTAGGAACATATTTAGTTATTGTATTTTTTCATGCAGTTTAAGCATTGCATTTTTGGGGGGGCACAGGGAAAGGAGGGAGGGAGATGGATGGAATATCAGCATGGAAGGGGAAAATTTGGAATGGTGAGTGAGTATCCTTGTGCCAGCATCACTGCAAGCATCACCTGCTGATTTCTTTAAAGAAGCACTGATAAACCTTGTCTCCTAAATTTCATGCTGTAACATTTTGGTGGTCACCCAAACCTCAGGGGTCAGTTTCAAAGTGAGACTTCAAAGATTTATATCTAAGCCTCTTCATGGATGCTTTGGATTTGATTCCTAGTTTGATAAGAATTCTGCTTGTTTTTACTCCACCAAGTGAAATCTGTGCCTTTTTCTCAAGATATATTTTAATAGAGGACAGGAGACAGGATACTTTAGATCTAAACTTTGTTGGATTTGATCATAATGTCTCTTTTCCTAGATGCACAGTGTATGGCACCTCTTGTATCAAATCTAAATGTTGAAAAGAAATTGCCTTTTCCTCCAGTAGCTTTCTCTGCAGTCATGCAGGGTGCTTAATTCTGGTGAAAGAGAAAGCAGGAAGACTGACATGCTACATGACATTCTAGTTATGGAAGAAAAAAAAGTTAGCAGATTGACAGGCCAATAAAAATACACAGAAGGTTTTTCTCCTTTCCAAGGCTGCATGTGTGGGAATGTGAGAGAGGAAAAGGCTGGGGAGGGTGAAATGTAATTACATATAGGCACACACAGATAAGCCTATATGCACAGGCAAGCATTAATTCAACAGGTAATGATGTATGTTCAAAACACCTTTTGTCTTAATGTTGGCCAAAATGGTGCAATTTTCACTGCTCATCACATTAAACTGAGTCTGCCATTGGTGTGACAAATTGGGAAGAACTTCTGTGTGAGTGATTTCTTCAAAGCAATTAAATGAGAATATTTTCATTGTATTTTGGGTTTGATGTGTTGGTTTGATCTTGTCACATGAAAAAGGCAAGGATGGCTTGGATGAGCTGACCTTGCTGAGGATGACTGCTAGTCTGAAGGTGCAGAGACTTAAGAGAATTATGCCAGTCTCAGATTAAACTGTGGCTTCCTTTCATATGAGAGAAGATTGAGATGAAGATTTACCCACAAATGTATTTCCTCCATTTGCAAAATCCTGAAGACCTATTTGATATTTTTCTAAGAACACAATGTAGTCTGGCTATGACAAACCACTACTGCAGGTATAAATCAGCCAGTTTTGGTATTTCTGATAGCACTTTTTAGTGACTTTTCTTAAGCAGGAGTTTTTCTAAGCAGAAGAAAAGAACGAGGAGGAATCCCATAAACTCTGACACCCTTTGGCATGAACAACAAGGCAGCTCTGCCTTTGGTCCAGCAATAGGTAAAACATCCCTGTATTACCAACAGTGTTTTCAGCATAAATCCTAAACATAGCCCCAAAGGAACTACTGTGAAGAAAATTAACTCTGCTCCAGCCCAGCCCAGCACACCTGTAATCCTGGGAGTAATATGATATTTACCTGTAGATAATGGACAGAAGAGGAGGAGGGGTGAATAACAGAGTGCTGCTGTTGGCATTTGGGGTGCCAGAGGCATTTTTGGGACTAGCAAAAGTGGGATGGGTGGTGGGATGAGGATTGGAATAACCAGATTTAAGAGAGGTTGCAAAATTGGGTAAATGTGTCATTGTGAGAGTTGACACATTTACAACTGTTAGGAGAGTTTTGAGAACAGTGCCCTAAATTATTTAGAAATAACACTTCTGCTTGGAGTCTGTAAATAATACCAGGACAATCTTTAAAATTGCTGAATACACTGTCTAAAGATTCCTTCCAAACATGCTTGGAAATGTTGGACTGCCAATAACAGATAGTAAATAGCCCTAGTGATGCATTCCTTATGATTGCTTCTTCCAGTTAAAGAGTGCATTCATCTTTACATGAAGAAGATGGAAGTTTCAGCTATTACACTATATATTGCATATTTGATACATTAGACACTGACATTTGCAGCTTGTGTGTCTATATAAGTATTTTACTGTGAATAAAGGGAAAAGAAGTATTTGAATTCTACTGCCATATGTTTAGGATTTGTCTCTGGGTTTTAGGGGGGTTTGGGGTTTTTTTTTTGGTTTGTTTTGGTTTTGTTTTATTGTTTGGATTGCAATACTGCAGTTCATTCTTTAACTACAACTCTTTTGCTGAAATGTTGGTAGTTTATCAAGGAACTCTTTGAAGATGGTGTATTTTATGTTCATATGTACTTGTATGTATGAAACTTGGGAATTAGCAATTCCTTCTCTGCTTAAAGCCTGCAAAAGTCCCCATGACCAGGTGGAGCAAGGATCACCTGAGCCTGCTGCCACCTCAGTTTCTTACCTGGGTTTGGAAGAACTTCTGTTTACTCCCTCCTCTTTGAAACTTTTGGGAGAGCAGTTCCCCCTGGCTTTATCCAACTTGTGTGGGTAGTCAGGGAATGACATTTAGTCTACAGTGGTGTTTAATATTCCCTGCAGTGTGAGGGATCTACGTGCAAAAGCTTAAGGGAGAAAGAAATCTAACAGTTCTTGCACAAATTGTGTTGTTCCTACCTGCCTTCCCAGCCCTTTTCCCCAGTGCCTCTCCCTCAGAACACTTGATGGATTTCCAGGGAGGTGGAGGTTGAGAGGGGATGATGCTGTACCATGTGCAATTTTCCTCTATGGTGATGAGACTTGCTCATTTTGAGGTATTTCTGAGCCTTGTCAAAGATCTCAGTGGCTGCTATTCAGGTTTTGACTGTGAGCACACTTCCAGAATCGTGTCTATCTGATGCTACAACTCAGAGGGGAACAGTCAAAGAACCTTTTCGTTTGTTCTCTCTTGCACTGTTAAAGGGTATAAACTTTGTCATTGATTTCAAAAGAATTTCCAGGTATCAGCTTCCAGACTTGCCTATGGATGATGACCATGTGATTTATTTTACTTCATAGTTACTGCTCTGTGACAAAGTTCTAAGGAAATACCAATTTTATTTTTTTTTTCCATATTATTCTGCTGGCACCAAGTATGAAATTCCTGTGAGAGTTTGTCAAATTGTCAGGCATTCTCAGTTCTACTGGACTTTCACAGGAACTGCAGCACCACCAGACCTGGAGGCAAGTGTCACCAGTAAGCTCCTGAAAGATGAGAAAATAGTGACAGAGTCTGAGTGCTTTGTGATTACAGTGTTGGTCTTGTTTTATAAGTTCCTGTATCTGAAAAAATATATGTAGGAAAAAACCACAAAGTTAGATTTTGTGCACTGCACCAGTGTGTTCCAGGAAGTGGCTGGAGATCCATCACAGTGCAGATGCAATGTCATCCAGGGCTACTTTAGCAGAAGAGTTAATGTGCTGTACCATTGTGTGCATAGAAAAACCAAGATCTTAAATGCAGCAGTCAGGCCATTCTGTACCTCTGCTAATGATTAGAATTACTCTATTTCAGCAAATTGAAAAAAATGCATTTAATTCTCCAAAAAACTATTTTTTTTTCATCATCAGCAATGCCAAGTCTCCTTTTGCCTGACTGGGTTAAGAGCCAAACTGCTCAGCTCTGTCACAACTCAGGCAATTCTGAGTGGGTGCCAAAGCAGAACTTGCTAGTCTCTAGTCAGCTTTACAGCCACAAAATGCTGAATGAATGGGATACAAGTGGCAGCTGAGGTTCACAACTCAGGATTGCAGCTCTGGGTTTCTCTACCAAAATTCCTCCTGATTTCAATTTTATGCCTTCAAGTCCTTTTTTTAGAGTCCCAAGCGATGTAGCTGACATTCCTGTCAGAATACAAGCTCTATCGAGGCAAGATTGTTTCTTTCCTCACTTAAAATGGCATGCACATGTATGCCTGAAAAGTCTGAACAGATTATTTCTGTGAGGGCATTCTTGGGGGCCAGTATGATCATTCATCTTTGGAACAATAACAGTGTGAATATTTATTCTCAAAGGATTTCTTCACTGTACAGCAATCACACAGTTCTGTTTTCTGATCAAATCTAGATGTGCAATAGACTTCCGTAGTGCAATTTACATTCAGTATCCCACTGTGATCTTAGAGCCAACTTCTGAGCATCTCTGTGCTTCATTGTCCCATGGCACATAGTCTCTGTGTCAGATCCTTTGCTGGCTTGCAGTCTCTTAGGGAGCACAATTTGGCAGCCTGGGTATACAGAGTAAGAGAGGAATATCTTTATGACTTACCTGGCTTGTGCCTATATTCCCTGCTGCAGAGTGTGGCTAGACACTAAATATTCTCAATGCAGTGGTTTGAGAGTCTGCCAGGAGCTGAGCCTGACCCATGGTGAGTCCCAGGATTGTTGTTCTAAGAGTAAGAGAGAACCCAGAAGGTGCTGTCTGCTTCTCTCATTGTCAGGTGAATTCTACGTGCCACTATCAGCATCTTGAAAATATCCCTTTACATCTTAGTTGCCAAATCAAGTGGATGTGGCTGTAATCAGTTCTGTGTTTACCCTAAGCAATGTGTGTCCTTATTAGTGCCTTCTCAGTCCCCTCAGACATGCTGGTATTGATTGAATAAACACGGCCCATAATCTCGATTAGCAATAAACCATGATATGCACACATCCCCTAACCTTGCTGCTGCTGTCAAAAATGCTGCAAGACTTCATTTGCATTCATTGCTTGGGTACAAACCTCACAGGGTGGTTTTCTGTCTGTCTCTATCTGATCTGCTTCCTCCGGGTTGGAGTCAGGGACTTGTCCTTTGTATTTCTGTTGTGCTTTTCACAAAAGTATCTCAAAGTGGCATTATCATAAACATTAACCAGGGCAACAGCCATTTAGCCACACACAGCCTCACCTCCCTGGTCAGGGAGAACAGACTGAGCTCTATATCCACATGAAATTGCAGGAGCAAGCTGAGACAGGGGGAAGTACCAGACTGGGAATTTGGCTGAGACACATTCCATTGCAACAGCCCTGGATTACCTGATTACAGGAATGGTCAGGACAGTGATTCTTGCACTGCAGATGAAGGATCAAGTCTTGTACTTTCACAGGCTTAATTCTGACTCACCTAGTGATTGGAAAATTATGACCTGCTGAGTCATAAATATCTTAAAATAAAGGTTTCTTTACTTGTATTTTCAGTTCCATGATGTTTGTATTACTCTATCAGTAGGCAGCATATGAACAAATAAGATTTCAGGTTTGGCCACAAGATGTTGGAAACAGCTCCAATAAAATGCCTCCATAGTTTTTTTGTTTGTTTGCTTTTCTGGAATGACACACAAAATACCCACCCATCAAATTCTGAACTGAGCATGTGAGCTCTGTTCACTTCTTCCTCAGGTGGGAAGCATTCCCATCCATAAATGACCAGTTAGATGATTAAGGCAGAATGACAGAGCAAACATGATCTGTTTTCTTTGACTTCAATGTTTGCTCTTTGCCTGCCTTTCATGGTTTCTTCATGCAAGGAAAAATATTTTGTGAAGCATAAAACCCTGTGGCAAATGCTAATCTAACCAACAATCAAGAGAATAATTGTTTTGCAGGGAATATTCTCATTCTGTAATAGAGAACAAAAGCCTTGCAATTAAGACAACAGAGCATTAATAACACACATTTATCATTCTATATGAGCTTATTATTTCCAGTCCTTTTCAAATAGTTCTAATTTATATACCATTCCTTACAAAACTGTATGTTAATGTGACCTGCATTGCTGTATTAGTATCTAGAAATATTTTTAGCTTCTTGTACTATAAACTTCTCTGGATTCTTTGAAGGAGAGTGCACAACCTTGAAATTCATGAAACATACCCTTAGCCTTTCTAGCCTAATATTCTCTACTACCCTCTTCCTTGAGGTCTAAGAGCTGGATTAGAGTTTCCTTCTAAACCAAACCAAATCCCTTCATTTTCAGCTCAGAGTTATCTGGCTTCTTCCTCCTACCCAGCTCATTTTGCCCTTCATTCTCAGACATTTCTTGCTCTCAGCTGGCTGTTTATGCTTAGCTGTTCTGGCAGTCCCATGCTCCTACAGGAGAATCTGTGCCTTTTCCTACACCACCCCATATGTCTGGGCTATTTTTCCTTTCTTGGTCAATCCAGATAAGTTTCCATAGTTGGTTCTCATGCATAATTCCAATGTTACGTTCTCCTTTGCTCCCTGAGACAGATGAATTTGCTGGGAATGAAGCCATGGCTTCATACTGGTGTCTGTCAGTTAAAGAGCCACTGGCTGAATTCAGAGGGGAGAATAACTTGCATGTGTTAGAGTGCCATCACTGCTAGTCTGCAGGTGTGAGTACTTAATACAGAATTCTTACCCAAAAGGTGGCTTTGTTCCATTTTAGCCATACTCCATATGCTTTCCATATGCACCATTCCCCAATATGTATTTTTTGTGTAGAAAGCTGAATGGGGTTGAATGGTTCAAATATTAGTGGGATTGCACATAATCATCTCTTTAGTAATATATAATTTTTGTTTTGTAAATACTGAGGACTAGAGTGTCAAAAGAGTATTTAAAAATATTGTAAAATCATATATATGGATGTGGCTTGCTTATAACTAAATTTTTGTCTTCTGTGGCTGTTGCAGTCTAATGCAATTCTCTGGCTAAGATTAAGAGAGTGAGCATGTGAATAAATTAGTGATATTTAAACAGAGGTGTTAATTTACAGTGCATGAACTGCTCCATAGTAACTGACCTGGTGATAAATGGAAGATGCTGTCAGCTTACACTAGTTCAGGTTAGTCCAAAGAGAACAACTCTTCTTCAGAATGACTTGTCTTTTCCCCTTAGAGAGTATTTTCAGAGAGCTGATCATGAAAGAGAGCTGCTTCAGACAATGTAAAAGATTATCAAAGGCAGAAAATGGAGTCAGAAACGTGAGAAAAATATTTGCTTATTGGATCTAGAAAAACATTCATCATAAATTAAATGAGATAATTTTCTCACCATGGTTGTTGATTTTGCAGAGTGGAAAGTGTGTAACATCTTTGAAATTGAGCCCTTTTATTTGATCTTCCTCCCACTTGTTGTTGGCATTGTTTGAGACAAGAGTCAGTTGTTCAGAAGCCTTTCTAGGCTTTAGATACCTTGAGTAGCTGAGGTATTTGCACTGGGACAGCAGAGATCCCTAGGAGACCAACACCATTCTAAAATGGCAGAGGGAGGCTCTTGAAGTTACACTAAGTAATATATGAACTTGTGTCAGAAAGTTCCATTGGAAATTTTTCATTGCTAAGTTGTTTGTTTTGTTCAGTTACCAGTATATCAGAATTCACTACTTAACCAATATTTGTCAGCCATCTGTAGACTGAGGATACAGGCAAGCCTCTATTATACAGTCATTAAAGTAAAAAAGGACTTTTTAACAATCATTAATAAGTACATTTTAAGTGCTTAGTGTTCTAACTTGAAACTCAGACCAGCTTTATCTAACTTCAGCCCCTGTGTAAACCCGTTTGTCTTTACCAGGGTACAGAGTGAATTACAGGTGGGTCATTAGACTTTCCTTCACAATTAGAATTATTTATGCAGCTGTCCTGTCCTGGTTTTCATCACTTTTCACTAACTATGCACATATTCATTATTTCCTACATTCCTATGGTAAAAGTATGTGGAGGTTAGATTATGGTCCACAACAGAAATTGCAAGGAATGAAGATATGCAAGGGAAAGTCAGAGTCTTCAGAACATGTTATTAAATTTTTATCAATATAACCACTTGGAGGAAAAAAAAATTAACTCAAAGAATAAAGGGTTATGCCTCTGGAGACACAAGTTCTGTATCAATACAGAGAATGAAGGAGAAGGACAGAAGTAAGGGGTATATATGTTTTTGTTTCATTTCCTGGGAGTTTTTTGTACTTTGGAAGATTGAGTTCAAATTTGGGTTTGACTGAGATAAATATAGCAAATATATTTTTGACTTTTCCTTTCCCAAACTAAAACAAATGTTTTGCTCCAGGGTATTTTTGGAATGTACAATAAATCAGTCTAAAAAGGAAAAAAAATATTTAAACACTATCAAAGTGTTCTTAAACATCTACTGCCAGAGAATAATGATATTCTAATGCTGCCACATATTGTAAAAGGAAAATAGGACACTTAGGGAAAGTAGCTTTAGAGATAAATTTGACGTATTTATTTTGGAGGGAAGAGAGAGGATCATATGAGATTGTTTTATTTCAGTGATTTGAATTTATGAGAGCTAATAATTCCTGCATCATTACAGGAATGTGACATGACATAGTTTTTTTTTTTGTGTCTCTTGAAAGTAGATGGTGAAACTTGGGTGGAGACAGATCCTTCCTCCATTGAACAGGCAGAGGGTTCCAAATGAGGCAATGAGATTTTGGCCCCTTTTCTTGGTTGGTTGGTTTTTTGTTTAGAGCAGCTCCAAGAGCTCATTAGACAACTGTGTGTCCTTTCATCCAGCCCCATGCTAGTCTAACCAAAATGTGTGATAAAGGTTGTGCTGGAATGTGTATTTGTCTTTTATCTGAGGAGGTGCTATTTTTTTTACATTGCAGGCACACTGCAGGTTTGGTCTGTTGTTATAACCATCACATTTCTGGTTAAAGGAAACAGAACAGGCTTCAGCAGGAGCTCTCACACTGTTGGGATCTGGAATCATTGCAAATTAAATGGCGTTATGTAAGTTTGCCCTTCAGAAATTTGCTTTGGGAATTTCTAAATCCAAATAAAAAAGTCCTTTGTTGCCAGTTAATGGAAAAGTTGCCACCAAATGATATAAAGTACATGCTGTTAGGTATTAGTGCACAGGCTCCACAATGTTACTAGGGGGCTAGAAAAGCTGGATTAGCTATCTTTTGGGAATTAATTTGTTTATATCACTAAGTACGTGGTCAGCCATACAGCAGTGTGATTAGCTGCCATGGATTTCTGTTGGCACAGGATCACTTTTACTCTGTCATGTAATTATTGTATTTTAGACAGGTTAGCAAAGGAGAATTCTTAGCCTGTAGTTACTTACTCTCCACTATCTTTTAGGGGAAAAAAATGTAATATCTCTTTCCACTTTTATAATCTCCCATTACAGCAAGTGTTCTCTATCTCAGAAAATATATAAAGACCAGATTTTGCCCTCTGGATGCCTGCAACTTAGTGGTCAATCTTTAAAGCTCCTGTTAAGTAACAGAGTGACTTCTCAGGTTTTTTTTGTCCTTCATCTATGTTCCATTTTAGGGATAAGAATCTAAGTATCTGAGTAGAAGCAAAATGAACTACAAAATGAGCCGTGGCTGATACTTTTGTTCTCTGAAGTCTGGATTAGTATAACTTTGTTTGGTTTTCTCACATATTATGGGCAATTTGTCAAGTAGATAACATTAGTAGAATTGTAGTTTTAAAACACTTCTGATCACAATCTATTTGTCTGCAATAGGAATGTGAAAAAAAAATTGTAAATTGGTTATTACCCTGAATGCAATTTCAATATAAAAAAATTCCTCTTAAAGTGAGGCAGAAACATGAGAACTTAAATCAGTGAGAAGGTGTGTGCTGACTTACAAACATAAGGTCTTGTTGGCTTCTGTTATTTTCTGTGGGGGATAAGAAGGATCACAGCTCATTCTCTTGCTAAATAATAGGTCCTGAATTACTGAGCCTGCTCTGTCCCAGTGTATGAACTGCTTGCAGTAGCCTGGGGCTTGTTTCCTGCAGCAGGAGGAGGCAAAGCAAGGACAAAATTGTCATTGATGATTGGCCAAACTCTCATCCCTAACAACAGTGTCAGGGACACCATGTTGGAGACTAAAGCTTTATATATGTCTAGTTTGACCTTGCCATGTGTTGTGCACAAAACCAGGTCCTCCTGGGTGTGAACTGTAATCCTCTTTAAAAGGACAAGGTGATGTCTGAAGAACAAAGATATGGATGTTAATGTAGCACCTACACATCGAGTCATTTGTTTATTACTGAGCACAGTGGAGTATCCTGAATATATGTTGTCCAGGGCTGCCTGAATTCTATAGCATATTGTGTGTACAGTATTCTGCACAGCCTGGCAAATGTTAGTGAATTCAGTAGCACTTCTGTGGCAGTAATGACATGTAGCCATCTGTGATTTCGCACCTGCAGAAGCCAGTGTCAGCTGTTGAAGTTCAGCAGCCCTGGCTTTGCATGAATTTATTGCCAAAAAACTCGCTCATTTACTAGCCATGGAATTCAGATAACCCTTTCAGTGAACTTTAAGCTCTTTCACATTATGTGGCAGAATGACAGTTCAGGGAGAAAATCTCTACCAGCGTGCCTTTCTCAGTGAATACTGTTTGTACACTGCAGTTCTTTTATAGAGTAAATAAGAAGTTTACATAAAACTGGTATCACTGCTGGGGCACATCCTGGGACACTGTTCAGTGCTCCCACTGGTGCTGTGGCCTTTTCATGCAGGCACTGGATGAATGCACCCAGAGAGAAAAGCTCCCCTCTGAAATGCAGAAAAGGTAAACAGAGGCACAGAACGGTGAGCTGGCATTGCTGCTGTTCTGCAGCACCATGGGGAATTCAAGATTAAAATCTCTCTCTCCATTTTCCCACCAGTGCCTTAAACACTGCTTTATACCATCTGTCATGGAAATGAACAGGATTGGCTGCTTTATTCAGATTCTGCTAGCAGGCACTCACATGAAATGATTTTATATAACTAACAGCAGAATAAATAAAAACTTTGTTTATTCTACTAGCAAGAGTAGTTCTATTAAATGGGAACAGATATCAGCTGTTTCTTACCAGAATGTGTGCTGAGCGTGGTATTTCTCACATGACTACCCAGATTCATCACAGATGTCATTGTATTACTTTCTATATCTTTTTACAAAGGAT
Source organism: Erithacus rubecula (assembly GCF_903797595.1). Classification (NCBI taxonomy): domain Eukaryota; kingdom Metazoa; phylum Chordata; class Aves; order Passeriformes; family Muscicapidae; genus Erithacus; species Erithacus rubecula. The sequence goes on along the minus strand of NC_136662.1, from coordinate 20,703,690 downwards.
TTTTGTGGAGATATGCAGACTTTATGGCTGGCAAAAACACCATCATCCTTTTCACTTGAGTCCTACTGCATAGAGAAAATATGCAATGAGGGGATGAAAGGGACTGGGGGATGATGGAATATGACACATGGCAGATCATTCAGTCTCTATGCCATATTTATGGGGCAAGTGCTTTAGATTTTAAGGTAGATAAAAAAAGAAAAAATATTTTAATGTCTTGCTAACATTTCCCATCTTCAAAACATGTTTGTTTTGTCTAGAAAAGTTTTTGCTACTTGGAACATGAAGAGGTTATTTTAAACCAACATCTCAAATTTCAAGTTTTTCCAACATGCTGATAAAGTCACATCAGATACAGTCCAAAGTTTTCTTCTTTCCAGTGAGACAATTAAAAAGGTTCAAAGGCAATTATAATTTTTGAGTAGTGAATGAATCAAAAAATATTAGTTGCAAAAATTGGCAGTTTCCTACATGATGACAAATGTAATAGCTTTGCCCAACTTACTGACATCAGATAAAGGATCATTTTTTCTAATTCCTGCTATTATGTGATTCAAAGAAGAAACATAGATTTCCAAGAACACACAAACTGAATGAATGATTTTCTTTATCGTGAAGACTGGGGGGAAATCAATTTGTTTAATAATAGTTGGGTAAAAAATGATAATGGTTTAAATGATGTTAGTCACAGCCTTTGAAGCTGTGCTATTTCAGCTGCAGAACAGGAAATGATCTATGGCCTTTAGAGGAGCAGACAATGTAGAAGGGAAGAGCTAAGAGAAAGACACATGAGGCTGGGAAAACTCCAGGAGAACTCACAGAAGGTAAATTATAAAGAATCCACACTAACTGATGTAAATCTATATCTGTTCCTTTAAACCTAATTAGGTCGTTTTCAGTGCAAGATTTTACATGTAGAACTATTAAAAGTATGAAGAGTTTTGTAAACCTGCCAGAAGGGGAACAGCCCCTTAGCTTTTAGAATTAGGAAAATAAACCCCTTGTCTTGAGTGCTAGAGTATCAATGCATTTAGAGAGAGTATGTAAATAGACCACGAGCTTGGAGGCTTAATTAATAGCTAACTGTTAATGAAGAGACTCATTACTAACACCTAGGAACTGGATCCTACTGACAATTTGTTTCTAGTACCATAAGTTATAACTAAAGCTGTTTTCTGTAGTTATTACAGAGCTTCTTCTTCACTTCTCGAAGTAAAGATCCTAATGGATGTAATGAGTATTTATAGTTTAAACAATACCAGTGCATAACCTCTAGAATCAATGTAATTAAGGGAAATCAATAACAATAGCAAAATCTCAATGTCTCAGCATTTAACCAGGAGTTGGTAGGACCAGTACCATGCAACACATTTTCAGAAAAGCTGTGGTGAGGTTTTTATTAGTTATTTAACACTTCCTATTCCTCCTGCTTATTTCCTACAAGCCTTGCATTAGCATATACATTCATCTCACACCTAGTGTTGTTTTCTGGCTTGGACATAATGAGATTCCTTCAAAGAAAACCATCTGAGTCCTTTCTAGTAGTTCCTAGAATTTCATGTCAATTTACATGATTATACGATTGGACAAGGCCAGGCAAAAAGGATAGATATGGAAGTTATTATTTTTCATGACTAATATACACAATAATTGAAGTAACCTAATTGAGATGGATAAAAAAGAAATTACATGGTGCTATTTTTTTAGAGGCAGAAAAAAACCCCTTAATTTCTGATGCTTGTGTAGGCATTGACTTTTAGAAGCAGCTAAGTAGCAATGTCATCCCTTCCTCCTCTCTTCTACAATGGCTTTTGTGTAACAAGATCAAGGGTTAAGTTGAATCAATTATCACCCACTTTTTGTCCTTTCCTTAAATACTTCTTAGTCACTTGCTCTGAAAAGGAAGTCAAGAGGCAAACAGCTGAATTTATTCCTAGGTGCCATGTAACAATTGGAGGGTAAATCCTTTCCTCATATTTTAAGCTTTCCCCAGCCTTTCACCAGAAGAGAGCATTGTGGTTGTTCTCTAAGTCACAGTTATTCGAGATGAGTAGTGCTCAAACAGGATATAAAAATAACTCTGCAGGATAATAAGGTAATAGGAAAAAGTTAATGCAATGCAGTTGAAACAACTGATCCAAAAAAAATGGACAACATTGTTTCTTGATATGGCTTGCATAACTCATCAGGTTTTCTTGAAAGCATCTTCAGTATTTACAGAAATAAAATTAATATACTTTTAACTAACATACATGCATCATTAATTTAAAACAGATCTAGCACAATAAATTCTGTGGGCCATTTGCAGGGCAGAATCTCAAAGTACCTTGTATTTATTACCTACACAGGTATTTAACATATTTGCTGTTTAAGATTATCTCAAGTTTTCAACAAGAAGGTACAACGAGAGATACAACCCAGAAATAGTCTTTCTTCATAGCACTGTCAACATGCACTCCAAATGAACACCAAAATAAATAGTTTCATGAAACCTTTCAATTTTTTAATAAGTCAAAATACACTTTTCTGACAGTATAATTGCTTTTCATACCGGGCCTTAAATCTCCACTACTATAAAAGAATAATGCTACAGTAGATCATTTGTGAAAACTTAATGAAAACTGAGTTAGTGAACCTTGGAGTCAGTAGACCTTGAAATTCACTTTCAAAAACTAATTTGCAGTAAATGTATGAGAAACATATTTAGACATGATAAACTTTCAGTCCTCAGTTAGGTAGGTATAGAAGTTTATCTTGATTAACTATTTTTTCTTTTAATTAATCATTCATGGAGGTAGCCAAAACGTTGTGGGTTACATGTCCACTAGTGACACTCATCCAACAAGAGCAAATTTATTTATTTTTCTTACCTTGCATAAATAAAGTAACACCAAGTTGTGGTGTTTTAGTAGCCCTTGATTTCTGTATCTTCAATCCATCTGATTGAAGATATTGATTGATTGATTGATTGTATCAATCAATCTGTATTGATTACTGAAGATCCATTTGGTATCTTGCTTATAATTTCTTAAAGTCAAAAAATATAAACTGTGTTGGAAAACAATAAGAATTTAGAAGCTCTAAGCACTCCTTTAATGTGAATATAAGTGCCATCAGTCTGTACATGAGATTTGTAACAAACATAGTCAAGATCTTTCACATTCTTGATTAAACATTCTGCTTGCTCTGGATCCCTTGAGAAGGGAGTTTCACTGGTTTCTATGGGAGATCCATTGACAAAGGATAGCACATGATTTCAGTACACCAATCTATTTTCCATTAAACAAGAACAGGTAAGCTCAGAAAAGTTTGTGCTCATGAGTTCTGCAGTAATGCATCCTGTTAAATGAGCTTCCTACCTCTGAAAGTGAACTGTACTTAATTAAAAAAAAAATATGAAATGTGCTATTTCAACTCTTATCTCAATTTTTTTAGTGCTCAAGGTGAAATAACACTAGCCTGGAGATATCTGACTCTGGCAACTGGGCACAAGTTTTCTGTGTTTCCTTCTAACTGCCAATTCCTCAGCTCCTTCCAGGACTTTGCTTCAGCTGCCCCTGCAAATTGCAAAGCATGGAGTGAAGGCTTTGCTGGTGTCACAGGGATTTATCTCTGGCTCACTGGGAATGGGTTGCAGATGGGTTATATGGGGTTTAACATGATAAAGTTCCTGTTCTTGGAATAAAAATGATACTTAGAAGATGCCACTGTGATTAACTACTTATTTCAGCTTTCACAATCTCTTTTGTAGTAGATGAGAAAAATTTAAGGTCAAAAGCCTGGAACTCTGGATCTACAGTCCAATAGGTTTCCATGGAAAACTTTCTGCACATTTGCTTTCTCAATAGCTTTTTTAAATGTAGGAGGGTGCAATCATTAGATTACCAGAGGAAGAGAAGGAAAGCACAGTTATGTTAGTTTTGTTACAAGAAAATCAAGTTCTGTTTAGCTTGGCTCACTGATAAAGAGAAATTATTAGATTTTATATGTCTGATCCATTGCAAAGCTTTCAGTTCTGATAATAATAAATAATGGTGAACAGTTACTCAGCCATTGCCATCAATAACTCAGCCTTCCTAGAGATGAATAATATACACTTAGCCCAATTTTAAAGATGGAGTAAACAAGATGAATGCTTTTCCCATGGTCACAAAGGAAGATGGTATAAAGAGTAAGTTGTTTCTCAGACCCATTGCTCATCCACAAAGTCTTCATTAGTTTCTTGGTTAGAGCTGAAATATGTTCTAAGATACTTTGGCATATCCAGGTGCAATAGGTGATTTCTTATTCTGCTGTAACTCCTTGCATCTGTATCAGTTAACTTGAAATCCACTGATAACACCTAAACTTTTTCAACTATCTGCTTAGTGTTGTGGCTTAAATTTCTACTGAGAAATTTTATTTTGAATGACATCTGGCAGCTCCTCCACTAACCAGTGCAGGAACACACTGATCCATGAGAGTGTTCCTGTTCCATTACAGTGTTGGGGTGGTTTGTAGCCCAGTGGTCCATTTCTGTTCCCATTGAAGTCAGTGGCAAAATTCCATTGTACTGAGAGGCAGCAAGACCTGACTCCTGGGTCCAGGCCAAAAACATATGTGAATGTGTTTCCCTTTAATGTGCACTTCCTCCTCCCTATCCCTGCCTGCCTCTAAGGAGGTGAATAGAAGCTGGTTTAGGGAAATGAAGCTGAATCATCCCTGAGTAAAGTGTTTAATATTTACAACAATAAAGCAGTTTGGGTCCAAGTCATTGCTTTGTAACAATAAAGGGGAAAAAAGTGCACACAAATGCATTACTTGCCAAATCATCCAAGACTGGAGTGTTCCTTTCTCTTTCTTAATTGGATAGATAATGCCCTAATCTGTTTGGTATTGTTTCACTTCTCTCTATCAGTTGCTTAAAAATACTGAAACAAGGTTATCACAAAACTCCAGATTTGCCCAAGTTTGTAGTCCAAATGGAAATAATTCACTGAGAAAGCTTTTCCAGTCACTGTTCTTTAATTGGCTCAAGTAGAAATAAATGACATAGATCAGTGGCAGTTTTTGTAAAACTTTCCAGTGTGAGGTATGCCATGGTGATAAAGTGGGTATGACTGAGTAGGATGTGTTTTAAATAAGGTATCAGCAGGATGCTATGGTGGCCTCACTTCTCAGGCTGCCAAGGAACTCTCCTGTCAGCCTTTGCCCACTGCTGCTCATGATTACCAGTGTGAACCAAAATTATTCCTCCTGTGAACTTTGGGTGAACATTAGAGTTTTCTTATTTTTTTTAGTGGTTTATGAAACATATGTCAAATAGGTATGCTTTCTTCACTTTTGAAGAATCCAATAACAGAAAAAAGACTTCTTCTTTCTCACAAACCATAGTTAAGTACATGGAAAGAGGAAAAAATGCAGCTAAGTTCCTTATAGAAGACTGATTTATTTAAAATACTTTAAAAAATTTGCTTCCATATTATAAACATTTCTCAAGTAAAAAAAAAAAAGGGGGTTAGTCTGTCATTAATGTGCTTTAATCTACTGATATTGAGACAGCACATCATAAATATATGTATCAATCAATCAAACATCTAGTTTGATTTGAGTTTTACAAAGTTGAAGATGTCCCAGTGGCTTTTTATTTCCCATCACTTGCACTTGGGTGGTTGCTGCTGCACTCAGCAGGAATCCTGTGTCTCAATCCAAGGAAAGAACCAGGCTTTGACCTCACTGTTCTTGGTTTCTGGAAGCATGTGGAAGAAAGACCTTCTCAGCATGCACAAAGTAAAACAAATTAAAACCACAGTGGGATTAAAGTAATGCCTCTTACTGATCTCGCCTATTTAAGTACAGATCCAAAATAAATAAAAAAAAAATAGAAATAGTTTAATTATTTGGTCAACAATCCATCACAGCAAAGAAATGGGATTATACACTTAATCATAGAGATATTTGTTGTCAAGAGTAGATGTAAACTGCAAAAGGTGAGAATGAGGGCTTTTCTATGACGAATATTGGCTGGCACATTCCTTGGTGGCACAGGAGAGGGATAATGCAATATATATTGCTTTTTAATCTTTTCATTTCTAAAAGAGCAACAATCCTGGCATTTGTACAGCACCATTAAATTGCATTTTCAGAGTTTATCAAACAGTTGAATATGCAAAGAGTCATTTTCTGGTTACCTGCTTCTCCTGCTCTGAGGTTTAGAGTTATTGACAAGCCTCCTGACATCCAGGGCATTTCTCCTGGCTTCTTTGACACATGTAATACTGACACATCCTGGAAATCCTTCTGGACAGCAGCAGCCATGACATGCAAAGCTGGCCTTTAGCTGGCTTCTTTTGCTATTTGACCTGGGATTTAAAGCCTTTAGATGTGGCATATCTCAGATTTAGAATAAGAGGACAGGGTAGGACTCAGTGTGACTGCCAGTGGGGAGGAAAGCAGTGCCTGGTTGGATCCAAACTGTGTCAGTTACAAAAAAACTTTCAGTCCTAACTTAAGCTGTCTGAATCATCCTTCCAGATCCAGGAGCACAGTTTGCAGGTGTGGAAATTAGGCAGCTTGCTTCTTAAAATAAGATGTGTGAATATGGCCTAAGTGCCTTAAAGGCAACTCATTTTTGTTCATCACTGCTAATTGCTAAGTGAATTTCAAGGTTCTTCATTGTGCTAATTACAGGATAGCAAGAAATCCCGGAATGAATCTCTGAATTCAGAGAGCAGTGCTGTCACTGTACGCCTCAGTCTTTAATTATGATAAAATTACAATGGGATTGCCTGTTTTGAAAGTTGGGATTTTAAGGGGGAAGAAATTAGACCCAGTTCCTGCCCCTTATGTAGCAGTAAGGAAAACTAGCGTTGTGTGCCAGGCTTGTACCAGGCTGACTCATCCTTCAGATGATCAGCTTCATTACAGATGAGGACAGATGAAGCCAGTGTGGAGGTGGTGCTTGGCTCATGTAAGAGTTCCACACCTCTGCAAATCTTCTCTCTGTGGCCTACATCCACTGATGTACATAAATAGATGGGTAACTCTTATTCCAGAATTAGTTCTACTGAAGTTGGAAAACATGAAGCATTCTGTTTTCTTTGCTGTAAGAAGCACACATTGAAAAACAGTTTTGGAAAATAACCTGCTTTGCATTAGAATGGAGGGATCATAAATTTTAATTGCTGTGGAGAAGACATTTCCAAGAATTCAAAGAAATGGTTTGTGGCCATTGGTTCCTGCAGGCACATGTACAAATACAATTGAGCAAAGTAAATAAAATACTGACCACAGATATTAATGACATTGCAAATTGGGGGTTTTTTTTCCAATTTGTTCAGGGACCTTTTATTTATAGGAAATCTCAGATACATTTCTCAGTAAGTCAGTAGCCTGTGGGTCAATTAAAGTTATGCCATTAGGTTGATGTGGCAAAGAGAAAGAATCACTGCAAAAATAAAGTAGATTCTAACATATTCTGTGATAATAATGAGGCCTGATCTATATTCCCTGTTTTGAGCAGCTGAGTAATAAACCTTGTTGAGACTTTACTTGATTGATAGATGGCTTCTATCCAGTGACTCCAGATAAGACAGTAGGGAAAATGCAGCACAAAAACAAAGGGGAAAAAAATAAAACTGATCTCAGACTGTTATGGTCTGATGGCTCAACGTGCTACTGGTGTCTGCCAGCATATTGATTTTTCACATTTGATAGCACTAAACTGGCACTTTTACCAGCTGAAAGGATGGGATCAGGAATGACAGAGCAGAGGGAGTCAGTGCCTAGTTTCTGTAGCTTCAGGGCAAACAAATTGCATGGCAACGATTTGCTTTTGATAGGGATAAAGGAACCCAGTGAAGTTGACCGTTGGTTACTAACCTCGTGTTTTACAGGAAAACCTTTGAATGATTTTCTGCTGGTTGTTGTTACTCAGCTGTACAGAGATATTATAATTCAGAATGAACTCACAGGGTTCTCTGTGTGAGTTATCAGCAAGTTTACCAGATGTGTGTGTTCATGTGGTATTGCTTGGGCAGAGAGAAGTGTTGTAAATCAGTATTTTCATATATAAACTAAACACAATCAGCAGTATGTGCTACACAAAGTACTGGCTGTGTTTGAAAGCACTGCACGACAAAAATGGTTAATGCTTTACCAAGCAGACTTCACAAATAGTTTACAGGACAAATTTTGTTCAAATTTCTGCTGGATTTATTTGGATTCCATCTCCCTATACATAGAAACTCCTCTTCATAGCAATGGGTGTCCTATGCATGGAGAAACAACAGAATATTATTAAGAGTATCTGCTGGGTCAATAGTACATTGGTTTTTGTTCAGGACCTGTAGTAGATATAAATGAAACTCTTGAATCACATTAATTTGTATTGGGGTTTTTTGGTGTGATTTTAAATGGGTGAATGTTGCTTGGAAAATGTGTTTAGATATCTATAAAAGAATCTGTACTGTGTTATTTACAAGGGGTCATTCCTGTTCCTGGATTTTAAAAGGAAATATCTTTGTCCTCCAATTATACATCATGATTAGCATTCACATTGAAGATTTTGAATTCTTCCCAGCTTTCCCCATGAACAGTTTAGTTTGAAGCTTAGGAATATATTGTATTCTTGGATGTGTGGTTGAGGAAGATGTAATCAGGTCAGACACATATTTGAAAAAAAGCCATTCAGACAACATTCCTCAGATGTTGCAAATAGTCAGATTTTACTATAAATGAGCAGTATCTAGCAGTGTGCAGGGAGTAATGTGGGAATGTTACAGAAGGCTGTATTTCCTGTGTGTGGGTTAAATCCTTTATGTAAGATGAAAGGCACGGTAGGTTTCTGAAAGGGTATATGCATTCACTGAGCCAGAGAATAATTATAGCACAGTGAGTTATAAAATTGATGTTTCTATGTTCAGTTTCATTGTCTTGTTGTAGCCTGTGTCTTAATGGAATAATTATCCCTCCATTAGTGTGTTTACTCTGGGAGGTGCAGTAGTACCTGCTCTCATTTATCTGACTTGTTTTTTAACTCTTTTATGAAACTTGCTTTTTATGAAATCATCTGATTGTGAAATTTCCATTCCCTAGATGAATAAAAGGTGAGGGGAAGAAGGAATAGATACTTCAGATTTGATTTGTATCTGGTTTTTTGGATCTTTTTGGGATTCATATTTTTGTAGTGTTGCCAGTGTGGGCATTTAATGGTAAAAATATGATTTATAACACAGAAATTATATATTTAAATCGATCTACATTTTGTTATAAACACTAGCTTGTTTATCTTGCCACATCCATTCTGTCACTGACTCATTCACCTAATGTTCCTTGACCAGGTGTTGGGTTTTGTGGTGTCAATCTCAGCAATTGGTATCTGATGTTTCAGTCTGTTTCTGCCTTGGAAGTCTTTGAGGGCTCTCTCCCCTTTGTCCATCCTTCCAGGAGAAACACCATCAGAGTGAGATTGTCAAAACAGCTGCCTGGGTATTGATTCAAGGAATGCAGGCAAGGCTTTAAATGAGCTGTAAGAACAGCAGATCTCAAAGGCTGGAGCATTGGTCTGCTTATCCAGCAGCACCAGCTCCACTCCTTTTTCCCTATAAGTATGCTTGATAAAAAGATGCAAAGAATTCTAACCCCATTCCAGTTTCTTATAGATTTCTCTCATTACTTTGTACCTGCTCTTTCTGTTCCTTATTTCTGGCTGCTGGTTATATTTAGTGTTGGTGTCACAGCCAGTCTGTGAATCCTACAGGAATGAAGATTTCCTTTCCTACATGGAATGAAATAAAGACTCACAATAAGCTAGTGCTGTACTGTTTCTCTAAACCAACTCTAGGTTTTTTGCACACAGTTCTAACACACTGCACTGACAACTTTATTAATATTGACATTAATTTTGCAGATTTCAGTTGTGTGCTAAGATGAGGGGTTTGATGTGAGACTAGATCATGTAAGGGAAGATTACACAAGGGGAAACATTGATTGCTTTTACAAGCATTCATTTCTGCCAGAGAGTGAGTCTTTGGTACTTGCTATACATCAGAAGCAGCATTCCTTGCCCTCTTGATAGAAAATGTCCACAGCAGGGTTTACTGTGGAACTGGAAAAGCACAGAGGAGTGATGCCTCTGACACTTCTCACTCTTTGGAGGAGCACACAGGTGAGCTGGGCTCCCTTCCTTGCACATCCACCATTTTACAGATACAACAGTGCACAGTGTGAAGGAGGCTTAAATACAGTATTAGATTTAATTATATATCATTATACCTCCTTCAAAATAGACAGGGTGTTGATAAAGAAAGAAGCATACATCCCATTATTTCTTTAAATAACAGGAATGAACTCTTCAGCACAAGTGAAAGCAGACCATATGCCTTCCCTTTGGGTATCCCTTGGCACTGAGGCTCTGGCATCACAGTCCTTGGTGTAGAAGCCAGCAAAAGATGTTTAATGGCTTTCAGACTCCGAAATGAGTTCTGCGGCCATGTGTGTCCCTCTCCAGTTGTCTGAGGAGATGAGCTTGAATTACAGCTCAGCCACTGCTGCCAAGTACTTTCCATTATTCCAGCAGACCAGGTTGCCAAGCAGGATTTATGGTCCTTTTAACTCAATATCAGGCGATGGAGCAGCATTGTGTGATACAGGCTGTGTACCAGATATTCTTATCAATGGAACAGGACTCTCTAGAATCAGGGAGATAATCAAGTCTGTAACTCTCACATTGGTAATTGGCACCACTCAGAACACAGTTAAATATAAAAATACAAACTAGGAGTGCAGAAGAAATGACTTTGTTTTTGTTGTTGATTAAGTTACAATGCAGATCATACAAATTGCTTTCACATTAAGATTTTCTAACCTCCTTCCTTGCCCTCTGTCCATGAATTTTTGAATATGCCTGCAATACCGTAGCTCTTTTGATTGGGTACAATTTTGATAATTACAATAGAATATTATTTTTAATCAGTTGTGATCAGAGATGAAGCTGATTTTTGTGTTGCTAATAGCAATGAAACTCTGAATATATTAAGCTTTATTTTTCATTCCTATGAACAAAGAGATAGTTATGATATAGAAAGAAGTAAACATTTACATTCAAATGTAAAATAACAGTTCTTTTTCTGTGATATTCACAGTTTAAGACTCACTTTTAGCATGAACCAGAAATCTATCTTTCCAGTTATTTATAGCCAGGGAAGAAAAAAGGCAAATCATTTTAGAGTGGTCTACATATATTTGCAGAAAAGATAAGCTATATAACTGCCTGTGCTGTTGTATCTCTACTAATTTGAATATAATGAGCAAACTCTCACCTCACAAAAATTGGGTCCTGGGGGTTAACATATTAGCTTTTTATCTCCAGTGCTATAAAAAATGTCATTGCCTTGCAGTTAATTATATTAAATAGTTACAGATATAAAATACATTGGAATAGTAGTTTAATAAGCAGACAAAAATAAATGGCATTGCAGCTGTAATTTTCTTGATTCTGTTTTCCCCAAATATTACTGATTTATAAGATGTTTTAAATGTCCTTGACAGGAATACAAGTAGCCCTGCTGACCTTTAGTGTAAGCTTGAAAACAACAGCTGTAAACCACAGGTAAATTAGAACAAGGCTTATGTCAGTGTGATTACAGTACCTTTGTATAGCCAAATTAAAAAAAAGAAACAGTAAAACAAAGAGCAACATTTGCTCTTTACTGTTCACTGTGAAGTATTCAAGTATTGAAGCAAATTATTCTTGTGTGATAAATAACTGCTGGTGGATTTTACTGAGCATTGGACTTGGCTTCCAAAAACAGTTTATGCAGTGAATACCTTAAAAATCTATTTCTTTTCCTGTGTCTGTGCTAGACACAAGCTTCAATATCCTTTATGCTATACATGAACCCTCTCAGATTCCAAAAAATCCCTTTAATGGCATATCTGTTGCTCACTATCATGAATACATGCATGCTTTTCCTCTTCTATTTAATCTTATTGCTTGGGAAGAAAGGCATTGCATTTATGTTATGAAGCAATCTAACTAATGGCTAAATTAGTGGTATTCAGAGGATACCAACTAAAGCTAAATTTGTATTGATGTTTACAGTTTCCATTAGATTTCTGGATTACTAAAGAAACTAATTATTAAGCTGATATAATGAGACCTGATATCCTTATGTGATTCTACCATCTCAGACTGTGCCGAGAGAAGCCATCTCAAGTTCTGAAAAAAAAAAAAAAATCCACAGAAAATGCACTCCCAGCAGTACCAAACTCTTAGATAAATAAAACATGACTTGAGCAAACCTATACTGGAAGCTCAACTGCTTTCTCACAGTGGTGTCAGTCTTCATAGTGTGTTCATGGTTTGCTAGTAACTCCATTTTCAAATCTGTTCCTTTGGTTAGCTTTAGCTGGGTTTAAATTAATAGAAACCCTAAAATAACCCACAAAGAAATACTATTTCTTCTTCACTTTATTAGGAAGGGCCCCAGAGCTGCTGCTTTCTCTCTGTCCCTTTCTCTGCACCAGTGGTGAGCTGCCTTTGTAAGGTTCCATTAGATGTTTGCCACTGTGGCTGTGGGGAGTGCATGCCTCAGACATTTTCTGTGCAGTGTCTTTGTCTGTCCTAAATTGCAGCCATTTGACTTATTTGCTGGTATTTTTATTTGAAGCATTAGAAAAAAAACAAGGTTCTGGTGATATACACTGGGGCTGAAAAGCACAGTTTTCGGTGAGGAAGTCTTTTGAGGATTTTCCTATTTGGAAATTTGTTCCTCTGTGGTAGCACTCCTCAGAAATGCAGGACTTCATTTCTCAGTTCCATGGAGCCATTTTGGAAATTTATGTCAGCTTCAGTTTCCCTTCCAGAGAAGTTTGAGTGGTTAAAGGATGTCCTATTAAAGGTGACCAGGTGGAGGTTACAGGACCTGCCTGTAGATTTTGGAAAGTGTTATGAATTCCTCCCTGTGGTTTTCTTCTTTTCCCTCCTCTGCCTTCCAGCACACGGATTGCAACTTCCTGGAGCACCTGTGAGTGCCTGGAGGGCAGACATCCAATGCTGGGCACTGCAGGGAGGGGATCATCTCCATCCTGGTGCCCATTCCCTGGCAGAGATCATTATGGGAATGGATTCCCACCCCCACCACGGGCAGGTCTGTGGGGTGACTGGGCCTGTGGGGATCCCTGGCTTTGTGCACCCTCTTAATTGTGCTCCTTGGACACAAGGGCTGCTTTGGTTTCTATAATTTTACAAGCTACTGAAGCAGGACCTATTGATATTTAAAAAATAATTAAAGCAGTCAGAATATTGAGTATTAAAATGCTGCCTTTATGCAGTATCTACTTTTTTATATTACAGCATAAGATTTTCACTCTACTTTTGCTATTATGAATCCATTACATGTAAATGAATGAATACTATTGTTAATAACCATTTACAGCATACAGTGTTAAAGCTCCAAAGGAGCTATTAGAGTTTACTGTATGCTGTGAATATATATGAAGAACAATACACAGACCTCAGCTAAACCGTAATGAGTGCATTGACAGAACATCAGCTCTGAAAAGGATCTGACTCCATAGCATGTGAATGGCAAAACAAAGGAATTCAAGGTCCAGAGTCCTCTTCTTTAAAGCACCCAGCTCCAGTGTTGTGAGAGGGGTGTCATTACTGGTGCAGTGCTGCTGGTAATGGAGTGTGCCCTAATTACCCCTTGTAGTGTTTAGTTCACTGTGTCACCTCCTGTGGTGCTGGGGTGGCCCCCACACTTGGGATATCCTGCACAACAGCCTGCAGGGGGTACAGGGACATCCCTAGCTTGTCTGGTTTGGAATATTTTAGGTAGAACACAGCCTAGGTTTTGTGTACATACAGGTGCATTTTTGTCACAAGAGTGGGACGTGTCTCTGTAGCAAGGTTAGAGTAACACTTTCAGTACACAGCTGCAGATCTCAGTAAGTCCAAACACCCACAGGCTTACTTCAAACCACTGCAATATGAACTCCTTCTGCTTCTAAGACAAATCTGGAGACAATTTCTTCAGAGGTGAGATACCTTTTGACTCTTTGTTGGTTTGTTCTAGCACTCCAGTGACAAACTTTGTGGTACAGTGTCATTACCAGAGTGGTAGGGAACAGCTCAGAGGGAGCAACAAGAGCTCACAAATTGCTTCAGTTCTTACATCCATTAGCCTGACCAAGGACTTCCAGTTCCTACTTTTTCAATTATATTTAGTGTTTTAGTTTAGTGCTTTTGATTGCAGCATTAATCTGTTCTGGAGGAAATGTACTGAAATTCTTCGTGTTCATTGACCACACTCAGAAATTACTGGAAATGGAAACTTAAATGTCTGTCCAAATTTGGTGCTAATTTCAATACCCTTGGCTTTTTACATTCATTTTTAAAACTTTTTTCCTTGGTGATGTTTTTACTGACTTCCCAAAATATGAACCAGATTATTGCTAGCTGGCACAGACTTTCATGATGAAGGTCACTAAGGTCATCCTTTAATTTTAGATTCCTCTGAGCCAGTTGAAGCTTCTGAAAGTTTCCTGAGAGCCAGGAGCACTATCTAACAAGCAATCCTTGTGAAGTTAGAATTCTTGCTTTTCTGAAATGCAGGTGGAAGGCAAGCAGAAAGCAAAGTTTTGATCTTTGGAATCCAGACACAATTCTCAAAACACAGACAGCTCCAGAGGGTAATGTTGCCTAGAATTTTCTGACTGTGCACAGGTGTGTTCTGCAGAACTCAGTCCTGAGCTCCAGTGGCTTGGTAAAGGCAATGGTGACATTACATTTGAAGTTTTAAGAACTGATTTTCTGTCACATGGAAAAAGTGAAATTCTTTCTCTTGTGATGTCAGAACAGGCATTAAACTGTCTAAGCCAAAGAAAGGATGATAATAAACTGCCCATTTCAATAAATAAAAACTTAAAAAGGAGTATCCTTCTGATGTCAGGTATAAACTTTTCATGCCAGAACAGGAATGAAATGGAGGGGCCCTGCAGCAAGGCTACTTTTCTGTTTGAGCATTAGTTGAAATAAAAAGGTAACAATGTGCAGACAGAGACTTGCCATATCGGCCATTTATTTTTAATCAATAAAACATCTAAACAGTAAATTCATGGTAAGTCTGTTCTGTGCATTTCCCCTCAGCTATATTGAAGGAGATCAATTAAAGCCTCTCCTCTCTGTAATGTGTATTTCTGGTGGAGCAGGGTGTGCTCAATCCTCCCTGAAGAGATTGCAAAGCAAACCTTTCTGAAACACAGAGGCATAGAGGGGACTGCTAGGGACCAGCCTTGTGCTGTGCTGGCACCCACAGAGTTCTAACAAGAACCCTGACAACCTCAAAAACTAAACACCCTAAACCTCATACTCTCTCTTCATAGTTCATCTCTAGTCCAAAAGTAGTCATCTGTCATTTTGGTATCTGTTTTCTAAGCACGTCTCCTTTAATTAGGTCCTGTGCTCTTCTCAGATTTGTTTCTTTGCCAATATTAAACAGTTTTCTGTATAGCGAGCAGATTCCAAGGCAGATGTCCAATCTTTTTGGATTTTGCTCACTGATTGTAATAAATTTATTACTTCTTCCATGCAAACATAGAGCAAAATTCTTTTGTTGAGCAACAGACCTACACTGAGTATCTGTAAAGCCCCATCAACACAGCAGGAGCTCGGAAGTATTAGTGGTAATAACTTCCACTGTGGCATTTCCATGGATTTTACTTCAGGTTTCTGGTTTTTTCTCTCTTCCATTTCTTTGGGCAAGAATTTGGCTCAAGCTTAAACTTTGTGTTATATGCAACCCATTCAAAAATGTTCAAGGAAACTTGTTCAGGAGACAACTCCAAAAACTCAATACCCAAGCTACTCATAGTTTAGAGTGTAAATGAAGTACATAACAATAAAAAGTTAGAACTAGCAAAGGGCAGACTTAATTGGAATAAATCTGGTTTATTGGAGAGTAGTCTTCAACAGATTTACTATTAGATAGACACAGAACCAGATTTTGTTTTTTTTTCAGATACCAAAAAACTCAAAACATGCTCAGGGAAAGACCAGAATGAGGTTAGGCAGGAAGGATCAGGCTCTTGACTGCTATTCTGCTCTCTTTGAGAACTTCAAAAAGGAGTAAGCAGAGAATAAGTGGCTGATTCTATTTGAAGTTGGTGCCATCTGAAGAGGTGGGTTCCCAGAGGTGCAGGCTGCACATCTGTACCTTGAAGGAGTCTCTGCAGACCCATCAGCCAGTGCTGTACCTGTCAGCTCTCTGTATTGTACCTGGTTTTTACATATTATAAGGTCGCATTCTATGTTCTCTGTAAAAGATGTGTGAGAAAAAAAGTCCCAAACTATTATTGGAGGAATCTATTTTTCTAAATACATAGAACCATTGTGAAAATCAGCCTCAATTTCAGCCTTATTTATGCATCATAAGTCCTTTCTTATGCATCATGGATCTATCCTGAGTCTGTCAGACCTACTGGCCATACATGGGGTCATTCCCAATGTATTCAGTGGTTTGACTGGCTTTGTTTCCAGCCTCAAGGGGCTTTGGAGCTCCACCATTCCCAGGGCCACCACTCTCCCTAGCACTGACCATGCTCAAAGGGTCCATTGTGCAAACCCACAAATTCAATGAGCCTGCCTGAATGGATAAAGTTACACATTTGGGACCTACTGAGCCCAGCCAGGTTGTGTTGCTGTCAGGCAATTAACTTACCAAAAGAAAGAAAATTGAAATGTGTCATTTAGGCCATTCTCTGCATTGTTTGTACATACTGGAAAGGAGAACAAAGTACATGCTCTTAACAGCTAACAGGAAGAACATTTGTTTGTTTTCTCTTTGTGTCTGTTAAGGCACTCTCAAAATGCCAGAGCTGAGAACCTTTAATTTATCACCTTCCAGTGCTGGGGGCTTTATTGCACTCATTGCTTAAGCTAATGCAGGTGGTCATGCCCTGCTTTGCAGCTGCTTTTTCTGTTCCTGATGGTTGCAGTTCAGGTTTTTTTTGCTCCACTCCTGTTTCTTAGACATAGGAATTGATGCTTCAGTTTATTCCATTTACATTAATCAGTCCTTTATCATTTTATTGCCACTTCTCTGCTGTGACTCTAAAGGAAGAACAATGTTTATTCCCTCTGCCCAGCAAGGTTTGACACTGATTCTCTGTGCTACAATTGTTTCTTTATAATGTGCCTTCATCTATTGTTTACAGTGTATTTATGAGCAGCAGAGACTTGATCCTTTTAGAACAAAATGCCTTCATTCTTTCCAAAAGTCTCCTTGTGTTTTTGTAAAGCATTAAGTATCCTGATGGTGTTCAAAACAGGGTCATGATTATGAGTACAATGGAGAGGAAGAAAATGGTCAGTCTAAAAATGGTTCCTCTTACTCAGCAAATCCCCTCTCTCTGGATCCTGAGCTGTTGGATGGTAGTGGCACAGAAAGCTGCTGGTAATCTTTATTGCACCTGTTCACACTGCAAAGTCAGTATAACTCTGAGGGCTTAAGCTGCACTGCACTTTGATCACACATTGGTATCTACAGCTCCAATCTGGAAAGGAACTGCTGCGTGCAGAGTACAATATTAATTATCAATTGAGTAATCTAGGGGCTCAGTTCTATTTTCAGACATTATTTAGGTATCCCAGGAACCAAAATCTCTTGGTATTTTCATAGCAGTGGGATTTTACAGAGATTTTTTTGAAGGTAGTGATTGCTGTCATGTGGCCAAAGCATTTTGTTTACAAATAACTCACACAGGGTTGGGGCTGGGTACCCCCATAACAGAAATTTTGTAGTGCTCATTAACAGGAAGGACTATGATTATATTTATGTTAAATTATACTGAAGAAAGTAATACCAAATTCCAGCCATTCCCATGCAAATAGATGAAGGGTGAAATTAAAATTTTGCTGAAAATAATATGCTAATATGGAAATTAAGGTCATTAAATGAAAGGGAGTATGAAGAAACAAAACAATCAACTTGATAATAATTTTTTTAATACTGAAAGTTACAGCTTGAACACTCAAAGGGCTTTTCAGACATGGAATGTGAACTGCTTGCATTTTCATGAGGCCAACTTTAAAATAATGTCCTTCCTGATTAGCACAGTGAGCATCATTGCATTTAATTGGGTAATGACCTCTGCTTAGTGAATGTTATAAACTAGAGTGAATTTTGAAAAGAGGTACAATAGCAAGCTGCAGTAATCATGTTTCTATTGGTATTGCCAATTGAAGATCATGAATGATAAACATTAAACCACAACATGTAAACAGTTTTTTCCCTGCAGAATTTAGGCTCAGACTGATCACTTGTCTCTCTTAATATGATTTGTCCTGGCTATTGAAAACAAGGACTCCTCCTTCCCCCGATATCTCTTCTAATGTAATTAGCATCTAGTCAATAATGTTCAGCATTTCATTTTACCGCTTTAATTAACAAATTCAATTTGTTCAAACCGCTGTGAAAACAAATTAAAAGCCCAGTGAATAAAAACCTTAGTGCCAGAGATGTGTCTAAGGTGTTCACCAACCCTTCCTCTACTAAAAGATCATCTTCTGTGGTTTCTTTCCCTCTGTGAAGGTGATGGGGATTTTCAAAACTTGGTCTGATTTTTTTTCCACTGGAGCAAGTTCAGATTAATTGTGGTGGGTTTGTCTGGATTTTTCATTCTGGCAGAGATGGTTTCACACCAAATGTCAAATCCAAGAGGCACAGCAAGGCTGCCTGGTCATGGTCACTGTAAATGTTGAACATTCAGGCATTTCCAAAGGTTCACCATCTTGGCTCATGCTGTGCCTCTCCCAGTCTGCACCAAGCACAAACAGATTCTTGGTGCAAATGTAGTAGAGTCTGTGCAGCCACAGCTGCCTGTGTGTGGCCAGGACAGAGCAGCTGCTTTCTGCTTCAGCTCTGAGAGGTGGAGCCTCTCCTGAGGCTGCAGCACTGGCTGCCCACCTTGGTCTCAGCATCTCCTGTCACCACCTGGGAAGCCACCAAGGCTGTGACAGCCTCTCTGCCCCATTTTATCCTGCTTTCCTTTTAGTTTTTTCACCCAGTTTCTTTTGTAGATGACAGCATTTATTGTACAAACATTGTCAGAGCTCTGGAAAGGTTGAAACAATACAGATTGAGTTTAATAACTACTGTAAATGTCCCACAAACTTGGTCAACAGACCAGCATGTATTTATATGCACAATAAACACAAACACAGGCAGCCCCCACACGCCTCTTTGGAGGTCAGCCTTCCCTTCCCAAAGAAGGTCACTGGCAACTGTGGGCTTCCTGCCAACATGCAGCATTTAGCTTTGCAATATTCATGCAATGGCTTTTTAATATTTACAGCTTTAGATTTGACACAGCTCTCCTTATGTATTTTGATTGCTTTGGCTTTTTCCAAGACCTTCCCGAGGTGGGAACACATTTAAGAGAGTAAATGTTAGCTACTGAGCAGTGCTGGGGTTGGAAATTGAGGCTGCTGAGGTAAGTGTCACAGCTCCACCAGCCAGAGAAGCTCAGGGAAATTTGTTGGTTTGGATTTATTTTGCAGATCAACATGGAAGCAATGGGCAGTGCATGCAGGCTCCCTGTGGTGCTGCTTTGCATGGCAGCTGTGCTGTGTAACACACCGGGAAGTTTATTTAGCCTGTGAGTTCTTCCTAAGATGTGGATCTAGTTTGTCTCTCCTTTATTTACCCCTACATAACCTGGTTTGGGTTGGAAGGGATCTTAGAGATCACCTTGTCCCACACCCTGCCATAGGCAGGGAGACCTTCCACTAGAGCAGCTTCCTCAGAGCCCACTCCAACCTGGCCTTGGGCATGTCCAGGGATGCAGCATCCCCAGCTTCACAGAGCAACCCATTCCTGTGCCTAAACCACCAAACATGCATGTATCAATCAGATGTCCTTGAGAGTTTAGTGAAGGTTGGCTGGTGGGTGCAGTGATGGTAGAAAAGACTGACAGATTAACAGGGATTTTTACATAAACTTAATTCTTCAACAAGCCAGGCTGAAAAAGACCTTCAATTTACTGTGTTTCTATTTGCAGTGCCCTGTAGATGATTTGTTATTTCTCAGTTTTGGAAAGTGTAGCGTTTATTACTCCATTGAGCTCATCTCCACTTTTATGTGCTCTGAAGTTCATTACACTGCAATTGGCCATCATATTTGAATTTTTTTTAATATGATCACTCTTAAAATTGATCTGGTATTAGCTGGAACTTTACCTGTTCATTGCTGTACAAGAAAAATGGTAGTATTTGCTGCAAGCTGAAGTCTGGAGGAAGTGAGCCACTGAAACCTGATACCTTTGGATGTGCAAGAATATGAAGTGAAGAGCACGATCATGTATTAATGTAAACAAATGGATGCAAGAGCTTTCTGAGATCTTCAGATGGGAGTGTTTAAAAAATAAATGTTTGTATTGTCCACTCTAATTTCTCCTTGGTGGAGTCACCAATCCCTATCTTTCATTTAAAATTGCCATTATAATATTTGGTGACACATACTGGTAGTGTTGCCTGAGCAAATCTGTGTCTAGTGATTGCCTCTCAGCTCAGTTATGTATAGCTCATGCCTCTCTGTCTCTCTCGGTTTCCTTTATTTTCTCTTCTCTCTTTTTTTCAAATGTAACCTCATGCCAAATGGTATAAATTATCCAACCATCTGTCCCCCTTCTTCAAAACCCTCAGGGAAAATAGATCTGAAGTGTAGCTTATTTTCGCCAAAAATGCCAGTTGTAATAGATCCTGACTTTTGTGTCCACTCATCTTGTAACTGGTGGGAAATCCCATAGCCTTGAATTTTTTGGTAGCTCTGTCAGACACTTTAATGAGCAGGTGGCCAGTATTGCCCCAGCTCAGCAATGGCAGCAGCTTCTAGACCTTCTGGTTTTAATCTCACCTGTGACCAATAGAGGAGCTCCCCCTGCCTGTTACTTCTGCACCACTTTAAAGGGATGAACCATTCACATTTTCCAGATATTTTCTTTGAGGTTTAAATAATTTCATGTAGTTATATATCTGCATCACCCCCCTTAATTTTCTGTCTTGTAAAATAATAATAAGGAAACTGATTTTGCTGCTTGAGTCAATTTGCAAATCAAGCAGCCTTTACATTATTTCCCTGTCTGCTGAGTTTCTGTGCCATGTTTCGCTGTCTCGCATTCAGCTTTCCCCTACTCTGTCTTTCTGACTTGTCAGCTGAAGCTGAAATGCTAATTGAAATCGAATGGGCCTGTCAACTGTGCTGCTCTCCCCCGGTGTGCTGAGCTGGTCTGTTCACTAACTGGGAGGATCCAAAGCTCAGGGAAGATGCTTGTCTTCCCCACAGCATCACATCGTGCAATGCGTCAAACTTGTGGTCCTGTGTAAACTTCCTGTACTGGGGGCATCCTCCAAAGCCAATCTTCCACTGAACTGCTTCCAAAACGAGCGTGAGTGAAGGCAGCTGACCTTGGGGCAGTTCTGAAATCCTGGAAATTTCTTCTTTGTAGCCTGAGTCATTGTTAAATGGGGAACTCGTCAGTTATGCTTCCACCTTGCTCTCTAATATATTGCCTCGTCTTCTGATTGAAGAGATAAAGAGAATCAGATCTGAGATTAGGAGAGCTTCAAATGTAGAGATCCTTCAAAGATACCTAGCCCTGGTGGCATGATGATTTATATATTATCACTACAGCTCTGCAGCTGAGGTGAACTGAACTACATGGTCTTCCATACCTCATACATAAAAACCTTTTATCTTTCAAAGAGATCCATATGACTCTTACACCAGTCTTCAAAATCTATACAAGGCGTAAAAGAGACCATGTTACATTGGGGAACTTCAAAGAAGACATAAAGCACATAATTTATTTCTCCTCATTAATAATGGGCCTCATATTAGGTGGGAGCTTTATTACTTGGTTGTAGCCAATATTTCTTCACCGTTGTGTTGATTTTATGTAGCACTACATGGATAATGCACCATCAACAGTGCAATCCCGGAATTTGCTGTGGACAGTAAGATCTGTACTGGCTGAACCCAAGGATCCTAATAAACCATATAATTCTGGCCCCTCACCAGGATATGCATCTCAAAAACAGTTTCCATCAGTTTGAACCTCACCTATTCACATTGCTGTGGCAATGCATTTATGCCTTCAGTCATCCAGTGAAGTATTATTGCCATTGTGCATGGGAGCACATACTTAGATGCTTATTGACTTTCACTTCTGTTAGGCTGGCATTGTGATAGGTACCCAGTCATGATAAACACAAGTATATAAGCAAGCACAGAGAATTCGTATGCGTTTTGGTATGTGAACCTCTGGTATCCTTTGAAAATATTTCTTTTGACTCTGGAGAAAGTAGGTTAGCTGGAACTGTTTACCTTGCTACAGAAAGAATTTCCAGATAGCAATTTTTAGTAAAACAAATTTTTAGTCCTTGAGCTTATCTCAGTGTGACAGCTCTTCCATTTCAGACAGATTAAGATCTTTTCCAAAGTACTCTGGATTGGTGGCTATCCAAGCATATGTCATTAGGCAAAAATGAAGGATAGATATTGAAAGATGTGTTTTAGCACTCAGGTGTTTGATGGGTTTTTTTCCAAAAGGACTGGCTTCTGAAATAAATTTTTATGTTTTAACTAAGCACACATAAATATTCTTTCAGCAGAGCTGATTAACCCTGGTATCCCACAGTTCTGTTTACTGTGTCACCCAGCCCCAATATAACCCCACCTCTTCCCCTTATCACAAGATGCGCTCCAGGAGATCCTCTGGGCAGGAAAAACAAACCATGGCTTGTCCTGAGTTTTATGTTCATGTTGGCTATCAGGTATTGTTGCCAAAAGAAAGGTCTGGAAAATGTAGACCTTGATGCCAGAGGGACACTATGTTGGATCATTGCCTTTGCTCGCCTCCAGACTTCAGGAGGAAATTACCAATTATTGAGACTTCAGTTCTTTCAAATGTCACTGACCATCAGGTTCAAGAGCAATTTCGTATGATCTGGATTATACCAACAGATGAACTGATAATTCTGCCTTGCTTCCACAGAAGGCCAGCATTTCTTGCAAAGACTGGATTTAATGCTTGCTCCAAGTGTTAATCTAGCAAGATGTGTCGAATCTGTTTGCCTTTAGTTTAATATCTGTAAAACAAAGATAATAGTGCACCTCCAAGGTGTCAAGATTGATCTATAAATTTTTATAAATTTTATAAATTTTTCCAGCTTCTGAGAGAGAAGGCTCTAAACCAATGCAAAGTATTATTCATACTATTATTATTATATGAGTTATAACCAGACATTTCTTCCTCTTCATAATAATTCCTATAAGATCTCATTTCTTTATTGAGATGGTGTTTTAAGCTCTCCTATTTCCTCAGAGACAAACTACAGTTGCTGGAGTTGTCAGTATATTTTTAAGAAAATGGCTCAATGTCCGATTCCTTTTTTGTTCTTAACTGTGTTGATTTATAACCCTAATCTGACAGACGCCCAAAGATTGATACCTTCCAATTACCTGTGGTTTGTAATGTCAATTTAATAATCATGCAATCTCTACAAGCTCAGGTTGATAACCACTGTGCTTAAGGTGGATAATTTGTTGATTTTTTGGTCTTCCATCTTTGGAGAAATCCTTAATAATGCTTAAAAATAAAAATAAAATAAAATAAAATAAGGAGAGAACTGATTACATCTAATTGATGTTTTATGAAAGTATCTGTTCTAATAACTTCAACATGGGTAGGAAACAACACAAGTGTGTTAAATACATTAAAAAGTACAGATGCGGAGTTCCACATGCAAGATGATCATTCCAAATCAAATGCATTAACATAAATGCAGAAATCTTAGCTTGCTGCTTGCCTAACCAGTGCCAGATTGGAGTGACTTATAGCTATCACTCAGAGGCAGAGGAAGGTGTTAAGAACACGTTTAAATGAAAAGATGATGGCAGCTCTACAAATTTTGACAGTCAGTTTATCTGACACACAAGTTCCTTGCTCTTTGTTCTTCACCAGTTCCCAAGGGGCTTGATTTTGAGAAGTGCTGAGCACTTGCAGCTTCTATTGACTTCAAGTGGAGTTTTAAGTGTTCTGCACTTGTGAAAATCATGCCCAACTGGATTAACACAAAGAGGTTTTTCTTCCAACATCGGCCAGAAATCTCCTTTCTCTCTACCTGACATTTTCAGCAAAACACAGTTACCATTTCCTAGCAGGCAAAATTGTGTTATTTTAATATTTATTTCAGTTTCTCGGTGTCTTAGTGAATATGTGTTAGACTTTATTATGCATTTGTAGCATTTCTCACAGAGCCAAAGAAATAAGAGATGGAAAAGACCTGCTAGGTCAGCTGCTCTATGTCTGCAGTAGTACAGCATTGTTCCTTTCAATAAGTTTTCTTGTGTTTTGTCCTTTCTAAATACAGGACACATCTTTGAGTTTTTTTTACAGCGACAAAGGCTGCACAGGAGTTTATTTTTCCTTCAAAAATAATACTTGTATTTGTAAAGAAAAGAAAGAAGAGTATTTTTAATCTTCACTACAAATTGAGAAAGTTATTTCTTTTGATTTGACAGGCAGAGACAGTTGCTGTCATTGTAAATAGGGATGTAAATGCAGGATGCCTTGCAGATTATATTTTTATTGAAAAACCCCCAAACCCATGACTGCATAACAAGGGGCATCTTTGTCTTTCTTAAATTGTGCTCTTTTGCTGTTTCATGGCCTTCGTCTGTCATGATTTCTGGATGTTTCTCCACTTTGGCTTGTGACCAGAGAGGAAAAATTCCCTGAAGAATACATTCAACAGTGTATTTTAGTTCCACATTCAAATATATATCTTTGGCCACCCTCTTCCGGAGAAGTCATTGCAATGGACATAATGGGCCATAATTCTGCCATTAAATCCAGCCTGATGATAGGAAGAAGTGTAGTCATTCCAGTAATAAAAGTGACTGCCCAGTACAATATGGGCTTTCTCCCTCCCCATCTGCATTAAATATAATTATTGGAAGAGCAATCTCTGGATGCATTTCAATGAAATACTTTCTCATAGTACTGTTTTCTAGGGCAAAATAATTTGTTGTCTGTGCTAAATGCCCTTATGAGAAAAACTGTCATGTGAAATTTTTATTTAGAGGATGAATCTCTCTAAAGTTTTCTGATATGAAGATAATAGTCATGTTCTTTGAATTTTCATTGTTATATCTATTAAGATATAGTACCTCATGATTTCTGCTTTTATTATTGTTATTATTAAAATGACTGACTAAAAACTGAAGGAGGAAGATAACCTTTAATTTATACTCCTTCTCAAGAAGAGGTCTTTATATAGTTACATTCAGGTCATTTTTTTTCCCTGTGGATCATCTATACTATTAAATGGGGTTTTATTCCAATTCAGGAGACACTTCATCTTTAAACCTGTACTTACATTAACTTTTGTACATGGTTGCCCAGGCAACAATGTAATTGCATGAAACAATGGCATTCTCCTATGTACCATTTATGGCAAGTTTGCATTTGAAAAAACTTCTTGTCTTATCATCAAAGCAGAATTTGTAGCCTTCTGACAGCTGAAGGAATGTTCAGGGGCCTTGATTCATATTCATTTTCCCTTGTAATTTTAATGGGTACCATCACCTTTCATTTTCAGAGTGTTTCTTTTTCCCCCCACCGATGATAGTCAGTGTTTTAAATGAAAATTTTAGAGCAAGCAAAGGAGACTGGTTAAAAAACAGCTCCCAGAAAAGGCTGCTGGTACCATTCTTCCAGCTTGCAGCCTGTGAAATTGCCACTGTTTAATTGATCTTCTATAAGCTTATCTTTCCAGTGAGATGTACCATTATTGTGCATTAATCAGTGCCTCCAGACATTATCACTGAGGTAACCAAGAGCTAATCAAGCAAGAATGGAGCTGGCAGACGCCAGGATGTCACGGGTGCCTTGCTGTGTACGAAGTCTGTCAGAGTTGCAGCTTCCAGAGGAACCTGTTTTCACAGAGCTGCAGACTTTGTGTAACCTTGTCATAGCAATGGAAGAAGGGGCAAAGCATCCTGAATATCAAATAGTTGGGCCAGGCAGGGAGACAGAGCTCCTGGAATACTCTGGATGGAAAAAACAAAGTTACTCTCCACTAATAACAACAAGAACAACAACAGCAATGATGCTATTTAAGGATAAACAAAATGTTGACAAGTTGATTCATTTTTAAATAGTTTCCTAGGGAAAAAAATCAAACCAAGTAGATTTATGGTAGAAAAATATTCAAAATATATTAATCAGTCATTGCAAAATGTCACTAGAAATTGCATTCCTGCTTTTTAATTGATTTTATTTTATACTTGCTCATCTAGAAAAAAAGACTCAAAACAACCACAAGCCACTGAATTTTCCTGATCCTAATTCCTGACAGCTAAATACCATATTATGAAAAGAACAGAACAGAAAAACAATGTATAGGTGTACCAGATTCATTTAATCAATTTTACTAAAACTATGCTCATTCTTGCTGAAATATCTGTGCAATGCTTTTTTGTCAGTTGACAAAATCTGTGATTTGGGATAGAATGGAGCCTGAATTGCGTGGGGAAGCAGCTGAATCTTTGTGGCATAGGTTCTGTCATGTGAGACAAGTTCCAACTGATGGCATGTCAGTGCTGCTTCTCTCTTGATGCCACATTGATGCCTCCATGGCATCCTTCAAAAATTTCCTCCTTCCTTTATGCTGGAGATAGTAGAGAAACCACTCCAGAGCTGGCATCAGCACTGGTGCAGGGCTGATATTCATTTGTGGGATTTACCCCAAAGATATCCAAGAACTTGGGACCAACAACTGCACCATGATTATATCCTAGATTCACTAGAGACCAGAAAATAGAGTGATAACAAGGCTTTTCCCTTAAACAGAGAGTCAAAAACAGAGCCTGTGGTTGGTTACCCGGAATTTCCAAGCTTGGTGTTTCTGATCCCCTTTTCTGCAGCCTGAAGCAGCAGCCAGGTTTTCTCCCCACACATTTGCAACTCACTAAATTTCATGTGACTTCCAGCTGCATTGGAGGAAGAGAACTATTTTTGGCAGACATAGCAAACAAAGTCACTGCCATACAGTTTGACTTCTGCAGCTTTTTTTCCTTTAGATTTTGGTAAGTCACTGTATTTTGCAAGCTCTATTTTTCCCCAGGAAATTGTAAATTAAAGAAATACAGTGTGAAAGCATTAATAAGCAAATTTTGCATAGTTTTCAGTGTGTGATTCCACTGACTTTTGTTGATGTGCTCCAAATATAAACAGGTAACAGATCAAAATTTGCCCACTGAATACATATACAGTAAATGTAAAACACTGAACCAAATTGCCTGCTGGCATACATCCATTGACAAAAAGGAGTTTTGCCAGAAGGTAGTTTGGCTCATTATAGCTAGTAATTTGAGTATTAATAAGTGGAAAAATATTACTAATCATTGCTAAGCTTTATTGATGGCATTCTTAAAACTCTATTACTTCCCTAAGGTGAACCTGCCAGTGCTGCTTTCCACCTCTCTTGGATTTCAGTGAGGATTGTACATTGTTGATGGTTTGCTAGGCCAAGGTCATTAATGAAGATGTTTTCTGTTGGATGGCAGGGAAGGACTGGTTTTGTTTAATTAAAAAACCCCATGAAATAGAAATACTGCAGAGGGATAAATGTTTCCCTTTCTGAATATAAACATCTTGGCATCACCTCACTGTTTATTTTCAAAAACTCCCTAAGTTTTGCTTCCATATTTATCTAACAGCAGGGGATCATTATCCTGTGACAAAGTTCTATTCCACTGACATTATCTCTTAATTAGAATTCATCCTTTTCTAGTTCTACGTAGTCAGCCTGTAGTTCCCACAAGTCCCATAAAGCAGTGTACATTTTTGGAGGCAGAGGGAAGAGGGAAGGTCTCACAAACCATTAAGAGCTGTTTAATAAGCAGCCTGGTGTGGAGAAAGCTGCTTTTATTCTACATGGGCACAACTGTGCAGAATTGCTGATGAGGGCCAGTCTCTGCCCACCCTTACATCACACCAAGTGACTGGGAGTGATGTGCCAGGCCAGGAAGGAGGGCACTGCTACAGAGGAGAAAATAAATTGCTTGTTTTCCTCAGGAGACAAGGAGAGGAATGAGCTCAGGGCTGAAATCACAGCACTCCTGGAAGGTTGTGATGCTGATGGAGGTAAAGAGCAGAGCTGCAAGGTGCTCTGCAGTGCTTTGGGAATGTGCTCTGTAGTCATCAATGGCATCATTCCTACTGCCAGGGAAGGTCACTCTGCTGTCCCACGACTCCTTTCAGAGAGATGAAGGCACTTGCAGCTCCTAGGCATCTGTCCCTTCTCTCAGGAAGTGTGAGCAGCATTATTCTGAGTCCCTTCACAACAGCAGATAAGCAACCTGACACCAGAACTGTGTTGGATGTGTAAAACAAAACAACAACAAAAAAGAAATATTAATGTAGAGGATGTTAAGGTCCCCTACTCCTGCATCATGACTTGTGGTAATCTATTGCAGCTACTTAAAGCATCACTAAATAGATTTTCATGTTTGAGCAGAAAGCACTGAGTGAAAATGCTAAAGCAGGAATCACAGAATCACAGCTGTATTTCCATGTCCTCTATTTTGGTGGGTAGAGATGTGAGTAGACCTTCCTGCTGATGTGTGGACACTCTGCATCTCCTGAACTACTTAGCATCTCATATCCTGGGTGTGCCTGTATGAGTGAGAGCTGCAAAGCTTGGCAAAAGTGATGGAACACTCAGCAGCTGCTATGTTGTGTCTTTACATAATGTATTGCAACAAAAATCACAGCAAACAGATAAAAACCCATGAAAAACAATGGTAATCCACAGGGTGGCAAGAATAGTGCCTGCTACTGGACTAGTACCATGAAAAAATCCACTGTGGAGCTGTTAGACACCAGGTGTATCAGAGACCAAAAATATAGAAACATTCCCTTAAGATCAGCTCCTTGAGTGCTTATAAAGAAAAGCTGGAGTTCTAATTGCCTAACAAGTTTCCCATAATATTAAAGCATATGCTTCAGCATTAAATTATTTCATTTCAGTGATTGTGAGGAGACCAAAGGGAGTAACCTTACAGCTGTGTGCAGCAAGGCTGTGGGGCTTTTTCACATTTTCTTCCAAAATACAAGCTATTAGACATTGTTAAGGAAAGAACAATGGGGAAGATCGGTCCATGAGATTCATTAATTGTGGCAATTCCTAAGCTGGCATGATTTTTTAAAATGGTTTCCTGATAATGTTTTGCTATGAAGTAGCTCAGGAGGATAAAAGAAATTTCCCTTAAGAGTCCCTAGCCTGTAAATTAGCCCATGTACAATTTCACTTAATGTTTTAAAGTGATTTTCCCAGTTCTGCTTTTCACATTATTGTCATCTTCACTTAGACCCTGTAAACTTGCTCAGATGTTCAAACTCCCTCTCTGTCCAGAGATGCAAAAAAGAAAAAACACAAAAGATACAAAAGCAAACTCTCCACAAGGTTATTACATCCAGGATGTGGCATCTAATTGAAAAGTTTGCTAAATTTACTTAATGACGTGGTGCTACTGAGAGCTGTTACAACTTCATTGCATTGAATTTTGCAATATGATGCTCCATTGTCAAACATTTCCTTTATCCTCATTAAGGCTATGATTCATGATAACATTCCATCATTTAGACAAGTTCCTGAAGCAGTGTTTTATTATTATTTGTTAATTTATGAAGCATAGTTTCACTGCATCATCATACTTTATAACAATAAGGAAGGATAGAATATTAAACAACAAAATGCATCAGATACTTAGGGATAAGTCAGTTTATAGGAGACAGCATGTGTGAGGAGACAAAGGAGATGGATTACATGCCATTCAGGAACATCTGACAGTTTTCCTAAATGGAGTCTCTCCTTTTACATGGGCTCACATTCCTTTCAGCTCTTTGTCAGTGTGTTGCTAGGTATTCAGTGTGAGGGTTTGCATTTCTTGCAGAATCCTTTGATTCTGCAAACTTCAAGGAATCTTCAGCCATCCTGGCTCTTTCCTGTGGCTTATAGAATCATAGAATAATTGAATGGTTTGGGCAGAAAAGCCCTTGAAGCTCAGCTGGTCCCTGCCATGGGCAGGGGTGGCACTCACTGGATCAGGTTTTTAGGGTCTGATCCAGCTGGCCTTGGAGCCTGAACTCAACTTCTGCTGGACCATCCAAATTAACCCAGCTGTGGATGTGGCCAGGGCATTTCTTTGTTAGCAGAATGGGGACACCGCGGGGCAGGGTGGGCCTGGCCCAGTTTGGCAGGGTGAAAATGTTGGATGGGGACAGGAAGAACAGTGAGATTTGTGCTGCTCCTCCTCTGGTGTGACTGACATGACTGGGAAAGGCAAGGCCCTCTAAGCTCCTGCTGGGGACACTCTTGGGGAACCTGAAACCCCTCTGTCAATTCTTTATTTTGTGGATGTGGAAGCAAATTGGAGTGCAAAGCTATTTAGCTAAAGTTTGGTGCCTTTCCTGTGATTTCTGAAGAAAGGTATGAATTTCCTGACTGCAAATAGAGAGGAAGTCACTTGCCCTCCTATGCATGTGTCTTTCTCTATTTTCTCACTGAATTTAAATCAAGATGTATTTTTTAAAAACCACAATTACAGAGCACTGTGAAATTTAGTCTTTTTTATTTATTTTCTTTTTAATAAAAACAAAAATCGTGCAAATAGAAGGAACTGGCTGATTTGAACCTAAAGACCTCAGTGTCATAGAAATTGTCATGCTAAATTCACAAATGGAAAATCTTTATTCAAATAATATATAAAATAGCACAAAAATCATTCTCACATGTAGAAACTTAATGGATCTTCCAAGAAAAGAGCTGTACTAGCTTCGATCTTGTATGATGCATTTTGCTTTTATTTAAGGGAGGGAAATCTAAGTTTCTCAGCAAGTATCGAGGTCTGTGACTGTGTATTCATCACACAATGCCAAACAGCAAAGTGCTTACAAAAAGTACTGCGCTGAACATAGTGGTATTTGTCTCCTTTCAAACACTGGCTGCTCCTAAATTTTTCCAATTCCAATTGTTATGAAAGAGAAGTATTAAAAGCCCAGATTTTGATTTTTTTTTTTTTTTCTGTTTTCAAGTTCCCCATTAATGGTCATTATTTTCCTGCTTTTGTCCTTTTTTTCCCCCTTGCAATTTTGCTGTGAGTGATTCTCTCTGTCATCTTGCCGTAAATTGATTAATACTGCCCACTGATGCAGTGCACCACATGGCTAATATATCAGTTAAATGGAAACAGCAAACACCACCTGCTCCTTCAGGCAAATGGCACTTTGGAAAATGGAATGTGTAATCAATAGAATTAAACCTTAAGCAAAGCACTGCAAACAAATCCAGGGGCAAGGTCTTCGTAACTCTATGGTATGAAAGGTTTCTCTTTTTTTTTTTTTTCTTTCTTTTAAATTATTGCTTTGGCTTCCTTTCAGTTTATCAATTATCCTCCGTGTGATATACAGTATTATCACTATAACTGTTGTCATACAGTTTGATACTGCTTGGATCAAAGGTGGTTTTTTTATAAGAAGTTTTAGATGAGTCTGCTTCCCATTGTGTGCTGGAGATACACAGGACCTATTCTTGTCAATGGCAGGGATAGGTAATAGGATAAATCCTTCCCATTGATGCTGAGATAAATGCTGCTTGAATTTAACTTTCAAATCTGCTAGAGACTGCTTAGCATTAAGGCATTTTCCTCGTTGTGAGCACTTTAAAGATTAAGGATTTGAAGAGCAGATACAAAAGACACACAGAAGCTTTTAGCTGATGTTAGAATGATCTTCCCCTAATAAATATTTTTTTAGAAACAGCAGCACTGCTCAGCTTTACTTTCCCAATGGAAGAGTGAAATTTTAAGATGGGTTTTTACAGGGAAGGGCAATAAATACAGAGGACGAAATAAGAACTTGTGCAATTTGCACACAAGGAGAGAAAAGGATAATCTGTGCCTGAGATCATTTGAAAGAAGCATTCGGCTCCTTTGGGAAGGCAAATCACCACTTGGGAGACTTTAGGCTGCCTAACAGTGTCTAATAACTGTTTTAGTTCAGCAGAGGAACAAGGAAAATGAACTCTGCCCTTTTGGGTAGCCTCCACAGATCAGAGAAGGCTCCAGCACACCTTCCCCATCCGAGCAGTGCCAGTGGCTGCAGACGCTTCATAAACCTGCAGCTGCCAGCTCACCAAGGCCGCTCTCACAGCACGCTCCACACCCGCAGATCGCTGCCCTGCACGGAGCTGTGCGTGTTTAGAGGCGCCCTTTGCCTCAGACAGAGCCCAAGAGCGGCGACCAGGCCGAGCATTGGAGCAGCCTGACGAGCACGGGCCAGCCGAGGCACGGGAAGCGGCCCGGGCCAGCGCCTCGCACCGCACGGCAGCAGGCAGGGCTGAGGGCTCGGCAGGGCCAGCCGAGGCACGGGAAGCGGCCCGGGCCAGCGCCTCGCACCGCACGGCAGCAGGCAGGGCCGAGGGCTCGGCAGGGCCGGCGCTGGGCAATGAACACAGACCGCAACCGGCGGCGGCCCAGCGCTCCCCGCACCGAGGGGAACCCGCCGCTCGCATGGGCAGCAGGCGGGAGCAGATCACTGACAGGAAAGGGTAATGAAAGGAAAGGAAGCGGGGGGCGGGGGAGAGCAGAGAGCAGATTTACGAAATAGACAAAGACTTTGACCTTAAAGCTAATAGGCTACTTAGGATATTATTTTATAAAGACCAGGATAAAATGAGCTGGCAGCTGAATGTCAGCATAAAATAATCCTTTTTGTGTGTGTGTGTGTGTGTGTGTGTGTGTGTGTGTGTGTGTGTGTGTGCGCACACGCACATGTGGAGGCAGGAATCCCCATGTGCAGATCCCACAGGATTTAAGAAATAATAGAAGTGATGGGAATGGTTATCCATAGCATCCAGAGGATTGCAATGTCCTCTTACCTTAGCCCTGCCAGGACATTATGAAGACAGGGAAAAATTCAAGGCAAGGGAGAGATAGGACCTAGAGAAATGCATGTAAATATGGAAGGGTTTCATATTTCAAAAAATCGAGTCCTCATTTGAGACATTGCATTCAATAAAAGAGTTTCACAGATTTTTAAAGACCTCAAACTCTCCTTACTTTGAAAAACCGCGTGAATATTTGTCTCGACATCATCAAAATTATGGAAACCATATTAAAAAAACCTGGCAGATTTTCAATTGTATGATGTGGAAAAGGAGGGATTTTAAGATTAACAGATGAAGTTGTATATACCTTTGCAAATAAAAAGTTTTCTGAGGTTGAACTCTTGCAATATAATTATTCCTTTAGCCTTCACAGGCATGGAAAAAAATAATAATACCTAGAAAAAAATCCATAGTCACAGAAATTAAACTCCCAAGACACAAGAGACAGATTTGTTTCCTGAGAGCTCTTTCCCTGTAATTTTGCATCCTTCTGACATGAGGCATGCTTCCTCCCAGCCTTATGGGCATAGGAAAAAAAAATCACATTTTTGCATTGTTGTTTCACTGAAGATAGATTAATAGATAGATAGATAGATAGATAGATAGATAGATAGATAGATAAATAGATAGATAGATAGACAGATATTTTAAGAATGGGCAAAGACTTCAAGGAAGACAAAGTAAGAAGATAGCAGTCTGAACCAAGTGGAAATATTTGATACTTGGTAATAGGTCTTTGTTTTCATCCTCTCCTTACTCTAAGCATATATTGTTGCTTGATATTGACAAACCTGTCAGATCCAGGCCCTTGAAGATTTCCTCTTTAGTAATCTATCTGTTTCTTTGTTTGTATTTTTTATCATTTAAGCACATTATGGCTTTTAACACAGTTCATCTTTCCTAGATACTCAGGTGAGATTCCAGGAAGGTTTTGGACAGCTTACTGACTGTCAAATAACATAGAATGTGGGAATTGCAGTACACATGGACTGGAATCTCTTCTGTTCTGATAATTCAGGTGATCTTGATCTGAGGCAGTGCTTTGAGAGGAAACCTTGGTATTGCACATGGATTTTGCAGGGCATATTCCCTGTGATTCAGTAACTAATGCTCCTCTTCTGAACTTACTCTAAAAAAGTTGTTACACAGTGCACAGCTGTGCTGGATGTTCTTGTCTTTGGCCAGAAGGAAGCAGCACTTCAGGATGTTTGCTATTGAAAATGTACTATGCTAGTGAGAACTTACCCCCAAATGTAGATTTCCCTGCCCAAATTTCAAGCAGAAATTGTATTCTTCCCTTTCTGGGATTCTGAAAAATGTCATGCTGTGCTGCTGTGTAGAGTTCATCAGTGCACTGCTTTCTTAGAAATATGGGAATGTGTTAGTGATAAAAGAAATTACTCCATGTGGAGTTTTACAAAGTGCTCTGGGATCCTTTTGATAAAAGATATCAGACATTATGATAGGTAGTACTTATTAATACCTGTCATATTGTGACTTTCTCAATCACTTTTATTCTGCTCAGAGCAGTCTCAGGAAACTGTATTTTACCCAATTTACCATAATTGTGATGTGACCCATATTGTACCCTTCTCCTTCCCAAGACCTTTGGAAATATATTATGGATGCTCTCCATGACCTTTCCTAAAAGCTTTTTAATTGAAATGTTGTCATGCAGCTTCCATATTTAAGGTAATTTCATATTTTGATGGCCTTCAAGCACAAGCTGAAGGAATATTGCAAAGAGAGAGGAGGGTAATGGAGTTGGTTTTTATGTGGGCTCTATTTAGGGCTTTGCTGATCCTGCCAGAATGCTGCATGGTCTAAGGCACATGCCAGATTCATCTCCAGCGTTTAGTTTTACCAGATAAATTCCAAGGTGCAAAGACCTCCTGTAAACCCAAATTATACACAGAGAGAAGATGACTTGTTGCAATACAGTATCATAAAGTGCATTTTTTTAAAGTGCATTGCTTTTACTGCTCCATCTTTTGCTCTCTGGAGTGTTGGAGAGGTTTTGACAGGACTTCTGTATTATTATCTTTGTAACTCTCACCTTGGTTGGCATTTGTGCAGTGCTTAGCTTAAAATAGCCCTGTTTTTTTGTTAGGACATCTATGGTACTAAAAATTATTGTTAAAAACTGTAATATTTGTGCCTTGGAAAAATGAGTTTTATGACTTGATTAAAATTCTAGTCCAAATGTTTATATCTAGTTGTCTGAATGCCTGTTTGGAGGTTTTTGATCTCTACAAACACTTAATGCTACAGACTTGTAATCTGTAAGATAGTTGAAATACATTTTCTTAGGAATGTGGATGCAGGGCTTTAGACTGGGTAAGATATATTCAAACAAGAGGAGAGAAAGCTACATATTTAGGAGTGGCTTCATTGCAAAATAAACATTTGGGCCTATTTCCTTTTGTACATAACAGAGAGGACTATAAAATTCAGGACAATAAGTAGGCAAAAGAGAACTTCACCCCTTCCTGTAGGCAGGTGTTAGATAGTAAATTATGCTATTATTCTATCACAAGAAAAGTCAGACAATCACAAAATTCCAAAGAGAATGTTATTTGTTATAGTAGGATAAAATTCTGTTTTAGAGTCCAAAACTGAATTTATTCATGGTACAGCCTTTGTTGTTTTAGGGTTTCCAGCAGTTTCATCTTATGACCTTTCACAGGTGAAGAACCACAGAATATGCAGAAAAGATCAGTCATTGCAGATAAAAAATTCTGCAGTGTTGCTTGGACTAAAAAAATTATTCATTGGGCCAGATTCTCTGTTGTGTAGTTTTCTTTAGCTGTATTGAGCTCATTGACTGATTTTTATTGAGCTTATTTCTTTGACTCCATCATGGGTATTCTGATTTACTTCAGCTCAGGATCTGGCTCTTGGTACTTAATTTGCACAGTAAATTTCAGAAAGTCTTTTGAAATGGAATCTGCAGTGTAGTTAATGAGAGCTGATGCTTAACATTGGATCCTTTCCCAAAAGCCTGTTATGTGGCACTAAACATTATGGGCCAAGTACTGATTTCACATTTTTAAGCCAAATTCCTATTGACCCCAACAGGAGTTTCATGTGAGAAATGATAGCAGGATATATCCTATTATTTCCTGAGAAGGTCAGTGTTCTGATAAAAGTGGATGAAGCTGTCTTTTTCATAGCTGTCAAGCAACTTGGCTTAATGCAGTGATGGAATCTCACCATGATAATAGAAAGCTGGCATGCCTGCCTTGGTGCACCACATTGTAGCTGACCATGAGTCCTTGTCCTTGCTTTATGGGATGGCTGAATTTCAGACCTTCTGAATGAGGTATTAGTTACTGGAAGTGTGAGCAGCTCCAGTCAGAGGAAAATGTGTGCCTCTCACATCAACGTTTGTTAACCATTTATATTTATAGTTGTATTAATTTTTTGCTGAGTTTTTACTCCCAGGTTTCCTGTTCTGTGCATGATGAAGGAAACCCTTGAGTAGGTTTTTGACTCTCAGGTAATAGTAGTATAATAATTACAATTCAGAAGCTGAACAGCACTAGCTGACAGAGAAAAATCAATCCATTGCTGGTCACTCAACATTTGTTCTACCTCTGGCAAAGAATAAACAAAATATCCTCTGAATTTGCTATAGCTGTTATTTATCATATTACAGTTCTGTGGCACCTCCAGTTTCAGTCTGTGAGTTTTGTCTGCCTCTTGATCTCCCAATTTGCTTTAAATGTGCTTGGATAATGCTGTTTTGACTTTTGCCATGCAAGGAGACTGCTTGTCCACACAAACCACCAGAGGAGGGTAGAAGAGTACAAAATCAGAGCCATTCAAAGTTTTTGTGCCACTTTTTTCCCCTGCAGGGTGGCTCAGTGAGCTGCTCCAAGCTGGAAGAGCATTATCCCCATTACCTCCAGCTATAGCTTCCTCTCTAGGAGCTGAAGCTTGAGCACTTTGGATGCTCTTCATATGTTCCTTCTAAAGGGGCAGAAGGTTCAGATATTTTTGTCCTGATGGTTCTTGGTCTCCTTTAGTTTGTATTTCAGCTTCTAAAATTCTGTGTCAAGAGAACCCTTCACATGAGCTCTTAGAAGAATAAAGTGGGGAGAAGGCTGTGGAGTGCCTTATGTGGCATTTAAAATCCTTTCCTTTCCTTAGTGAAACTCAAAAGGAGCTTGCTGGACTGTATCTTGTTACAGCAGGACAGGAAAGGTCAGTAACTATTATTTAATGTTTTTTAAAGTATGCATTTTGGGATGCCACATATCACTTCTGGGCAAAAATATCAATAATCTTGGTGTCTCAGTTTGAGAACTAAAAAAGTAAGGCCACTTTTGTACTATTTTCTCCTGAACAGAACTGACACATTTTGCTGTCATTTGTGTGAACAGCTGGCACATGCTATGAGCACAACTTCTCTAACATAAGTGGTGGATGAGGAGCACCATCCACATCACCATGGCCTTGGATCAGGCTTATCTTGTCCACTTCACCAGCACTGCAGTGAGGCTAGAACACTGCATAATATATTTCCCTATTTACATATATGAATAGAAATATATATGTGATAAAAAATGATATATATATATGTGTGTGTCTAGAACATATATGAATAGAAATGGCTAAAGTGAAACCTTCCCCTTGTGCCATAGGGGAATGGAAGAAGGCAGGTGAATTTAGGCCAGTTTTGTCCCTCATTTTCACTGATCCAAAGTCCTTTGCATGCTTTGGCTGTCTTTACAGAATAAGGAATTTTCTCTAGAGAAAGCTGGTGTAAAATGGGAGTAGATATTGTTAGTGAGCTGTGATAGCTACTGGCTGTCTGGTTTGGATTAAGGTATTGGCCTGCCTCTGCAGATGTCTACAGCCCTAACTGATCTTTTTTTTAGCATTTTGCTGAGATTTACTCTAAGCTAGGAGCTTGATCTGGGGCTTTCTTAGTAATCAGTGAAGAAAAAGGCACTTCCATAGTGAATTTGATCTTAGGTTGACTCATGCTTTCTGGAGGTGTCTGTCTCTCTCCCTTAGCTGTTTAGGTTGCTTATGGTGACTTAACTCCTAAATAAGGTGCATCAATTCAGTTGCAAAGGAGTGTGACCTCCTTAACCTAATCCAGAGTTGAATGGATCTAAAGCAGGGTAAAAGGGAGGGCACCAGGTTTTCTTTCCTGGAAAGGAACCCTGGTTTTGGGAAGTACTTCTGAAGTGGTCTGGATTCTGTTTTTTCCCCTTTGAGATGTGCTCTAAGGCTGTAGTGTGTCCCCAGGCTTTCTTAGGAAGAGGGGAATGGCAGGGGTGTTTGAGGAGTGGGTAAGACCTGATTTCTGACAAGCCTAGTATTGCTTTATTATTTTAAAAGAAGGCTGGTGAAGTGAATAGCACAGAGGCTTCTGTATAGGCTTCCTTTTTGGGAAACAATGATCCCATCAGATTGCCAGTATGACTCATGCTGGGTGTTTGAATCATTTTTATTGCACTGCTGATGATGGCTTGGAAAAGTCAAGTTTTGGTCATCAATTCATTCTACATCTTTTATATTGACTGACTCTTGTATATCAGAAACATGGTCAGTTAGACACTTTTATGAGTCCAAGGAAAGATGTTCTGTGTAAATAACATATAGTCAAGAATAAAAAGCCAAATGTGCACATAGGACCTGATAATGGAAACGTATGAAGGCTTTAAAGCTGTATTTTGTTTGTAGTATACTAAATCAGAGAACTGGATAAAGAGATCATTCAGCTGACAGAAATAAACATAATGTTAAAAAATTGAAAAGTTTGAATATTACTCAGAGCCACCTAGGTTCTGAAACAACTGAGAACAGACCATTTCAGGGGAAAAAGTATTAAAAAGCTCACCAAAAACGCCAAATCCAAGTACTAAACCTCTCCTTTCCCCTTGTTTCTTTTCTGTCCTGAATTGCTTTCCAAATATTTCCATTCTGGTTGTACAGAAGGTTGGGGTGGAGAGGTAGGGAATCAATTATATTATTTAAAAGTAGGTTTTTAATAGCCTGGCAATGGTTTTACTGCTTAGGCAGCAGCATAGGTTTGCTGTAGTCTTTCCCAGGATTTATTTTTCACTTTATAGCTCTTTCTTTGCCCATATTGCAACTATTTAACACCTCTCTCTACAAGTCTCCCACCTGATTTCTTTTATAAGTCTCAGCTACCCTTTACAACTTAGATTTTCTTTACCTTGAAGCCTTGCCTGAAAAGGTTTGAGAATATCAGGCAAACATGGGTTTGGGAGCTGAGAGAAATCAAAGAGTGATTTCCCCCCACAAGCTCTGCAGATGCTGTGTGACCTCAGGGACACAGGGCAAAGGAACCTCTGTGTGGGATGAGCACCTGAACTAATGGGGGAGCTGATGAGGTGTCCTTTTCCCCATCACCACTCTGATTTATAACTAATTCTGTTTAGAAGCAGAAAGTAGTTAAATTTGTGGGTTTAGACTTGAAAGATCACATTGCTTCTTTTGCAAATGGATGGTAAAATATATTCTGTTTAAACACCTCAAATGCCTGTATATAAATACTATATTTGAGGCTTTTTATCTCAACATAGGCTAAATATCAGAATGCTTGCACTTTCCAATGAAGATGTTTTTTCCACTTTGGCAGTACTTTAACCACTGCATTAGACTGTATTTTAAAATCTCAGTAACAAGCCTCAAGAAATGCTCCAAGAAAACCCTGCAGCAGAGTCTGAGTGTGTTTATCTCATTTCACATTAGTTAAGGGTAAAGCTTGATGTAGTCCCATTATAATCAGTGGGACTACTCCCATTAGTATGGCAAGCAGGATTTGGCCCTTTGTTTGTGATTACACATTCTCTGCCTGGTCTGTTAGACTGAAGGGTATAATAAAATTAAACTATTGGATTAGAATGGTAATTTCAAAACACAAATCAGCAAGGGAACATGATTACATTTGCTTTTGGAGGATAAAGGGAAACATTCCTATTTCTCTCTTGGTGTATCTAGGCTGCCTAATGGAAGTAATTGTGTGTATCCAGAGCAAGAATGTGAGAAACTGCAAAAATATGGAGAGAGAAATGTGCTCCTAAAAAGAAGCAGAAAAATCCCCACAAATTCTTCTGATTCCTCTTGATGTGTAGATCAGCAAACATTTCTGAAAGCAACTAAAATCATTAAAGGCTGCTCCTGAACAGATTTTATCTGTACAGGAGTAAGAATAGTGTTTCAGTTCAAATAGCCCTCTTTATCAAAAAAAAAAAGAAGTCACTTTTTGTTTTCTCGATGATCTAGGATGGTGAGTACAACATGATGTGCTCTAAAGGGGAAATTACTTCCAATTTCATTTGGTGTTAGGAACTTAAAAGTTCATCCATCCCTGATTTCCTCCAGAAGATGATGAGAGCATGGTTTGCAAAACAAATGCCCTCATGGAGCAGCTAGCTGTTAAACCTGGTGTGCAGTGCTAAGAGCTGGCTTCCACAGGGCATCTTGGAAATTATTGAAAATTGCCTTATTGAATTATGCACATTTTGGATCCATCTCCAAGCAATTTGCATTTCAGCTTCTACAAAATTCTTTGAAACATAACAAATTAAGCTTCTGTGTTTTCTGTCAGGATAAATAGCATAAACCTCATTTAACAGACAAGCAGAACTAAGGCCACAAATGATTCATGCTCTTCCATCTGCACTTGGGTATCCACCATCCTTTCAGCCCTAAGAAAACCGTTTTCCCATTTTATTTCTGGTTTCCATTCCTCTCACCACTGGTCCCTGACACTTCAAATTCTTCTGCACTATTATAGACTCCAGTATCCTTTCTCTGTAACCTCCTAAAAACATGTCATACATTTTTTGCTCAACTTATCTCTTTTTATTTTTAAACCTACCATGTAAAGGTGCAATCTGCACATCGTTCAGAGAACATTCAGTTTTGCAGAGCAATACAGAAACATCAGAGAGGCCCTGCTGAGGCAGGCAGGGGTCTGTCTAACTCAGGGCTCTGTTTCCCACAGTGGCAGCAAGAGATGCTCAATAAAGAGGGTGGATCAGGCTGGCCACTGCTTGCAGTGCCTTCCCTTCTCAGCCTCTCAGCAGCCACCAGCATTGGATTAGGGACATTAAAAATACATCCTCTCCTATTCACTTCAGGATCTGTTTGTGGACCTGATGTCCCTGGAGTTCTTTTTAAACTTGCCAATGTTATCTGTCTCCATGGCCTCCTGTGGCTACAAATTCCAGAAGTTCAGTCCCTGCTATTTAAACACTATAATTTTGTCTGGTTTAACCCTCTGCTTCACTGGTTTCAGTAAGAATAATGGCACCTGGTTTTAATTAGGACATTTGCTGAGTGGCAACTGTGTTGTCTGATTCCATATTATCCCCAAGCTCCAGGATTCTGTAACCCTCTGTCTCATCTTACAGACTTCTCTACATGCTGAAAAAATATCAGCATTTTCAAAATCTCCTCACTAGGCAGCTTCTTCATCATCTCACTCATTTTTAATTCTTCTCTGTACCCTCTCTCCTTCTGCTATGCCATAGAGTCATAGAAATGTAGCATCTCAGAAAGATTTGGGTTGGAAGGGACCTTTAAAGGCCATCTAGTCCAAACCCCTGCAGTGAACAGGGAGATCTAGATCAGGATGTTTAGAGCCCTGTCCAACCTCACTCTGATTGTTTCCAGGGATGTGGCATCCATGACCTCTGTGGGCAACCTGTGCCAGTGTTTTATCACCCTCACTGTAATAAAAGTTACCCTTATATCTAGTTTGAATCTATTATTTTCTACTTATAATAGTTTCCCTTTTGGTTTCCCCCTTGTCCTACTGTTACAGACCCTGCCAAAAAGTCTGTGCCCGTGTTTCTTACAGGCCCCCAGTAAGTACTGAAAGCACAAGAGCTTTCACTGCTCCAGGCTGACCAACACCAACTCTCCCAGCCTTTCCTCACAGGAGAGGTGATCCAATCTCCTGATCACCTTTGTTCTTCTCAGGCTGGTCCACATCCTCCTCATGTCCCAGAGCTGGATGCAGTACTCCACGTGCCCTTCCTAGAATGCAGAACCAAACACAGGATTCCAAACATTCATGTTCACAAGGGTGTGTATAGCAGCAAAATCATTCTGGCTTGTATGCAACAGCTTTCCTGGTGGTTCCCAACATCCTGTCAGGGATTTTTTGGCTGCCATTGTAGCAAATACAAGTGAATATTTGACATGTTTTTTCTTAACACAGAGGGGGAAGAATGGAAAGAAGTAGTTTACTTAAGCTTTAAATTTTTCAGGATGGAGTCTTTAAATAATCATTTGAACACAAGCTACAAACTGAGCCATTTGACATTTTTCTAGTTTTTTTACAGGTCAGGGATTTTCTCTGCTCACAGTTTAAGAAAGCTACAGAAATGTAGTTCCAGTGG
The DNA here is from genome assembly GCF_903797595.1 of Erithacus rubecula. Lineage (NCBI taxonomy): Eukaryota > Metazoa > Chordata > Aves > Passeriformes > Muscicapidae > Erithacus > Erithacus rubecula. The sequence continues at coordinate 20,661,300 of NC_136662.1, read as the reverse complement.
TGATTAGGATGGTTTATGGTTAATGCCAGCAGTTTATGGGTAGGAATGTCCAACACAGTAAGTTATTTTTAGTCTGCCTAAAGCAGCTTCTGTGTGCTTTATTCTTGTTGTTTTTCAAATTAACTGGTACTGAAATGGGACCAAGATTTTAAAAAGTGAACAGAGAACAGGTAGAAAATGCCTACTCCATTATAATGATACTCAAATATTTTAAAGGCTCTGTCATTCTAGTGGCCTATGGAAGGCTTAAACATGTTTTGCTTCACCCTGCTGGGAGCCCTGAATAATTTGCTCATGGTTCTGGCCTGACCTGAGGAAGCAGGACCAGGTGCAGAAGAAGCACAGACCAAGAAGACAAAATGTTGTGTGTCAGTAGTTTACAGGGCATGTTAAATGGGATGACCATATTTTTTCAGCCTCTCAGATGACTGAAATCAGAATTGCCCAGAGATCCACATTTCACTCTAATGGAGCTGTACAAACACTAAGGAGGACAGAGAGTTGGGTGGAAAAGAATATTCCAATGTCTGTTCAAAATTGAGTAAAGTAGATTTTATTACAATTTTTAATATAAAGAATGCTGGAAGTACATTTTAATAATCTAATATGTTGCTGAGAAAATAAAAGAAGACTATTCAAAAATATATTTATTCTCATGGCAACCTCTTTGAGACTGTCAAGTGTCCTCAGGTGAAGCTGTATAACAAAGACATACAATTGTCTCCCCTACTTGCTAACAACTCCCAGTGATATCCATCCTTCAATTTCTTTGTCACCAAGAGAAGTAGGTAGTTACTAATTAAACACATTGAAAAAAGAAAATGAACAGAAAATATTAATTAAGGATTAGGTACAGCTTGTTTAACTGAGCACATGGAAATACTGTAGGAAGGAAACATGGAGTTGCTGTACAGGAAAAAAACCTACAGAGTTTGCTCTGCAAAAGGATCTCAGGGAATCGTGATGAGGGAAATGGACACAGCCCTTAGAAACTGGTGGGGCTTGTTCCCATTAGGTCTCTGGAATTTATGGTAATAGTTTTTTAAACACAGAATGGTGGCACTTAAATTTCCATGGCCAGTGTTAGGTTGGAAAGATTATTTTCAGGAAATGGAAGAGAGAGCTTGAGAGTCTTTTAAAACCACATTGGGACAACATTTTGGTGTTGTATGACCCAGGAATTCAAGCAAAGGCAACTGTTTCAAATGATATAAACCAATCTTACCTTGCTATAACCCACAGCATTCTCTAAGTCTGTTTGGACAGACAGCCAATAGTAAAGAAAATAATTTTCTTTTAATGATACCTGATATAGACAAATTTAGAAAGCTCACAGAAAGCCGATCTGCAAAATCCTTGAATTTCATGAAGTTTCAAGGGAGACAATGCCATCTGAGCCAGGAGTGGGTGGTTAGTGGCAGGATGAAGCACTACCTTCTGCTAACCTAAAAAAAGCAATAATTGCTCAGCTCTATCTAACAAACAGACCTGAATATGAAAACTGCCACAATAGTTCAGTCCAGCAAGGCATCAGTGGAGTTAATGCATTTCAGTTGCATAAACTGCAAATATATATAACATGGCATGTATAGAAAGGCCACTGAATCTTTAAAGGGAAACAGGCAGAGCTAATAGGTTTCTTTGAATATAAACATCAGTATATATTTTTGTGACTCAACTCAGCATATTCTATATGGGTTGTAATTTTAAAATTAGTGGTTGAAGGGAGAGATAAGCACCATCAATAAATTAAACTGTAACCCAGCGGTTTAGTCATGAAAGGTTAAAATAAACTTGCTTGATTGATTATGAATTTTAAACAGTTTTTCTTCAATGTAATCAGTGCTCTACCAATGTCATTGCTCATTAAAGAAAAGATTTTCATTCCAACATTTGATTGAGGATGTTTTTTCTCATTTGCATTTTGCTTTCTACCGAGTAAGCATCTTGCCTTCAGAATTATTAGATTTTTTCCCCCCTTGTCTGTCCATAAAAGCCGTAAAGTGGGATGGAGCAGTGATTTAGAGGGATACTACATAAAGATTGAATGAAGATATTGACTACAGGCCCTAATGCAAACAGGACTGTCTGATGGACTGCCTCTGACAGGATGATGGAAGGGAGCCTTGTGGCCTACTTAGCTGCCCTTCTAATTGGCCTTTATGAATATTTAATGAAATCAAGATGAAATTCAATCAGAGCTTTTACCTGCTGAATCTTAGGGAAAAAAGCGGGATATTATTAGATTTTCCTAGCCCTCGTATACAATAAAACTGTACTGAAATCTCTGTGTCTTAGTCAGGTGGCTGAGATATGCTTTTTATCCAGGGACTTGGTTTCTTCCAAAGGAATTAACCTTTTTACCACAAAAAGCAGCACGATTTTCCATTTGCATGCATCACTGGTGTTTTATTACTGGCATAGTATAATGTTGAAGCCATGAACACGCAACAGCTATTTCCCTTTGAAAACATACCCTTAGCAAATTCTTAGTCTATGCCAATTTGAAGCCTTTTAGGGAACTTTGAGGTCATATAATAGTTTCAGAACTACATAATGCTGTAGCCTAATATTTTGTGCCACATTGGTTGATTTATGAGAGAGAATTTGCACGATCTCATTTCTCAAACATAATCTAGGTTGCATCAATAACATTAAATTATAGCAATGAGGTATAAAACAGTCTGACAGGCTCCTGCTGTAGTACACCCTTACATTCATTTAAATGTAGATTTTGTTTTTCTGAGTAGAATGCCAGAAAAGCTTTTCATAGCAGCACAATGGACAGATTAATCTATAAATGGTAAATTCAACAGTGAAGGAGGTTTTCCCCATTTTTAGTTTCGTGAATTTTATCTTTCTCCCCCAAGATAAGCTGTTTATTCACAGTATGTTGCTTTTATGCATTTTCAGTATCATTTTTTTGGACAGAAAGGAGTTTGGTACTTAGAGATAAACACAGCATGTTAATACTAAGCAGTGCATGAGTAAAACCTTACAGATGTGGCTAAATAAGAACATTTTTCAGTATCATTATTTAAAGGCTTGCAGTCTCTAAATAAAAGTCATTTTGTGGACATCAGGAGTGCTCCCTTGGGTCACTAATGCTGATGTCACCAAATACAAAACACATACTTGAAAAACAGACAGGTGCAGGTGCATGGATGAATGGATACCTGGCTTCCCTCAGTTTGCAGGTATTCGTAACTCTCCCTGAACACATTATACAAATGGTAAAGTTTTTAGGATTATTTTTACAGGGCTGTGGATGAGGACAGTGTGGTAAGCTCACAGGTTCTGTGAGAAGCTTCTAGCATGGTGCTTTTACATCCATGTGACTGGGCAAATATCAGGAATAATAGTAAATAATGGAATAACATTAATTGTGGGGGAGACCACAGGCCTATGCATTCCAGCTTCTTGCTCCAGCAGTGGTCAGCAGTCAGGGAAAGGTTACCAGAGTGGATTCCTGATCCTACTGAACTTCCACCACTGATCACTGTTCCAGTGTGCCCCATGGGTCAGGGGTTCTTGGGGCCCTCACAGGAGCTACAAATAGTCAGAACATTAAATAACTAGGGAAAAAGCGAGTGATGGGTGTTACAGGGACACTGAGCAGAGGGGCAGCACTGGTGTTTCTCTAGGAATCTCCCTGAGCTGCAGCTGGGGGTGCAAACCCTGACTCTGGCTTGGCTCCGGTGACCTGGGCTGACACCAAACGTGCCTGGCCACAAGGGAGCAGCTGCACAAGCACGAGGGAAACAGAGATGTGCCAGCACTTTCCTGCTCAGCTCTCACACTTATACCTACTTGATCTTCTAATTGCGTTTTTTCTTCTCCCCTTCAGTGGTGTGTGAGCTCTGAATGTTGGGAGTTGGGAATTCATAGGCAGGATCTGAATTCACAGAGAAAAGCAGCTCTCCCCAAAGCCCCATTCCTTCAGGTAGCTCTTTACCCAGGGGACAGTCATCTAGTGTAAACAGCAGCCTACACCCTGATGACTAAAACCATCTTAGAAGCAAGCTAAATGAAGTTATATCAGCATATTTTGCTTTCTGAGCCTTCTCAGTGTATACAAAAAATTGAAGGATGGATAAGAGGTTGAATGCTTATGCATGTATCTGCATGCATGAATGCTGAGCTAAGGAAAATAAACTTGACAGTCTTTCAGAGGCTAAAGACTTTGTATAAAGGCAAGTACAGAACTGGCAATCAGAGTATAAGACTCTCCACATCAGCCTTAATTTGGATTTATGTCAACTGTACACATGGATGAGATATTTCTGCCCACTGGTAAGAGTAATGTATTCTTGCATCTTATTGTCTAAAGTCTTTTTTTAATCTCTCCATATAGAAGGTGTAGGCAGCAATTATCTTTTCAAACATCTGAGAAGAGAGAATTCACCAGGCACAGCACCTTCTGCAGTGTTTTTCAGTAACCACTCAAATTATTTTGTGAAGCTTTGTTTAAATGGACTGTGAATATTCATGTCACAGATTTGCTTTCAGTAGATTGAACACATCAGTTTGCCTTCAGATCAAACAGATATGCAGTGGATTTCCACACAGAGATTGGATTGCTTATTTAAACACAAGTTTTAGTGGTGATAATTAAAGAGAAAATAGGGTTTTGCACAAAGATGGTCAAAACAAAGTAAATTTTGATGCATACACAGAGCAGTGCTTAGAAAGAGAAGTCTGCTTGCTTTCTCAGAAACAAGACACCAGGAGCCTTTGGACCATGAAAGCCATGACAATGAATGATAATTTTTTGAATGTTTCAGAACTGCCTCTGTTGAATTCAAAATACACATTCCTTTGTAACATCTCACTAGTCTGATATATTGGACTTTCATCCAACTTTCACTCTTTTTTGATCCCCTGGCAGTGACCTCAGCAGCACTAAGGCAGGATATAATTTACCAAGTGAATTATATGGTCTGAGTCTGATAATTAAGTTTATGTCCAAGTCAAATTCAGCTTTTTACAGGGACTGTATTCCTTCGTGATGTTGATCAGAAATGCAACCAGATGCTTTAGATTTGGGGAGGATTGCTGGCAGTACTGGAAGTGGCATGAAGGTGCTAAAGTACATCAGTATATCCCAAAAAGTCTGAGATGAGTGAAGTGTGTCCTTCTTTAGGCTTAACAGGGTTCAAATAGAAAATTAATTTGTGATGTATTTCTATGTATTTCTTTTCCTGTTACTTTCTAGCAGAAACTTCAGGTACTTGAGGAAACAGTGGTATCTAGAAATGAATCTTTTCACCCAGGGCAGAAGTTCAAGTTGCTAATTATTTTGTGGCTAGTTACCAGTGTGTGAACAGGCAATATAAATCGGAAGAGGCCATTAACTGTTGTTATATTATATGTGCATACAGATAATAAATGCCTCATCCTTCCAAAGTTAATGTGCCTTTTTTCTCTGTTGAAGAAGTCTTTGTTCCTTTATTTACAAAACTGAGAAGTGAGTAGTGTCAACTTCTTAGCTATTGGAGCTGAGATAGAGCCTCCTGGGATCTGCTCCCAGCTGTGTCACTGATTCTCTCTGTCACCTCATGTAAATCACTCTTACCTCACCCCAACCATTTGTAAAAGAGTGACCACACCAAATCAGATGAAAGAGCAACTTCATCCTGTAACCAGCAATGAGCTGTAACAAACACATCATTGAGAGTCCCTAAAGTGGACAGCCATGGAATTACATATTATGGCCTGATTTCTTCTTAAAATACCAGAAAATTATTAAGTCTTATTCTAAGCAAAGAGCTAATTCCTTTACTTGTTTCTACCCAAAAGTACCCCTGAATATTCTCATTAGATGTACAGAAATCAAGTAATTCTTAAATCATACTAAATCTTTCTTTTCTGGTTCGTGCTAGAGCGTTTCAGAGATTAGCTATGCACATTGTAAGAATTATTAATATAATGTTTCAAATGTTCAGCCCTTCCATTTCATTGAACTGTCCTTGTCTCCTGCCACTTAATAGTGGTAAATGTCAGTCAGATTAATTCTTTTACACCATTACTTACTGTCTGTAATGGTTTTTTCCTTCTAAATGAGGAGGCCCCAGCCTTTGCTGTATGCTCTGAGCTGTGTGCCCACAACACTTATTTCATCTGTTTCAAAGTGTTAACACTCTTTGAGATACAGTGACCAGAATGTAATGCAGCAGGTAAAGAAATATTTTTAAGGTCTGGAGTACTAATGCTGTCTGATAATCAAGTCCAATCTTCATGCTTTACTGAACTGCTGTGCAGTTCACTCCATGTAATACATTTTCAGATCATTTGAGGATAGATACTACCCAGAAGCAAAGGACTGTGAGAGTATTATCTGGTGTTTTGTATGTCCAAGAAGTGAATTCCATTTCCTGGATCAGACAGAAATGAAACCAATATCCCAGCCACTGTATTATCTATATACAAATTCAGAATGCTCTGATCTCTCACCCTAAGAACATGACACAAGGTCTTTCCTTAACTGTTGTGGTATTAAGTTGATTAAAGATATTTTATCTAAGACTATCTCTGGACTCCAAAGCTCAGAAGTTAGAGCTTTTGCCCAATTTCATTTACTTTAATCCTGCTGTTCCAATAGAACTTCAGCAGAGGGTCTTCTCTTTCTCACATTTTGCAGAAAATAGAGCTGAGCTGTAAAACAGCATTTTATCCCAGCAATTCAACCCCAGTCCAATTTGTTTGATTCCAGTCAGAATTGCATTGAACAGTGATCAGCAAACATTTCTAAAAACCAAGCAGTAAGCAGAAAATACAGCATGAAGCCTATAAAGAGGATTTTTTTTCCCTGGGCATTGGATCAGAGATTTTTATAGAATTTAACATTGTGGGTAAGTTCTTCACCTACACCTTTCTTCAGCAAATGAGGAGTGAAAGAAAAGGTATGACAACTGCACAAATGGAGCTGATCAAGTTGAAGAATTATCACAACAGTCTGAGAACTGAAGTGAAACACAGTTTGAAATGAGATATGAGACCTTCAGCTGGTATAAATCAGCTAATGCTATAACACCTGAAGAATTGGCCAAACATCCTTGGACTAGGATAGGATAAAAAATTTTGTGCAGAATTTTGAGCAAACTGGATTTCTTCACAGAAGGTATTATTATGAAAAGGTCAATTAAAGGGGAGGAGTGACATGTCAATATTTATAATGTAATATAATATAATATAAAAAATATAAATTAATCCCAGAATATAGGCTATAACAGTTTAATTGGTATGAATCTAAGAAGTGGGATGCATTTCAACTAGCATGCATATGAAAAACAATTACACAGATGCATGTACATTACTGCATTGCAAGGCAGTAAATGAAAACCTTAAATTGATACTAAATAGCTACAATTCTTCCCCCACCCCCTTTTTTCTTCTTGTTCTTATTTTTGGGTGGTTTTTTTTTGTTGTTTTTTTTTTTTGTTTGTTTATGTTTTTGTTTTTGTCAGGAATAATGACTATGTTTATGTCCCAAAGGAAGGCAAATATGTGTTAGTCAGACTGCTGGTTCAGGACTGAAGCCTATGACAGTATTTTTAATAAAATACAGAGTATTTAATATCCGCTTTTTTTTTGTGTCTGCACAACTTATAATTATTGCCAGCAGGCAAAAAAAAAAAAAAAGGAACAGTAAGGGAAAAGAAAACAGTGAAAAAAATCTTTCCTGACTGCTAAAAAATGGTTTGAAAAGATAGGCAGGACATATTAGAGACAGTGCTTGCATGCAGGTGACAAGTGAATTGCACATGTACTGTCAGACAGTTAAACCTTGAAAAAGTCTTACTAAATCAGCATTACCTCACAGGAGATGGAGCATTTGTAAGATCAAAAACCAAAACCAGTTTCAGCCTGCAGGCCCCTTTGGAGCCTGGACTGTGCAATTACAGGTGCTGCAGATGGTGAGAAGCTGAAGGCACTATTTATTTTTTGGTGGCAGACCAAAAGTACTCACATGGATTAAAAAAAAAAAAAAAGTGCTTCTTATTTGCTTTGGTCTCTGTGTGCCCTCCACAGCACATTCTGTGGTTGCTCAGAAATGGACAGGTTTTCAGAAAACAGACTCCAGGTTCAAGGGCCAAATTCTCTGTTGGCACAACTCCACCAACACTAATGGTGTTAAGCCAGCAGAAAATCTGGCTCCAAATGTTGTCTGATCAAGTGGTCTGTCCATAGACTCCAAGAAGCCCAGAAATTTTCAGCATGGTTTAACTCAGGGTAGCTAGGATGGAGTATGGGCTGTGGTTCTCATTGTGTAATGAAGGTTGGAGATGCTGCAGGGTATGGAGTAGAAACACATTTATCCGTGTTACTAACCATTCCCTGTTGGAGAATTTGGCTCAAATTTGTAGGAGCTATGGAGTCAGGAGTTTAGTAGCCAAATGCTATTTCTATTCCCTTAAAATCTACCCCAGAAAATCCCACTCCCAGGAGCTCCTTATTGCACTGCACTGTGGAAGTCTCTTCACACGACATTCCCAGTTAGTCAAAACCAAGGCACCCACTGAGGGTGAAGAATAAGCAGGAGTGGCCTCTCCATTTCAGGTTATATTGCCATTTATTTCAGAAATGCTGCTTCACTTTTTTCAGGGTTTTTAAGGAAAATGCTTGTTGGCTCTCAATACTGATAGATGATTCAACAATTGGTATTTGTCACTTCAGTATGCATTTTGTTTCCTTTCAGAGAGGTTTAATGAGATGGGTTAGCTTCTGTTTTAATTTGATGATTATAAAATGTACTTCTTACATAATTAAAATAGGAATTGACAAATATATTAAAAAATGGCCATTTACAGATCTATAGACAGTATCTGGGACCAGTTTAATTGGCTGGCAGTGCCTGTTTTAGTTTGCTGGGTACAAATGGATGTGAACCTCCTTAATGTAGAGTAAACAAGTCATCCAATATAACTGACATTGGATATTTACTTGGAGAGACATTCTGATTTCAAAATTATTCTCAACAAATACAGTTGTTTCCAGATAATTGAGACTGCAAGTTGCCACCCATACTGTTTATTTTGTTCTGCCTACAAGTTCCTCATTAAAGAATGTTGCCTATATAGATTGATAACCTTGTCCCAGACCTTTTAGAGAAATCCTGCTTCCTTTCCTGGCTTCAGTGCTGTCCAGCTTTTCAGTTCTAGCTCCCATTTCTGTGAAATCTCTGAGCTCAGTTTTCATAGAAGCAGAATAAAGATTATTTTTTTTTTGGTTGTTTAACGTTTTGTTTTGTTTTTAGTTTTGGGGTTTTTTTACTGCTACAGCCACAGGCTTAGAACATAATTTATGGAAGCATTGGTAACCCTCTCTCCAAGTAAAAGCAGGCACTGCTTCCCTCACAGTGTTCATACTGATGTGGGCATAAACTCCAAAGGCTCTTTACTAGAAGGACTGATGTGAGAAAAGAAAACTCAGTGGTTTTCACAAGCAAGCCAGAGCTGGAATGCTCCCAACAAATGCTTTCACTGGCACTGGTGCCCCATAAACACTGAATTCGTTTTCTCATACCAGGCTATTTATGATTCTCATGTGAGGCATGACAGCCATTCATCTTTCTCACAGGACAAGCAAACAGGGCAGGACCAGCACTAACACTGAGCATGTTGTTAGCATTACTCAGAAGTAGATTTATTGGCATTGTATCTTTCAAAGTAACAGGAGGTAGCTCAAAGCCCTCCTCTACAGCAGCTGCTTAATAAAACTACTCTGCTCTAGTTGCTTTCATATTTTAATCCCAAATCAACCACAGTAGGGTGAAAGAGGAGAAGCAGCACTACAGGGAATACAGAGTTGCATGGACAGCAATGAGATGGAGAGCTGATTTGATACCTTTCAGCTACAGCCAATTTTGTTGGCACTCTGTCTAGCACTATAGGGATCCAATTCTGCATTCCCTCCCTCAGCCAAGGCTGCTCTTTATTTCTGAAACATGTCTGTGACTCCAGGAGAACATGCTAATATGTTGTCTTACTGGGGAGAATTATTCTTGTCTATTCTTATCAATTAGAGTTGGATTTCTTCAGGAATAGATGAAGACAAAAAGCCAAAAAAACCACATTTACAGGGTACTGTACTCCATCCTGAGCTTGTTGTTTACAATAGATGAGACTAAAAGTCCTTTGGAGGGACCTGTTTCTCTTATTTTAAGAAAATCCCAGTTGACCAGTTCAGCTTTGATGCATATCCTGTAAAGGTAAGTGGGATGGATCCCACATAGTGTGACTTGACAGACTGCCATTTTCAAAACATGTCTATACAGAGAAAGTTCTCCTGCAAACTTAGTCTTTGAGAGAATATAGATGGTCCAGAAATATGGAAATTCTACTGATTTTGGAGAGTACAAATCCTCAATTTTTATGGTTTCTGTTCAGGTGTTTATCTACCTTTGCTTCCAGCTATACAAATTACAACTAGTTTTGTGCAACCATTTGTATTTTACTGATATCTAGTATCTCTGAGCTTATTTTCCTATGACTTTTTATTTTTAGTATAACCCAGCAGAAGTTAATATCAGTTTCTGCACTAAAGCTCCATGATGGAGATACAGAACTTTTAGGTGAGAATGAAAGAATGTTTTTGCCTGAAATTAGCTGAAACTCCTGTTCAGTACAACACAGTCACTTCATCCTTGGATTTCTTGCAGCGGCTTAATTTGCAAAGAAGTTTCCTCAACCCAGCCATTAGATGGAAAAAAAATTAACATTGTACCTGTCATTGCCCACGAGCTGTTTCCAAGCAGGTTGTTTTCTTCATATACAAATGCAAACACAAATAACATCAGGCACACCTAATCCTAGCAGTTGAGCCCATGGTCTGGTTTTGATCAGTTTCTGGAAGCTGAATGTATACCTGTGTATATATATTTGGTTTTATGCTGTGCCTCTCTCCTGGGTCAATCCTGACTGTTCAGTGTGGAGCTGTTTTCTTTTAGCTGCTTTGTGCTTGTTCTTGTGAAAGCAGAGCAACATGTGAGGCTCACATTGAGCATGCATGGACCTGATGACTGGAAGGTTATAGCTCATCCTGTCAGAGTTTGCTCCTCTCTCTTGTTCTCCACTGTGACTGAGTGTTTTTCCCTCAGTGCTGCAGAAGCTTCATGACAGATCCACCTTCATACATCTTTGTCAAAAGTTTTGCTAGTTACTGAGCTTACAAACTTATGCTGTGTTTGTACCACACCTATATTCCAGTAAAATAGCTTGAGTTTTTCCTTTCTTTTGGGGGAAGATTTTCCCTTTTTTTTTTTTAAATCACTAAAAAATTGTTTGTGCAAGATCTGCTTATGCATCTCAACTTTTCTTTTTTCCTGTGCATCCAAGGAGCACAAATGAGCCCCTAACCCCAATGGTGAGTGGGTGCCACACAGCAATTGTTAGGTGCTGGTGCTAATGAATACAGGTATCTGGCACAGGCAGCAGGGCTGGATTTCAAGCTGCTGGAGGTGATGACTTTAGAGGCACAGAAAGAAGATCAGAAATTACAAAAATACCTCCATTCCAGACTGTTGGGAAGGGCTCTTGTTTCTTTCATGCCTAATTCAAAGAATTTACCCTGTTGGATGTGTGGCAATGTTTGTATCAAGAGTTCTTCCTGTTCCTTCAGGAGTTTCAATCCCTTACATTCCTTCAGATGTGTTCTTCAAGCTTTGTCTTCTCAAATACCTGAAGTTAATTGGATTTCAGAGAATAAACAGAACAAAATGTTCAACCCTTAACCTCCATTCGTTTTGTTATCTCTCACAGAAGTTCTGTCCATTAATGCTCACTGGCTTTCTGGTTCAGAAAATCATCCTTCTAGAATGCTATTATTTACAAGGTTATATTTAGTACCATTTGAAATTCATCTGACTTGTTTTGCTTGTTAGTTCTGCTTATGTAATGTGGTTTAAGTATTTCAAAATTCCTTTCTCTATTTTTAGATTTTTTTATTCTATAACATCTCTTGCTAAAGGGACTTAAACTAGAAATGGAAGTTTCTGCCTCCTTTCTTTACTACTGTGTTGAGAATCTTCCTACAAAGATTAAGTTTAAAATACCTAATCCAGAAAGAAGCATCAGCAGCTGGATGGCTCAGGGAAGTAGCTGTCCTCATGTGCCTTCCAGTCTTGACAAACTTTAGGGTGAAATTAATTTCATCTGATGATAAACCTTAGTTAAGATCTTGTTTGAGCCAATTTGGGCTCTTTCTAAATTGCTGGTGTATGCAAGGAAACTCTAAGAGATGATTCACTCTCCCCTAAGATATTTATCCAAGATAAGTAAAAAGATTCATCCTATAGAAGGGATTTTATCCATCCATTGATATTAAAGACACAAGATAACTAACTTACATTAATGATTAGTTTCTAAATATCCAAGGCTGTGAACTTCAGTCAGTCCTAGGACACATGGAACATTCACATACAATACTACAAAAGTTGCTCACAATGCAAATGTGTGCACCATTATGCAAATCAGTGCACCAGATTGTTTCTGAGCAAGAAATACAGCTAAGCTTCACTTGGGCTGCCTCAATAATACCAAGTTTTCAGTGGCTTTGGCATGGCAGCAACTTTTGAGGGAGAAGTTCAAGATGTACCTTATCCCAATCTCAGGAACTTTGGTCTCCAGTGGACATTTTTCACTTGCTGAGCATAGTTTTCCACACGTGTAGAATTCACCGTAAAATGAACAGAAAAAAAAGGAAAATAAAAAAGTTTTGATTCCTGAACAATGCTGAAAAATCTTGCCACTTGTGTGCCAAGCCTGAGTGTGGTGCTGAGGCATCTTGAGAGGCTGATCAGCTCAGGATGGCTGCAGTGCTGGTGGGGGCCCCAGTGCTCTCAACTGCCCCAAATTGTCTTTCTTGGCACTGCTGAAAATGGAGCTAAAAGTGAGCCCCTACAAATGCTGTCAGTGCAGCAGTTCAGCTGGACTCCAGTTCCAACAGTGGCTGGATTCATAATTTTCTGTTTCTGTTCTGAAATTACTTGTAGTTTGCAATCTAGAGGTACAAATTTTGAGACTTCATGGGCCTTGCTTTTCTGAAGATGCAGATCTAGAACTATTTATGTCAAGAGAATATTTCTTCTGCAGTCTTTAAAGAAGTATAAGGACAATTTATAAAATGTTTATTAAAAGTAGGTGCTTTTTTTTCCCTTTTCATGCCCAAGAAAATCCTTATTGTTCAATCTCTTTGAGTAAGTATTTTAAAAATAGCCTGGTTGTAATATATTCAATGTGTACTTGGGATCAAATGCAATTTCTTCTTGGAGATTTATATGTAATTATTTTATCCAGACTCCTTCCCCCTTTAGCAATCTTAACGGTGCCCAAGGTTACTTTAGACCAACATTGATAAAATTCATTCTCTGATTAAAAAATAGTCTGATATCAAAACTCTATGTACACTGTAGAATTCCATTGTTATAGAGTCCTTATTGTCTTGGGTTCATAGGCTGCAGTCTTTGGAATATTGTATTATTATACAGCTTTCTGTATTCTCTTTCCCTCTCTGCATTTTAAAGAGTGTTCATAAACCATCATTTTATTGATGCCATTTGAATACCAAAAAATTTGCAAATTCTTCTAAAAGCAGTGGATACCAGGAATTCCTCTGAGGTATTGCTCAGAGATTTCCTTTAAGGTTCCCTGGTTGTTAGCAAAGGAAAAAAAGACAAACCACAAACCCCTAGTATTTTAGAATTGTCTCTCCTTTAAAACACTTAAAAATATCCTTCTATCTGTTCTTGCCATTATATTTATTAATAAAATCATATAATGTCTAGAACAGGTGAAGCACAATATGAGGTTAATTGCTTTAGATGGTAAACTAGTAACTTGCTGAAGATTACACAAGAAGTTTATGGCAAAACCAATAACAGATAACTGATATTTTAGACATGGTATCATCTACTGCTGATATAATGAGCCCAAAGTGTCCTGTGAGAGGAGGATATTGTTCTGCAGTGAGAAGAAAGGAAAAGCAAGGACTCTTTCTGCCGTTTTCTGTCACTAAATCAGGATTCTATTCAAGCTGCATTGTTATTAAATTTTAATGAAACTAATTATTAAAAATATTTTAATTTTTTTTTTCTTGGAATTTAATGAATCATCACTTAACCAGTCCAACCCACAAAAGAACAACCACTTTTTTAACAATGTTGGGAAGGAAGCAGTCAAATGATATTACAGATTTAAAGTAAAGGATTGAAATTGCAGGTCTGGAATTTTAGCAGACTTCAGCACCACTGATACATTTACTGGGATTTAATATGTGAGCACACTAGAGACAGAATGTGCAAAGTAATTCTGTTCCAGAGAAAAGGACCAAACAAAAATTATCAAAACGTTGAATTTCTTAAATGGCCAGTGTGTGCTGAGCTCCCTGTTGAATGGATGAAGTAGGTCATTAAAAAACTCCCTTCCTACAACATACCCAGGGAACTGAAAACTTGCATCAAAGTGTTTGGTTGTCACTGAACAGATCCACGGAGGGGGAGTTAAATGTTGAATGCATTGAGAAAGGGACTGGATGCTCCCACAGCAGTGCAGTGCTGCCAGCTGGGCCAGTCACAGCATCTCTGGCTGTGCAGTAGGGTCTTCCCAAGCCCTTGGGACCAAAGCTCTTTCTAGGAAATGAGGAGGATGGCAGGAAGAAGAGGGTGCTGGAAAAACACTGAAAGCAATTTCTAGCAGGCAGAGGGGCTGAGGAAAGCAAGCAGCTATTGTTAGAGAAAGGAGCAGCCACAGTCAGCAGGAGACTGAGAAGCACTAATCACTGCTAAATCACTGGAAGATGTCCCCACTAAGCAGAATTGCCACCCCTGCTAACCAGCAGCCATTGACATTAAATATTGTGGAGCTGAGCTCGGCTCTCTCAGAGGCATGCTGATTAAAAATGCCCTGATGAAATGGTGTGTACAGTAAGAAGTGGTACTTAGTATTTTGTCTTCATAATGCTTTAAATTACTCTGTATCCCCACAAGGTATTTTGCCATTCTCCATTAAAAATGGGCAACTGAGTTTCAGAAGCACAGAGCTACTGCAGGACTCCACCAAATTAATTTTGGATTTGAGGATGCTCAGATGAAAGGCCCTTAGTTTACACTGTTTGATAGGAAATAGTGAATTCTTTTTCTTTATCATACCTGTTTTCAAACTCTGACAGTCTCTAAGTCAGACTTAATGCTACTTGCTTAACATAGATTAGAAGTTATATAAAAGACCAGAAACTGTTCCTCCCACATCAGTGCGAAATATTATGGTTCATTGTTTTGCCCATGCTGATTTATGATTTCACAGCAGTAGCTCCATAAAGCTCTAGAATGGATTTTCACATCATAAAAGCACACTGTTTTGAAATTCTTTGTGTTTTAGGACAATTTAATGAAGTAGCTAAAAATTATTCCAGACTGAAAATGTTTTCTGCAATCAAGAAAAAAAAAAAATTTTGGTACAATATAGGAAAGCTATTAAGAAAAGAAAAAATCAAAACAGATCATTCCTGATCATAGAATGATGCTTCTGGAAAAAGAGGAGCTCAGTGGGAGAGTTTTCCTTTTTCTTTCCTACTCTCCCAAATGCTTGTGATGTGCCCTGCAGTAATGTCACTTTCTTTGTACATTGTGGAACTTTTAGGGGAAATTGAAAAATAATTAAATAATGCTCTCTTTATTACTGAAGAAGATCACATTTTGATTTTGCCAGGCAAATATTTTGAAATAGTGTGGGCCAGGGTCAGTCCTTTATCCCAGGTATTTTAGGGCTTTTATCTATCATTGCAATATCCAGAAATCTTCTACGTGAACTGAGTGTCTACAGCAATAGCCATAACTTGTTTGAGAGAAATTGAAATTTTCTTAACAACAACAATTCTGCTTGGGCTAAGATGCCAGGATATGGTCTTGTTTTTTCCTTTTATTTTTATTAATATCTTAGATTTGGAGAAGCTAGTGGAGTTCACGTGGGGAAGGGGACATCCAGAGCCTGGTACAAAGCTTCTCCTTTGAATGGTCCAAAAAAAACCCTTCAGACCCAAATGGTCCTAAGAAGGAGCTGTCTCTCTTCAAAGCCATATGTGTTTTGTTTCTCTTGAATCTGTAGAGAGCTCCCTGAGGCTTCAAAAGAGAGACAGGGTAGAGGATAACATCCCTCATCCTCCCCATCTCTTGACTCCTCACAATGTTATAGAGAAGCTGCCTCGGGAAGAGCAGCGCTGGAAATCAATATTTGATCAGATCTCCTTGTGTTTATTGACATAAAAGAATATTTCATAGAATCATTGAGGTTGGAAGGGACCTTGGGAGATCATCTAATGGATGCTTAATGCCAATAAGTGTTTTCTAATCCGATTGGTCCTTCTCCATATACAGGAGAGGTAACTGTGGCTGCAGGCAGGGACAGGGCTGCTGCCAGCCTGTGACAGCAGCTCCCAGTGGTGCTGGGACACAAGCACTGCCTGGCAAGCTCAGCACCCACACTGACACTGGAATAACTGCGTTTGGAGCTCAGTGTCCTGGATTTTACATGATATTCACGTGAGGTGCACAGCAAAATTCTTCTGCCCCAATACTGGGGCTTGTCCTGATGTTTGGCAATGCAGAGAACAATTCCATGTAATGAATCGAGGTGGGATCTGACACTGGAGCCATCATGAGGGAAAAATCTTGGTAAAATGGGCACTAATCTTCTATTATCACATTACCTTAGTAAGGACTCTTTCTCCAGCTCTGGAATTCTTGTGCAGCTGTTGTCAAATTTCATACCCAGTTCAGTACCTGGGCGTCTGAAAAACATATTTTATTCTTGCATAAAACCCTCTTTTCATTACTTATTTATTATTACTAACTGGAGATCCTGTTCCAAGAAAGAGATGCATATGCCCACACCCCCCCCCACCATTCTGCTATTTTGAGAGCTTGTTGATATGCAGCTTGCAGGTGGCTCAGGAGGTGACTCATGTCAGTGTTTCTTCTATCTCTAGAAAAGGCCAGTGGCTTCTAACCAGGTTTTGGCTACATCCCTCACACAGCTGCTCAACCCCATTGCTGCTGCAGTATGACCTGAATTCCAGAGTAACCATTTTATTTATTTATTTTTGTCTTGCAAAACTCAGTCATTACTACTATGCTTCTACTGGGAGTAAAACTCTGTATTTTGAGACAATACAATTTCTAAGCAGGGAAGAGACATAATTATTTTTTTTTATTTTTAGGGACTCATAGTATTTCTTGTGACTGTGTTTATATTTGCTTACAAGTAATAATTATAATAGATTGTAATAGTGCTCCTGTAGCACTTAGTCATATTCTAGGTATATTTCTATAAGTACATTACACATTATTGTCTGAATATATCTTCTCTGCAGTCAAAGCTGCATTGCCAGCTTGGGTAGAAATATCCAATCTTCAAACTTTCTTGAGTACATTGGGGGAGTAGCTAGAGCAGAATGGATCTCAGAATGGGCTGGAAAACTTGCTAATATCAGGATAGCATTTCCTCCAACAGGTTACAAATTATACTGTTCTGATGCTGTTGAGAAGGGGGAATAATTCATCTCCCAGAGCTATCACTGCATATTTGTTATCATGTATTGCTATAGATAGGTGATTTCCATAACCCTATTCATACCCCATGGAGTGGAAAAGAGTTTATCAAGGCATCTGTAATGAATATGTGAATGCTGTGGGGAGGGGTGAGACAGGACAGTGCTGAAAACAAAGGAGAAAAATACAAATACTCTAAGCTTTGGATGGTAAAATGCCAAATGATAACAGAATATTACGTGTTTTGTTACCAGAGGTTTTCTATGAGTTGCTTAATATTGGGGAAAGGAATAGATAAGCACATGTGAGGGAACTAGGATGACAAGAAATAAAGCAGAAAATAAAAAAGAAAAGGTTTGAAGAAGCAGAAAGTTGCTTGAAAACTGATTTTATAAAATATGTATAGACACCTTAAGAGATCAAAATGGCTGTGGAAAGTGAAGCTGCAAATTGGGACCTTTCAGGGAGGTTTTTGGACATGCCCAGATTTTCGTGGCTGTTTTCTCATTGCTATGCCATTGCTCAGGAAAAGGCTGCTGGGTGTCCAGCACTCAGACAGGGCTGCTGTGCTTGCACAGTAAATCCAAAATGTCTGACGAGCACTGCTCTGACTGCAGGGAAATAACTGTACATTACAGCCTGCTTTGGAGGATGGGATTGCTTTTTTTCCAATTCATTGAACAAATGTGTTAAAAGAACTAAAATGCGATGCTTTTCTGTTTTACCAAAACTGCAGGGAAATCACGGGTTTTTTTTCCTCTTTCTAGTCATCAACATATTTTCTTTATTCATGTAACAGTAGGTGTCATTTTTCTTTAATTATGCCCAGCTATCATATGTTGCTTTTATTTGTTGAGGATGTTAGTTTCAGGGAAAATAATTTAGACAGTTCCATTTTTCAGGCAACAATACACTAAATCCTGTGCTTACAAATTGCAATTAGATAAGAATTCTTCTTTCCACAATCAAATGTGGCAGTTTCTTACTGGAAAGTAATGATGAATCAAACTTATAGCGTAAAATGGGAAGATCAAAGCATTCAACGAAAATGTAATGAAGAAAATACACTTTTATGGCTTGGCATTTTAAATGTCCTCTGTTATATATCACCGTGGCAGCACACAATGGTCTAAGTCTTTCTTTAGGAATGAATACAGATTAACACAGCCCCATTTTCTCTGCCAGAATTTCCTTCCTCTGATGATGATATTTCTCTTCCCCCCCCACCTCCCCCCACATACATTCCCCTCTCTTCCCACCCTCAGACCTAAAAGTGTTTTAAACATGCTTAGCCCGTCAACAAAGCCTTTGCTAAAGGTTTTTATAGCCTTTGGTAATGACTTCTAATTTATGTGACTAATTATCCTGGGGTAAATAGAGATGAGGTGCTTTAGGATAAGGCTCGTCTGCATGTCTGCTGGAAGCTTGAATAGTGCATTTTATAAAGATACAAAACTCAGCAACTCGATGAAATTAAGGTTGTGACAAAAGACAGGCAAATTCAAAATGAAGGCAAACACTTCTCTTCCTGAGCTGCTGCAGTTGGGTGCAGGAAAGGCACTGATGGCAGGTACTGAAAGGAAACATCACTCCAGATTCTGGAGGTTATTCTGGTCCATGCTGAAACCTGGACAGATTTTACCCATACTGTTTGTACAGATATATTTTCATACAGAATTGCATCATCATTGCTGTCTTCACCATCCACCTTTCTGCATTTGTGTTGCCTTTAAATCCTTGTGGTTATCCATCTATGCCCACCTCACTCTGGTTCATGCCACAGGATAACAGGCAGTGATGTTTGGAACTGTGTATATACATACAGCAAAGGACAATCTGCACAAAAAACTTAGTCTGACACCTCAACTGCACGATGTTCTCCCAGACAGGACAAACTTATGGTGGTAAGAGAGGGAAAGAACAAAAGAAAGAAAATACTGCAGCCTTTTTGCTGAGCTGAGGGATTCAGATTTCCAAAGAGTTCTTGAATTTAGAGCTTGACCTCCACAACACTATGTACAGTAATGCATAAGTACTTTAGGTAGTTCAGTCTCATTTTTGGCATTGATTTGAGGTGTCAGGCTTCTCAGGATGCTTTTCAGAGCCAGGTCTAGTGCTGCTCCAAGCAGAGGGGCTGGGTTCAGACCTGCCCTGCAGTTTGAGAGCTCTCAGCAGCTCCTGCCCAGCCTCACATTTCACAGCTGTGGTCACTTCTCACCTGCCAGGCTGGGCAATGCTTGGCTGTCTCAGATCATGTGGCCATGCCCTCCATCCTTGCTGGACACCTTGCTGAGCTCCTTGAACCTTCTTAGCCCAGGATGTTAGAAAAGGCCACAATTCCAGGATGTGCAAAATGTAAAAAATACAACTTTTATTTAGGAATGTACCCAAAATGCTGCCTTGCTTGCTGAAATTGCTTTTGGAAACATGATGTCTAACTCTTTTAGGAGCCTACCACGCAGTGCTTAAAACACCCAGAGCTAAGTTGCCCAGAGCAGGGAGAATGACAGATTACTCAATTCCCTTTTCAATTACTTAACCACAGGATCATCATTCTACTTCACTCAAATTGTGGTATATTGATTTCTGTTGTGACTCAAAAGATTTTAATTTTTAATAAAAAGTTAGCATGATATTCTCTTTATGTGTATAAATCCAGAATAATCTGCCTTTTGCAGACAGGGTATTTAAATTGAAAGACCCCCTAATATCTGTCATGTTTATATGGAGCTCTCCCTGAGTTCACATAGCCAGCACCCTCTTCTTTGATTCCCCACAGGACAGCAATAACACAAAAGCCTTTGAGGCCTAGATGAGACAATTATAACATAATGAACTTTTAAATTTCAATAACCCTTACTAAAAGTTGCTAAGAAGCTCCCATTGTAAAAATAGAGTTTCAGAATGTAGGCGATGTACAGAGAAACAAAGGAAAAAGTTATCCAAAGCCTTTCTTACCTTTAAAAAAAAAAAAAAAAAAGTATATATATATATATATATATATATATATATATATATGCACCTATTGAGGTGCAGCACCTTGCACCTTGCCAGTGCAGCCCCCTCAGGACAGAGCCCCTTCCCCAGCCATCAGCAGCTCCTAGAAACTCCAGGCCCAGGTAAAAAACTTCCATGCCAGCAATCCCAATAGCAATAAAAAATCTCGAGATGTTTTTCCATTTGACAGCTTCTGTGGAAAAGCTGCACAGTGAAACTTGGCCTGAGGAAATTTCTTGGGGACCTTCTGTACTTTCTGGCACACTTCCCAGGAAGGGACTAATCAGAAAAAGCCATTTTTCACACTTGTTCTTTGGCCTGTCCTCTGTGACCTATTTTCTTGACTAATCCTGTGATTTTTATCCCAGCCTATGCCAAATTGCTTTTGTTTCTGCCTGCTCCTGGCCAGTCCCATGACTCTTAGCTCCCAGGAAGGTTTTGCTCCCAGCAAAATGAGGAATTTTGGGTGGTTCCTCTTGCTCCAAGTGCTCTTCAGAATCAAGGGACAGTATAAGCAACTCCAAAATTCAAGCGCAGCAGCATTTTTTGGATTGCTAAATGAAGGCTTTTGGGCAGCTGAGGTGTTCCCTGGAAGATAAAACACAATCAGGCCAGGCTGTATGTGATGTGAGTTTTGTACTCCTGAAAGCAAAGAGCCCCTTGTGAAAAGCTTTTTGTGATGGTCTGAGTTTTTATTTTGTTGCCAAAAGAGGGAGCCCTCACAGAATTCTCTCTGCTCCAGCAATAGTTTTGCTTTTGGGAACTGCTCTTTAATAAAGCTCTGAATTTTGTTTTTCTTACAAAATTTGAGGCCTTTTAGGTTTAGAATAAGTTTATGGCACAGATAATGTGAGCTGTGAGTTTTGTCCTCTTAGGTTTCTATGACCTCAGAGTACAAAGAGAGAAAATAAGCTTTTCATTTTCAGAATTATTCAGCTGGTTATCATTAAGTGCACAATGCAGCTTCATTAAATACCATATTTTAGCATTCCAGTGTTAGAAATAACAATCCTGCTAAACTGGACAATGCTTGCTAGGCACAGCACTTGTTTTAAATGATTTTGTGTGTTGCAATTTGTGTTTCACATTGCCTTCTGTTTATGTGAGCTGGAATTGTCAAAACCAGTACCTGATTCACCTCTTGGCCACCCCAGAATGATGTTTTTATTCTGAAATACTGAATTAATTCTGAAATTCTGAATGTTTTTGGACAGGTGAGGAGGATCTCTCCAGTCTGCCTGAAGATACAAAATGTAAATTACTGCTGGGTTTATTTGTAATCACTTGTAGAATGTAATCCAATACATTTTGGAGGGGTTTTAAGAATTATGCAACTTGCTACTGATTTTTACCCATGGATTAGGTTCAAAGCAGAAAGAGAATATACTGGCACTTTTATTAGTGTTTACCTGCAGAGGGAAAGCCTTTGTCTTGAGTTCTGTAAGAGACTGCAACAACAAATAATAAGTTTACCATAGAGACTCAGTGAGTGTTGATTCATGGTTCACCCTTACCTCCTTCTGAGCTTGAACTGGTTAAAGGAAACTCTGGCATAAGAAACTGCAAGTATTTTAGCTGATTTCTGCCATCTTTTCTGAACTGGTACTGTTCCCTAGACTAGTTCCCATCTGAAGAATTTATTTTCAATGTAATGGTTCCTCTGGCTCTGTGGCTCCAGTGGCCCATTTGGTATCTCTCTGTTTTGCACAGCAGCTCTCTCTCCCTTTGGGATATAGTCTGACAGTCCAGCCTCTCTAATCTCCCCCAAATCAAAGCAAAACTTGCAAAGCAAAGCAAATAGTTAGCCAACAGGATTTTAAAAAAATACTTTTATTTATGATTTGAGATGTTTTGCCTTGCTATTCTTTTTTTTTTTATGCAAAATCAGAGGCTCCAATCTGATCTGTTTAGTGAGATTTTGATGCTTAAAATCATTCTGAAAAATACATTATTGCCTAAAAATTATTTGGGTGTCTAATTCACTCTGAGGTCAGTCGTTGAAAAATGTTACATCCATTCTCTTAACAAGATCTGGAGTGTGATATAGCAGGATGATTAAATCAGAGCAAAATCCCATTTTAAATGCATATTTCTGATTTGTTGTTAATCAATATTGTGTAAGGGTTGCTGTGGGATTATTGTACCCTAATGGTGGTGAGACTCAGAATAAGTGCAAGGAGTAGATTGGCTGAGATAGGAAGGATCACATTTAGATGATCACTTCTTTTTCTCTTTTCCATTATGTTCTTTTTGTTGTTTTGAACACTATTAGCATTCCCAGTGCACAGAAACACAGGGGAGACTTAGGGCAGCAGATAAGTTGATTGCAATCAAATTACATGATAAAACAGAAAAATAAACCCAGGAACAATTTTAGGCATTTTATTTAAAAAAAAGAACACTCAGAGTTAAGACTGAAATGGCCAAAATGGGTGTTTCTGACATTTTATGGATGTTCTGCATAGGTAGTGTGCCTCCAAATATTGGATGCTCTGATATACCATATGTGCTGCAATTCCTAAGCAATACAGCAGATGTTTTAGGTGATCAATTCAGAACTCACTGGCTTTGTTTAGCTCTCCTCATTCCCAATTTTATATGATGTGAATGTGCCTGTCATCATAAGCAGAGGAACAGTTCCATATTTAAAAATCCGTGCATAATTCAAAGTTGACACAGTAGAAATACTAAAACACTCTCCAACCTAGAAAATCTCATGTTCCTCAGAGTCCAAAACACATAGGTAGGGAAAGCCATGGCCAGCAAAAATTAGCTTTGTGTGGCTTGAATCAGAACTTAACCATTCTTTTGAGTTTAGGTTTATTGTACGAGGCAGATGAAAGCTGACAGTTCTGATTTCTTTGCTGATCAGAGGGCTGGGGGAGCTGCTTTGTTTGCTTATTTGGTTTTAAGAAAAATTTCATCTTGTTTCTTTGTAATCTGCTCCAAAGCCATCTTCCTAATGACACCTTTTTTATCTTCAGTTCTCTTAACACTTTCTCCTCCTCTGGTCCTTGCTTTGCCAATTCCTTGTATGCAAAGTGCCTTTTCTGCCCTAAGATCAGTTTCTCTTTCTTTTTCTTTTTTCTTTTTTTTTTTTTTTTTCCACGGAGCTTTTTAACAGTAATCCCCAATGATTTTACTTAGTTTTCCGCTCATGTGGGCTGGAAATCTATTCAGGCTTCATTAAAAAGCTCATTTGAAAATACTGATTCTATTGTATTGTCTGAACAGTTCAGTTTATTTATTTGGGGATATAAAATACCTGAACTCTCTTTTTTCTTTTTTCTTTTTTCTTTTTTTTTTTTTTTTTTTCAGTTGTAAATTAGCACATACATATTTCTGGTGGCTGAAATAGCAGAGAGACTTTCTTTTGCAGTGGTCTGTGGGCAATAAACTTTTCTCTGGGGAGGCTGGGACTGGAGAGGGCAAAGCTGAGCTGGGCTCCTGCATCTCCTCTGTTACTCAAACCTGCAGGACTGTGGCAAGGGGAGCCACATTTCAGCAGGAAAAATGTTCTCTGTCTTCAGTGCCCAAAAGAAAAATTTAAGCTCACTGAAAACAAGAATGAATCTGACACCTAATTTTGCCACTATAAATTGGAACATTTACATTTGTGTTGGTCTTTCAAAAAGAAAAAAAAAAAACAAAACCAAAAAAGAAAAACAAAAAAATCCCTCTGAAATATTGCTGTCTGACACAATGGAGTTCAAGCTAAGAACAAAGATAAATTTTCCTGGCATTTTCACCTGTGGAAACTTTGTTCACCTTTCCTGCAACTGTGAAATTGATTTGAAATGATGGACTGATGCTTCCTCCTGAGTTATTCCTGACATTCCACAGCTTTTTTGCTAACTGAAAAATAGGTGCTCTTTGGGGAAGCAGATTGCTTTTCATAACAGTGTGTAAATGTTTTTGTAAACATCCAGATAATTAATTTTTAAGGTTAATGCTCAATGGATGTTTGGAAACCTCTTGGATTTCTTCTAAAAACGGAAGAATGTAAATGAGGGCCATGGCAGCAATTAAAATACATAACTATCTATTTCTGAAAAAAATGGAAACTTCAGAGTGAGTCACAAATCACAGCTAAACATCCACATTTCACATTACTCAGAGAAACATATTTTCTGTGCAGCCAAAAGGACAACTGCTTTGCAGTATCTCATGACAGAGTTACCACATCCTTGTTAAATATTTGTTACACGTGAGCAAATCTCAGCCTCAGTCTTGTGGGATCTGGTTCTGAGGGGCAGGATCTGCCCTCAGTGCTTGTCTCACCAGGGGCAGCTGGGGAAACTCAGCCAGACTGAACCCTGAAGCCTCTCCACATTTGTGACACAAAAAATGAGCAGTTTCATGTTAAAATTGGTTAATAGGGCATTTGGTTCCCTTCTCTCTTCCCCTAGGTCCTGGTGCTCAAAGTAGTCCCCAGTTTGCCAGACTTTTCACAAGTGTGTGCTCTGGGTTTTTTAACCATTAGATATACATCAGGTAGCAGGTGTCAGTGAATTGCTTATAGAACAACTGTAAAAGAGAGATAATTTGAACCACTTAGCAATGAGGCTAATGAAATGAGGATTTCAGACCTCTTATCTCTGTTCGGCTGACAGGACAAATGTTGTCCCCTATTTTATTAGTCAGAATAAACTGACATGGACTGAGGAGAGGAGCAAACTTGTAATATCTGGATGGCCTCATTTTCTAAGATGAGATGGATGGTCTCCATTTGAGGCTGCTTTCAGGCAAACTAACTCAGCTCGGTGATTTTGATGAACCAAACTTTTATTTTCTCCTTTAATGTAACATAACATATTATTTATAACATATATAACTCTCTTCAACTGCTGTAAGTGAAAATTCCCCTGCAATGATTTTCACAGTTTAAAGAACCTGGGTGAAGGATTTGGGTTTAAATTGCCAAATTTAAAAACTAAAATAAATCTGTCCCAGTTGAGATGTATAGAGTCAAATGCTGCCTTGGCTCCAGTAGCCTCCCTTTGACTTTTTTAATTGCAATTCTAGAGACACCACCCATTGATTAAACGTGGATTACACCAGGTAGTGTACAAAGGCAGAGTGACCCTGGGAGTGGCTGTAGGGAGTCCCAGAGCTGCCCTGGTAGTCCTGAGGAATTCTGATAGCAGTTGCAGCCTGAATGTTCTTTGTTCCACAAGTTCAGTGGCTCCAGATACTCAGCTGCAGGAATTAGTAATGATTTTGGCACATTTCATAGGGAAGTACAACGACATTACTTCAAAAAAAAAAAAAAAAAAGAGAAAGTGATGGGTCTGTTTGGAAAGTCAAATTGTTCCTTTTACCTTCAGAAGAGCCCACGCTCATTTGTGCCATTTGACTTCTCCAGACAGTGCTGTCATGGGCTGTAATTAAATAGGCAGGTTTTGGAGAATAAAGATTGGGATGCTCTGATTCATTTGTTGAAGTGAATATGACAAGCAGTGGTCTGGTTTTGAAAAAAAAATAATTTTGAGCAATAGAAAAACAAACTCACTGCCATGGATTGTGAAAGGAAACAGACTCAAACTGAAATTAGATGAAAAGCTTGAAATTAGATGAGACCAAAATAGTTGGACATATAAATTTATATATTTGTCCATACATAATAGATCCTAATTTGGCTTTTTGCTGCAATTTTTATCATGTTGCCTTGAGTTATATGCAGTGATTAAGAAACATTACACAATATGTGGGGGTTGGGGAGGGATTTTCAACAATCCTCCTAGTTTAAATGTGAAAACACAGTTATTCCCCCTTCCCTCCTGCCTGTCCCTATTGCAGACAAGTCTTTGGCTGTGGTGATGCCTGAACAAAGCTTGGAGGGCTGGAGTCAGTCACTCTTCCAGTGAAAAATTCTCATGTTTCAGAAATTTTCCCAACATTTTCAGAATCCTAGGTGTTTGGGGTTTTTTTCCCCTCTTCTCCTAGAATTCCATTTTTTCACACACCAATAATGTCTTTGAATCCAAGCCATTCTTCTCCCCACCAGTGTCATGGCTCTATTCTGGCATGAAGACAATTTATTAAACTTAGTATTAGTTGATGTGGAGAGAATAGAAAACTGCTACTAAACTACTAACTGGTAGCTAAGCTGCTTAGGTCAGACATGAATTTTGGAACTTAAGACCTAATTTGAATAAATATTTATTTAGGTATAGATAGCAAAAGAATGTTTGGGAGAAATGATTTGTGGGTTCAGAGCTCAGTTTCAAGGTCCAGATGGGCCAGAGCAGGGACATGAACCCCTGGATTTGTGTCTCCCTTATGATGCAATTACAGGCTCATACAATTGCATGTTTATTTTAAAATTGCCAATTTTGGGGGTTAATCTGTCCTGTCTGTTATCTAAACCAGCCCATAAACAATTGCTGGTCAGTCAATATCCCATTACTGGTATAGGCAGATATGCTTTGTTTCTAATTAAACATTCATTGAACACTGTTGCTTCTCTCCCCCCCACCCCCCAACAAATGGTGAACTTTCAAAGTTCATAATTGCTTTCAGAAATGCTCTCCCTTTCCTTGCTACAACTCAGTGTAAGGAATCACAGCTAAAGAATGGCAAGGCAGTGCCCAAAGGGATCTGTGTCATGGATAGATTTGGGTTGTTAATGGCACTGTGTGGGTTCTGTGCAGGTTTTCCTGCCCTTGTTTACTCTATTTTTCAAGATAAATAAATCTTAAATAGAAGAGTTTATTAGCTCCTGCTGCTTCCTATGTACTTTAAAACATAATCTGTTGTTTGTGGCATTACAATAATCTCTATAGGCGTTAAGTAATTGATGTCACAAGCACAGGATTATAACCACAGCTCTGCAATTTACATAGTAATACAAGAAACTGAAAAACCTGCATGGCAGTGTTTCACCAAAACAAACCCCTTGGAGTGCTGAGTTAAATTGTGGAATGAGTAGATTCTGAGTCCTTGCTATGCAAGTACATTTAAAACATGCACAAGCCACCTTTTTTTTTTAGTGCAGCTAAAAAAAGGCTTGATGCCAATAAGGATGTGAGGCCAGAGCATGGAGAAATGGATCTCTTCTCTTCCTTCATTTCTTGCAGGCTCAGAGCTTTTGGGAAGGAGCAGAACAAAGGTATTGGCTACATCACTTTATTGTCCCTCAGTCAGAAGAGGCTTTCTGCTGTCATAACTTTTATTGGCAAAGTTAAGGACCAGTTCATTCCAAAGCAGCTCCTTCCTGCTGCCTTACTTTCCAGAGAAAGCCAGCATTACCAACTTTCTGCTGTGAGTGTTAATATTACAGTGAACATAGAGGTGCCTCTCTTTGGATTTCTAGTGGTTCACTACGAATCTGGTTATTATTTCATGAGTGCTGCTTATGTCAATAAGGCAATGTATAGATGAAGTACCAGTAGATGTCACTCCAGAATATGTGGAAGAGACCATGAATTTGTGGGGCCCCTAAAGCTGAGAGTGCCCATTGGCAGTGGGAGCTCAGCCTCCCATGGCTTGGGCAATGATCTGCAGCTTTTGGTAGGAACCTGCTCACCTGGGGGCTCCTGTACTGCCACAGGTTATACTGACTGTGTGCTAACACATGGCTTCTCCACCTTTTCTGACCCTTTGTTGTATTAATGCTCATTCTACACAGCTTTGGAGCACAACAGGGCTGTAAGAGCATTATGTGTGGATCTCCTGTTCCTGAGACAAATAGTTAAGGGGGAAGAAGGACAACTCTCAGCTACTTGTTTGGCAGTGCTTGGGGAAAGAAGGAAGGTACCATGCATCATCTTTTGGGAAAGAAATAGGCAAGTGTCAGATATTAAGCAGGACAGTATATGCACTGGAAGAACGAGTAAAGTAGCTTAAAGGTTTGGCACTGTCTGTCATTATTTGGACTTGGTTTTGTTTCTAAACCAGAATTGAGTCACCACATATTGCAGCGATCAAATATCTGCATAGGTCACTGTCAAAATGGTTTAAAATGCTCATTATAGTTCTTAGCATGAGCAATAACATATCCCAAACCACTTTATAAATGTTCTTCCACACCTATATTATCAATAATTGATTCCACAGGGTAGGCTACAGCAGATGCAATTTGCTAAAATCCCAGTCAAGTGTCAACAAGCTGACTGGTTCATTTTATCATTATACCAGGAAACTTTAGCAGCTAATCATAAAGGAAGTACAAAATGTGAGATCTTGTTTCATTATGTGAACAAAAGCCTGTGATTTCAGGATGGAAAGAAAAGATTATTGCTCAGCATCATGTAGGGAAAAAAAGGGTAACTTTAAATCATTGAATTATCAATTTTTACAGGATTCAAATTAGTAGTTTTTTTTATCATTACTTAAATCAAGAGTTTATCTTTGGAGGTAACTCTTGCACTCTGAAGAAAGGAGATACAAGTAGTGAAACTTGCATTTGAGGTAGTTATGAATGCTCACTTTTCCCCCAACATCTTCCTTCATCAAAGCCTTACCTAGAAAATTTATCCAGGTGCTGATCAGCACTGAATAATTCTTAACCTGTCCAACAATAGGTGGCAACCAGAAAGAATGGGGTAGAGCCTTTAACCTGCCCCTCCTGCACATTTTCCGTCCAATGCAAACCATGGTGGTGCCTGTGGGCAGTCACCTTGTGCCACCCAACTGTGCCCAGTTGCACACCTGGGATATCCCTGATCCTTTTCTGAGCTCCTGGGTTCTTTCATGCCACAATGTGAAAGGACAGATTTCCAAAGCACTGATGTTACAGAGTGTGGCAGTCATAAAGCCCTCAGAAATGTGAAATGCACCCTTCAGTACATCCTCAGCTTTATTTGTGATAAGATACACTGGTTTCAATTACTCTTATGTCAACAAAGTTTACAGAAAAAAACCACTAGTTTGAAGTCAAAAAGAAAAGGTGCTATTAGTGACAACTTGTGGCAAAGTTTCCAGGAAAAAAAATTACATCATGGACTTAATTTCAATCTTAAACCCCCTGCACAGTAAATTGAAGGTGGTGAGGGACAGACACATGTTCAAAACACACTCAAATTAGGGGAAAGAAATCAATAGCAGAGACCAGGCTGGGTAAAACACATTTTGGAAGACAAAGTCCTGTTGAGGTCCCAGAGTCAATTCCAGCTTCCTGTGAGGGAGCTGTCAGTGATGGGCAGCCTGGTTTTGGGTTCACTGCAGCAAAAACTGACAGAGCAAAGGCAGTGAAAGGCACAAACCCAAGAGCAGCTCTCTAGAGCTGAAGCTGATCCCAGCTCTGGGCTTAGGAATGTTATATGGAGACTCAGAGCAAGGCAGGAATAGATGCCTTTCTGTCCAGAAGCACCTCTGCTGGCTCCTGGGATGGGGATGGCTGGGAAGCTGAAGGAGCTTCCAGCCTCACGTGTGGAGCAGCTCCTGACTAGCTGCTGCCAGCTCCATCCCCACTCACCTGCACTGCTGGGCACTGGGGCCTTGGAGATGGGGATAGCTTTTGGATCATGGCTGGAGGAGGAGTAGGAAGATGACTTTATAATTGCTTTTTTATCACTCTTTCTGACTATATTGACTTAATACTTGACACAGCTTTGGCTGGCAAGGAAGGCCCAGATACATTCAGAATTAGATATGACGAGGCTCATTCTTACATGAGAAGAAAATCACCGGTTGCTACAGAAACAGCTCCATATCAGTCTCGTGGGGCATCTTTGCATCTGGCTTTTTTTCCCTTCTCTTTTGCTAATCTGTAGATAAGAGTCAAAGCAAGTGCAGCACATCCCACATCTATATAAAAGGTTGGAGGAACTCTGCAGAGAGTAAAGTGTGAAAGAACATCTCATAGATAAGCTAAACTTAAATGAATGAGTTAATTTACACTCCCCTTGCAATTTTTTTCCCAGTTTTGCAACTCTTGCTAAGTTAATTGAGGTGAAAATTAAATGACACCAGTCAGCAAATATTTTAAAGACCTCCAAAACCAAGGAAGAGAAAGGAGGTACTTAGAAAAGAAGTTTCTAAGGAACAGAAAAAATCCGAGTGGTGAGTTAGAATCTGTGTCAAGAAAATTGCATCTTGCAATGGAATAGTAATCCAGACTCACTTTCAGGCAAGTTGTTTAACTTGATAAATTCAGGAATTAGTTAAAAGCAAGTGTACATTATGGGTGAACAGGGACATTCTGCACACTGCAGACCAGCTCACCAGTGACATCCTTCAACTGGTTTCCTAAAATGTAATGAATTCTTGATGCTTAGTAGATTAATATTTATTGAGTGAATCAATGCTTAATTTATTAAAAAATTGCCTTCCTTGTATTTTAATATGATTTATTACTCATCAGTGCTTATTGCATTAATTAAAGATTGTGTTAATTTTGTGGCAGTGAGCACGATCTGCTGCAGGTTTGCTGGGAGCCCTGGTGCACTGCAGGGACTGTGCCTCTGGGTAGTGCCAGCAATGGAAACTGCTCCAGGTGGGAAGCAGAATGAATCACCAGTGGCCTCTTCCTGCCCTTGGGATCTCAAACAGCCAGCAGAGAGGGACAGAGGATGCTGCCCCTTAAGGGCAGGACAGGATTACAGCAGCAGGGATACTGTGATGATGCAGGGAATATTTCTGTTTGGCTCTTATAAATTAGGGCTGATGCAGTGGGGATCATCTTTGTGTCTCTCATGGAATGCCCTTTTGTCAACGTGGGTGAAATCCAGCCTTAGGGACACGGGAAGCTGTCACCACCTTCCCCACAAGGGATGACACTCATTGCATTTCAGTGCTCAGATTGTAAGAAATTCTTGGGACGGTAGGTTGCCTGAAGATTGGGATGGTCCCAAGCATCTCAGCAGGGGCAGGTGTTTGAGAAGTGGAAAATTCCTAAAGGCAGAACAAAAAAAGCCAGACATCTTGTGAGCTGAGTCTTTCAAGAAATCTGTCAAAACAGGGAGAGGGTGATCATGCTGGAGGGGGGCCACAGCTGCAATTTGCATCTTTCACCACTGAAGAAAGAAGCAAATATATAAAGCCCCACAGCCATGATTTTTCTGATTAAATTATTTTATTAATGGGTGTGACATTTGTAATGTCTCTCTCTTTAAATTCAAATACTGCTGTTTTTATAGCTACTCATAAGTGAGTCTGTCTGGGTTTTTTTGTTTAGTTTTTTTTTTTAAATCCATCTAGTTACTAGGCTGCTTGCATCCAGCTGAGCCCTGGAAACAGCAGAGCTAGCCCTGAGATCTCAGAGCAGGCAGGAATTTCTGGAAAGTGATTGTGTCCATAATTAGGGCATTTCTGCATGTTTAAATGCACAACTCTGAAATGCACTGTGCTGTTTGCTTCTCTCCAGGGCTGGGGTGAGTGTACACAAACTCCCCTCGATGAGCTAAATCAGAGAAACCTCCTCAAGGACCAGTGAAGGTCAGAGCTGAGAATTTTTTCCTCTTTCTGTCACCAGGCAGGAACCACCAAGCTCCAGGCTGGAGCACTTGGGTGGAGCCAGTGCCAAGAACCTGGTGGCATTTCAAATCCCTTGCAGCAGTTGGGTGTTAGATGCAAAAGATCAGTGCTGCTCCACTTGAAGTCAGAGAAATAACTTCAGCTTAAAGTTCAACATATACACAAAGATTTCCTGGATCTGGAGTTAATTTGTTTTTTCCAAGGTCAGCTTGAAGGCAGTATTCAAACTGGAAAAACGTTACAAACTGAACATTTGACTTGTAATAATTTCATTTTGTTTCCCATTTGTTTGACCTGTCCTATGTGCTTTTGTTTTCCTGACAAAGCTAAGCTATTCTGGTTTTTTATTTAATATTTATTTTTACCCCATTTAACAGACTCAGATCAGGACTGGGGGCCAGTTGGGCTGCATTTCTTTCTCTTTGTTCCATATCTTTACATTTTCCAAGTTTGTTTGATGCAGGATATTTATATTCCACCTTTTTTCCTAGTGGAGAGGCTTTCATGGAGTATAGGCTTTGGATATATATTTTCTGCTCTAGCTGTTCATTAGATATACAGCATTTGGAGTTCCAGTTGTGCTGAGAAATGTAAGCAAAGCTTTTGGCCCAGTGGGGGCTAAGCTCTGGCATTTCACAGCTTTGTACATATGAATCAGGATTAAGGTGCAGGATCTATAGAAAATTTAGCTCATTAGGAGAAGTTTTGTCTCACGGCTCCCACTGGGAGGTGGGTCCTGTGCTCACACACAATATTTCTTGCTCTGCTTTGCTGCTCCCAGGAAAGGAGGGGGGTGAGCAGGTGGCACAAGGCAGCAGCAGGATATTCTGCTCTCTTTTACCCTGGCACACCTGGAGAAAGGTTTGGCATACACTGGCCCCAGTATTTTACACTAAAGCAAATGTGCTCGAGCACACTGCTGAGGTCATGCTCGAATGACAGCAGAGTTAAGAGAATAAGGAGTGGAAAAAGACAGGTAGGAATTTTCTCTCCAATATATTTTGTGTTGTGCCAGAGGTAAGGAACTGAAGGCGGGGAAAGTTTCAGAAAATTTTTTCCAGCCTGACACCCCACATGCCTTCCCAGCAGGCCAAATTTGCTGTTGTGCCCAACACAGCTCAAGTGTATTCAGTGGATGACCAACTGTGTCCATGCACATCAACCAGTGGAGCTTTACCACAGAGAAATGATGGGTTTGGAAAGGAGTTCCATCAGTCATGATCTCCAAGGAAGAGCACTCAGGGTAGGGAATACCAAGTCAATGTTTCCTCCTCAAGGACTTTCAGCTGTCACATAGGGAATACAGTGAGTGCAGTGATGAGAATTAGATTGGAAGATCAATAGGGCTGACAATAAATGAAAGTAACACAGACATTATTGAGCAAATTAGGAGAGAGAAATTAAACTGGACAGTATAATCTTCAATACCTGCTAGACACACTGATGTTGGGCAAAGTTAGGAAGAAGACAGTAAGTTGGAAAGTGCTATGATGAAAGGGCAGTAACAGTCTGTCTGTGGGATGGGGAAAGCCCTGCTTGTGATGGAAAATTCTCTGCCCACAGAAAAGTGAAAAAAGATGATCATGGTCCAGGAACACCTGGAATTAAGGGGCAAGCTACAGAGAGACAGTGGTGGAGACATCACCTAAGCCTGGGAACATGGAGTAGGCAAAAGCACTGGCTACATGTTATGGGAAAAGGGAACCTCAGATGCACCCCACCAACACAAAGGCTTTGGTGGAATAGCTTGTTCCAGGCCAAAAGAGATCCTTACTTTCTCATAGTGTGGATTTGTTTACCCTGTGAAGGTTTGCAGCCATTCCAGAAACCAGTCCTCCGTGTAAACTTGATTATTTGCCACCATAAATGCATTTTGGTATTTGTACACATATCCAGTGATGATCAGATCTGGCAAGCTTTGGGGTGAGGGATATCCAGTGGCAACGGGATCCATGGGCTGACTGCACTCAGCATGAAAAGAAGCTTTTCTTTTATCAGTCCTGAGTTTGTCTAGATCCTCTTACATGTCTTTGAAAGGTTCACCCCAAGGCAATATAATTGTGTTTGATCACATACAGGCATTGAGTCAGTGATTGATATGAATAAAGAACTTAGAGCTGCTTGTCCTGGTTCCATGTCTTCTTCCCTGTGGAATCAGAAATCACTTTTATAAATATATCGGTCCATCTGTGCTTCCAGCTATCCATTTCATGTATATGTTCCAAAAAAGAAATAGTAACACTTTATAAGTGCAAATAAAAACACATTAAAAGGACTGAGGAAGGGGTTTTTTTTCTCCCTTATAAAGTACACGTGGATCCCTTCCAAAAGAGTTACTGTGAGCCATGTAACTTGTAATTAATCCTGCTGTAAATGTCAGAACACTTACTTTGCAGGTCTAAGCTGACCCACTAAAATTAGTCCCCTTTTAACAATTCCTTTTATAATTTGTTTTTCAGCAGAAACGGCGGCTTGACCTCCTGACAATAACCAGCCCCGGTAAGTGAGCTCTGCCGCGCCGCTCCCTTCTCTTCTCTTAAACACATGGTTGTCTAAATGTGTTTTTTCCCCCGTCTCTGACATGCAAAATGAAAAACACTGTTCCCCAGAAAATCTTTCAGCTAATAACAAGTGACAGCTATATTGTGCTTGGCAAAGCCCCGGGCAGTTATCCGTTCACAGAGCTGCCTCTTCAGACCTTTACTCTATGAATTGGAGTGCTGATATTTCTTTAAGCCTCCTGGGGTTACAGTTAGTGGTATATCTGCAGGGCAGATGCCCTCAAATTCACAAAGTGTGTTCAAGTATCACAGAAGTGCAAGCTTGACTTTCCTTGGTGGCAAATGGGAGCAGTTTGGGCAGTTGGAAGATGGTCACACTCTATGTGTGTGGAAGGAGACACAAGGTCCAGGCTCCGGGCTGAGAACCCCAAAGTGGGTCAGAAAATATTTAGGTAGAATTAAAATGCCTTAAACTATCTGCTTCATTATGGATTTTGCAATGTGCCTGTTGAGGAGATAAACCAAAATTTATTCTTACTGGGAAAGTGTGTGCCTCTGGCAAGACTGAGTTTTGAAGGTCTCAGCCCCGTGGTGGAAATGCAGGTTAGTTCAGTTGAGCTTCTCTGTGACCTCAGCCCTTAAGGCTGGGTGGCTTTTAATGAATTCCTATTTGCCTGGCTCACTTTCTTTCCATTAGCTGCTACAGAAATTTGCTGCCCACCAGCTCCAGATGAAGCCCTGCTCCAATAGTGCCACATTTTGGTTAATTTTGTTCGTTTTTCAGATGTGTGTAGGAATTAAGCTTTCAGGTGGGCTTTAACTGAGACTAATGAATTCTGGCCCTAACTGGTAATCATGTGTTAGCAGAGTGAACAGGTGTTATGGGAAGTGAACAAAATGTGACACACATTTGCTTGGATAACAATTTTCCATCAATAATTGTTCTGACACTCTAAATGTAGATATAATCTGTGACATGGTTTCTCCTTCACTAACCTTGTTAAAATAATAAGAATTAAAATAAGGAGGAGGAACACTTTGTTGGGACAGATGTTTGAGGCTATTGGCAATTGCATCACATTTCTGCATGTTCACTTTTCACGCAGTTTGCAATTATGTTAATGTATGCTCAGGGCACTTGCTGATAAAAGCAACAATACAGTGTGATACAGCTATTGTCACTATTCTAACTCTAACTTCAAGGACAAACATGGCACATTTTTCATCTTCCATATCTTCAGCATTCTCTGTTTCTAGAGGAAAAAGAAAAAATAAAGATCTCTGATCTTGGATAAGGGCACTGAAGTCCACAGGCACTTTTTCAATAAGGGAAAAAGAAGGTTGGGGACCAGAATGACTTAATATGAGACTTTTCTGTAAAACAAACTTATGATACCTTTCTCATAATTTCTGATACAGTATTCACTGTAAAAGGGTTGATTGGATTGAGTTTGTGCATAGGTGTGATCAGTAAGTAGCTGTAGTTTCAGATCTCTTTTTAATAAGGTGATCTACTAAATGAACACAGCAATTAGTTAGAAGGATCTTCAATAACTGTGTAGGTAGGCATACTGCATTAAAAGGGGGGAGGAAGCTTTATATAATGCATACCTTTTCTGAAATGCAAGTTTTACCCTTTGATATTTTACCACAAATATACCATAACTGGATGCATAGGAAAAATATAATACTTGTTCATGATTGCATAATAAAGTGTCTGTAGTTTTACCTTCAGTGAGGCATTCTCAAAAGCAGCTTGGTTCTGGATCAGGCCGAATTTACCAAAAAGCCTACAGCTGAGATTTTTCAAAGAGGTTCAAAGAGTTAGGCACTCAATTCCTTGTAGAATTGGAAAATGTCAGCCTGTGGATTAAAAGGTCTAGTTTCAGCCCTACAAATACAAAAATAAAATAAAATAAATCATAGCCTTGGGGCTTTTATCTGTCTTTGGAGACTGCTACTTTAAAATATTTAATTCTTTGAGTCCTAGCTCTAAGATCTGACATTGACAGTCTGCTTTTACAAAGTCGTGATATCGGTTATGATGGCTGAGATCAGCCATAATCACTGTCAACCCTTAATTTACTGATTCAAATGAGGGGCTGAGCTGTTTAGTTGCACCTGGCAATCCTCTGGGACTTGTTTCTGTTCTCCACCTTGCCGCAGGCAGGCAGCCTTTGCTTTTGGCAGAGGTCACACAGCTTTAGTTGGAGCTGTGAAAGTCCTCTGTGTCCCACAAGGGGTGTCGGCCACCAAAACCCTATTGCTTAATTGTAAGAATAGACAAAGGGCTTCAAAAGAAAAGGTGACCTCTGAGATTTGCACCTCTGTCACAATGAATATCGTCTCTCTTTCTTGTGTGTGTGTGTGAAGATCTTGAGCCAGTTTTTCTACCTTTAGTCAAGAATTGATGGTGATCCACTGCAGATAGTACAACAGCTCTTCTCCATGTGCTACTAAAACGATTTCCAAAAACTCATCAGCCGATTAATGAGGTTAATTTCAAGGTAAAATAATGCCATTAATGTAAGTTAAGTGTTGTTGAGATCCGAGCACTAAAACATTTAAAGAGAGTTTGTGCAATCACAGAAACCTTAATATTATCTCTTGGCAGTCACCCTGCTCCCCATGGCCATGGCTGTTGCATGATTCCCCAGGAATCACCACAGGGTCACAATCTGTGCCTGTTTCTTGGTC
This sequence comes from Erithacus rubecula, assembly GCF_903797595.1. Lineage (NCBI taxonomy): Eukaryota > Metazoa > Chordata > Aves > Passeriformes > Muscicapidae > Erithacus > Erithacus rubecula. The sequence continues at coordinate 20,624,145 of NC_136662.1, read as the reverse complement.
CCTAGTCCCAGCGCTGCCTCCTGCCCTGCTCCCCATGGCTTCCAACCCCCAAGCAGAGTGTGCTAGGCCTCCTGACACCTGGCTGAACAGGTTCTGCCCTTAAAGCACGTCTGTATGTTAAACTGAACAAGCACAGACCTTTAATCTATACTCTGGACTGAGAGAAGTCTGAGCAAAAGTGAAAAAAATGAAAGAACAGGAAGAAACACAGATGGTTGGAGCTGCAGCTCCAGCTACACGTTTGTATGCAACATGCAGGGCTCACCTCTTCCAGCACCCTAATGAAGCAGGCACGGAAAGCTCCACACTGTGCCCCAAACTGGAGGAAGTCTTTGCTTTGCTGTGGATCTCCAGAAACAGCCAGACACAAATGATGCATAAGCTGGGAACAAGCCAGACTCCCTCGTGCTCCAATATATTCCTTTGAAGTAACTGACACCCCTGTAAAATGTGGAGGGGAGTTCACTGCTCTGCCTTGCTGCTGAGTAGCTGGAGAATGTTAAGTTAAATTCATCAATGCTCTCGCCACACTCCTTTCTTCCTGCCCCTTGACATGTGAGGTACAATTAGAGTGCAGCTGTACAGTTCAGGGTGCCCGAGTCAGAGCTGATGTGCGCAGTGGGGTGGGGGAAGGATGTTAAAAATTCATTAGGAGCTGGCAGGGACATGCTGGCAGGGAGTGGGACATAATGAGATTTAAGTTTTGGTAATTTAAATTTTCTTTAAAGCCAGCTTTACCTCTGAATTGGATCCAAAATATTTCCTTAACGCTATTCCAGTTGTCTTTGAGGTTTAGGACCAAAGCTTGAGGTAGTTTAATTTGGCCTTGTTGCACAAAGGAGATGAGGATCTGCCCTTCATTTCTCTGTGATCATGTTCTAGTAGCACTTTGAACACGCACATGCAATCACATCACATTTTGTGGTAACCACTCAACAGCTGCAAATAAGATACCCCTGTTTCCATAGCTTTTCCATGGAGACACAGCTTTTTGCATCTCCTGTGTTTATGATAATAATACAGCTTTCCAATTTCTCTTCTCAGTAAGGTAAGTTCCTCTCCCACTGAAGTATTTTTTAATTATTGATACCATAAATGGAAGTGTGTTGGAAACTATTGGCTTTGAAAATAGCTAACATGTGATATTATCCAAGAACCATCAGGAAAATTCTTTTGAAATTCTCTTTGATTCAGCCATCCTCAGGGCTTTATCCTTCTCTACCAGTCTCTCTACTGCCAATTTAAAATAACATTCTCTTGAAATCAGTGCAATGTCAGGAGAAATTCATCAGCACAGTAGGTGCATGTTTCCCAGATGTATATAAACCTACTACATTTGGCAGCAGTAAATTGATTGCATTTAAAAAACTTGGGGTAGTTGAATATTCCATAGTGTCCAGCTTGGCTAAAGCACAGAATATAAAGTAATTTTTTAAAGTTTCTTTCAGCTCTGTTTTAGATGAAAAAAATATAAATGCTGACTCCTGGCTTTTGATTTACTCGGATTTTCCTAATGTCTAAACCACATCCCAGTTTTACATGCAGGGACAGAGTAAAATAATCCTAATCTCCATTGAGATTTGATCAGAAATATTAATGGTTTGTGTGTGCTTCCTCCTAATATTCAAGCTCTTACACTTTTAAACAGGGAAAAAAGCTTGACTTTAGAAGTATTTATCAGTCTGATCTATGTGGTGAAATATTGTGCCCCCTTTAATATCATCAGTGCTGCATGCTCTAAAAATGTCTCCATTTCATTAATTTGTGATATACTGCTACTCTGAATTCTTTTAAGGTGGCTTTAGCTTCTGCCATACATATTTTACTGCTTTAAATTATAGATATAGGACTGTTGCCTAGTTAATTTCCTCTGGTTAGGAAAATATATTTCTGCTCTCCTGGCATTGCATAAAGTGATATGTGGGATTTGCTATATTTTTTAGCTGATTAAGTTTTGCATTTCTACATATTACTGCTTATGAGACCTCAAGTAAAAGTATGTAAAGGAAGAACAAGTTTTATAGTATATTTCAAAGTTTCATTTAACTATAAATTCCACCACTAAGCCCTGCTACAAGACTTTTCCATTACCTTCCTGGATAGTCTGGCTATCAACTTCTTTCTAATTGAAGCATGAAAATAATATGAACTCAAAGTCATGAAGCTATAAGACAGGTATTAGTAAAAATGATACCAACTAATAGAATGTGACAGAAAGTTGTTTGCTGCTAAAACTCGGGGACTTCTTTTTTTTTTTTTTTTTTTTTTGCAAGTCCTTATTAATTAATAGCACATTGATTTTGGTCTGAGTATATGTCAAAGGATGGCATTGAAGATTTTAAACAGCCCAACATAACCACGGCTCATGTTTGTTAGTGAAGCTTTGCATGCTCTTTTACTTGCAAAGCTGGTGGAAAAAAGAAATTACTTAGAATTCCAGTAATAATTGACTCTTTTAATGCTCAGTGAATTATTTCCCATATCACTGGGTATTAATCCACCTATTTGCCCACAATATGAGATAACCAGGGGAGTCAGAATCTCAGCAAGGCAATAGACCCCAACTGGTTTGTCTGAACCCACAGTACAAGAATTTCCCTACCATAGAAATAAAATATAAATGCTAAAATCTCAGTTCAAAGTGGAATTCCCATGTTGTCTGTGTTAGCTGAGCCATAAAACTACAGGAAGAAGTTTGTTCCAGACTTGATGAAACTTTAGCAAGATGATTGCACTAACAGAGAGCAGAAGGAAGACGTGGACTCTTTTTACTCTTTTTGTGCCATTAGGTGGCTTCAGCTGTCCTGAGGCTAATTAGAAAATTTTACTATATCCAATTTCTCATCTTTACAGTATCTGCAGAGCTGTAAGAATTTCCATTTGCTGTGATAAGGAGAAATAATATTGTTACTTGTAATTGCTCATTCATACAGATCAGTACCTTCTTAATTCTCAGTTTTACCTCTGCATTTGTGAGAATAATAATTGCAGAGATGCCTCCTGCTCCAATTCCCTTTTCCCTTCCCTTACACATGTCCCAAGAGAATAAGTCCTCCCTGATCTTTCTGCCTGTCCCCTGACCTATCTCCACCTGTGTCCCCAAAGATTGCCCACATCCATCTCAAATATCCCAGTTCTGTGTTTTACTGAAATGACACTTTCTTGATTCAACAATGAAACCAGAACTTTATCCCCATTTGCTTGTAGAATGTTTACTTTCAGTAAGGCTGTTTCATCCCCACCTTTGCATTTAAAAAAGTGACCTTTTTTTGGATACATGTAGAAGAAGTGATATTTGCAAAACCAAAATAAGACTGAAGAGATGATATTCTAAAGGCTAATCCATTACTTTTGAAGAAAAATATCAAGCTTTACCACAATCCCTTATTATTATTCTGGGTCACCATGGTGTTTCCATGCACCTTGGCATGTCCCTTTAATTGGATCCTTACATGGGAAGGTCCAGCACAGTTGCATTGAAAGCTGACATTTCTAACTAACTGACCTTTTCAGGCCCAGTGACACTCCTATAATGATTATCCTCTAGCATTGTTTGGACACAATACCACATACTTCACAGCACATAAAGAATATGTTCTTTGAGAACTATTCAAAATGCCCAGTCTCAAGTTAGCAAAATGAGAAAATTGGGTGCAAACATTCATCAGAGTGTTATTGTGCAGGTATCGATTTGAATGCCCTTTCATTTCTCTGGGAAAAAGTGTTGTATTATAGAGCTCTAAATTAACTTCTGTTCTGTTTTTTTCCCCCAGTAAGTATAAAAAGGTCAAATTCATTCATAAGGCTGAATAGATTTGCAGGATATAAGCAATAAGATAGCAATCAACCTTCAAATAACCTTTAAAGAGACAGTATCTTTTCTTATGAACAGTAATTGATCTGCTCATTAAGTCACCAGGTACTCTTTGGGGCTCACCTGGGCAAAAATGTGTAAGACCTGTGACGAAAGGATATCAGCTGCAGCAAAACAGAACAAATCCTCACGTGGAAATCTGAATATTGTGCAGGTTTTGAGGGCTGGGAAGTTGATGAGACGATTGATATTGCAACATGAATTCCTTGACTTCACTGTTATAAGGGTGAGTGGAAAAGATGTTGAAAAGACCTCAAAGTGTGAATTTGGTATTTGTGAGGACAACAGTCATGGCATGTTCATACTGTCTGAAACCTGGACACATTTTCAACTTCCCTTTTAGATTTAGTGGCTAATGTGACCAGTGATCACTGTCACATATAGGGGACCCTGTGCTACACATGGGATATGGCCTGGCACCCTTCTTCTGTTAAATTCAGTCAGGTTGTCAAATAATGGCTTTCTGTGCACCATGAGGACTCTGGGGTTGTGGGAGTGTTAATAATCTCTGCTGCACAGACACAAATCCCATGTGCAGGTTGTTGCAGCACTGACTCCCTGGGTGCTGCCTCCTGCCACCCCCAGCCCTGGGCTGTGGCTCTGCAGCTCTCCTGTGTAAGCTGGAGCTGCTGAAGGACTGCTGGGAACTTCTTCAAGGGAACAGTTCCTAGCCAGAGACTCCCTCAAAGCGCCAGGATTGCCAATTTCAGATAGCAATCAGAAGATTAGTGTTCTGACCATGTCCATATTTCATTTCTGCATGTAAATCCACGTTGTGTTTTTAGTATTATTTTTATGAATTGCACACAGGCTGAGGACTATCTGTGCATAATTGATTACAATGAGTTGTCTTGGTTCTTATCTTTGATCAGAATTTTCAGAAGCAGCAAGTATCCCAGGTGACAAGGCTTTTTATGCTGTAAATGTTTGCACATAATACTTTCTGTTTTACTTCACAATGTGCAGAATGAGCATCTCATTCCTTTAGAGGGACTGAAAAGGAGCAAGTCTGTGCACAGGTGTATTGTGCTTCTCTTTTTGTGTAAGCTCAGGGAAAACTTAAAATAGAAACTTATTTTTTCTTATAAACCCCTTATTTCTTCAGTATCAGATGTTTTTAAAAAGGATGGAAAGTTTCCTTCCTTTTTAATGAAATTTTAATTTTCAAGGTCACCTGTCACTCTTCACTTAGGCACATTTCTTCTTGCTGAGTGACTTGAATTAGACTAAGTAGAAGTCAGTGTATTAAATATCTAGAAGGCAGCAGAGGATTATATTGACACTACAAAATAGAACACAATGCAGAAATGCATGAGCCAGCAGAGCCCTGAACAGCTGTGCTGCAGCCTCACCAGTCTGGGGACAGATGCCTCCAAGCCCCATTTCTTGGGTGCTGTACTAGAGACAGAAAAGCCCCAAGTCCTTTTTTTCCACTGGCTTTAGGGTGCTGTGATTCCAGTGCAGCAGAATTGCACCTGGGCCTGAACCTCAGCTTGTGTCTTTTTTGTTTTCACCTAGCCAGGCAGAGGCAGCACCTGTGCTTCATTTCTATTTTAGCAGCATCCATGTACCCCAGTCCACAGGTATCACTGGATGCAGTAACATCAAGCTGCTCCTGAACAGTTGGCAACTTAAGCAGACAAAGCTCAGAGCAGTGGATGGGAAACATGGAAAGAGAATGTCAAAAATAAAATGTTATTTTCACAGAACTGTGTCTCTTTGCTCCCCCTTTCCTCCAATCTCTGATGTAACAGAAAATAGCAAAACCAGTGGTGATTATACAGCAACAATGAGTGGGACTGAGGAAGGGGGGAGCTGGAACTGCACAAAGGACTTTCCCTAAGCTCATTTGTTTCTAAGGATAGCCAGTGGGCTCTTTTTATTTTGCATGCAGAACAATTCTGTTAAAGCAGTCAGCCAAGGTCACAGGGAAACCCACAAGAAAGGATAACCTAGAGCCCTTATTATTATTTTGAGCTTGTAAGAAAGGAATTTTTAGTAGAGATTTGAATGGGGAAGGTGTGCTGGTTCTGTGAATTCAGACTGTAAGTGCAGCATAAGCCATGGTGGAAAAGAGACCTGTGCATCACACAGCTCAGTGCAGTTTTGGAGGGAGTCATTTGAGATGCTGCTCAGTGAGATAACATGAGCACTGTTAGGCAGTAGGAGCACTGCAGTGTCCTTAAGAAGAGGGTTAAGGGAAGGTGAAATACTGTTTTAACAGCATGGTCTGCTCCTGACATTGCACAAGACCCTGCTCTGGACTGCAAAGATGCTGTGAGTGCCAGGACAGAGTGCTGCCAGAGGAGCCAGGCAGAGAGGGGAAGGGGCACAAGGCAGAGAGCATTAGGGGGAGGCAGCATAAACCAGAGTCACATTTCTGGGCCATATGAATCAAAATGAAAATAACTGTTTCCAAAATACCTAGGAGATAGCAGGAGATTGTGTTATTCTTGATGCTTTATTATATTACCTGCCCTGTTGCACAGCTGCATCCCTTGTCCTTATCCTCTGGGGACTGCTGGAAGGAAGGAAGAAAGGATTATCTGCACAGACCCTGATTTTCTGCCCTTCCTCCCGGGAGCCTCACAGTGATGCAAAATTCTGTTGTGCTGCTGCCTGTGCCCTGTGCTGAGCCCAGCTTCCTTGCAGGGACTGTGAGGGTGTAGGGCCTGAAGTTGGATGCAAATGGAACCCTCACTTAGACCTGCTGCACGTTTGCTTTGGGATCTGATCCAGAACAGTTAAATTGCAGCTGACCTGGACCAAACCCCTAATTCTTGTCAAAGGTTGGACAAACCTGACAAGAGCGACTTCACACTGATCCTGAACTGAGCCCCCTCACTCTGGGAGATGCATTCTGTACACTGGGAAGCTTTCCTGAATGGTCTCCTGTGGGCTCTGGGCTGGAGCAGCAGCAGCAGCACAGCCAAGCAAGGCATTCCCTGCTCTGGGGGACACCCAGGGTGCCGGCTTTGCACCGGCCACTTGTGGCATCCCCAAACTCCTCTGGAGACAGGAGCAGTGGTGTTCCCAGGCTGCAGGAGCAGGGCTGCAGGCTGCAGGGCTGCTGCTCACCTGCACAGCCTGGGAGGCCAGGCTGCCCTGCAGTGTGCTGCAGCCCAGGCTGCCCGTGCTGCTCAGCAATTAACTGCGCGAATTGCTCTCCCCAGGCTCCGTCCATGGCTCTGTTTTCTTCACCTTCCACCCCACAATGGGTTATGGCCATACTTTCTCTTATAACTAAATGCTCTTCTGTCCTGTGACAAAACAGATTTGTGTCTTTTCATAGCTTTCTGTGGAGGGCTAATAATACATGGGAAAGCTTTACTGCCCACAGGAGACTTTGCCTGGCCGTAATAATAAGAAATGCTGTTGAAAAGTCATGATCAATGTTAATTCAGTTATTTTTCATCTTCTCCTTTTTTTCTTTTCTTTTCTTTTTTTTTTTTAATGAAATCTCTATGCATTTTATCCAGTGCTACCCTATGAATTGCTTGTTGGAGAGAGGGGTCATTGGATATAAAAATGAATTCTTGCTGTTTGTCCTCACATGAAAATAACAGCAATATTTTGAAATTATGAATTTAAGGGAGGAAAAAAAAAAGGATGTACAAAAGATGTAAATATTGTTTTCCAGGTTTTATGGTTCCCAGATGCCTCCTTTAATTGCATAGCTAACCCTGAGTTTATTAAGTTATTTTCCAGAGTCAAACTCATTTGTAAACATGTCAGAATAAAAACTAAATTTAAAAAAACAAAACCTTTGGATTAGAATTCTGGAGTGATAAACAAACTAATTTAGAATGTATTTGCATGTAATTTCCATGTGCCAAAATAGGATTGCATGTGGTTTGTAAATACAGGTCTTGAATCTATTTAACATTATAGAATAGCACAGAAGAAATTAATTGTAGCTCCAAAAAAAAAAAAAAGGTTAAAATAATAAAAAGATGGCTTAAAATGGCCCATGTTTGAATGTGATTCAACGTGCAGAAACTGGTGAGGAGAGATAAGCACACAGGGAAAACTGTAAATTCTAGCAGCAACATCTGTAGTAGTTAGAATAGTATGTTTTATAGCAATTCCTTACCTCCCCCATGGACATTACTATGGCACACAGCATATTTATTATTCACTTTCTGCAAGAGATGTTTGCCTAGCACAGCCTTAACAATAAAGTCTGTTCCTTCCTTTTAATGTTCACTTACTCAGAGATGATGTCAACTTCCATTTGAAGCCTCTTGGCCAGTTTGACCTGTAGGCTCTGGCTCAAGATAACAATTTGGAATTATCTGGGTTATTGCAGTGGCACCAAAGGATCCATCAGCAGGGAAATCCTTTGCTGGGAGCAGTCCCCATCTGGAAAAGACCTGAATTCTTCATTTTTTTTCCACCTGAAATACACCATAGAATCACAGAATGGCTTGCACTGGAAGGGATGGTAAAAATCATCATTATGTCAAAAGTCAGGGTGGAGCACAGGCTACCACCCCATCTCTGCCTGCTGTTTCCAAAATATGCAGGCTAGAGGGAAATAGCACCTATGGAAGCTGAGGCAGAGGGAGTGACAGCAGCCTTGGGGCTCAGCAGGTCTTGCTGTGGCTCCTTGTTCTCTGCTCCTGCTGTCAGGGCTGAAATGGATCTGCATTCTGGGCCCTGGGATTAAAGCAGCTGTGCTTGGAGGGAAGAGGAAATGCTCCCTGGATAGAAAGGGATTGAGAAAATGCAAAATGTAAGCACTGAGTTTAATAGCACTGGATTGCACTGCTGGAGTTATGGGGGAAAGAATGCTTTATTTACTATAAAAATATATGTGTAATGCATGTTTTCAGGCTTGTCTTCAAATGCCATGGAGTAATATCCCTTCCTATATTCACAGCATAACAGCCTGGAGCTTAAAAGTGGCAGCAAAGTGGTCCTGCAGTCTTTGCTGTGAGAGGGTCTGTAAAGCTGGTCAGTGTTCAATCTCACTTTTCTCCAGACTTTGCTGAGAATAAGTAGAAATGTCAGGATTTCTCCTCTGAATCCTGGATATTTTTTTCTTCACAGGATTAATTTCATACATTTTATTTTTTTTTTTTAGACAGAAGGGAGAGAAAAAAAAAGAGTAGGGAAAAGCAGACTTTAGGGATAGGAGACAGAGCTTTGTGGCATGTTTGTTATTCAGCATTTTGTTTGAGCACCATGGAAGAATACTATCAAGGAGGACCAGATGTTAGGAACCTTTCCATACATTTTTCAGGTCATAATACTTCTATTTCAGTGTGCTGATAAATGTTGCTAAATATTTTCTTGTACTTCTTATCATTTCATCTCTGGAAGAAATTAATTGTATCTTGAAGAAAAGGGGTTTATTTCCCACTTGGCAGTGAGCCATTCTGTATATCTGCTTTAAATGTTAATTATTAATTAGGATACAATCTATTTAAATCTATTTAGCTGTCCGTTTCTTCCAAAGAAGGCAGCTGGATGATACAAGAAACATGCATCATTATAGAGATGATAAATTAGGCTCTTATCCCAGGAGAAGACAGCTCCTCAGCACCAAGGCTGAGATACACCAGGCAGTGGAGGAGCCTCCCAGCCTTGTCCACTTGGTGCTGGCAACAGAGAGTGAGGATACCAAGATGGATTTTATAATTAAATTATTGGTAGTAAGGAAACATCATTCCTGTAACATTCATTCTTGCAGAGTTATTGTTGCTGAGGAATGGATTTAGTGGGAGGTTGGGTGGTTTTAAGTTGTATTGGAAAGTGAAGAGCTGGAAAAACAATAGCAGGTGATTAAAAAAGAAATAATAAAATTCTTTTGCATGTATCCCAAGTGAGGCAGATCCCTGCCATGAGCATGAGTGAATCTGCAGCACTTGTATGTCTTAAAAAATCAGAATGAGTTTGCTATTTTGGGAGAGTGAAGTTGGGATATGTATCTTTATAGACAGGAATGGCTTCTTGACAGAAAATATGTCATGGCTACCTTAATCAAGTGAGCCCTGAAGATGGAATGTGAGGCTGGCAATTAGCACCAATGGCCAGCTGTGGAAACAAGAGTTTCTCTCATTTCTTTTAATTATGTTTTTGTTCAAATACTTACATATTTTATCTCTTATTTATTGCAAACTTTATATCAACATCAAAGGAGACACTTTGGATTAAATTCTGTATATTTGTATATTTAGGTCTTTATTTGCCAAGTTAAATGCAAAACAGAGCTCCTGTTTATATGAGGAGTATCTATATGGACTTATCTATAGGAACAGTTGAAAAGCTGGGCACTAGATTGCACAGCTCATTAGTATAGCTTCAAACCTTTCCCAGCAAACAGCTGAGGGAGTTTGGAAACCTGCAGCGTGTTCCTGAAACTTTAAACTACACCATTGTGTTAGCTGAGCAGCTCTGTGGGTCACAGATCAGTGGTTGGAAAAGCCAGAACATTTTCTCCCGTGTTTTATCTGTATCCATTGTTCACAGGTGATCAGTTCCACAAAGAAAGAAACACCCTGTCCATGCTGGCATTACCTTCCAAAAGTTGTCCCCTGGAGCACAGACACTCACCTTGGGCAGCCGGGTCCAGAAAGGCACCCCCTGCTCAGGGATTGCATTTCATCATATGGAAGCTGAAAGCTCCTTGAGATAGAATGGATGCTGTGCCCCAAATTTCTGTGCTGTTGTCTTGACCTGTGGAGCTCTTACCCCTCAGGAGTGACATCCCAGAGCCTCTGCAAACATCTGCTCAGAGCACAAAGGCAGTCAAAATTCAGTGTTTGATATCAGCAAAACTAAAGAGTAAATTAGGTGTAACAATGCACGGCTTACAAGATAGGTGGCAGAGCCAGCAGAGGTACTCTGAAAGACAATGAGGATGATCAGCAAAATTGCTTCATCTGGAAAGAAATCAAGTAGAACTGTGATTTTCTGGTTTTTGCTGCTTTTTTTTTTTTTTTTTTTTTTTTTTTTTTTTTTTTTTTTTCCTGTAGGATCTACCACTATGGAATGGAGCTTGAACTGAGTTTCTAAATTTTATGGGTTTTTTTTTTATAGTTAAAGATGCTGCATCCACTGCTGCATAACTGTTTTTTGAGCCACATGATGGTGGATAAATACAGCAATAAATACAAGTTACTACTGGCCCAAGGATCATAACAAGTTTATATTCATTAAGGGAGAAGAGAAAGCTGTCCTATGGTGTGTTTGAGAAGGACTAAATTCCCACAGCTGTAGAAATTTCTTAGCAAATATTTGAACAGAAAATACTTTTCTGTTCTTTTTCTGTGTGAGTTTTTTGGGGGCTATTTTGGTAAGAAAATGTATTAATTGTGTATCTCCAAAGCTACATCCCTCAACATGAAAGAAAACAATTTAGCTAAAAAATCCGTTATGGTTCAGTGGTACAATGAAGAAAGCATTTAAAATTAATAGCAAATGTTTAGCCTTAATGAGAATAGGGGACATAAATAGCTTTCATGTATAAATAGGAGAGGGGAAGGAAAGAGGGGAGAAAAAAGAAAATAAAAGACATGAAGGAAAAATCCATGTGGGCAAAACTAAAAGTTCTAGTTTAGTGTATTTTCTGGGATCTCTTTAATTCTAAATAAACTAAAACTCAGGTTTTAGTTCAAAGTGATAATGTTCAAAAGGTCAATGTGCTTGGTAAGAGTTTCTTTTAGTTTCTACTTGGAGTAAAATGCTTTCAAGTCCAGCAATAACAGAGGGGGATTTTGTTGGGGATAAACACTCATAAATCAGGAGTACAGGAGTTCTAGAGGAGCTGCATCACCTCAGACCCAATGCTCTGCTAAATGAACATGTCTTGGAGATGGAGAGTTGGCATTTTATTGTGCAAATACTCTGAAAGGCAGCTCCTGTGACTGAGGTTAGACCAGACTGGTATTTTGACAACAACCTCCAGGAAACTAATTAAAAGGCTGGTGAAGGTTTAGTTAGCAAAAGTTAAATACTAATGAAAGGCAGTCAGTGTTTAGTGAGAAAAAGGATTTTTCCAACAATTCTTTTTGGCCTTTCAGTATATAACTTATATAGTTGATAAAGCTGCGTAAACTTTTTAAGGTGTTTGATTACTGCCTTGAAGCCTTTTAAAAATACAGAATGCATTAAATAAGGTAAAGTTCAGTCAACTGACACATCCCACACATCACTCATCATGGGGGAGCCTCCCTTGAATGGGGCTCTCTTTAATGGGTTCCTTTCACAGCAGGGGCCCAATGCAACCTCTAATGATGATTTCTCAGTGATTAAAACATCACTGTTGAGTGGTAAAGAAAGATGTAGAAAGGTTTGTCACACAATGCAACCTTGATCTCCTGACTGGCTGGATCCTTCACACAATATCATGCATTTCTGCATAGAAAAAACCCCCTAGGTTTCTGCTTCTTAAAGCCAGGAATGAACCAAAGCCTGTTTGATGGAGCAGCATTGACCAAAATAATGTGGGATTGTATTTCTCTAGTAATTAAGTAGGATGAAGCCTGAAAAGATATATATTCAAACAATTTCTTTTCTTTTTTTTTTTTATGGAATATACACAGAAGGACACAGAATGGACCAGAAAATCAAAACTGTATCTCAAAATACTTTATATCTCAACACATCTATTCTGGTTTCCACTTACAAAGAAAATGCACTGAAATATCAGAATTTGAGAAACCAGTTTAAATTATGACATTAAGCTCAGTTTAGGTCATCAAAAGTGAGACAGGGAGATGCTGTAACACACATTTGAAGGTAAGCTCTGAGCCTGCTGCTGGCATGTGTGTATTTGTCTTTCAAAACAATTTCCAAATCAGATATGTAATTTACCTTTAGTAGAGCAGCCTTTTGTGCACATGCCTGTTTGTGTTACACAAATGGGAGAGCTACAATCCAAAGTTTTCATGGGAATTATGTCCCTGGACACACACAAAATAAGAGATCAATTTACAATAAGAACATATTTACAGCAAAGAACTGTCAAAAGGTATTTTGTGTATCTCTTACAATCAGGACCAGAATCCCATGGCAACAGGCAAAGGTCTTTTGTGTGGCCTGATGTGAAATTTAAAGCAGAGTATTTGCAGTAATATTAACTGCCCTGGGTGGGGCATGAGCTGGACTGGTGCTCTCCAAGGCTGCCTGAAATTACATGGACTTGCTGTGGAGGGATGAAATCATTGCTTGCCTCGGTTTAGAATGAAGTAGGTAAATAATTTACAGCTTTGTTTTGCTCAGAGTCTCTCTGTAGTGCTCAGACAGTGTTGAAATGGGCAGAGCATCAGAGATGGATTTCTGGGAAGATCTGCCCTTTAGTCAGAGGAGATAAACACATCCAAGTGCTACCAGGGTGTGCTCACAGCCAAGAGTTATAGCACTAGAGCTAGAAAAGCTACCAAGGAGAAGTGGTAAAGTCAGAGTTTAATAGAATATGTGAAGTTTTAGAACAGAGTCTGTGTAGATCCAGCACAAGAGCAGAGCTACAGGTCAGCTCTCAAACAGTCAGTGCATTTTTTCCTGATTTCAATTACACCATGTAAACCAGGTAAAGTATTTCATGCTGTGATAAGCAAGAAAGAGACAAGAGAACAGGGAGTCAAGCACAGTAATTCATCTGCTGAAGTACTCTGAAGTTAATAGATCTACATGGACAAATGGGATGATGCTTACAAACCCCTCAAAATGGTTGGATCAGGCATAGGATTGAGCAGTCCACCAAAAAAAGACATTGTACTGTTGTACTTCCCTCCTCTTGCACTTTGAGTGTCCAGTGTGATGAACTACCCCTGGAAATCTTTGGGTTGATTTGCAATGTACCAGAAAAGCAAAAGCTATTGGAAGAATGGAGAATAAGGAGTGAACAGAGCAGATCTGCTTCTGGAAAAAACCCACATTATTCTTATTTTGTATGTGAAACTCTGACAGTCTCACAAAAGTTAAAGATCAAACTGGAGGTGGGGAGATCACATTGCTAAAATAATAACATGGAAGAAACTCACTTGCATAGGGTTGAACATTAGTTTTCTACCTACCACTTAGGTGGTTGGAAGTTTGTGTTTCACCTTAACAAGGCAAAAGAATTTAATGGCTTTATATTGTTTGGAGTGGAGTGAGTGCCTGCAGGCTTGCTTGATGTGCAAAGTGACATCCTGAGGAAACGTACAGCAAATTGCAAACAAAATCCTTATTAGTAGTGGCAGTTACCTCCTGGAATAGGATTGATTTGAAATCCCTGTAAGGATAGTGCTCTCCTCACTCAGCCAACTTGACAAATAAGAGCATTTCGTAGGACTTCATATTCAAGTTGTGGTGCAGGTAATAGAATTTAACTTTCAGATTCAAAACAATTAAAGCAATGTACTGAACATCACTGTGCCTGAGAGATTTGTTTTAAAAGTTACACATACAGTCCTTTTCTATTCCAAATGCAATAAAAAAGCTGTTTTTTTTCTGCACATCCTTGGAGAGGTTATGAAGAGCAACTGAAATTCAAAGATGGGGGATGCTCTCAAAGAATAAGAGTATTCATTGTGGGAATCCATGTTTTTTCTCAGCTCAGAAACCCAGAAAATAATTTTTGATCCATCCTCTGCCATATTCTGCAACATGACAGGAAGAATGTTGAGATAGCCTGGACTATTTGACAACAGCAATGTGAAACAGCAGACATGTTATTTTGCAAAGTGTTTAAAAAAAAAAAAAAAGTCATATGTGAAGAGTGTAATAACAGCCTTGACAGGAATCAAAACAATCTGCAGTATTTGTTTTATTTCCCATCAGCCACTACTTATGTCACCTCAACAAGAAATGAAAAGAACCAAAACGTTCATTCCTCTTTGCCCCATGCAACTGAAATATCTGAAAACATTTACACTGAGCATGCAAAGAAACTCAAGTGGAGACAATTGAGATAAATACTCAGAGTTAATCCCAATTCCTGTTGCTCAAGATGTGTTTAGATTAGCAAATTGTATGGACTGACAGAATTGGATTTTTGTAGCAGAACATTTGGCACTGCAGACATGACCATACCTACTCCTTGCATTCCTGAGATTTTCCCATTGGATCAGCTCTAGTCTGCTTCTGTGGCTGGAATGCCTGTTGGTGATTGGAGCACATCTTCTAATTAAATTCCATCCAGGGAGAATCCATTTTGTGTGCTCCAGGATTGCTCTGTGATGTGAACCAAAGCATGAGATGCACAGATACGCAGAAGACAGGCTTCAAAACCTAAAATGCTTAGGATGTCATATGGAGGAAATAAATGTTCCATTAACTTACTAGTTGTCAAACATGTTTATCCCAAATTATTTTTAACTCAGGGCACCACCAAAATGCACTCAAATTGCTTTGAGTATTGTTAAATTTAGTGAGAGAAAAATCTCTGTTAACAAAGTAAAATAGCAGCTGTTATTGCAATGCATCATGTGGAAAGGCAAGGCAAGCATCTAAGTATGTGCTGGTTTATGTTTTGAACAATATTTAGTCATTGTTATCTTTACAGCTGGAAGGTTGGACTTCTTCATTTGATAAGCAAAATGATGCTGCCATTGAATGTGAAACCTTTCAGAAATGCTAGTTAATACTTCTCTTAATGAAATATGTGCTCATACCCTGAGCTCTTTTACCTGGAAGCATGTTTTACTATTTTACCATTTTAAAAGGGCTAATAATAATCAGAATGGACAAATGACATAAGGATAACAGGCTCACTAGGCTTCTAAGAATTTACATGTTGCTACCTGCAGTTTGGCTGCAAGCCTTGAAAGTTGCATGCAATATTTAAGGCTTCAGCCTGCTGTGAGATCTGTGTGGTAAAGCCTGTTGTGGGTGGATCCTTGAGCATGCAGGAGCAGTCTCTCCTCTTGGAACTGGCAAAATAAGATTCTAAGTTGTTGTGGAGTTTTTTTCAGTTTTCTGATTTGAATTAATACGACACTTTTAGATGCTGTATTTGCTATTTATGAAAACCTTGCCTAGTATGAAAACCTTGGAGAATTGTCACATTTCATGCACCAAGCCTTGACACAGTGTCCCAGCATACTACAACCCTCCATTGCCAAAGGCATTTTTCCTCTTGGGAAAGAATTGACATGGGTTGGTGTTGGAAAGAATGCAGAAGGTGGAGTCTGTTCCTGAATGTTAATGCTTTATTTTTGTGGAACTCACAGTAATCAATTGATCTCATTTCAAGAACGATTTGATAAGTATCCTTGATACTATCTTGGCTTCTCTGTGAATTACTTTTAGAGGTTTCCCTTTTATGAAGCATTTTTTTCTCTTCTCCCCTTAAACTTGTAGGAATTCTTACTGAACAGTGGGAAGGTATTTTTTGTTTTGCCTTCAATGGGGGAAATGGTCAAAACTTTGACCAGCGAGTGGATTGCATACCATGAAAAGTGAGGGTTTTTATGCTCTGTTATTCATTTATCTGTTTAGTTTTGATTCCCTAAATGGTCTGTAAGGAGAGCATCTAGTTGACAGAAGTCTGAAGTAAAGCCAAATGAGAGATTGATTTACCCAGAAATACTGCTCTGTTTAGCAGATTTGTTTGTATGACTTTTCACTTGGTAGCAGTCTTTTGCTAGTTGGTATAAACAAAGTCCAACTTCCAGGGTTACTCTGTGTTTGTATAAGAGCTCTAGACTTTTACACACTGGATATCAGCTTTAAGAGTGTGAAGACCTCATTCAATGACACACCAAAGTCGCCATCTTCTGAAAAAGCTGGTACATTAAAAACCTCTGAGAACATTTCTTCAGTTTCATCACAGCATTGGTCTTTTCTTCTCAGTGGCAGACTTGAAAAATTTAACAGGGTAACCTAACACTTCCAGCACGGTGTTAGAAGAAAGATGCTCCTGTGCATAAGAAATAGAAATAACATTGCATAAACCATACTTCTTATCCATAATTCTTCTGGGGTCCGGGTTATTCTTTGAATTTTAATGGAGAGTATGCTGAATGCTGACAAACAATTAAATTATGTCTGCCTTGGTAATGTCTCTGCTGGGCTCTGTTTGTAAAATACACCCTCTGGTCCTACCCTTGTTATTGAATAGATTTGCAGAAAGCCAGGCAGTCCAGAAATTTCCAGCAGAGGAGTTTGGTGTGTTCATGGCCAGAACAGACACTTGGAGGCCAAGCATGCCCCAGTGTACCTCCACTCCTCCCTGAAGGAGACAAGCTGGAGGAGGAAAGGACAGTCCAGCCCTTGTGCCCATGCAGCCCCTGGCCTTTTCCCCCAAGGCTGTCAGCAAGGGGGTTAATTAGTGTCAATTATGACAGCCAGGAACAGGACCTGTGCCACAAAAGCATTTGCTAAACTACTCTGCCAGCAAGCAACCCACAGATGGACATAACTTTCATTCACCATCAGCTTGGGCTCTGAAGTCATGGCAGACCTGAAAAAGTTGTCTAATTTATTGCTATTCCCCATGGACTCTGCACCCCTCCTCTATTCATTTGTTGTAGAAGAAATACAGGAAGGCTGAAGTTCAAATATTTCATTTTCCAGACTCAGTCCTTTCCCTCCCTGTGGCAGTACGTGCTCCAGTATTGATGACGATACTTTCTCAAAGGTGTCTGAGGCTTCTCTTTTCCAGGGATCAAAAGAAGGAATAATCTGGATTTTTGCAATTGGATACATGACAACATTGGTGTCATATCATCAGTGAATTGCAGAGTAAATGTCTTCATCTGCTTCAGAGGCTATTCTAAGTCTAATGTGCTTTTACGCCTTAAAAAAGTCCATAACCTAAATACAAATAGGAAATACAGTTTGATTTTGCTGTTTTGTTGTTGAGAGATGCAATGTTTTCTGGCCTACCCTGGATTTTCATGTCCTAGTTTAGCTTCACTCTTGTCCATTTTTTTCCTTTTCACGGTTTCCTGCAGTCCCTGGCACTATCATTTCAATCCATTGATTCTTTGGGATCACCAGATACTGAGGTCTCATTTGTGCTCCTCTCCACCTGTTTGAAAGGCAGTCAGAGACCCCAGCTGCCAAGCTCTGCAATATTCTGCTCAGCTGAGGATTGTGGTTGGCACCAATGCAGATTTCATTTAGTTATGCTGGCAGCTTTCACACTACCACTGGGCTTGCTGTAGGTGCAGACTCAAGTGTTTTGGTCATTTATTCCTTTTACATATAAAGCCATGTGCCCAGGCAAGTTGTTCCTCCATCCAAATTTCCTTTATTAAAGAGGCATGCCATTTCAAGGTGGAGGAGGCAATCCTGCTCTCACTTGGCATCACATCCCTGTGCTGGCGGAGATGTTTGTGCTGCCCTTGGCATTCCTCAGCTCTGCTTTTCTCCCTCACTCTTGGGGTGGCTTTGGCAGCTGCACCAGCCAGATGCAGAGCTCTCTCCTCTTTTCCAGCAGAGGCATGTGAGGTCTGTGCAAAAAGCTTTCTGGCTGAGGCTCTGCATTTTGCCTGGCTCTGTTTGCTTCCCCAAGATTTGCTCCTCATCCTCTCTCCGTGTACCACTGTGATCCACAAACAAGTGTGAGGAATTCAGCTGCACAGGCTGGGGCTTTGGAGAGAAAGCAGCTCACCTAAGGCACACAAAGAGCCCTATTAGTGCCTGTGTCTGCTCCATTTCTGATGTATAAACAGTTACTTTGACACGTAATGAATTTGTCATCTTATATCTTGGAAGCACAGCAGCACCATGCACTCCTTTGGAATAAGCAGTTCTCTTAGCAGAAAGATTAATAATGCCTGCTTGCAAGTACAGGTTTCCTGGTCTTTAATAAGTATTGAGCTCATACTACAAATTTTCCCCTGATGAAGACACTTTAATAGTCTCTTTCTCCTTGAATGGTCTGCCTGTTTTCATTAATATTGAAGGAGCCTCTGATTTTGCAGGCTACTAGCCTTTGTCTAAGAGCTTGAAATTGTTCAACAGGTTCAAGAGTTACTCTAAGTATGCATACTGCAGGCAAAAGAAATCCAAACTAATAAGAAATACAGTCTTTAAGCTGTCAAAATAGTCAGGAATGCTATTTCTAACCTCTGCCAAGCTAACACTGTCCTGGAGCATTTGTGCTGGCAAAGAGCAATTGCAAAAAACCCTTCATGCTTTCTCTCCAATGCTAGTTATTGCTAAATGTTCCTCTTGCTAACAAATAATATTTACCTTCAGAAGATTTTGACAAAGTTAGTGAATTTGGCAGCCTAACACTTTATTTTAGGATATTTTACTTAAATAACCATGAAAAGCGCTGTCTTCACTTACTGTACCTGTGAAACTTTGTTCCCACTAGAATTCAGGGTTTAAAATTAATTTATAAAGCCATACCATAGTGGCAAAGGAGATGCAGCTGGCCAGCAGGTCCCCTATCCTTGCACAGGAAGAGCATTTGGAAAAGTGGGAATTTTCTGAAATCTGATGGTTGTTTCTCTTTTGAGCATGACATGATGGTTTTTCTTTTCTGTTTGTAAAATGACTTCTTGTTTGGGCACTTGGGATTTAGGTTGTTGGAAATCTTTTCATGTTTAAATTGGTTATCACAAATGCTAATGGTGGGAATCTTAGCAGTATAGTTCATAGCTTGTCACTTTGTGATCTCAGTCTTTATGTAAGAATTGGGGATTTTTCATCTCTTATGATTAACTGGCAGAGATACACAACTGCCATGATGTCATTCAGTGTCACATTCAGGAACAGGCTGTGGAAGTCATGGCCTCTGTCCCAGACCTCTACCCAGCAAATTATATCACAGGAGTGTACTTCTGCTTTTTCCACTTCCATTTTTGCAAAGATTTTTGCTCCACCTTACCTGCTACATTTTTGTAGTTGCAGACATTTATAAGCCCATCACAGAAGCATTCAAGTGTCACAGCATTAAATGAAAGGCAAAACCTTAACTCTAAATAAACAGTGCATACTCATCACTGTCTGCTTTACAGTTAGAATTGTTGCTCATGCTGAAGCTTTGATGAAAAACTGTTTGATTTGCACCAAGGGGATTTCTGATGGGATCAAAACTGCTGTCACAGAAAGGTCAGATCCAGGGTGCCTCACCTGAGGATGATCTGGGGGACCATTAAGTGGAGCAGTGCATCCAGAGTGTCACTAGTTGCACCAGAAGGCTGCCACAGGGGATGCTGGGCAGTTGGATTGGATGCTGATCAAGAAACATTTCATTTAGGACAGTACTTTCACTACACCTAAAGATCACAGGAAAATCAAGCCTTTGTGTTTGACATTCTGAGGCTGCTGAGCTGCTACATCACCAAGGACTTCATAGTTAATAACCAGCACTTCAGCTTGCACCTGGAACGAGAGTGGCAGCCAGCAGGAGCCCAAGAGCAGGTGCAATATGCTCTTGTCCATTTACTCATCCTCTGTGGCAGGCAGCCACCTCCTGCACCAGCTGAAGCTGCCAGATGTCCTTGGGGTCAGTCCCACATCACACGCATTGCAGCAGTCAAGAGTTTTACTGGCTGCTTGCTTTTGTTGACTGTTCCTGCCAGGGTCACTACCTGAGCCTGTCAGTAAAAAACTCCCAGTATAATTCCATGTGCCTCCTAGAGAATGTCCTTAGGATAAAGGGGACTTGTTTTGAGGTTGAAGTCTCCTACTGCATGTTAAATTTTTAGTTTTCTCCATCTGATGAGATAGCACATTAACTATCATTGATGTCTTTTTATATTATTATCTTTAGTGAATCATTTGCTCATCCTGCATTTTATCCATAGGAACAGTAAACTTCCCTTTATCAAGAAGGGAATTTCCCTTAAGTCGCTTCAAAATTATACTGTTACATTCTGTAATTATTAACTTCTCCTCTTTGTATTAACCACCAAGCCCAGCAGTGCTCCCTTCCCAGCTGAACTGGCAGAACTCGCAGTGTGACTCTCTATTGTCATTCAGCTCAGGTGTTTTCCCTAATGGCAGCAGGAAGCTCAGGTAACATTCCAGCCCAGCTGCCTGTACTCACTGATTATCACTTCCTGACATGACCTCAGACTGTGGTCTTTGCTCGCTTCATGAGACAGTGAAGAACATCAAACATGTCTTCATAAACATCATACATTTTTATTTAGAATTCTAAATGAGGTACATGCTTAAATGTTTTGTGGGCAGGAAGCAATATTGATTACTGGTTGACATTTTAAAGAAAAACTATTACCACAAGTTTAAATTGGCCACTCTCCTTACACTGAGCAAATTGGACTAATGTCTGTTTATAAGAAACAAAGGAAAGAATGAAGACTATTGAGTGACCAATTTTGTATTAATATTTTATGGTGTTTGCAGTATTTTTCACAGTAATCACAAATATCCTGATTTCTAACAATTTTCTTCTTTTATTTTGACTCTTTTTCAAATTGTTGCTGAAAGGGTAGAGTTCAGGTTGCCATGTGTGCTGTGTAATTCTCTAATAGCTCCTAGCCTTAATTTGTTTTTCTGGCCTTTTAGTGCTTGATTTTGCTGTGAAGTTTGGTTTTGTTTGTTTTTTGTTTGTTTCCTTTAATTGTTTGGAGGTTTGCTTTTGTTTTTTTTTAATAGCTGTGCAAATTGTTGCAGGGTTTGTTTGCCCTCAAACTCTATTTTTTTTTTATTCTCTATGATAATATGAAGTGTTTTCTCAGATGGCAACAATGCCCCTTTTCGTGTAGTCTCAGGTTTAAAGTGTATCAGGCTCAAGTGTATTTGTTTGTACTTTAATAACATGCACATCCCCTCTGTGCCAATGCTGCTGTTTCCCTGATGGCAACCAAGAGTGCCGTGAATCCTCATTCACCAATCCTCCTCTCCTCTTAAATGTCACAGCTGTCAGCAAAGGAGTGATGTAAAAAATATTAGAACAACATTTTCTAGATTCTTCTGTGATCTGCTGCTGCTTTCTCTCATGCAGGAAGTGATGGGAATCATTCAGCAGGGACAGCTTAGAAAATGATAGCAGCTGAGTAAATCTGACTTGTAGAACTAAATATCATGGATCAAATGGGCTTGTGCCAAACTTTCCCACTGGATTTACTGTAAGACTCTGACCCATGTAGTATTACAAAAGTGGGTCAAATTTTCTGTGCTTGTACAGTAGGTCTTTTGACATTTTGCCAATGCCAGTATGCACTATCAAAGGTTTTATCATCAGTTGCCAAAGAGATAACTACAAGTTTTGAATTCCAATAAAGAGTGTAATTGAATGTCCTGCACCTCAAGAAAATAACAGGGGAATGGATCACAGTGCATGTTCCACCTCTGTGCTGCTGAGGAAGTTTGGCACTGAGACTCAGCTGGAGTCTAGATGGAAAAGGTGAAAACATCCAAGACAAGAGAATTTTATCCTTGTGGATTAGGAGACATTTCAGTGCCCTCTCAGACCTCTATACCACTAGTCTGAGGCCGTGCTATTGTTCCCAGGAGGTGCAGGTGGGCTGCACTGGAAACATGGCTTGTGGCTTCTCTCTTTTCTCCCCTCAAGTACTAGTAGCCTAGTCCTGATCTTGGCCATTCACCTCTCACTCCCCTAATTTTAATTACAGAGATTTTGTGATCCTTCTGTTTCTTTCCTTTTTGTTGGTTGGTTGCAGTCCCCAGCCCTAAAGATCTAATACCCATTTTTCTCAAAGTAGCAATGGTTCTCTTCTCCTCAGCCTCTCTAGGGAAGCAGAGCTGATGAAATTTGTATTTCTGCATTCTGGCTTTCACCTGACTATGAGCCTGCATCTCTCCATCTTTTCCATCTTTTCCATCTTGTCCACTCTGCTCTGACTCAGACGTTCCATAAGTTTGAGAACCTGGTGTTCTCAGCACAGTCACTTTCCCCCCTTCCCACATTAGTGACATGACAGCTTGTCATCAGAGAAGTATTTATAGTGTTGTGCACTGCTTCACAGCCTCAGGTAGGGCACAGGAAAACCGAGAGCTGAGGATGAGCCAGTGCTGGGTGTCCATCACCCACTGCAGGTCTCAGCTCATCCAAGGAAACAGCCAAGAGATGCCAGAGCTACAGGGCAGCCTAATGGTGTGACAGACAGTGGTGCCATTGTAGAAGCTTGACTTTTTTCCAAAATGAAACAAAATCGAGTCTTCTGAAATGGCGATAATCCTGCTTATATTACCAGGGTGATACGGGAGGGATCATTTGTCTGCAGGTGTGCTGTGTAACCTCAGACTGGCTGCACACCAGACCCAGCCTCCCTTCCAGTTCTTATAACTCTTAATTCTGGCAGCACACAAGTTAATAGTTTAGGAAAATTTTGCTTTTTTAATAATTAAGTCTGTAGAAGGTAGAAATCAACAGTACAGTGCGTTTTCCCAGCAGAGACCGTAAATTAATTAGGAGCAATTTGCTGTCAGAAACAATTTCCATAATTTTAAGTAAAAAAGCAGAAAACCCGTTTTTATCCTGAAGTGATTTAACTCCTGTGATGATGAATTATGTGAAATTGCAATTTACCTGCTCCTGGCTTCTTGTACCCAGACAAAGTGGGTGAGAATCAGGTGGTGGTTTCTACTGCTGGGGCAGAATTTCTGAGAGTGATGCCCTCTCTCCCCACCATTCAGATCTTGACCTTTTCATAACAGAATTGTCTTTGACACTTGCAAATTCCTGTCAGGAGATAATGAACAAATTGCAGTGCTAATCGAACACGGGCCTTTTGTAGGCTTTGCCTGATAGTCACGCACCAAAGGTCACAGTCTAACTAATGAGGGCTTTGGGTGATACCTACACAATATGTGGGTCTTTCTGAAAGGCCAAAATTTATGGGTGCCACTTGGGGACAATTCAGCTATCACAAGCATCTTAGAAGTACAGGAAAGGATGATCCATCCATCACTAAAACCCCATTATTGGACTTAAACACTCAGCCTAATATGCATAATTGCCAGACCTTGGGCTCCTCAAAAAGGCCCCAGTGTCATTATGATAGATCCTCCTCCCTGTTTACCAGGAAGAATGAACATGAGATGGTCCATTGTGGCATTTAGTATTTCAGGCCATCAGGATTTTAGGGTGATTTGCAGATATAAAGTCACTGGGATGCTGATTTAAATGAGGGGAACATTTGCAGAATCATAAATTTGTTCTGTGAAGTCTATTATGTGGATACCTTTCTGCAGCTGATAAGCATTAAAAAATTTACTGCTTTGCACTTTTTTTTTTTTTTGGGTGGCCTTTTCAGGTGCAAATACATTTATTAGTCCTTTTGTTCTTTGCTGTTGTACAATTAAAGCAGTCTGACCTCTAGCTGCCAAAGGTTTCACCAAAATACATCATGGAAACTGTGCCTTCCAGAGCAATGGAATCTGCTTTATCATTAGCTCTTTGAAGTGACATGTGCATTTGATTACAACTGCTCCAAAATATATAGGAATTATAAGCCAGAGATGAAAAGGCACTGGAAGATAAATTAGGGTACTACCCTTGAAATCTGCAGGATTTTAAGCCGGCCTGGGGCACGTTAAGGCAGCAATGCTGCTCAGCCCCTTCCCCGGCATGCTGGCACCAGGTTTAGCCTCAGCAGTGGCATTTGGGCAGGTGTCCCCATTGCACTCAGCTGGTGCCATTCCCTGTCACACGGGGTCTGGGCACTGCCATGTGCAGCTCCACGGCTGCTGCGCTTCGGCGCTGGGCGAAGCCATCCCGTATGGAGCTGATCTGAGTTCAGCTCGCGCTCCGGGATTCTGTGGGATGGAAGGTGTGACAGAAATGGATGCTATGTCAATATTGTTGAGTTCTGGAAATGCAGGCTACAGGAAAAGCTTGGCTCAGAGCTGACAGTGTAACCAGAATCTGCATTCACACCACAGCAACGGCGCCTTGTGCGACACTGTCTGCTTAGCACCACCAGCACCACTGTACCTTCCAGAGCTTCAGAGGAACCATCACAGTGAGGATTGCTAGGCTGCATATTCCTGTCCTTTCATGTGTACTAAAAAATGGCTTTTCTTTTTTTTCCCATTAAATGATTACCTTGAAATTGTTTACCTACTGATTCAAACTCCCACCAGAGGAGAATTTCTGTTTCTGCACTGCAATTCTTGCTAGATGCCTGGTTAGCTCATAGAACTGCTGAAAGGCATTGAAGACACCCTCTCCTGGTGATACACTGAATGCACTAATTTATTTTCAAATGAGCTTGCAAGTCCTATTTGTGTTATGTGTGTGTTTATTTAAGGATACGTTTGGAAATTAGTGTTCATTCGAAGTTAGAGTCTGAGACAGTGACGTGAAACATCTCTTTCAAATTATCTCAGCACATGCATCAGATGCCAGCTCCAGGTAAGTTGTGCTGGATATGATAAGTTTGGACACATTGGTCCATGTAGTGAGAAACCACAGGCTTTGCACATTGCCACCAAGATCAAAAGCTGAATGACTCCAGGGTCTATCTGTCCTTAAAGCTTTGGTTTGGGTTTGGATTTTTTGTCATCCAGTCTGTCAGTGAGTTTTTGTTCTGAGTCACTTTGCAGTCTCCCCTCTGAGCTCGTCCTGCTCACAGTGACAGCATTGAAAGACCAGATGTGAGAGAATGATGGGCATGACTCAGTTGCAGCAGGAGACATGAGAAAAAAATCAGAGATATTTTTGCACTTTGCTTCATGTCTTCTACTTTGTGGAACCTTGCACGTTTGAGGGGAATTGCCTGCTATGAACTCTACAACCCATTACAAAACACACAGTCAGCTCTTTCCCACATAATATCCAGCATAAACCCTCAGAATTCCCCTTGTGTATATCAATTGAGTTACAGATAATCAACCACTATTTTGGAAAGGTATGCACTGACCACACCTTGTGTATCACACCCGAATGTGACCATGTTTCAATATAAATATATAAAACCAACATGCAATCAGGAAGAATCTGCATCTGTCACACACAGCATAGGTTCATGAGGTATTACAAAACCTCTCAAAGAATATATACACTATTTAAAAATAAATGTACACAGTGGATATAATACATTGATGTTTATAAATTGGACTACTTGGCATTGTTTAGATATTATCTCTCCATGTCTTGAAAACATTCAGCTGGTCTGACTCCTTATGGCATTCTTTGCTATTGAAAGTCATGAAAATCTTTAACAGGAAAATCTCTTTTCTGCTTCCACCCTCTCCTACAAGGTCTTCCTTTCAATCTTCCAAGTGTTTTTTCTGCTCCACATTGTTAGATTAACAACTTCTGGGTTTAACCTACATTTCCAGTTAGAAATTTCTTTAGGCAGAACGAGTTGAGCTTCTAGATCAGTAGGTGACTTAGCATAAAAAGTTTGATTGCTTTTTGCCATAATTAGGCCAGGATTTTGAGAGTTCCTTGTGGCTTAGACCTGCCCTCTTCAAACTGCTGTTTCCTCCTTGTCCTGCTCCTGGCCCTGGACATAAGGATGGCTGCACTGGGCTTCCCTGGGCTGCTCTTCCTTGAGTTGAGTACAACACATCAGAGCTACACATCATTGCCATCCCCAAATGATTCTCTTGCTCTGAGCAGGGATTCCTGTGTTTACTCCATGTGAGCAGTGACTTCTTTGTGGGGGATGTTTTCATGAGCCCTAATCTGGATGTGGTCTTGACATAATGTTCCTGCAGCCTTTTAGTAAAAACTACTAAGGTATTTCAGAAGAAACTTTTAGGAAGTTTTTCAGGGCGCAATCCTGAGCGCACTGATTGGGTAAATCAGTTCTAGAACTTCTCATTGACAAGCCAAGATAATGATAAACACATTGTCTTCACAGTTAACAGTTAACAGTTGTGAATTCTCTTTCTGGGAGGTGGGGGTTTTGTTGGGTTTTTTTGTTTGTTTTATTTGTTACCTTCTTCTACATAAGTCTTACTTGCTATTAAGCATCTGAAAATATTGTTGCCATGGGACAGGAGACAGTTTCACACCTCAGGCCATCAGGAACACACTGATCTCTGATGCAGGAGGAAATGTGTGAACTCCTGCAAAGTGAAGTGTTAAACTTTATCAAATGTACTCTCCTGTGACCTCTTGGAGACCATCATTACAGAAATAATTTCCATCTGAATTTTCAAGTGGTTGCTCCAGTGGGTTTTAAACAGTAGGACCCTGTGGTGGTTCCAGGAGACACCAGGTGGGTATTGGTTTCCCATATGGACTGTGTGTTTGTCCATAATAATGTTAAATATAATGTGTTCTTAGCCTTGTCATATAACTAAGAATGAAATTTAGTTAAAATAATTCCCAGACTGGGAAGATCATTGGAACTAGCACTTTTGTGGCTGGGAGAGAGACTCAGTAAAGGCAAATCATGAACTTAGCAGTATCCTATATATTAAATGTTTTGTTAAAACTGGAGCTAGGGGAACAAATAATCCAAGTAAATGAGTAAAATTCCTTGTGTTGCTTGGGAGGGGGGATAGGAGATGCTGTTTGGCTTGGATCCAAGAAAGTGTTTAAAAGCATGTTAAACTTTAATGAGGTAAATAGTTTCATCTCTGTGGTGCAGAACGTTTGGGCTTAATTTTAGGCACATGCTTAAGTTCTTTGCCAAATTGGGGTCTGAAAAAGAGTTATGCTTTTGCATTTGAGAAGCAGGAATGATATCACATGACTTCTATATTTAATCACAACTACTGAAGGCAGCTGGGATTTTGAATACAGAATACTTAAAGCAAACTGTTCTTGATCAATCCATAGAGAAATACTCAGAGGGAGAAAAAATATATACAGTAAATTTGAATAATGAACAGTTTTGAGGAAATTGCAATCTGCTTGCAGACATTTGGAGAGCAGAAAAGAAGCTAAATTTGTTGAGTAAGTTACTTGCTGTGATCTATTCTCTTGGCTCTAATTAGCGAGAAGTGAGCAGTAAGGGAACCCAGAAAATGAGACTGCTGTGGACTGAAGTGCCCAAAGAGAAGAGTTTAAGTTGGAAGGGATTTTAAAGTGGATTATTTTCCCCCAAGTATTCTTTAAACAGGATGAGAAACTGTATAAACAATCAGCTTTGATGCTTGACAAATATGACAAAAAACATTTGTGTTTTCTTTGGAATTGGAATCTTTAGGTTTGCTACAGGAGTTAACTATGTCAGTTAACAGCTGACAAATTCATAACTTTTTAGTGTTACAGTCCATTATGATATCACCAAAGTGCCTTCATTGGCTGTTCAGCTCAGACTGGCTCATTAGCAGCACTGAGGTCACAATGCAGCAAATCATTCTCCCTCTGAAGACCTTACATGACTGATGGCTGCTCTGTGAAACACTAAAAGATAGCAACTGTCACTATTGTTTCTTCCAAACAAAGCTTCCAGACATCAGATGGAAGGTCATGTCCGGAAACTTTAAACTCAAACACTTCCCTGATCAGGCTGCCCCTTGCTTTGTAGCAGGACCACAGTGACAGTCTCTCCACACAACAAAACTCACTCTTTGTAGTAACAGGAAAACTCATTTGTGGAGGGCAGAACTTTCTCAGGCTGGTGGTGAAACAAATCCACAGGAACGCAAGATGATCTCATCTCTCTCTGCCACAAGCTCGGGTCACATTTCTATAGCCCTAATTTCTTTAGTACAAAATATAGAGAGGCAATGTTTATATTAAAAAAGCCAAAACCAAATAAGAAAAACCTAAAACTCCCAAACCAATCACTCTAGAAAGTAATTAAGGGAGTAAATGGCACCTCTTGTCTGTTATCACCAGTATTGAGGGGGTTGGAACTAGGTTCTATGGTCTGTGGAATTAGATTCGTAGATTCCACTCTAAGATTTGTCCTTGTCTTGTACTAGGGGGGAAAAGTTAGGAGCTCCTACTTTGAAAATGGGTCGTGCTTGTTACATTTCACTTCTTAAAAAGCAAAACAATATTTTTATAATGTTTTTAGTCTTTCCTGTGCACTTGAAGCACACATGGTGGGCTTAGTGCTCTTTAACTGTTTCCATATCTGCTTTTAAACATGGCATCCATTCCAAATTTCCATACTTTGTAGTATTCATCTTTACATGATTACTGCATCACCATTTGGAATTCTCATACAGAAGTTCTTATAAACAATTCTTTTGGATGTGATTTCAGTACATGTGTCTTAATACTGGGTAAAAGTTAAAGCTGGGTAAAAATACAGTTGAAACAGCATCTATAACACAAAAATCCTCTGCCTGGAATTCCTTCAGATCCTTCAGATTTGTCACAAACAGAACTGATGGACTTTAGGTCTGTAGTTTTCTGTTAGTCAGCTTCTAGCAGAGGAAGTGGTGTCCACTCTAGATTGAACAGTCTCAGGCAGTGAATGGCAGCATCTTGTTCCTTCCTATTTCCTCTCTCTACCAATGACATCCTTGTTCATGCCACTCAGATCCATGTTTTTTCCCCTTGATTTCATTCATTCTTTTGTAGCCTTGCAGGATTGTTCTCAGGGTACAACAGCTTGTTGAAAGGTGTTTATAATAACAATCACACCTACTCCAATCACTAAAGTGTAATCTTTATCTTAATCAAAAAAAAAAAAAAAAAAAAAAAGAAAAGGACAGAGTAGGGCAGAAGAAAAAAATATACATCACAAACTACTCCAAAGTTCTGCTTGAGTTATTTTTCAATTACAGCAGGTGAAGCAGAATGAAATTGTTACAGCCATTTATTGATTGTGTTACTATCCATTAAGGTACAACAGAAGAAGTCCATCATATTGTGTAACAACTTAACTATTTAAAATAACAAAGGCTTCCTATTGTTTCCCTTTTTGGCCATTATCCTGACAAATACATTCTACTTCCATGCTGGAAATCAAATTCAGGAATCATAATGAAGAAATTCTGTATTCAAGGTGACATTATTTCTTCTCCTAGCTATTGAAATTCTTCAGCTTTTTCATTGAAAAATAACTGAAGCAGAACAAAGGTAATGAAATATATTAATTATATTAATGATGTTTTACTGAAACTGGCTGCTTCCTAAAGAGAGGGCATACATAACTGTAAGGAGAGATTCTATCAGTGGGCAGACGATTAACAGGTAATGCTGTCACTGCAGCAATTTTAGCTGCTATGAACTATTCTGCCACCTGAATGACAAACCCTTTTGAAGTTTAGTGGTGAAGAGCAAAGTTTATCATCTCTTCTAAGGTGGGTGGCTGCTGTGTGCTAGGGAGGGAGCCAGTGGAGTTGTGCAGTGAAGGGCAGATTTTGTGAGTGATGTTGCAGGTGTTGGTGAGAGCAGGCTCTCTATTGGTGTGCCACTGCAGCTAAAAATCAGTGGCTGATACCCAGTGTCTGATGAAGAACCATGTGGCCTTGAGCTGCCAAAGAGTCTCTGTGTGTGATTAATAATTTCTGCATCTTATTGGCAGCCCAGCAGGAAAGGTTTTCTAGACCTCTTTGGGATGGTGGTAAAAATGGAGCCACAAAGAGAAGAGAAGTTGTTCATGTGCCAAGGAGAAATCCTGCCCCTGGCTATGCTGACTGGCACTGCTCAGGGACAGGGATGGGAGAGCAGGGCTGTGCACAGTGTCACTTATTGCAGGCTCTAGCAGCATGTGCTGCACAGGATCAAACCACAGACATGTGGGGTGTTCAGTATGTTTCATGTTTATTTTCATGAGTTCTTGCTTTCACCCACATACCAGCTTAAATTTCCTACTCATAAGAGAAACAAAATCTTAGGAAAATTAAGATGACTGACAAGATCCCTGTTCTACTTCCACCAATGCTAGTACAGAAATTACTGAGACAGGAGCCAGAACCCTTTTCTCCACAGCATTGACCATGCCTTAACCTTGCTGCCACTTCTCTTCCTATTTTCAGTTGTCAGATCACTCTTCTCAAGAACTGATAATCTTGTGGTGCTGCAGCAACTGCTAACATGAAATATCCACTGCCTCTTGCTGTAACCACAACTTCTCTTTTGAACCTATTCACTACACGTGAACTTCAGGTTTCTTGTAGCTTCCTTCAAGTAAATCAGACTTTCTATTTTGAATGCCCATTTAAAGACAAAGTAAAGCTGGCATTCATGGCTTCCTTGTACAGCTATTTCTATCCAAAAATCTCTAATGACCATTTCTGAGGTTTCAAACCATTGTAAAGTTTTGTTTCCAATTCCTGTATCCTGCCCCACAGTCACTGCGGGTTTGTGCTCTTGCAGCTCTCAGATGTCTTTCATTTGACTTGTACAGTAAATACCTGTTAGACCCCTGAAGCTTTTTCATCAAACAAACTCCTTGATCTCCATAATTGATGCTGAAATGCTCAATATGAATACCAGTTGTGTGTGTCAGTGTGTTTTAGGATTGGCTTGAGCAGTGTTTTTGTAGGGTAATGCTCCTGCCCTTGTGCAGTCTGGTCAAGGGTGCACTGAGCAAAAAAGGAGCTGCACATCAGGTCTGGGTTAACATTCACTGCCCTTTGTGCTTTCAGATGTCTGGTTGAAAATACACCTTAAAACATTACTGTGCACATATGTTATTTCTTGATATACCTCTAGAGCTGTGAGGCAAAAAGGGCACCTGTACAGCCATCCCTGGGTGTCCCATCAGTGCAGTGCAGCTATTCCTGAGTTACCTGGTGGTGAAGCAATAGGCCATGGATTTCCTTGTTTCACTGAAGAAGCAGGGACAACACGACTGTGTTGTGTGGTTGCACATCAGGGGTTAATCTTGTTCTCCAGGCACATTTGGGACTGTGTGCAGGCAGCACACAAAGTGAAGGCTGGGAATCAAAGCAAGCAGGCTATCTCCTCCCACAGATCTCGCAGCAGAATTTAGGAGATGAACGATGCAACATGTGCATAAAAGCTTGATAATGTTTTTAAAACATATCACTTGAAATATGTTAACGCATATGTTCCGTCATTTCGAGCTCTTTCATAATACATCATTTGGCCCTTTAGTTTTACACCCAGCTCATTATGGCTCATGTGCAAAGAGAAACATTCTCCAAAATTTCTCCTGGTCTTTCCCCAACACTAGCACGACCTTTCTTTCCCACCTTGTGCAGTCCCTTTTTTCTCTTGGCATCTCACTTTCCAGCTCTTTCTGAGCCATTTCCAGTCTGGTGGCAGTTTATCCCATCAGTGTTTCAAGCGTGGCTGAAAGCTGCAGGCTGCCTAAAGGAGGATTCAGCTCCCTCTAATTTCAAAAGTTTAAAGGTTTCCCAAAATTCAAATCTGCCTGACTGTCTGTCTGTGACCATTGGTTGTTTTGAAGCGTCAGGTTATTTCTGTTTTGTTTTGTTTTATTTTATTTGCATCAAGATTAGATAAACAGGCGAACAGAACTCCATTGTTAGAGGAATTGTTGTGAAACATGCAAATTTCATGTTAGTTTTGCAAAAAGTTTTAAATTCAGGTAAAAGTGTACATGCCCATGCACAAGACCTATGTAATTTTAATTTCTCAGTTCTGGTAAGATAATAAGCCAATAGACAGAACAGCATTTTAATTTAAATACTGCAAGAAAATCAGACAAATCATTGCACAGAACTTCCTTGGATAAGGCAAGGTAATGCCTTCTGTACCATATTTTCAGTTCAATAAAATATGTCCTTTACACAGGGCTGTGAATGGGCCTCCAGCACAGCTCCAGGTGGAACTCCTCCCTCTTCCCAAGGAGCACACACTGCAGGCTGCCACCAAGCCCTTTGTGGGCACACAGATTACAATGCTGGCTTTGTAAAGTTGCCAGTTACTCAGCTGTATGGATTAAAATCAAGCTCTAAATCAGGCTCTTTCCTGACTTCTGAATTTTATAGTTTTGCTCTCTATGCTTCCCCTTCAAGGTCAAAAGCAATTTCTGCACTTCTAGGAATGTTCTACTTGCAGGAATTTTTGATGTTTCTGTAGTTCATGATTTTTGCTAGAAATTCATTTGTCTCAGCAGATAGGGGGTGATCAGATGATGCTGAGCAATACCCACAGGGAGCTGCCTTCCTGATCTGTCTCATTTTGTGTAAAGAGGGGTAGAAACTTCTGTTTTAATTATGACTGACTGCCCTCTGCACAAGGGTCCTGAAGTCTGAGCCAGGAGATTTTAAATAGCAGCTGCTGATTATGGGAGAAGAGCTGAGGTGCTCACTTGCTCTCCTGAACATCTGAGATCTGCCTGTTGTCACCTGGTACAGAAACATGAGAATCCAGGGAAGAAAGAACAATGATACCCCATGGAATGAACTGGTAGCATTGAAAAGCTGAAAACTGGATTAAAATAGGAAATAAGCCTCCATATGAAACCTTTATTTTGGTGGTTAGCAGTCTGTGTTCAGAATTTGGGCCTTTCTGGGTTTGCCTTTCATTTTGTTTTCATATCAACAATATTATGTGTTGGATTTTTAAAAATGTATTTACATTTCCCTTTCCCCACTATCTTTTCTTGCTCTCTACCTTTACTTGCTGCATATTCTAAGGGTATATGAACAGCCAGAAAATGTGAATGGGACTCAGAATGGTAAACCTATAATTTTTTAGAAGTTTTATGTTTAAATAGCTCAAAAATCTGCCTCACAGTACCTTCTCTGTTCTGTTTAAAATAAAATATAGAAAAATACCTCAATTCTTGAAGTAAATTAAGTCTCTATTTTGGTAAGCCAGTAAGCACATCAGATTATTCTTTTTTTCCCCCCTCACAACATATGGGGCTTTCTGTTTATTGTCTTTCCCTAATGTTCATTATTTTCCTTTGAGCTTTTGTCAGCAAAGGCATACGCTCCCCTCTGCAGTTTGCACTTCTTCAGAAAAACTGCAGGTGAATTTGAGTAATTTCCTCCAGCGGGAATGTGTTGGGTTTGAGAGTTTAGGTGAATTATATTCTGCTGATTAGCGAGGCAAGTGCTGTGCTCCATCTGCTAGAGGATGGGAATGGGATATTTATAACGTGATGGATGTTTCTGCTGGGTGGGTTTGCAGTTCCAGCCTGGCTGAGCCATTTCCCTGGGCTGGGGCTGCTCCCTTTGGGCTGCTCCAAACAGGACGTGCTGGCCTGGGGACAGGTATGCTGCTGCAGGACTGTGCAGAGCCACAGCTCATGTACAACAGCAGCAAAGTCAAGGGACACTATCCTTTTCAACAGAAAACTCAGGAAAAGAAAGGATTCCTCAGCTATATGGAACTATGCAATATGTTATTTTCCCCCTGAAAGCAACTGGAGAATGTGTATATGAAATTCTTTCTGCATTCATTGTGCACTGCCTATTAGGATGTTTCTATTGTCCTAGTTTGCTCTGAATTGCACATCTATATTTGTACAAATCCTCTAGCTTTTGCACCTTTCCCCATCCAAGGAGTGGGGAAAACTGCAGTTTCAGTGCTGCAGAAATGCTCAGTGCTGTAGTTAGGGCACCTTTACCAAGTGCATTCCTTTATTTCAGTAAGTGGAATGAACACTTGAAAACACTGCTGTTCACTGCTTAACACACCTTCCCTCCCAATATGACCAGGGCAACTGCTTCATAGCTCCCAGAGATGGCACAGTTAAAATAAATTAAGAAGCCTCAAAAAGCCCCCCAAACTCAGAATTAATTGCAGTGAAATTGCACAAGGATGTCATAGTACTGAACCATGCTGCAATCTGCTGCTCTTTACAAGTCAAAGGGACGTATCCTGCTCTGAAGTAAGGCACTTGTTTTTCTTAAGGTCATACAAAACAAGGAATGTTATTTGAACAAATGTCAGAATAATGTCTGTAATGAAATATACTATTTACTCGCTTTCAGCATTTGGACTGTGACAAATCTGGAAAGGAAATCAACAGTTACAGCTCTTGTTAAATAGTCCTTTTAATATTACAAGTAAGTTTACATTGCTGGGCCCATGTGTACTTTAATGATTCCTGGAAGTATGATGACTTGGCCCAAAGGAAAGCACAAACCTAATACTTTATTTTGTGTGAATTAAATGCAGCTAATTAAAGCGTAGGAAAATTAAAAAGAATTAGGCAAAATAAAAGCACTACTGTAAAGCTTTTATTAAACACTTATACAGTGCATAAAGAATGTGCAGGAAAAAATGAGGCAGTGATTCATTTGTGAGAGCTGCTGACTGCAGCCTCGTGGCTGGGGAGTGAGGCACCATCTTTCATGTCCTACCTGGTCCTGAGCCAGAGCTCACCCAGGTTTGGCCCCCTGGGCATTCAGAAAGGTGCTGGGTGTATGAAATGATCCAATCTGAAAGTGGGATTCCACTTGCCACACAACAGAATGATCCTCTGCACAGGTGGAAAAATTTACCTACTGACAATGTTGAGGATAACACATGTGCTCTGCCACTTTGGCTGATGCTAAATGAACATTTGCTTTCTTCTCAGTGGAAGTTAAGATCTCAAAACCCACCCAGAAGCCACTAAGGTGAGTGGAAACAGGAATAGATCCTACATGGGAATAGTAAATAAAGATACACAATGCCAGAGAATTTAATGATGGTTAAATTTCCAAGCAGAGGAGGTTACACTTCACTCATGCTGAATTTTCAAAACATGTTTGCCTCTGTTTATTCCTCTGGACTTATACTGATGTGCTTTCTTGGAAAAGTATTTTTAAGAAGTTATTTGCATGAAGGATGTGTGGGTAGAGTTATGCTCAGATTCAGGGCTGGCAAGGATGTGCTGGACAGATGTGCCTGGAGAAGACAGTGACCTCCTGGATTAGAACACTGGGTGCTGTTGCTGGGAGCCAAACATCCCAGCTTGATTTGGACCTCAAGGAACTTCATTCAGAATTCACGTGTTACCTAATAAACAGGAGAGGCTTTTTATTTTCACGGAGATGTGAGACTACAAGCTCAGAGAAGACAATACCTGGGTAAACTTGAGGCAAAGAATTTGATGTTGAAGGCTTTGTCGCATTTCAGATGGACAGCTGATTTCAGAGTAGTTTCTGGGAAAGACAGAGAGAAAAATGTATGAAAACTTTCTATCATCTGTTCCTCTGAGAAATAGGAAAAGTGAGAGAGGACATAGAAGAATCTCAGGAAAGTGAATAAAAACAAAGCAAATAAATAGGGGAAGAGGAGTTAGAGTATATGAAGCCAAAGTTGACTGGATGAAGTTGAGAAAAAAATGTGGAATGATGCTGAGTTTGAAATATTTTTTGTGCTACAAGACCTAAATATTTCAGTTTTTGAAAACAAAATCTGGTATTATTGTCTTCAGGACACTTCACTTTTAACTTCTTTGCTTTTTCCCCTCATTTGTTTGTTGCAACTTGGAAATAAAATTCTTGCAATGCCAATGTTCCAATGCTATGGGAATCCTGGATGACATCCAGCTTTTGCTGCTTTTATTGTACCATGGGTCCCACAGAAGGGCTATATTGCTCTTCCAACACAGTATGGGTTTTATGAACAAAAATTCCATCTCCTGGCTTTGTTAGTGAGTTGGGAGTTTTCCCTAAGTGTTTGCCTGTTTTGTAAACACCCAGCAGAACTCTGGGTTGCTTGTGATGAGGATAACCACTCTGAAGGGGACTAATGCCAGGGATAACAATGTCCAAGAGTGGGCTTGGTACTCACAGTGAAATACACACCAAAAAATATCACACAATGCACTAGTTTTATATATTTAGGTTCATTTTCTGTTCTTGCTTATGCCTTCATATCTCTTATTTTCAGGTCATTTAAATGAGAGACATGTGGTGGGACTCTATCATTTAAACAAAATTGGTATTCTGCCATCCATGAAATTGCATGGACACCTTCAACTTATCCCAAAGTGCAAATTATGTGTATTTCTCTCCCTTAAAAAGTCAATGTGAATAAATGCTTAAAAATATGGGTCACAAAAAAAAAAAAAAAAAAACAACATTAAAAAGGTTGGGTTTTTTTCCCCCTTCAGAGTTCATCTTGGTTTTGCCAGCTTTTCTCTGCCTCCTTCACAGCAAATATACTGAATTGGATAGCTGTTGACTAAATAAAAGGAATTGACACATCAGACAGCAATTTATTGTTTCAGTCCACATGGTTATACTCCTCCTGTTTGCTCCTGCTGAAGTAGCCTGTCATTTATGAGGTACACCAGCACTTCCCATGGGATATTTCCAGGCTGTGACTGGTGTGACCACATTGCTGAGCAGTCTCTAACTCCAGAGGAGCCTGTTCATCTCCTCTGCCCCAAGTGACAACACCCTGCCTGCTGCAGGATCTGCAGGGCCCTGTGGCACAGAGATGTCTTTGGGTTTGCTGCAGGCACAATGCAGGAGCAAACATCTCACTGTCATACTTTTGGTCTCTCCTGAAACACCGGGTGTCTGGGATCAGGAATACATGGTGCAATTCTGGAATTTTGCAAGAAGAGTGTAGCTGGAACTTGTTTCCTTTGGGTTAGTACCCTTACCACCAAACTAGGGTTAGTGCCCTAGTTTTCTTGGGTTAGCACCCTTATCACTCACTCTCTGGTTATCCTAGCCAAAGTTAGGATAGTTAGGATATCCAAAGTCTTGGACAGTTGTCCCAGGAGATTCCTGGATTGCCATCTGGCCCAACCCAAGCCAAGGAAACACACACCATGGTTGGGGATGTTTCTGTAACCTCCAGGGACAGAGACTCCCCATCCCCATCCTGCAGCCTCAGGTCAGAGCAGTCTGCTGATGTCTGAACTAAACTGATCATGCAGAGCTAAAAAGTCCATTTCTTCTACCCCTTTCACAAAATAGAATAAATAATTCCTTTCCTTTTCCACAACAGACTTTTAAAGGCCTGAAATTTGCATTTTATAAGACCAAACAACCCCAGTCCTTCCAGCCATTTCGGGTGTGTCACCTCTGTACAAGTCCTTGCTCTGCCCAGGACCCCCTGCACAATTTCTTCAGTGCTCCACTAAGGCCCTATAAAAGCTGAACAGAGCAGGCAGATCAAATCCTGTATTTCATATTTGCCTCATTTGCAAAGTCTAATGCTCTTGAATTGGGTTGAGTTTCTGATTTAAGATATGTCACAGTTTCTTGCAAAATCTCTCTCTCTCAGGTCATCTTCTAGCTTGTATTTGTTCAGTTAGGTATTCTTATTGTATAACCTTGTCCTTATTGATCTGTCACCATTTTTTCATCAGGCTCTTTCTTCAATTTGTCATGCTCATTCTGAATTTTAATCCTGTCCTACAATATTTCTTTTTGTGGTATTTTCAAGTCAATACCAGTGAAAGAATCCCTGAAAATGATGAAAGGGGAGGAACAGGACACTCAGTCTGGATAACTTATTTCCTAATTCTGTATTTTATTATTAATTGTTTGGTCTCTATGAAAGGCTGATAGCTTTTTAGTAAGCTGATGCCTATACTATCAGTAAGATGTATGTATACCTATTATTTCCTAAGGTACATTGTTTATGAAGTATTGAGCTGTTATGAAAAATTATAAAATATTGAAGCTGAAGATGGCAAAAGTTGAAAAAATACTAATATGGATAGACATTCTGGGTTCAGCAGTGTGAGCAATCAGAATAACACTGTCTGCAGCCTGGAGAGCAGAGAGAGCAGTTAAAGCTTACAGAAAGGTTAGTCCCCAACTTCAAATTTACATTACTATTTGAAAGATGGTGAACATTTGCATTTTAATCTGGAGTAACACCAGCTTGGCTCCCCAAGATAAGAAGATAATGATTCAATTAGTTAATGTGTGTGCCTCCACTTAGAAATACTAGCCTGGCTTTTAATGATGTAACACCTTCCTTCATTTCTTCATGTAAGGTGACTTGCAGACTTGTTTCTGCCTGCGGGGTTAAGATGTAAAATGGGATCTTTTAATAATCCCAAAAGGCAGGACCTGCCTGCTCTATGCCATCGAGGAAAGCTTGATTTGCTCTTCTGGGCCTGCTCCAGGTCTTGAAGATGGTGCAAGTTGGATTAGATTTTAACAAGGTAGAAGAAGATGAATACATAACAAGACCTGATCCCGTCCTTATGTCGACTGAATGTGCTGTAGTTGTTCCAAGCCTCCTTGCTTCACCAGCTTTTCAAACTGCTGTTCACATACTGTTGGCTAAAAATGAACGAGGAAAAATACATTTCCTTACTGTTTGTGCCTGAATTTATGACTCTTGAGCCTCCAACTTCCAGTTATGATCTGTCTCATATATGTAATAACACATTTTCTGCAGGTGATGAGGTTGCTGTAACTTGTGATGAAGTGCAGGCAGCAGTTTGGTTTATTTTGTAATGCTTCTTTGTGTGTACCTGAAAATGGGTCATTTTTCTCCTGCAAGAATCACAACAGGTATCTCTGCAGGGGGACAGGCAGCAGCTGAACCACACAGGGGAGGAGGGATGCTGCGTTAGCTTTACTCCCATTAAACTATTGCTGCAGCTGGAACAAACCTACCCAGGTACAGGCTCCAGGCTCACCAGGTGGAAATTGTTCCCAGGAATAAATAAAAATGGGGATGATGAAGATTGCCTCTTTAACACACACAGAAGGGGAATGGAAATTTGTCACTTATGGGTCCTGCTTTGGGGATGCAGAGATTGTTTCCTTGCATGACCTTTATAACAAGAAGTGTCAGACTTCATCCTGTATGTATCAGACTAGTGTGACATTGGATATTAATCCTGATGGAAAAGGATTATGTGATTTTCACAGGCACTCAGATAGATTATCCTTTCTGGCCAGGCTGGAAGGTAGCAAGAGTCCCTTTCTGCAGTGCTGGCTGGGAGCAGTGCTCCCCAGAGAGCAGTACCAGAATAACCAAGCATGGGCAGCAGCTCTGGCCACTGGACTTTCTTTTCACTTTCCATTCATTTCTATTGTTCAAACGAGTTGCTTTGAGGACTTGCCCCTCTGAGCAAGGGCAGTGGCATGGATGGAAATGGTGCAGACTTTGGGAAGTCTGTCTGTTAATGACCCCTTTGAGTAAAAATACCCAAAGGAACTTGGGCATCTTAAAAAATATGGTTTTTTGTTTCTGGCTGCCCATTCTACATTGAAGTTTTGTCCAATACTTTGATAAATAATATTTTGTTCTTAGGTCTGGGCACAACTGATAATTTTGATGTTTCATGTTAAGTCCTGAAATCTCTGCTTCATCTCTCTTTCACACTGGATGATAAAAGAACCAGGTATGTTTTGTCTGGTTTAATACTCACTTCCCAGTGCATCACTCTCAGGGATCTCTCTCACTGAACTTCCCTGTGTTATCCCACAGAAAATGATCCTTTCAGGAAGGGGGTGGAATGTCTGCTCTTGCTTGCAAGAAAATAATTGGGTTGCTGCTGCTATAAGGTATTATGGCACTATGGCTTCTGGGGCTGAGGTCTGGACCACCTGTGTGAAAGGTGTGTGCTGTAGGAGAGCTGCTCCCAGCTTCTCCAGGGAAAAAGCAGGGTTTGAGTAAGGGATTCAGCTCAGCAGCTGCACCAGCCTGTACTGGAGCAGTGACATGGGGCAGAACTGCACGGGTGTCTCTTCAGCCCCTTCCTGGGGTGTCAATTTACAGTAGCTGAATCATCTGAAATACAAATATATTGGGGCTTTCAGTTTTATATATATATATATATATATATATATATATATATATATATATATATGTTGGGGGTTTTTTTGTTTGGTTTTTTTTTTTAATGACAATAAAAGCTGCAGTTGTACAAAAAGCCTTTTGAGGAAGTGGATAAAGTCATAGGCTTGCACTGGGACACTGCAGCCTGCGACCACTGCTGAAACTTTTATAATTTACATCACTTTTTTTTCTTCTTTGGTGTTTACAGACTTAAGCATTAAAAAAAAATACATGAGCAAATTTATATTTTAAGCTCTTCTATATTTGCCTCCTGACTTCTGAGGAATTTCATACAGAAAGTACTTTCCCAGGTCTTCCAGAATCATACTCTTAATCTTTCCTGAAGTTGGTAAGGTCAGCTTCTCCTCAGAAATACACATTTTTCCTTGGTTCCTTGGCAGGAACCTCACAGACTGGACACCTGGCTTCCAGACAAGCCAAGGAAAGAAAAATGAGAAAAAAAATCCCTCTCTCTGTGATGTGAAAGCAGAACCATTTGCACGCTGTGTCAGTAGCTTCTGCTTGTTAGACCTGCAAACTTTCCAGAGAAAAATGATCTGAAAATAAATGTGCAGTGAGTCATTTTTTTCCTTCCCTGAGTTATACCTTTAATTAATCTCAATCAGTTTACAAAATCCATTTTTACTCAGATTTAAAAAGCATGCACTCTGACAAATAAATCTTGTACCAAGTGCACAGTGTTTGTGATTGTTCCTGCTCAAGACCTGTCAGCAAATGTATCATTGCTAATTGCCCAAGTTCCAACAAATCAAAACACTCTAGTTTTATGTTAAGGAAGGAGTTGAGCCCTTAAATTACTGTATCAGCTTTAAACTGCTTTAGTGCATCACATGGGGGCATGTCAGCTTCAATTCAGAAGTAATAATCCAAAGAGTTGTCAATAATTGAGGACTGTATATATAGGCTTATTTATTTTAATCCAGTTAGGCTTGTTCTTTTGATTTGGTTTGGTTCTATTTTTTCCTTTATCCTCAAATCCCTCTAGGACCTAAGAGACCAGAATATAAGCAGCAGGTGAAGGTCATTAAAAAACTTAGTCTATTTACTTCAATGAAATCCAGGCTCAACTCAGGATATTTCATGCAAATTACAAACAAAACCAAAAAACAACCTGATGATAGAAATGTGAATCAGATGATGTGTTTTATTACAAAAAGTGCAACTTTTTCACCTTCCTTGTCTCTGCAGGAGGGCTTTACATTTCATGATCTAGATTTGCTGCCAGCACTCCCCATTTGTACCCTTATTGTGTTCTGACCTACTGCCACTGCTGGGTTTGTACCTGTCATTCTATGTTTATGGAAGTTCACACTGCTGCAAAGTGAAGAGTAACAACCCTTTAGCTGCAGTGTTACAGCTATTCTGAACTACCCTGAGATCTCAATCCCTTTCTCATTTGTTTTATTCTTTGAAAAGCAACATAGAAGACAAGAGTTCATTCCTTCTCTTAAAAGGGACGTGTTTGTGGCTTCAAGTTGTGTTTTGAAGTAATTTAAAAATATTCTTCTCTTTGTTGTTTTTCCACCTTTGCCAGACATACTTCTCTTTGGTGTGTCATCCCAAAATTGCCATACCTAGACTGTAATCCCACAGACCCCCATCTCTCAAGTACTAGTAACCTTTAAAAAAATCACTTTGGGAAGTATAAGATTTTCAGAAGAATATCACCAATATTTACAATTTTGCAATTTACAATGTCTGCAATTGAAGGTATCTCTAATATTCAACAGGCAGGAATTTATTATGAAAACCAAGGTAAAGCCAGCCCCGTGTGGTGCCAAACTGTTGGGAAGGCTCTCATTCCCACTGGGCATACCAAGAGCCTTAACACAAACCTGAGAATAGGCAGCAGCCCCTTTCTCAGTTACACTGTGCTGTAAAAATAGTCACCCAGACCAGCAACCAGAAATTTGACCTTATAATGCTCTACACTAAAGCTAACCATTGTTACACTAATCTTGCTTTCTTGCTTTATTCTGTCCCTGGATCTGTTGTGTGCCACTGGTGATTTTTCAGGGGGATTTTTACTGCCTGTGGGAGGATATGAGCTGGCCAACACCAGGCACTGTAGCAAGATCTCTCCCTAAACTCATGCCTTTACTAATACAGAGGCAAAGGAGGAGGGAGAATTGCTTTGTTTTGGGTGGGGATGAAAAGAGATTGATTTTAACATTGTGGATGTTTATCAGCAGAAATGATTTTTAACGTGTCTTAGGATTCTTACCTGTCCATGATATAGAATAGACATAAAGTAAATAAAAGGTAATAAATATTCAGGCCATGCTATTGCTGAGTGACAGTTGATGCTTTCAGTGGATTTTATGTATCCATCAGTGATAACCTGCAAATAATTCATTACAGTGTGCCTTCTGAAATGATGAGACTTTGTTAAGCAACATCCAGCTAATGAAATAGCACACCTTTAGGCAAAACACCTCCAACATGTGCCACTCATCGCTGCCAAAGACTGAAATCACTCTCTACAAATGAGACAAGTGAAAGGCAGTTACATGTTGTGCCAGGGAACAGCATATTCCTTCCAATTCAAGGGCATTCCATCTCAGGGTGCTTGCTACATGAGCTACTTTTACATGATATTTGTAAGGTTGCTTCATTTGCCTGAGTCACCACAGACCCGCCTGCCAAACCGGCACAAGATCAGGAGCCCGACTCTTTGCTGTCATCACGGAGTTTTATGAGACTGTTTTGTCTTCTGTAACTTCTGTTTGCTGCCTTTGGAGCAACAGCTACTACCAAAGTGCAGTGGATTGGCTAAGAATCACTTCTCCTGCTGCTCACAACTAAGCCTCTTGCTCTTTGAATCCTTTTATTGCTTCCCCATCTTTTCGATATTAGCGCTGAGCCTTCTGTCCCTGCTGGCTAAATCCCACCTAATCCAAATCCTGTCTTTAGTACATCTCTGCTATTATCTCCTGTATCCCTTCTACGTCATGTACCCCTCCCATCTCAACTTCATCATCATTACAACACAAATACCTGATGCCTTTCTGGCACAGCTTCCCAAATTTTGTATTCCTTCTTTAAGCTTATTTCCGAGGGCAGCCACTACCTGTTCTTGCACCTCTTACCTGCGTCATCTCACAGCCAGCCTGCTGTCCCAGACTGATTCTCAAGTCTGAGAGCATCAACCCTCTAAATCTCAGTCTGCAAAAGCATAGTCAGATAGAAAATGTTGTGGTCTGAATACCTTTGTTAGTCATATATGTGAATCAGAGCTTTTTGTCTGGCCATGTGAGTTTCTGGTAGCTTCAGTGGGCTTACTCATGATAGCAAATGCTACATTCAATAGTAGGCATTTGCAGGATCATCCTCTGTGATTGTAATCCCTTTTAGATGGGGAATGTGTCAGCATTTTATAAAGGGATGTAAAGATATGTGTGGCCTGTACAAAGTCTCCATAATTAATGTTGCTCCATCAGTTGATTACAGGAATTTACAGGCTGCACTATTATAATACAATTGTCTGTTGGAGTTTAATGTTTATGAAGAAAGGATGGAAGGAAAAAGGGGGAAATTTGTTCAACTGTTCCTTGATGTGGTAGCTGTTTCAGTGGATATAATGTCTATCTGTTTAGGGGTGCTGTTAGCAATAGATATCTCTGTGAATTTTTTCCCCCTAAATTCTAGCTTGTGTTTCAGGCTTGCATTTCCCCACTCTATGTGTATGGCATTTGGGATTTATAAGCTGTTTCTCTGTGAACTTTGTGTGAGCATCACATTGTTGAACTGTTTGACAGATTGAAAGAAACCGAGAATGAAGCTCAAAGGACAGCAATTCTCCCTTACGCAATCTAGAAAACAATTCTCTAAAATATTACATCAGCTGCTGGCAGCTGTAGGTTTGCCTGCCTGCTAATTTACTATCACAAGTGTTCCAGAATCCTTTGTAATCCAGCCATTGCTATTTATATTCGTAATGATTTATTTAAGGTCTCTGTATATGTCAGCATAAAGTCATCAAAAAAAAGCAAAATGAAGATTAGTTGGCTGGAAGCGCACAGAATGGAGAAGAATAACCCAACAATGGAATTGAGATAAAGCTTAGACACAGTAAATAACTAAAAAAAAAAAAAAATAAAGGGCAGTCACTTTATTTTCAACTCATCATATAGGAGGCAGAGTCTGTGATTTTGGCACCAGGCAGTTCCCATCACAGGCTATTAAGAGCAGGGAAACAGGTGT
The DNA here is from genome assembly GCF_903797595.1 of Erithacus rubecula. Taxonomy (NCBI): domain Eukaryota; kingdom Metazoa; phylum Chordata; class Aves; order Passeriformes; family Muscicapidae; genus Erithacus; species Erithacus rubecula. The sequence continues at coordinate 20,579,662 of NC_136662.1, read as the reverse complement.
CTGGTGGCCAGGGAAGGAAATGAGAAGCCGTGACACCTGAATTGAGATCATAGACCCCCTCCTGCCTTTGTGTCTGGGGAAAAGGCATTAACTGCTTGATGGCTCAGTCCCTCAGCAGGCTGCAGTGGCACCCAATTCTCAGCCGTTAAAACTTTTTTACTTATTTATGAGATTTTTTTTTTCCTATAGAGAACTGTAATGATGCAAAGCAACTTTATTATGTTCAGTGGAAAATGCGAAGTTAAGAAAAAACGCTGAAGGATTGTGTAGTGGAGCGCAACACGTTTTAGAGCTGAGTCTCTAGGTCATTCTGAGGCAGGGATTTGAGTGGTGTCCCTTAGGATTTGCTGTTATATATGCTGAAATGATCAATCAAGGATAAAAAATGGACTGTTCTCATCTCATAGATCATTTCACAGTGAAACAGTTAAACTCCTGGCTGCTTTCTGAAAAACAGAGATCTGCATTAATAAGGTGACCTTATCAGAGCCACCCCTGGGGGGAAGGGAGGGAGAAAAAAGGTTGTTAGAAAGAAAGCGAATCCTATTGTTAATCTTTTTTTCAGGGAGACTTGGATACCTGAATGCAAATTACTTTATATTTAAATTGTGTGAAAGCACAAAAGGTTTGTGTCTACAATTGACAGTTATTTCATTAGCTGACTTGCGCAGCCTTGCAAATGGCTTCTAGTGTTAACTTTCCTTGGATTTGTTTTCTTTGTTCTTAGCAGATCTTGCAAGGGTGATCATTTTGATTAATGTATTCAGCGCTCTGTTTTACTCCTGATTCATGTTTTTTGCAGCAGTCAGTGTTCTGGCCTGGGTAAGGTGAGACTGTGAGGTGGCTCTAGTTTTCCTCCAGCAGTGCCAATCTGATGGGCTGTTCTCCAGCTGGAGAGGAGCATGGAGGCTGCTGTAATGCATTTTGCATGGTAGTGACCCCAAACACAAGTTAAAGTAGGTTTTAATCATCAGATGTAGGATTGTTGCAGCCACATCCTGCTGTGACAGCAGATGGGTGCTGTGCATGGGGCCTGTAGGGTTGGAATATCATCTTTGTGTCCCTGTGAACCTCTCAGGACTGGGTATGCTGGTTTGGGGCCTCTGTTCATACAGGTTTGTGGTTCAGAGTGATTCACTACATCCCAAATTTAGAGTTTCTGTTCTTGTTTGTTTAAAAAAGCTATCATACAAACTGAGGTATTAATCTGGGGGGGGGGGGGGGGGGGGGAAGAAGGAGAAGGTGTAGGTTAAAACTTACCCTATATTGTTTCAGCCACACCACGTTTCCAGTCTATGCTACATATTTGAGGAACCAGTAATCATTTCCAGAGACCATGGTCCCTCCTACCCCTAAATTGATGGCAATCTCTCATCTGGACGTGCTGGCCTTCCATTCATGCAAAAGATGAGCTTCATCAAGCCACGCTAGTTTTAGTAAAGTTGAGTTTTAGGGTAGATCCTGTCAATCCAACCTGCTGATCTGGACTGAAGAGCATCATTAAGGTTTACACACCAGTGTAAAAACCAGTCAGGAATTGCTCGATTAATTGTCCCCGATGCACATCGATCTGCAGGCAAGTTGCCGGAGGCGTGCAAGCTCTTACTATCCTTTCCCTCCTTTCCTCTTTATTTCTTTTACTCAGACTACATTTTTCTTCTTCTCAGAACTTTTTGGCATTAGTTGTTGCAATCAATCTGCCATTCCCCGCTGACGCCTCTTATTGCATTGGTTTTTCAAACTCTTTCATCGGCGCCTCAAGCGTTGCATCGCTCTTCAATCCGTGCCAGTCCTAAAATACAAACACCTCAGGGACCCTGGCCTGAGCTTCCTCACAAGTCACTTGCCTCCCCTACCCTCCCTGAGAGTCACAGCTTCAGGAATCATGGCAAGATCGCAGGATAAAACACCTGAAATACAAAGGCAGTAAAATCTTCTTCAACAGTAAAATCAGAAAATGTTCACACCCAGCCACCTCTATAAAACATCACTTTGAAACTGTTCTTCATATGCAGGGGAAGTGAACTCATCACAACAGTTTTTACTTCCTCATGAATATTTTCAAGCTATTCCCTGTTTTTACAAGAAATTCAACATACAAAGGGTTTTCTGAGAATTGTTTATGAAAAGAGGAAACTTGGGGCTTTTTGGGTTCAGAATCTTGAATTTTTTATCTTGATTTTACATGGTCACCTAAAGAAAAAAGAAAGAAAAGGATTTTATGGGTCTATAAAGGAGGCTTTGAGAGAAAGCAGTAGAAAGGTAGATTATTTTTTGCTTCACAAGTCTAAGTATTTTCCCTGCTCTCTCTTCTGCTTCACAGCAATAATTATAATAGGATTTTTTCAGCCTTTATTCTTGGACTTACTTCTTAGTAGATGTTTAATTTTAAAAAGTGAAAGACAAAAGCGGGGATAGATGGGAATGAGTGTCAGGGAAGAACAGGGACACTTGAAACTCAAGGGAAAGGGGAAAACAGAATAACTGAAGTTAGGTCAAGATTTGTTCATTTTCTTTTAAACTGTACTTGGAAGCAAAAATCTTTAGACAAATATTTGTAGGTAAAATTCCATCTAACTGCTTTTCCACACAAGATTCTCACGAAGTCTGGTCCATAACTGGACAGCTCTTCCAGCTGATCTGGCAAAAAATATTCCAATCTCTTTGTCCATGATAATACTGAAATCAAATAGGTGCTTAACATGCAAAATATTAGAGAAACAAATACCTTCTTCTGCCTAATTTTGCTTTACATAGTTTTTATGCTAAATGGTAGACTTTCTGAACACTGTGACAGAGAGATGTTACTTGTGAACAATTTCAATGTTTTGGGTTGAGATTTAGCTTAATGTATGAAACCCACGTCCTTGCTGTCACGAAATCTCCATTTTCCCACTTTTACAATATTGTTGGCATATGTCTCCAGCTGTCTGTTGCTGACATAGAATTGCTTGTGATTATCTGATGCTGAGCTGTTCTGCTCTGTTTTTGTGGTTTTAATCTCTCCAACAATACCTGAACACGCTGTGCAGATCATGATTATTGGGGCACAATACAGTCATCTTTGAAATTTATTGTCCCACACAGAAAATTGGAAATCCTTAGGATCTTTATATCTGGAATGAATGTGAACTGCACTTCTCTCTGATTTCATAATTTAACATTACAGACTGTTGACTTATTGACTACAGCGTTAGCATTTTCCAGATTGGCAGACAAATTGCCTTGTAGGAGTGTCTATGCATATTTATACATCATCCAAAGGTTAAATGATAGAATATATTTTAATTGCCTAGAGATAACTTTGCAAATTATATCGCTGGTACCAAAACTTCTAAACTTAAAAGATGAAAGTTGAGCACTGAAACCCGTATTTTCTTCCAAGTAAATAAACCACTCAGCAGTACTGATTACTGACAGTCTTCCACTGATGTTAATTAAATAGCAGCTCAAAGACATAGCTGCCATTTTAGGAAAAAAAATTAAGACAGAAAGAATTCTAGTTTTCTTCCTAGTCTTCCTAAGCATGGCATTTATATTGATTTTGCTATTTGAGAAAGGACCACAATCAAAAAACCCCAAAATGCAAAACAATTAAAGCGAGGCATTCATATGTAAACATTTTTTCCACTTCCATCTGCCTTAAAATCTGAAAGTTTAAAAAAACTAAATCCCCAAAGAAGCTAAAACATATAATGTGTTGCAAGAGCACCAAATACACTCACTGAGAATATTTTTCAGAGAAAACATAACCTTGGAGCTATTTGAGTATTTAAGAGAAAGTCTAATTGCTACTTACATTTTTTACTTCCCACTTTAGCAATACTTTTCTCTCTAGAATACAGACCCCTAAAGAAATTATTGAGGAATAACAAGTGTTCTGCAAATTTGCTGATTTACATTGGCTGCTCTTACATATGTGCTCTTAAAATAAGGTCCTGCACATGGACTGGGGCAATCCAAGGCAGGACAGAGAATGGATTAAGAGCAGCCCTGAGGAGAAGGACTTGAGGATTTTGGTTAATGAGAAGCTCAACAGCCATGTGTGCCTGTAGCCCAGAAAGTCAAACCTATCAAGAGAAGCATGGTCAGCAGGTCAAGGGAGGTGATTTTAGATAATCTTTAAGGTCCCTTCCAACCCAAACTATTCTATGATTCTGTGAACATGAGTAAATTGAAAGCAGTTTGCTCTCAGTGGAAGAAATCCATGACCCTGCAGTTATCTTGGTTACTTGCTGTGCTTTTGCCTTCACAAGTGATCAGTAAGAACTCATCTGGAGTGTAATGCATTGAGCAGGGCCTGGGAGACAGATGCACTCCTCTCCTGGGGGTTCTGACTCGAGGAAGTTATGTGTGTTTAGGTGAAGAAAAGGATTTTACAAGTGGAGGTGCAGAGTGGGAGGCTGAGCCCCTTCAGGCAGATGGGGGAACCAAAGTCAAGCACCTCCCTTGCCAGGCAAGAGTCCCAGTGAGGAGTTTGTCAATTAAAAGTGGGAGACACCACTCTGGTGATCTCATGGTCTTGTTGGTGGATTTTGAATGAAATCTCCTTGGCCTAGTTCTGAAAGGACCCCTGTATCTGCACCTGCCAGGGGTGAGAATTCCAGGCTATTAAAGTAAGAGGACGGAGGTGCCTTTTTCAATCTTTGCTCCAGAGCAATGGGAGTTACAACACTGTGCTCCATGGTTTCTGTGGATGGGGTTTTGGCAGCTTCCACACTGAGCACAGATGGTATTTGAGATCTTGTACTGAGAGAGCCCTGCAGGGTAAGCAATAACTCTGTGGGTTTTCTTGGATTGTAAAGCTGCATATAGATATCTGAGGTCCACCAGAGTCCTTGCTAGGTCCAACCTCTCTTAGAGTTCATTTTGCTACGTGATGTAGGGCAAGAAGAGCTACTATCCTTGTTCTTTTGGTTAACAGAGTCAAAAAAACCCACAACAAACTAAACCCATGAGAACTGTCCAGAGTGATTTTAGTGAGATTTTTGGAGAGACCATGAAAATGTCCTGGGGGTGCTGGTGGCAGCAGCTGAACAGGAGCCAGCTGTGCCCAGGTGGGCAGGAAGGGCAGTGGCACCTGGCCTGTGCAGCAATGGTGTGGCAGCAGGGACTGTCCCCTGTGCTGGGCACTGTGAGGCCACACTCGAGGGCTGTGCCCAGCTCTGGCCCCTCCTGACACAGCTGACCCTGAGGGGCTGCAGCGATCCAGGGAAGGGCACTGCAGCTGGGGCAGGTCTGGAGCCCCAGTGTGGGCAGGAGCAGCTGGGGGAGCTGGGGCTCAGCCTGGGAACAGGGGGATCAGGGGACACCTTACCACTGCCCACAGCTCCATGGAAGAGGTTGTAGCCAGGCAGGAGTTGGTCACTCCTCCTGAGTAATAAACAATAGGACAAGGCAAAACAGCCTCAAGCTGGATCAGGGAAGGCTTGGATTAGATTAGATAGGAAAAATTTCTTTCCTGAAAGGGCTGTCAAGCCCTGGAACTGGCTGCTAGGGAAGTGGTGTAACCATCCCTGGAGGTATTTAAAAGAGGTGTAAATGTGGTGCTCAGGGATATGGTTTGGTGGTGGGTTTGGCAGTGATGAGTTAATGATTGGAATTGATAATCTTAAAGGTCTTTTCCAACCTAAATGACCCCAGGATTCTGTGATTTTAGCTAATGCCTCCAGGTCAGAAGCAGGACAGACAATGGTGTCTCCTGAACTGTCATTACTTCTTAAGAAATGTGTCAGTTCATCACTTCTCATCAGTGAAAATTTATCTAAAGCATTATTAGCTTACTTGCCAATCAGTTAACTATTCAAGCAGAATCTTGAGCTACTGCACTAGTCTGATTCCTTTTAGCCCTTAAACAAAATTCTGGCTTCCTTTGCTTTGTGGTCTTTTCTCTTGCATTTTTGGATAAAGGCTGAAGGTATGCCTTATTCCCTAAACACTGTGATATATTCTCTATATGCCCCCTTTTGCTTCTAATAAAATCCCCACCTATCCTATCTTTTCTGTTTTATTGCCTCTTATATGTACTGTTAAAAATAAGAGAGGGAATTTGGAAAATACAGGCCATTTGGAAGAAATTCTCTGTGTATCATATCAGAGAATTTGAAAGATTAGAGAAATATTTACAGCTCCCAAAGAGTCAATCTTTAGTCCAAGATTTAATAAAGGGATGGACACGAGCCCTGTTTGCTCTCACTGTTCTGGAAGGACTGGTTTTGCAATATTTTCTGTCTTCAGAACAGTAAAACTACTTCTGATGAATTTAGCAAAGTCTGTATGCTGCAGTGCCCCAGACACTTTCTCATTTTCCCTGACATTATTTTTTCATCAGTTTGGACTGTGTAGTATCTGCAGACAGTGCATGTTCCAAATATTGGATTGATGTGTTTTTGCATACAAACCTTGTAAAGGAAAAGAAATACCAGACTATGTGTACAAGCATCAAAATCTGATTATATGCAGGATTCTAATCTTAATATCACACCATCCGCACTGAAAAGCGTTGCAAGAATATTCCAATTCATATTCTGATGGTGTGTTTCTCTGCAGTCATCTTGCAGAATTCTTATTCCTACCAGGAGAAAATCAGTACACTGAACTGAATAAAAATGTATACATTAAATTGCTTATTCAAATGTCCACCCTTGATGTTTGCAGAGAATTCAAGCAGGAAGCAGTATAACCCAAGCTTTGTTTTATTGATACAAGAGGCTAATGTGAGTTGCAAAACAGGAAAGAATGAGAAGTTGCTTAATACACTGGAAATGTGGAAAAAATGCAGATTTCAGTTATTAGCTTTCACAGCTGTATTTGCATAGAAATATACTAACGGCTGGATGACATTTCATGCATGAACTTGATAGAGCATCCTTAAAAATATTCATGTTAGAGGAGTACTTAAAGGGAACCTCGAACTCGAACATTCCCGTCTTTGTTTTAAAAAATCCAAACCCTGGTTTCCCTAGGGTATTCCAGTGCAAGGTATTTCTTTATGAAACAAAGCTTTCTTTGTTATGAGGAATTCTGGGACAGCCTAGGAAGGGCCCTGCTTTCTGATCACACTTTAAAAAAGATCCTGATTCCCCTGAATGTTAAATATTATGGAACAATAGATGTTGCTCAGGCTTTTGTGGAAAATACCAGCAAAGCAAGAACACCCTTGAGGTTTCAAACACCTCTTGGATTATCAGTTTCCTATGCCATTTTCTATTTTGAGGGAACACCTTCCTTGTAAGTGGGACAATCATCAACGCCGTGCGAGATAAGAGGAGTTACTCTGCTTTGAAAAACTAGAACAATTCTTGGAGGGGTCTATCACAGTTACCCCCTTGTATGAATTTCTGGGAGCTGGGTCACAGCAACTCCTTCCAATTCACATTTGCTTAATATGTGTTGTTGGTTTTTTTGTTGTTGTTTTGTTTTGTTTTTTTTTTAAATTCACCTACTAGAGCAGACTAGGTGCAGCTTCATTTGTAACTCATAAATGATAAAGATGTCTGGTTGTACTTAGAGTGGAGAGGTTCAGAGAGCACAGTGAAGGATTTTAGATCAGGGAGCACTTTCACTTGCCAGCAGTTTCAGCTTTCATTTTCTGTTCTTTTAATTTAAACATGATTATTGACAATACACAGCTGAGGAAGGCACTTTTCTGAAATATTCCAAGGATTATTCCTGTTCTGTTATCTCCCTTTCACCTTCCACAACAGGATTTTATGTGCTCACATTAGTTGTTCTTCAGAAGAGCAGCTGGTCCATCTCTGATTGTGACTTTCATTAGGAGCAGAAAACTCTACCTTCTGAAGTAGTGAGATGTGAGCACTAAGTCTTGGGAACATTTTCTAAAAACTCACTTTATAATGAAATATAACCAGCTTTAAAAGGGATTAGAAGGAATATGACAGGAGTATAAATTAAAAAGCACTGCGTTCTAAAAACATCTATTTAAGCAGTTTTGACTCTGCCTTCACTCAATCCAATTCCTGCAGCTGCTGATTGTCCAGAACCTTCCAAAACAGCAAGAACCATCTCTGGAGCCTGTCCTCACTCTTGCTAGAATCAGATTTCTTAAGGAAAGTGGGAGTATGTGGAGGTACTTTTCTGGAAAAAATGCAGTCCTGCATTTTTAGTAGCTGACCTCCTTTCCTTCTGTGCCTATCCTACATTACTTGTATGAACCTCTCAAGCAGAATAGGTCTCTGCAGAAAAGGGCTGCAGGATCATTTTCCCTGTCAGTATGAGACATAAAAACTCGTTCAAGACAGAACAGTGCTGTACAGACATGAAAATAGAAAACCAAAATGAAAAGATTACGAAAAAGGGTCATTAATACCATCTTACTTAGAGGATCCATCTAAACCATAACATCATCACAGGCACTGTCTAGTAATGATATTTTACACTGAAGCCCAAAGGTTACAAAAAGGCTTTAGTCTTTGCCAAAAGAAAGTCACTTTTTCATCTGAAGTACAGAAGGAATCAAATTCTTGCAGTGGTGCAAAATCTATGTACGTAAAGCTACTTTTAGAGTCATATTAGTAAAACGCCTGTCAAAAGCCAGGGGAAAGTCTGGTTTATAATAGGAAAGGGCAAATCTCAAATAAAATTTCCAGTTAGAGTGAAAATATATAGGCTGAAGCCATCAGTGGATGGTAGCAGCAATAAAGATCATTTGTGCTGCAAGAGCAATATCGTCTCTAGAGCAGTTTTGCAGACGGTGGCAATGGCACCTGAAGGACGCGTTTTACAGGTGAGTCCACGCACGAGCCAGCTCACACAGAGCACTGCCAGCTTTCCTCACAGGAAAGGAGCTCATCACATGGAAAACAGCATTTCCCCTGAGTGCAAAAGATGGCATTCAGCAAGATCTGGAATGGTGTTCATGAGGGTAGGAGCTGTTTGAGGCCACGTTTGAGAGTCACTTGCAGCTCCCAGACAAGGCTGGGTGAGGGTGGGGAATTGCTGCTCTCACCGATGGTGCCGACTGGCAGCGTCTCCTGGCTCCTGTTGACTTTCTGTGGGCACGTTTAACCTGTAATTTGGAAGAGGAAAATACAGTCTGGCACACATTCCTGCAGGGCTGCCAGTCCCAGATCTATCCATTGCATAGCCTGCCAGAATGGGAAAGACAAGTACCTTATAGACCAGTATCCACAGCAACAGACACCAGAATTTCATATTTTTAATACATATAAAAACCCAAAGAAAATAATTACTTTTTCATTTTCCATTTTTGTAATAGCAATAATGACCTTTAGGTCAGGAATTTTCAGCAGTTAATGACTGTCTGGCTTTTTCTTTGGTGCTTGGTTTCTCCAGCCAGTCATTAGCAGTGAGAAAAGTGCCTTCTCCTGTGGACACTTTGGCTTAATCGTTACCTTTTCATGCTACAGAATGCACCAGCTGGGAAATAAGTGTCTCCTATGCGAATGGATCCATAAAGTGTTCCCTGGGTTTCATTTCTTTGAAAGAATATTCTGTGAGGGTGTGAGTGTTTACTGTAAAAGATGATTGAGTATTATCCACAGCCCTGAGAAAAGTTAGATCACTCAGAGGAATTGGGACTGAGGATGGTTTAAGGCCATAGATTTCAAAAGACTAAATCTTCAGAATTTATCTGTGTAATCTAGGTTGCCTTACTCTTGGTAATGGACTGCTTTAGAATTATATATGGACACAAATATTTTCTTATCCATCTTCTAGGATCACACAGGAACAGGACCTCTCTTTTTTTCTTGTTGTTTATATTTTTATATGCAATCACTGTGATGCTGAAAGTAACAGTGTGGCAACAGTGTCTCAACAGTTAAATTTTATTTTAAATTATAAAGGGAAACAACCCTCTGGAATACTTAGCCTGCTCCATCAGGATAGTAGATTCCCTCCTTCCAACCACCTTCTCTCTCAAAACACCTAGAAGCTGTACATGACTTTGTTCAGAGGAAAATTAATTTATACATTGAAGTAACTTTGTCTTGCACTTTATTGTATGACAGAAAATGCAATCTGTGGAATGGAGGTATCTTCTGATCACTCTGTGATCATGTTCTTTATAAAAATTAGCCAGATTATGAGTATATTGTATGACTGAACATATATAAACATTTGAATAGTCTTCAGTTCTTGTGCACTGTTAGCTGAGTTCCTCTTTAACCTGTATGACTTTTAATGCCATTGGTCCAATAGAGTGTTACCCAAAAAAATTGTGAATATATCTTTCCTTCAAGATATATTTAAGCTTGAAAACAATTGTGTAAGACATGCACTACTTGGAGGACAAATAAATCCACAAGAAAACAGTAGTTTTCTAAACCACATATTCAATGTGTAGGGATTCCTAGAAGTAGTTCAATGTATGGTTACTGCTGAAGAGTCAGGTAGAAGGGAATCAGCTCCACCAGAACAGTAAAAGGAAATGGGAATTTTTCTTTAGCAGATTTCAAATCAATATGGTGTCCTTGGAGAATGTGGTACTAAATATGGAATAATGTGAATGATGAGCCTAATTTTAATGTTTTGCTGTGAAAAGAGATTTAGCACTTGCATAACTTTTATTGGAACTATTAGCTTTTCATTTAGTGTTTTTAAGTGAAAACACAGAGTGCACAGGAAAGCTGCAGACATCCGCTTTTGCTTGGATGCTTTCTTTACTTTTCAAGAAAAATAACACTAGGAAAATATAAGTAGTGTTCCAAGAAAGAGCCACTCAGGAGTCCCACAAGGGCTGGGACTGTGCTCTGTGGTTTCTCCACTCTTGGATTGACAGTATTACTTTCTAAGCTGAGGCTTGATTTGCATTTTGAAAGTACAACAATTTACTTCACAGTAGGACTGTGCTGTTTCTAAAAGGTTGGACTGGCTTGAGGATTTAAATCCAGTGAGGTTCCAGTAATTCTCTTAACAATGAGTTTTAAAATCTACACCTTTAAAATAGCTCTGCACCTTTAAACTTCAAGCTCAACTCTATGTTAAAGCAGCTGGCTAACCATTAGTAGAAATGGGAAAGGTCCAAAAGACAGGAGTGACAAGTGACTTGTGTTTCATTCGCTGCTTTAATGGATTTTTCCTCAGCTTCACAGCTAACCAGTGCAGATTATTTATAGATTTTAAAGCCAGAAATTAACACTGTTCCTTGTAGGCAGAAGAAAAAAAATGTATGGGATCATTATTAATTCTTTAGCATTAGAATGCCTCCAGCTCAATTTGTGTGCAAGGGACCAAGAGTAAACATGCATTTGTTATCCCGACCCTTTTATCTGTTCCCAAAAATGTCCTTCAGTGGAGAACTGTGAAACAGCCTGCCTAAAGGATTTGAGACCTTATATTTTTTCTGCTGCTGATACAAAAATCTTTACAGTCTTCCCTGTAATTGAACATTCAAATGTAAAATATTATAAAATATTACACCAGTTAAGAGTGTTCCTTTCCCCAAAAACCCCAACCAGCCAACCAACCAACCAACCAACCAATTCACTATGGTACTAGCTGCCTTCACATGAAGCCTTTGGTTTTCTTTCATAGGGACGAATTGCCCAGGTGTCCTTGGTACCCAGAGATCTCTCCCCTTCAAACTCAAACTAATTTTTGAGTCCTCTCTTTGTTTCCTTTTATTTCCAGTGTTACCATTGCTCCAAGTTCCTTTCCCTGGACAGCAGCCTTACACACCCCTAATGGAATTCAGCTGTGGTGGGAATACAATCCTGGCAGGAGGGAGTTGACCCAATCCCTCTGGCCACTCAGTAGGACAAACCTGTCCTTCATGTAATTTTAACAGTCCAAGGAGTAATTCCAGCAATCAGGCTGTCCTGTCATCTCTCTGCAGTTCCCTGTACCCCACAGTAACATGAGGTAGAGGAGACAGCAGTGCTACAGCAGCTGGTATTGTTTGATCAGCAACACAATCCTTGCTGGAATTTAATTTCCCTTGCAGACTTGTTACTAGAATACATTTGTCATCCATACTTTGTAGCACGCTTATATTTGCCTGTAATTACACACCAGTCTGGCAATACTTTATTGTTAACAAAAAGTACTGCCATTTAAATTCCCAATCTTAAACTGGAGTATTTGCAAAACTCTGTAATTGCTAAAATAATAAAGCTGCCATTACTGTATGGGAAGTTTACAGCTTGTGGGTGAAATGCTTACATTGGCTTAACTACACCTGTATGGATTCCTTATGTTTTCATGTGCTGTTTAAGAGAGGCAGATTTCTGCTGGGCACAGCCAAAAGTTTCTGGCACTGTCATAGAATGGCTGAGGTTGGAAGAGGCCTCAGGAGCTCACCTAATCCAGCCCCAGCTCAAGGGGTTACCCAAGACCACGTCCAGATGCTTTTGAGTTACCTCCAACTCAGCTTTATGGAAACTCCATAAGCTCTCTGGAAACCTGTGCCAGTGCTCAGTCAAAACTGAACTCCATGTTTTCCAGTTTGTGGTTTGTCCCCATCTAAGAGAAGACTATAAAAGATAACCAGGAAAAACAAGTTCAGCGTGGTTTTACTCAGTGCAACAGGCAGAGATAATACTGCAAGTGCCTAGGGATATGAAAACCCACAAAGACTATATATTTTGGTTTCATTTTGTGTTGGTGTTTTGTAAACAAAAAACTTGTGATACCCCTTCTCTCATACTCATTCGGTGATTTTTTTTTTTTTCTTTTCTATTTTTACACTAAATAGGCAACTATTCGTGATTGTTCTGTTTGGTAAGTCTGGTTGGGTAACACAAACCTCAGGACCAGAAACAGCACCACAAGTCTGCTCAGAACCATAATCAATTTCGCCACATTGCTCTTTTCATATGTGAAGCCCAAACTCAGTATCTAGGAGTCTCCAAAAGTTTGGGGATTAGTGGTAAAATTTGTGCTGTCTCTAACCCATGTTCTGACGCACCTGCACAGCACTCCCCAGCTCTCTGTGCTCTTTTGGGGGAGGATGGGGGAGCTTTGTGCTCTTCCAGCAACCCCCAGGGAATGGAATGATGGAGTGCAGGTGGTTCTGTGTTACCAAGAGGAGCTTCATGTAAAAGCTGATGCTTGAGTGCTGCTGCCAAGTGGCAGATGAGCGCGGGTCTCTGAGTCCTGCTGTCTGGCCGGGAATCATCCACTCTCCTGGACAGGTCCCTCTTGCCCCTATTCCCTGCACTCACTGGATCTGCTCCAACCCTTGGAACAAATCTCACAGTGTGCCACCCCTCTGTTTGCCCTCCAAAGGTGAGCACCAAGTTGATCAGAGCAATGGACCACCTCTCCAAGGAAAAAAGACTGAGAGAATCGGGATTGTTCAGCCTGGAGAAGGCTTTCCTTATTGTGGCCTTGCAGCACCTGAAAAGGACTTAGAGGAAAGATGAGAGATTTATTACAAGAGCATGGAGTGACCAGACAAGGGGGAACAGCTTCAAATTGGAGGAGTGTAGGTTTAGATTGGCTATCAGAAAAATTCTTGAGGGTGGTCAGGGTGGTGAGGCCCTGGTACAATTTGTCCAGGGAAGTCATGGATGCCCCATCCCTGGAAGTGTCCAAGGCCAGGCGGGATGTGGCTCTGAGCAATCTGATCCAGCAGAAGGTGCTGCCCGTCTGCAGGGTAAGAACGACATGATCTTTAAGATCTCTTCCAACACGAACCACTCCATGATTCTCTGGAACAAAGCCTATTTCTGCGGCACACCTGCACGGAGTTTTGGGGGCAAAAAGAGCTTCCCGAGGCCTTTCCTGGGGCCGGGCTCCGGGTCGGAACGTGGGACCCGTGCCCCTGGCGCAGGTGCCGGGGCCGTGCGGGCCGTGCGGGCTGTGTGCCCGGTGCGGTGGCGGGTCCGTGTGTGCCCGTCGGGCCGGGCCCGTGGCGCTGTTGCCGGCGGGCAGCCAGAGGGGCCGCGGCCGCCGCCGCTCCCCCCGCCCGGGCCCGCCCCGCTCGCGTCGCTCCGCGCTGGATTGCTCGCGCCTGGCCGGCGCCGTCTGGGGCCCGGCGGGCGGCGCGGCCAGGCCCGCTCAGCCGAGCGCAGAGGCGGCCGCAGGAACAATACGGCGGCGGGCGCGGAGCCGCGCGGCCGCCCCGCACCATGTACGCGTTCGTGCGGTTCCTAGAGGACAACGTGTGCTACGCGCTGCCCGTGTCCCGCGTGCGGGACTTCAGCCCCACCTCCCAGCAGGACTTCGACAACCAGAAGGTCTACACCGTGTACCGCAACCCCGAGGAGGCGGCGGACGAGGACGACGAGAGCCCCGGCGAGTGGGGCGACCGGCTGCTGCTGCACAAGGCCCAGATCCTGGCGCTGGCAGGTGAGGGCGGGCCGGGCCGGCGGCGGGGCCGCGATGCCGCCCCCTCCCCGCGGAGGGAGCGGGGCCGGGCTGGGGAGGGGCCGCTCCGAGCGGGCCCGGGCCCGGGGAGGGGCCCCAGGGTCGGTTCCCAAAATCCCCGCGACCCCCGAGATGCCCCCCGCGGGACCCGGAGGATGGAGGGGCGCGGTGCTGGTGATGGGGACGGGGACGGTGGAAACTTAAAAAAAAAAAAAAAAAAAAAGTTTAGATTTTCGTCTGCGGCTTATTTATAGTGCATGGAGTCATTTGTGTACCTTTGCAGTTGTTGGCAAATTTGAGGGGTGCTGTTTTATGTCCGCTGTGTTAGTTTAAATGACTTCACGAATTGGAAGGCAGTAGTGGAACCAGACCTCCAGGTACTGCTCTTGTTAACCGGGGCTTGCTTCGTTTGGTTTGCTTCATGTTTAAAGAAAACAAATGTCTCCAAGCTAAGAGGACCAATTAGAGCGCGTACTAGGAAATAACCCCGTGTTTTGCCCATTTGAAGGTGTTCAGCCCGTGGGAGATAGTGCTGTTGATACATTGTCCCCAGATAGCGACTCTTTGGCACAGTGTTTCCTTGAACACTTTGTATTGTTTCCTCGCTGCCATAGTCATAGTTGACATGGAAAGGAAGTTTGTGGTTGTAGGAAATTGCTGGTTAGTGTGGACTTGCCCAATAGGCTTTTCGAAGATTGTAATGACCATTTGAAATGTCAGTCTGGGTAGCAAAGGGGACACGGTTCTTATCCTGACCTTTCCACTTTTGGTTAAGTAGTGGTTATGTCTGTTTCCCTGAATATGGAATGGGCTAAACCACAATTTTGTTTAGTACTGAGCTCTTAGAAGGCAGTTCTGATGTCTGAACAGAGTAACTTGGTGTAAAAGTCTTGTAGAACTGGTATTTTTCTTATTTTATTTTTGGAAGTTAGCAACTCCTAAACCAGTTTAGTCTGGTGGTGGCCCAGTTTGTCCCTGGTCAGCCAGTGACTTTTGCCATTATCCTACTTCTAGCATTGGCCATAAATAAATACCTCAAAAGAACGAGGAGCAGCCAAACATGAGTTCTCTGCAAAGCTCTTCCAGTTTCTGAGTATTCTCAACTCCAGAAGTTCAGGAGAACTAGTTAGGCCCTCTAGCAGAGGAGTGGATTCTCCTGCCAAGTTTTTGTTGTCCTGTGCCAGCCCATGTTTTGTCTGTCCTGTCTCAGGCAGAGGAGTGTATGTGAAGTGTTTCTTGCAGGTTCTCTGCCACATTCTCTTTCCAAAGGCAGCATCCCATTGGACTTCTCCTTCCTCTGTCCCACTGGAGGACACTGCCCTTTCCATTCCTCCTGTCTCAACACAGCTAAAGTTCTCCAGAGAAATATTTAGAAACAGACCCTTTGCTCACATGTTGAGCCCATCAGGGTGCCTCAGTTTTCCACCATCAAATTCTTATTTTTGCCAGTTCCCTTGTTCCAGGCAGAGCCTCTGTCTGCTCAAGATGTGCTCTCCTGATTTTCTCTGTGCATTTTCTCTTTGTTTCATGTCTCTTGAACCAGAACAAACCAATATATGCTGTTTCCTCCAGAGAACAGGAGTTGTTACCTGTATTAGTGATTTGCACTAATTGCTCTCCAGAGATTCTAATTTCTACAGGAAATTCTCCTGTTGAGCAAGGAACACAAGGAAACACACAGCTGTCTTTATTACAGCTGTCAGATCTGAGTATATTCTGACTAGATCAGTGTTTTGCATTCTTGGAAAACTTCTCACCTGAACACCAAATGAGTCTTTACTCTTGTGCTTCTTTCCACCCTGTACCATGTAACAATACCTTAGGTGAATTCAACAGAGGTTTTATACAAAGGGTCATTTCTAAAGTTGTCATTTCTCCCCAAAATGTTAATATTGGTGTTTGTTTTTATTCTGGTTAAAAACACTGAAGAGAAATCTGGGTCTTCCATGAAGACATCATAGCACGATTATTGCTTTGTAGTGACCAACTCAGATTATGACAAGTTTTTATGGCAAACACTGGAAGTGTAATGTTATACTAACTGCTTATTTAGTTAAAAATAATTTTGCAAGTCTGTAATAATGTTTCACATACTAGTACAGAACTTTTAGTTCTGAAGGTTTCCAGACTATTTTAGTAATAAGGTAAATAATGTGTATAAAGTTGCTTTTATATTTAAAATATAACTGATTGAATTTTTTTTGCATAAACCATACATCAGTGACTTTAAGGGTTTACTGCTTAGGTCCAAGAATTTCCCCTTAGAGGTTTCAGGATCAAAGTTATGCTACAGATATTAAATTAAACAAACAACAAGAAAGAATAAGAGGGGGAAATGGGGGGTTTTGAGCCTGCAAAGTGTTCTTTTACAGTTTGAATGGTGACCAATTTTCATGCACGTAAAGCTGCTCAAGTAAGCAAAGTTCTAGCTTTTTATATATGTTTTCATGATCAAACACTGTCCATGCAGTGGAAATTAATCACTGTTTGAGAAACAGATCCATTTGTTTTTCCTTTCTAGCAACTTGAAAAAAGGAAAGAAAGAACACAGATACAAGACGCATAATAATGTTTTTTTTTCTTTTGAAAGTTTTAATTTCCTGTTATATCTAAAAAAAATTAGATACCTTTCAGACTTCTACCCTTGTAATGTAGGAATTCACACAGGCCTAAGTACAGATTTATGCCCATAATGCAAAGCTTTATTGGAGCATTGGTTGTGTAAAGAGTTGATAAAACAATTGTCCTCTTTTGGGAGAGTTTGGAAGCAATTCTTTGATCCTTTGTGCTGAGGTTGGATGCTTGGAAGCCAGTGCAATAGTTGCTGAAGAGCAGAGAGTGCTGCTGTAAAGGCATCATAAGTTTAAAAATGAAAAAGACAAGAGGGAAGTGTGTTGGGACATGCTCAGAGCATCAGGTAATTGTGAGAGACTTGGTATGTTGTGGAGATAAATGCTGCTGTCTTTTATTCTGTGGGGAGTAGTACATGACAGTGTTAGAGAAGAGTTGCAGATGAGCTGTGAGCAGCTGTGCTTCCCTTGTGTCCCTGTGTGCATGGTTGGGAACTGCTGAGACTGCTGGGATGTGCTGGCCTGGGAACCTTCTTTCAGAAGTTATCCAAAATGCAGGGCTCAAACCAGAAAGGCTGACCTGACTCAGATTGTTCTAGACCTTCCAACCACAGAGGCATATTAAACTGAATGTCCCTTGCTTTAACAATTTCACCATTTGGCTACCAGCAGTTGATGCTATGTACTAATAAAGGAATAGTTTTGCTTGCCTCTTGAAAATAGAACTCAGCAGACTGGATTTTGACTACAGAGCACTTTCTTGAGGTGACGTTAGCTGGTCTGTCTTGTTGGGAATACAAAAATAGCAGACAATTTTCAGGAAGAGCTTGAGTCTGTTTCCTGATCATCTACATCCTTCCTTTTTCTTCTTTTCTCAAAATGCTCCAAAGCTGTGTTTTCTGGTCCCTCTCCTTGACACACATGTGCCACTTGCAGCTTTTCCACATGTGTCTTATAGACACTAGCAGAATTTTAGCTATGAGCATATGCACCTTATTAGCAGCATGATCTTTGGATGACTCCACTGGAGCTTTTTCTTTCTTTTCTAAGTGATGAATATTAGGTGGAATTAATTGAGTTTCAGGGACTTCTAAAAGTTCCCTTCTTCAGGCTGTGTTTCTTAACAAGTAAATAATTGTGCTTTCTAGCTGCTGCCCTCAACATTTCCACCCACACTTTCATAGCAAACATATCTCCATCAGATTCTCATAGCAATTCCTTAGCTTCCACAGCAAATGTGTTAATACCTGGTGCATCTCTATCCTTTCTTGCTCCTTTATAAAATTATATGCTCCACTTTTTATTGGAGTAGGTTATGTGAGATTTATTTTTTTTTTAGGTTTTAAGAGCCTGTGCAGGTCATGGTGAGATGTTACTGTATATTTCAGAAGGATGTAAAATCTCTGTTCATAGAAAAAATTTTAATTAAATTATTCTAGGACTGAGTTTTGAGTAAGGTTGAGAGTGTTTCAACTTCTTAGTGTGCATCCAAGCTTCTCTGCTGTGGAAAGTTTATGGAGGAAAGACCCTTTGCCAAATTCTGGAATACGGGAAAAAATTGCCACATGAGGTTTTAGATTATTTTAATACACAAAATTTAGATCAGGAAGTCATCTTGATGTGTAATATTTAAATCCAAGCTTTTATTAGTATTTCTGTAGTCTCAGTTCTCCGTGGGTTTTCCTGCTTGCATCATTCCAACAGCTTGGGGAGTTGGAGCACACAGAGCAGGTCCTGCCTGTGGCCACTGTCCCCTTGCTCCATCCCATGCTCCACCTGTCCCGTTTCCTTTCCCAGGGCGGTGGGTAGGGTGAATGAAACATTGTGGTAGGGACAGCTGATACTTTGTTCCTGGGAGTCTCTGAGCCTGTCCCCTGCTGGGATGTGTGACAGACACCTGGGGAGAAATGGCACCAGGAAAAATGTCAGAGCACCTGCAGATGCTTCTGGGGTTGTCCTGAGTAAAGAAGGGGTTGCAGGAAACCTCCCAGTACTGGTAGTGGTTCTTCACAGGCTCTTTTAAATTTGTTTGATTCTTCCTTGGTTGGTTTGGGAATACTTGGGATGAGCTTTTGTGTCGCTGTCCTTGAGCAGCAAGTCCAGCTGTCCCTAATGCTGGTGTCACCTCCCGTGCCTGCCATGCCAAGGGCCCACTCCAGTCACTGAGAGAAACCAAACCCAGCAGTTCAGCCACTGCTGAAGTAACCTTGGTCAGAATAGCAATTTTATTTTTAATTTTTTTTTTTAATTTTTACTGTGATATTTGATGTGCACAGCCACTCTGTCACTCTCAGCTGAAGTGCTGCTGCTGTGTTTTTACCTTTTCAGCCGGTAAAAAGGCTGGCTGTACACAGAGGTTCAGCAAATCAATTTCTATAACAGAGTAACTAACTACTTCACACTCCTAAATATAGTTCTGAACACAAGTGTGGCAGTATTCATGAAAAATATTTAAAGCTAAATTTCACACTCATTTTGTATTTGATCCATTTTGGTTTATTTTTAACTCATGTAAGATGAAGGGTGGAGGATTTTTTTTCCCTTCTGAATTCTAGTGTAGGACCATATCTGAGGTATGAAGGACTTGTACAAAGGCACGATTTTTTGGAGTCTTTTTGGTGTAATTTCTGTTTGTTCAGTGTTGAAGCCTTATTATGGCACATTGACACAAAGCTAAATGGCAGCAGCAAAAAAAATTTGGAACTTTTAAAACTATTTGCTAAGTAATGGTTTAAAATAACCCTAATGAGAGTGGTGATGTCATCAGCAGGCTAAATACCAGTAAAAAATAATTTAAAATCTGGGATTTATCTGTGCAAGAAGATTTTGCACTTATATTTAATTTGCTATATTTCTGTATTACCCTGCTTATTTGGAGTATACAGTTTTTTGGTTTATTTGTCGTTAACCCTTCTCAACTGACCTGCTTGTTTCTCAATCACATTTGCCTTTTGGTTCACCTTAATAGTCAGATTTATTTTTATAACATAAAGACATACAGGTGACTTACACTATTGTTGTTTTTCTTGGTCTTAGTACCTATGTTGCACCACTTAATACCAGTTATGCATGTAAATGTTGTATAAGCTCAGCTAGCATACAGTAAAAACATGAATTTCTGGATTTTAATAAAATTGACTTCAAAGATAGTATGGTTATGGTAGCTATGGTAACTAAAACTAATTAAAATATGCTAAAATTTGCAGGGGAGTGAAAAGGGAAAAAATGTAACTTAATGTTTTTGTTTTCATAATTTAAGAGTAAAACATTTTTTTTCCAGTGTATTGCCTAGGTGCCAGTCAGTCAATTATTTGCATTTTTTTAAGATTTCCTTTAAAATTAATAGAGGCTGAACCACATTGTTATTTTTGTATGAAGAAATACCTGAATCTACCTTCTATTTCCATAGTGAGCTTATTCCTTGGGCAGAGATGTGGAGGATTCCTGGAGTGCTCTTTGTGGGCTGCAGCTTTACCTGCAGTGCAGCTCGTGGGCAGCATCTCCATGGCTTTGTGGCCTCTGTGATCATCACATCATCACAGGGTTTGGTCCTAATATAATTGTACAGTCTAATACAGATGAGCTGCTGAGGGCAGCCAGATTGACAAATTATAGCTGTCATTGAGATTGATGATCTCTTTAAATGAACTTTTGAACTTCTAAAGAAATGCATAGCTTTTGTTCTAAATGTTTTTTGTAAAATATTTATCACGTTTTTGAAAAGTAAAGCCCATAGTTGAGTTTCATGTGTAGGTGCAGAGGAAGGATTTAAAGGATGACATTTTCACATCCTGCTTGTTTTCAGAGTTTCTTTTAAATTTAATGGTAATGCTGTATTAGTGTATTTGTTTCAGAAAGGATTAAGAGAGTTGTTCCATAATAGCTGTAATCCTTTGTGTTTGACATGTGCAGAGTATTGTACAAATATTAACAAATCTGTACAACACTTCAGTGGGCTAGATGGGGACAGTAAGATGAAAAGTTTGAATTATTCGAGGTCACTATTTAAGTAAATATTGGATCCAGGATTAAAACCATCCTCAGTCTTGTAGAGAGTCTGATTTCCTGTTTCTCAGCATAGTCTTTTCTTAGCTTTATTGTCCAGCTCCATGTGTTTGTGTTGCAGCCAAGTTCTAGAAACAGTAAAAGTTAAATAAAGGGAGAGTTTTGCTGACAAAGAATAATGACTAT
Organism: Erithacus rubecula; assembly: GCF_903797595.1. NCBI lineage: Eukaryota > Metazoa > Chordata > Aves > Passeriformes > Muscicapidae > Erithacus > Erithacus rubecula. The sequence goes on along the minus strand of NC_136662.1, from coordinate 20,558,609 downwards.
TTTTAGTTGTATTAGTTTGAGCCTTGTAGCCTTTGATTAATTATTTTTGATGAGACTTTGTATTCACTTCTGAACTGAAAAACAGATTTCATATTAATAATGAAAATTAAGGAAGAAAATACATGCAAGTTTTTCTTGCAGATCTGTGGATCTGAACAATCTGCTGGTAAGTGAGCACGTTAAAAGGGAGAATGTTCCAAAATACTTGAGAGTCTTCATGTGTATTAGAAATTTGACTACAAATAGGTGGCCATATCAATAACTCTGACTCCTACTAGAATTAGCCTGGGTATCTGTTGTTCCTCTGGAAGAAAAGTCGCATTGGGACCTCAACATTGTTTGCTTCAGTAGCTGGCATGGTAGGGTTTTTTGGTTTTAGTTTCTTTTGGGTTTTGTGAGAGCAGCAGGTCCATGCTCTATGCATTAACTTGTGTTGTTGTATTAAATATTAATGAGCAAGAGCAGTCTTGATGTAGGACTTCAGAGAAGACTTAAGAGGTTTATATAATCTGTGCTCTGCTTCTGTAGGATTTTTGGCTCCTTTATCTTTCTCTCCCTTCTTTAGTGCCTTTGTACAAAGCAGGTGTGGCTTTCCCTCCATCATCAGTGAGCAGTCCTGGTTCAGGCTTTAGGCACATCATCCTTCTTACCCATCATCTCTAAACCTGTCAAGCTGTGGTTTAAGACCTTTCTATCTTGCCTTTCCCCAGTTTGATTAAGAATTATTTTCACCCTGTTTGCTATTCTTTAGACATTATTGAAATTCACTTCACAAGATTTAGCAGCCTTTTGGGCCAGTTCCTCAAGTGCACGTCTTCACCTTCCTGTGCTTATCAGCCCTGCCTGTCACAGTGTTGCTTGATGTGTTGTTCTTCCCTGACTTCTTTGCTCACTCTTCTTTGTGCTCTGAAGACAACCTTCCAGTCACTCATTTGTGTGTTGCTGTCATTTTCTCTTTCTGGCAAAGTGCTGCAGAACTACTTAGTTCTTAAAATTTTGGGAGTCATACAAGCCCAGATGATGGCATCTCTCAGCTCTGCCTTTTTATTGCTAACTTTTCTCACTTACATTTTTTTCTCAGCTTCCCTTTCTGACTCCCTTAGCAGAAATCTTTTTCAGCTTATATTTAGGATGTCCCAACATATTTTTTTACAATTTTTGTCCATTTGCCTTGAATTTAGAGTCAAGAAGAAGAATAATCTCGTTTGTAATTTCCAGCTCAAAATCTTGCTGTCTCTTACATACTCCTCATCCACTTTATTACTTACACTCAGCCCTACCTTTCTGTCCAGCTAAATATACTTCTGAAGTGTTTTCTCTCTACCCAGTGTTTGTTTCTGGAATCTTTTTCTCTGTCCTTCCAATAAAGCTCTCCTCTAGTCTGCAAAAAAAAATATAGCAAAACAATTTACTACCCAAATCCTGAATTGACTGTGCCAGCACCTGGTTGACCCTGTTTTAGCACACTCCTCCCTTTTTTAGCTGCAGTGATTTTGGTGGCACCTGTCCTCTTCAAATAACTTCTGCATTTCTGCTGCTGTCTGTTGGCCTGTGTTTGTTACTGTCATTCTCAGTTTCTTCTTTGGTAGTGGTTGTAATCTCGGTGTACTCCTAGCTCAGACTTGTTTTATGTGAGGCACATTTCTTTTTGTTTTGTATCCTGAATATCTTCTGAGCCAGCAGGATCATTCCGTTTTCTGAAACCTCATCTCCTTCCTCTTCAAATCCTCCTTTAATGTTTGCATTAAATTAGCTAAGAAAGTAATTTATAGTTCTTTTTTTTTCCCAGCTTCAAATAAGCTAGGTGGCTTTTTAAAATTATTATTATTATCATGCTGTTTTCCTTCTCAGTCACAGCAGTACTGAATATTGTTTATTTGTGTGTAAGTGGCACTTGGGAATCCATACCCTGTTGTGCTTGGTGTGTTTCCTTTAAAGCACGACATACACCTTTGGTTATGGGATCTCTGCTTTGGTTCTTATGCATCTTTTGCTTTTCCTGATCTGTAACCAGTGCACAGCCTGCCCAGGCAGGTGATCTTACCTTCTCTGTAGAAGCAAGCTGGCTGGATCAGTAGCAAGCCAGTTCAGGGCAGCAGTGTGTGGGGAATCTTGTGCAGGTGTTGTCCATATGTGCTGGGTACATGCCTGGAAATGGGAAGGCTGATGATAAGTTTTTTCATCTGTCAGCATATCATTTTTCACAAGGAGTGGAATTTTTTTGAAGGCTTAGGGGAAGGACGAATTCTGTTCAAGGTTCTTTCATTTTATTACTGTAAGATTTATAGCATTGCCAAGCCCCTTTTTTGGACTGATACCAGACCTGCCTTCCCTCATCCATTTGGAGTGCAGAGCTCTCTTCCTTTATTTTTCCAGCTTTCATTCCAAAGATGGAAAAAAATCAGCATTTGAGCTCTTTTTTGAAGGGATTAGTTTGTTCAGTCCTTATTTCTAAATTGGAAAGCAAGAGATGCTTTAAGGAGACTTTGAGATTTTCATAGTTTTATTTTACTTCCCACAATAGAGTTTTCAGTTTTAGAGCACTAACATACTTCTCCTTGGATTTAACCAACTCCCTGCCCTGTTAAAGTTTCTTTTTCTGCCTCGGTTCCCCTCCAGACATAAAGCTGTTACCTTTTGGACTGGATCCATCCATCCAGACACTGAAATGAGGGCCTCATTGAAGAAAGCATTCCAGGAACAGTTTATCCTTTGCTAGTTGATAGAGATTTTCTAATGTAGTGTTGCTGTTTAGGCTTTTCTTTCTTTGAGCACTGCTGAGGCCAAATGTGTTCCCAGGCACTCTGAAATTCCTCAGCAGTTCACTTATTTCTGACTGCCTGTTCAGCTCTGGGAGAAGTCTGGATGGGAGAGATGCTGTCTTGTGTGCCCTGGCTCTTGAGCTCGGTACCGTGAGGAACTGACTGCCAACATCTCTCCAAGTCTGACCTTTTCTTGGAGTACAATTATTCCAGCATGCTTTACACTTTATCTTGAATCACGGAATGCCAGATTCTCTGTGAACAAAAGCAATTTTTCCTAATTTACATGTGTCTTTCAGAATGTCCCTTCCTAAAGAACAGAGGGAATCCATTCTTGTATCGTGCATTCCACCCTGCATATTTTGTTATGAGTGCCTAATTAAGTATGTTAAGTGCTAGTTCTCAGTAATTGATATCACTGAACCACTCATTGCATATCTAGGGAAAACAATAGGCACAACTTTATAACAAGCTGATCATAGCCACCTAAGGGAAGGTGTAATTTTTAACTTCTAGCAAGGTTTAAATGACTCGGAACAAAGTCCAGACAAGTGATTTGGATTGTTACAAAATGAAGCTCTGAGCTACAATGCTTTTAGGCTGCCCTTCTCTCTCTTCTGTAGCCTCAGGCACTGAATTGCAGCTTCTCCATGTATCTGGTACCTGTCATGGTTTTCTTCTGGCTCAAAATCACAGGTGTGATCTTGTTTTTTGCTGGATTCTTCTTTTGTACCTTTTGTTTGCCGCCACAACAGACAGAGAATCCTAAAGAGAGTTGCTGTAAATGCATGTTCATGTTTCTCCTACCCTTCCCCCAGTCTCCACTCTCTCCCTCCCACCCCTTCCCAAATTCCATTAATATTTACAGAACAAGAACCAGAGCTCTAGCATTAATCTCAAATTCAGACTGAGATTTTTCTGGCTCTATCTGCAGCTAATGCAGAAGACAACAGAGGTTAGAAATGCACTTAAAAAAAAGAAAAAGAACAAAAGGCCTTTTCATATTCAACACACTGGATGGATTGTGTTAGGTATAAAAAAGCTTTCAAAGACCAGAGCATATGTAAAAAAATATTATATGTATTGTTGTTGGAAGGCAGAGGGACATTTATTTGCTTACTGACTACATTGAAAGTTCCTGTGCTTTAACTTCTCTCATTGTTTCTTCAAATTTTGTGCGTGGAGAAAACAGTTCCTTTCTTCATCATACTGGTTCATATAGATAAACAGTAAAACCAAAAAGTCAAATGAACTGAAAGAGAACTGTGTTGATAGTTACATGCCAGCAATGTACAAGATAAGCATTTGTAAGGAGATGTATAAACAAACTTCAAAACCAGTGAAGTTTTGCAAACATAAATTTCATAGGCAAACTGAAATTGAGTGGAGAGTGAAGAGAATGAAGAATTCAGATTATTTGCATTTGTTTTCTTTGACTCCAAACGAAGTATTTTCTTGTATTCTCATTGTTAAGTGCCTGAATGTGTTATTAACCTTTATGAATTGACTTTAAAAGCCAAAATCAAAGATAAATATTACTGTTCTCCCAAATTGTTTTTGTTTTAATGTTGGTTTTTTCCACTGGAAAGTATTTGCTGACTTCTGTAGTCTGCACAGGCACTTACTGCTCTGTGACCCTGTCCTTGATTGTTTCAAGGGTTGCTTTTCCCTGCCATGGGGAGGATGGCTCCTGCCCCTGTCCACTTGGTTTGGGGTTCTGGCTTCTGGTGCCCTCAATGACTTGTCAGCAGACAAACTTGTTAACCATATCAAGTAATGGATTGTCACCATCTGGTTGTGAGGCCATGGCTTATTTCAGAGGACAAAACCTGCTCTCAGTCCTTTAAGTGAAGGAGGAGGTCACCTGCATGGCCTATGGAAGATGGTTTGCCTGAGCAGTCTGGAGAAGCTGGCTCTGCAGTGTGCATGTGCTGCCCTTCCTCCAAGGAACTGAGAGAACGTATTTCAGCAAATGATTCCTCAGTCTGTCTAATGTCCCAAAATACGTGAACACAGAAAAAGTTGGTGGTTTTCTCTTTTTGCCCTTTTCAATGTGGATTCATTTATTCTTAATTCCAAGAACATACCAATACCCATCAGTCTATCCTTCAGTCTGGAAGTTTGCAATATTTGGTTTTTTTGGGAAGGGCTCCCTTATTTTCTTCTTGTCTCTCTGGCATTAGAATTGGCTTATCTCACTTTTCTAATGAACCTACATTTTCCAGATAAATGAAAACATAGAGGTTTATCTTTCAAAACTGAAACAGTTGGATTGCCTTTTTGTTTTACTGGGATAAGCATCCACAGTGCTCTGGGGAATGGAGAATGATCTAAAATAAGCCTAGCTGTTTTTTGTTGTTTATCTGTTTCTTTTTGCATCTGTCTTAGTATTTATTGCTACCATCTGCGTTTCATTTCAGGTTGTCTAATGTCTCATTCTGCATGTTCTTTGCCTATTCTTTTTACATAGCCTTGGGCTGTAATATCACCATTTGCCTACAAGAGATCCATTTCTATCTGTAACAAAATGAATTGCATTCATCTGTGTAATTCATTTCTAATGAATGCCTTGCTCCTCATTAAACAGTGATTTACCTTTGTTTCCCTTTCCTACACTGTCAACACGAACCATTTTGAGGTCCTGTGGAGAGATGCTAATTTGAGAAAGCAAAAGTCAATGCAACTAAGCACTCATGGGGACCATCCTCCTTGGCACTTTCAAAAATATTCATGGGACACTTTGCAGAATAAATTTGCAGGTGGATAAGAAGACTCAAAATGTTTTCCTGTTCATAAGCTCTCAGTGTATGAAGGCAATGCTTGATAGTTTAAATGCAATTCTCCTTGACACTGTCAGGAGCAAGTAAATCTTTTCAGACCTTGTCTGTTCTGCAAGAATTTTAACCATCACAGCCTCATTTTGGGAGACTGTACTCTTGGTTCACTGTCCCCTCTCTACATTTTCAGGAATATTAAAATATTTTGAATGTATTTTCAGATTTAATATTTTTAAATACCTAATTTGGAGATATTGAGACTTGAAAATATTTTATTTCAAATTTTTAGTGAGATGCAAAGATTCATATAGATATTTATTAGCTTTACCAGTAGTGTCTAAAGGAAAAGGATGCATTCCATTAATTAATGAAGTAGGAGTTGTGTAGTAATTTTGTTACAAATTTGATTCTTATGCAACTTTTGTGTAATGCACTTTGAAGCTCTCCAGCAGCATTCCCTTTTCCAGCCCTGCACTTTGCAGAACAGCAGAATCTGTCGTGTGTGCAAATAGATCTGTGCTGCTGACAGTTGATGGTTAGAGTATGGGATGAATTATCAAGTTTATTTTCACTTTAACCCTAAGCAGAGTTTGAACTGCAGGAAAGGGTTATGAATATGAAAATAACATTGGTAAACATAATTTAAAACATTACAGGAAGTTTTATTTAAAGCCTCTTCAACTCTTACTTTGGTGACAGTACAAGCCACTCATCAGCACTTTTGATTGCTTGAATTTAGGTTGGCATTTTTCAGTATTTGTTCGTGTTGTTGGGCCAGACTGATCCCCAGTTGAAACTCTAGAATTGCCAGTGGGTATCAGTGGATTTACACCATGGACTAATTTGATCATGCTATTATGAGGGGATTGGAGCATGGGAGGTTGGGTTTTTTAACTGGTCTTGCCTAAGTTGTGTAGTATCTGGATGTAAGAACGCTGATTAATGTAACAAAACCTTATTTTTAATATACCTTTTAGAGGACAAAACTGACCTTGAGAACAGTGTGATGCAGAAGAAAATTAAAATCCCCAAACTCTCTCTCAATCACATAGAAGAAGCTGGGGAGGTTACAGATTATGGGGAAGAAGATGTGGAGCTTAGACACAGTAAGGTACTGAAGTCTTTTTTTTTTTTACCTCCTTTCCTTTTTTAATTTTTTTTATAAGTGCTTGGGGCATATACAAGTGTCCTAGCTTAAGAATTCCAGACTTGCTTTTGATCCCCTTAAAACAGTGTGTTTGGTGAAATTGGGTCACATTGTGTGGGGGGGTGGGGTATGGGTTTTTCAAAACCTGATTTGAGTGCAGTCAGACGTTTTCCTGTGTATACTGTCTGCACAGTGTAACTGCCATCTGAGCCTGGTGCAACAATGCTCTTCCACTCAGGCCCAGAATGCCTCCAAAGTCACCAGTACCTGGCTGTGCTAGCTGCTCTTGGTGGCACTTGTGACATTTTGCTCACTGCTTGTTTGGAATCGGGAGGGGTGCTCTGAGACTGCCCAGCTACAGCACTGACTGAGAAAAAGAATTGACAGGACTGGATCACTCCATTATAACTCCCAGTTGCCTTTTTAGGTTCAAATACTAGAAACTCACTATGGAAATGTATTTATTTTTTGATATCAAATTATTTCTTTCGAATTCTGCCAACCTTCAGAATAAGATATTGCTCTATGGCTCTATGTGTTTTGCAGCTGCAGGAGTGATATTAGTACATTTCCTTGTGGTGGGCCAGCTTTTTATTTAATGGTTAATTTTTTTTTTAAGAACATGAATGCAGCAGGTATATCATCAAATAATTTTGTCTTCTGCCACATAACTCGTGGATATTGTGGTATGGGCATTTGATAGTGTCAGCTTCTCAGCCCTAATCTATGAGCTGCATTTGCTTTCCTTGCAGTTGCTTGGAAATTCAAATGTCTTTTCCTATTTGGCCAGTAAAACTTAGTGACTTTACCTGTACTGTCACATATTAATCCCACTATCCAGGCCCAAGAAAGTTGTGTGATTTAATTTGTAGGGTTTGTGCAGATGACTGAAGGTAAAATTCCACTGAGAGTTCTCAGGACCTGAAGCCTCTGCAATGCAGTACTAATATAGAAGGAATCAGTTGATAAGGAAGATGAGGCTGGATGATATATTCTGTCTCCAGCTTCAGTGTTTTCAAATCCCTTTCAGTGTTTGCTGATAGTGTTAACTCAGTCACCTGCATCAGGCAGTTGGGTGAACGTGCTGCAGGGATAGTCAGAGGAGGTTTTGTCTCCCAAAGTGTGGGAAGGACAAGCCCTCAGTTCACAGAACAGCTTTGTGCCTCTGCTGCTTTCACCTCTGGTGTCGTCACAGGTGACAAGTGGAGCACACAGTTGGTTCTTTCTTTTGCTTATCAGAAAATCAGTTGCTGTCAGAAATCTGAATGTTAAGGGTAAACTTTAAAGAAAGACAGATCTAGATCCACTTTTAAAAAAAGAAATTAATGATATGGAATCAAGTGACCTATATATACTGATTTTGTAAGCATTGCACAAATGCAGGAACTGCCTCAAAGTTTGTACATGCATTTAGCTGAGTTACAGTTGCTGGTTATGCTGTATGTTATGTCCATAAGAACCTGTTCAGCAAAAGTTTTTTGCAGACTGGCTTTGTCTTAGTTTTTTGGAAAACAAGAATATTAATAGTTCCCAAGACTGTAGAAGTTTGATTTTATTAGGTCTTACCGCTCTCCTAATTTACTTGTTTTTTATTGTAACGTGCAGAGACAAGATGGGAGGAAACAAAGTGAAGGTACACACAAAAGCATTGAAGCAGTTGTTGCTCGCCTTGAGAAACAGAACGGGATGAGTCTCAGTAATACTTCCAGCCCTGAGGAGGCTTTTATGGAGGCTACAGAGGGCATGAACAATATGGACGATGCTGTAGTTCCTCGGATTCTCTATGAGGAATTGCTGAGGAGTTACCAGCAGCAACAGGAAGAAATGAGACACATTCAACAGGAGCTGGAGAGGACGCGGAGACAGCTTGTGCAACAGGCAAAGAAGCTAAAGGAGTATGGGGCACTCGTGTCAGAAATGAAAGAGCTCAGAGACTTGAACAGGAGGCTCCAGGATGTACTGCTGCTAAGACTAGGTAGTGGTAAGTGCCGGACTTAAGTGGGACTGGTTTGAATGAATTTTGCAGGTGTGATCAGTAGTAATGGAAATGTATTTGAAGAATAGCGGTGGTTGTTAAACTGGACATTGAATGTTAAAAGGGTTTTCTGCTGTGGCTGTACAATATGTGTCGAATTTGTATGCTATGTACGTCTGGGGTTTTCTTTAAAAACTAGAGGTCTTTGTGCTGGTATGGCTGAATCAGAGTTCCATTTTAAGCAGCTGTATTATAAAGAGTCTCTGACTTTCCAATATATGCTAAAAAAGTTAATAAAGCATCATCTGCAAAATATACCAATATGTTCCAGTTTAAAAAAAAAAAAAAAAAAAAGAGAAAGTAAAGAAAAGGCGCTGGAATGAATAGTTGGGCTAAAATGAATTTATCCTTTGCAGTTAGGGATTTTGTTTATTGTTATATGACTATGTTATCTTCCATTTTCTGACCCCTCTTCCCATTAGTAGCTTATTAGAATGTGATATATTCCTGAAGTTTTAGCAGTGGCTTTAAACAGCCATGCTATTTGAAAAACAATGGATTGTTAAAGCATAATTAAAAAACTTTATATTAGCATCCCGCTTATCAACACTTGTTGCAAAATGCAGGCTTTTGTAATTTGGATTTCAGCTTTAAATATCTTGGGTCAATTGCTCCTTTGTTTGGGTTTATAACAGTTATTTAAGCATTATGTTGGAATAAACGGGAAAAAAGACAAAATAAAAAGTTCATCCTTTTCATTGAAGATGGTAGCCTTGGAATACCTTCAAAATTTTGACTAATTACATTTATTTGCAATTAGAATGTGGTACTGCTGTGTTGAAGATTTGCTCGGTCACTGAAACTTGGTTGAAATCTGTGCATCCAAACTTAGCATGCCATTCTTACGTCTGCCTTTGTGTATCTGGAAACTTAATTTTTGCATGTCAATTGGAAATTGGCTCTTCTCCTGGACTGGAACGAGTGCATGCAATTTGCATGTGGGTCTGAGTTACCCTCACAGAGCTGGACCTGGGAGAGCATGTGCCTGTGCTGTAGCATGTGTTCAGGTGTGCCCACACCCTTGGAGCCAGGTTCTTGGAGTGTCCCACAACCTAAACTGGGTGTCTGATTGTGAATGCTCATCATTGTTACACTGTGCATAATTAAAATGTTGTTACTTACCATAAACATTCCAGTTAACTTTCTAAATAAAACTAAATAGGCAAGGTTGCCGCAGCCTGAAAAACACGATGTGGTTGGCAGGAGATTCCACTGAGCTTTCTAAAATTTTCCTTGGATAGAAAGATGTTTCTTCATCTGCAAGTAGTTAGCTGGAATTTATGAGAATGGAGCACAAGCCAGATGTTGGTAGGCAATGGGGCTGAACAGCATAAAGTACCAATTTAGTTGGTAGACTTGACAGCAGTTGGAGTGGTGAGACCAGCAGTGAAATGAAGACAGCTACTGAATTCTGTCTCTTTCACTTTAAGAAAAAGAAGATGCATTTTTGTGCTTCAGCCAAATAAAGAAACCTTAGGACAAAAAAGGAAACAAACAAACAAACAAAAAAGAAAAAACAAAAAGAGGAAAAGAAACCCTGGGAAAAATACTGAATCTTCTCTAAATATTGGGCATGAATTTCTATTGTATGCATCATTCTGACAACTGAAAACAAATCCCAATTGCATTGAAGACAAGTTATTTAATATTAATCACACACCTGGAAAAATATCAAGTATATGACACTTCCCAAAAAAATCCCTTATTATTATTACTTGTAAGGAACACTAGATGATGAAGGTAGAATTTGGCAGTGCTGGCTTTGTCCTTCACAGGGTTTGTATTCTAAAGACTCAGTATTAACTGTTGCTTACTCTGTTGTTTTTCCTTTTAGCCTCATTCACAGCAGAGAAACAACCATGTTCTAGAAAGATCAATACAAAACTTATGAATAATTAGCAAGGGAGACATCTTCAGCATGTTCTAAATTAGAGAGTCTGATGACAGTATGAAAAAGTACTACTTTTAATCAAGAATAGATACGTAAAGACTTTTTAGTCTTCCTTAATTTTCCATCTTTTAAATGAGGTATGTTTGGGTATGCGAATAATCTCTGAAAATTGTTCTGAAAATAAATTACATCCTGAATTCATCTACAGTTGCAGTGATCTCTTAAACCTAGAGTTTCAAATTACATGTAATTTATGTTACACTGCACTTCCAGCAGGCTGGACTTAATGCAAACTAATTGCATTTCTGTTTCACCTTAGAGACTTGTGATTTCTTTGCATGAGATGACAGCTGGTTTGTGCTGATGAATTGCAGCTGTGGGAAATGCGTGCCTGTTGCCATTTTAGACTTGCAGATCAAATATAGAGCAGCCTCTTGAGCTAACGTGCAGTCAAGTAGTCAGCCTCCTAATTTCCCATCAACGTGTTGAATTCAGTGAGGAGCTGGAAGTCAATGTACTGTACTTGAGACTTCAGCTCTGCTGCTAAACTGGAGCCACTTTTGTGGCAGGAGTGGGGAGGTTCATCTTCCTCATGGTGACACCGAATTGCTCTTTGTCACAAAAGAAACCTTGGAAGCAGATGACAGTAGTGAAATCAGTACTGATCCATGGAAAAGTGCTTGATACCATCTTTATGATTTTAGGGTATTGTTTCCCAGCACATGCCTTCACAGAGGAGCCAGGCATTTCACCAGGGCTCTGGGGAGCAGAGCAGTGGAAAAAATGTGATGACTGTTGTGGAAAAGGTTATGGTGTCCCTCTTGAGCTCCTGGAATAATGTGTGCAGCCTCTTGCCTTGCTCACTTGGAGAAGCCCTGCAGCTGTAGGCCTTTGCAGTTTGTTTTGTTGCACCTGAAAACACAACTAATTTGCCTCTTTTTATCAATAGAGAATAAGATAATTTAAAGAATTAAATAACTGACTCTCCCTTCTAGGGACTTTAAATAGCCCTTGGATTGCAAAAGAAGAATATCAATAGCTTCTTGAAAAAACATCTGTCTGCCTGGGCAGATCTGAGCAGCTTCCTGTGGCTGGAAATACGGTCAGAAGTACTGAAATTGTATAGGGATGATGCTGTGTGTGTTTTTAGCTCCCTGATAGTTTCTTCATTTTCACGTTATATTGCTGAGAATTAGTGTTGCTCCAAAGTCAGGACACATATTCATATTCATTCAGAAACATTGATTCATCAGCACGTGCACACAGACCCTCAAGGTTTTATTTTTAATCCCAGTTTAATTTCAGTGATCCAGTTTACAGTGTCTTGGGACTGACACCAGAGTAGAGAGAATGAAGTGGGATTTATGTTTTAGCACATGTCAGGAATTACTGTTTTTCAGCTTTTCTAGATTTGTTTGGCATTTTGATGTTTAAAAAAAAAAAGGCCCAAGGTTTCTGTCAAGTACAGAAAGTACCAGTATTATCACTTCTCAGATTTGTGTTGTTTTGTTTCAAATTCTGGTAGTTCATGTGTAAAAACTTACTGCTTACAAATTTATGCTGACCACTTTATCAGTCAATTAATTTTTATTTTCTTACCAATTTTAGGAGTAGCATGCATTCTAAGATGCATTTTAGAGGAAAAGGGATGGTAAAGGCACTTCTTCATCCTGATTTGAATTTGCTGGCCTCTCGGATATTATCAAAAAACTGCAGTCAGAAGGAGAGAGATTTTGCAATAAAACGTGTTTCCTTCTTGCATTCCAAAAATTGTCTTTTTTTTTTTTTCTTTTTTTTTTTCTGATCCTTTTTACTAAGTGCTGTCATTACTAAGCCTTTAGATAGATGTATATATTTTTATATGTCCCATTCATAATCTTTAAAATAAGATGCAGAGAGGAGGAACTTAGAGTGTAGTGAATGGGGCACACTGCTCTGTTGGCAGGCAGGCAGGAGTGCAGGTTGCATGTGCAATTCACAGCATGCAGGGCTGAAAATGCAGAATTTAGTTGTGGAGACTGCCTAGTTAGAGGCAGGTTTCTGTTTGGGAATCAAAAATCAGGATATTAAAAAAGAGGTTTTAAAGGCTTTCTTTTGGTGACTTCTAAGCAAGTAGTAAAGCATGAATTGGAGCAGAGGTATTCTGACCTGTGAAAGCTGTGGTTGTTGTGGACTTTAATCAGCTTTTTCCTTGGGGAAGCTCCGGAAACCAAATTCCAGCTGTGTCAATATATGACTAAAAAGAGTAAGAGACTTCTAAGTAGGGACTAGAAAAAGTGATTAAAGGGAAATAAACGTTTCCTGCCAGGAAGAAGGTGGTTATACTTAGGTGTCTTCCTCGAAGTGACTTTCAAAGTATGAGAAAATAGCCCTTTGCTGAAGAATGTTTTCTTAAATTAACAGCTTCAGAAATGACTTAAGGTCACTGGCAATTACATCCCTGCATCTGCTGGTTCAGTTGTGCCCATACAGGCTTTGGGTGCTTTAAACAATCTGGGTCTTGCCCCACTCTGAATCAGCTTTACAGGCTCAAGTTTAGGAAGTTTGGTACTAGAGGTGCTTACTAAGATCACTGTGAAATTATAATGCAGATGGGATGTTCTGTGATTTCTTCTCTTTTTGTGCCATGCTTGCATTGGGGCTGGCTCTCAAGACCCTCTTGTTGGTGGAACTGCAGTGTAGGATTGTCTGAGTTGCCAAGACAACTTCTAGTCGTTGATGAGCGTGGAGTGGCAGCCAGCTGAGAACATTTAGCTGGCTATGTAGGTGTAGAATAAGCTATAGGATAAATGTCAAATGCTGACAACGGAGGAAGCACTGCTATCGCTGTATAATAATCCCTAAATGAAACTGCACAAAGTAGGAGGGATGGATGCTGTGCTTGTTCCAGGCACAGGAACTATTTAAGATGAGTGACTAAGACCTGAGTTGTGGTGCCAGCATGACTTGCAGAGTTGGATCAGTTCAGGGCTGGGTCCCTGTGCACAAACACTGGGCAGGGAGCTCAAGGGTGCTCTGATGATTGAGTTGTCACTGGCTGAAGATGTCAAGGTTGGGCTGCAGAGTGGTGCAGTGCTCTCAGCACCAGCCTGGTACAATCTAGTGTCAACAAGTTATCCTTAGAGTTCTGGATGTGGTGTATTTCCGTGGTGTCCAGAGTCTAAGCTTTGCTGTGCTGTGGAGCCACCAGCCCTGCATGGAACTTCAGTGCCTGCTGGAGCTTCTTGGGATCCTAGAGCCGCACATCAAGGGACACTGATAGGCTTGGGGCCATAGCCTAGGATTCTGGTGGAACCCCTGCAATGAATGGAGTCATGAAATCCAGTTCACAGATTATTTTTAGTTTGTGCTTCTGTCCTTTTAGGAACATTTATAACTTGGATCTGGAAAAGTTGATGACTGACAAAATAATTATCCTGCTTTTACGTCTCAAACATATGCTTAGTAGTATTCCACTGTTTAATGTGTGCATAATTTTTGTTAATTACCTTAAAAATAAAAATCAGTGTTGGATGGATTGGACAATCAAAATTCTAATTTATGTGGGGTTTTTCTAACCTTTGATATTCTTTCTGTGCATGATACTTCAGCATAAGGAGCCTGTTTCCTTCATAGCATTTCTTCAGATCCTCACTATTTTTATACACCTCTGTTATATCTAAAGATATTTTGGATTTCTATAAAATCTGTAATTCTGTGTGGATAATTTATGTAATTATAACAGTAAATTACGCAGGTTCCTATGCAACTATATAGCAATTCTTATTTGAAGAATTACTATTGTTGCTTTTGGTTTATAATTTCAGTGTCATTTTAACATAATTTCCTTAGTGTGCATTGAAGAAATCTTACCCATATCTGTAATTGTCCTTATGCTTTAGGAATAAAATTAAGCACTTAAATTAAAATTAAACATTTTAATGTTTATAAAGCAGGAATACTTATCCTGCTTTTAGTTATTGATGTTCAGAAGTAACATTTTGGTTTAGATTACTTCTAACTTTAAAATGAACATGATTAATATGTTATTTTATGCTAATCATGGGTGATGAAGGGATTGATTTCATGTTCTCTGGGATAGCAGACAGCTCTCTTTTCTTAACTATCTAGGACCTGCCATTGAGGTTGAAAAAGTAAAACCTGAATCAATTGAGCCTGAACCTGAGGTACAGAAGACCTTCAGTGAGGAAGCAAATACATCAACGTACTACCCTGCCCCAGTTCCAGTAATGGACAAGTATATTCTCGAGAATGGAAAGGTATTTTATATTAAATATAGCATGAGTAATTTTTAAATGTCCATCTGGTGATGTTCTTGTGGAATTTTCATGACTGTGGGGTTTTGCATGGTAGCAGCTCATACAAGCTTCCCCAGTTTTCATGAAGGTGTGCAGTTATGCTGAGGAGAATTGTGAAGTTACACAGATATGAGTAGCATAGAAAAATATCCTCAGTGGTAGATCATTGAATGCTGTGCAGCATGAGGAATATAGTTATTAAATATGCATGCACAGGCAAATTGACATAGTCTTCAGTGGGTAACATCCATAAATGCACCAAATATTGACCAAAGTCAGTAACCCACATTATAAAGCTACATGAGTCTACTTTACCAAAAATACTTCTTCACAAAAGTTTTTTAATATTTATAATGTGCTGTAGTCATATTGCAGAGAAGCCCTCATGTTTGGGTTGGAGTGCAGGAGGTCATTATGAACCCTGGAAGGAAAATGGGTTCCCTTGATGCTGGTAGGAGCATTGCCACTGCATTGAGCTGATGTAGTGCTACTTTCCAGAGACTTTGTGAAGTTGCTGAAATACCATCTTGCTCCAGTTTTCCAGAACCTGACTGAGAGTTTCTCAGGTTTCAGTGTGTTTAACACATTGACTGCTCTTCTACCTAGGCCTGCTTTTACATCTGTTTTCATTAGATAAATGTGATGTTTCTTAACCAAAACTATAAGCCCTTCAGAACTGCCTGTGCAGATCCTGTTTCTTGGTGTATATAGATGCATTTGGTACTCTAATCTGAGAACCCTTAGGGAGGAAACATCATTCCAGCTTTGCCTTACAGTGGAATTACTGATGGAATATAGCATGAAACTGCATTTTCAGATTTGTGCTAAAATATTGACTGCACAATGTCTGTCCCTCTTGAAGATGAATTCAGCATATCATTGAGGACAGAATGTACATGAAAAATAGTAGAATCATGACAGTTTGACAGGATTTTGGTTCAGATAGCTTTTCTTCCCTAATATATTTAAATATGCATCTTGCTTGATTATTTTGTGTAAATTTGTGCAGTGAGTACTTAGGGTGTATTACTGTGTGAGTTTTCTTTACCTCCTTCTCTTCCACTTAAGGTCTGTGGGATAGGGCACATCCTTTAGTATTTGTATACAGCTTTCCTGCACTCTTTTTTCATCTGTCAGCTTCTTGACACTTCTTTTGCTGATGTTTTCTGTCTTTACAGATATTAGTATCTCTTTAATTCCCTTTTTATAATTTTGGTTCTTGGTTTGCCTATTTACCGGGTCTACAGCCAGCTCAGATGCCAAAAATGTGAACTAATAATGTATTTGGAGTGTTGGAGAGTAGTTTTCTTCAGTTTTCTGCATTTATGGCTTTATTTCAGTATTCCTTTATTGATATGCACCACTAGTGTAGTTGAAATACTTTTTTTACAAATCTTACCCTTTGTGGCACCAGATTTGATCTTAGTAGGATTCTTTCAAAGCAGATAAATCTCTTCCCTCTGGAGGGAAAACGGAGTCACTGAAAAAGAGCCTATAGAATTCATTAAAAAAAAAGGAAGAAGAAGAAGAAAGGAAAAAAAAAAAAAAAAGAGTTCATCTTATGAGGCAGGTTTTAGATCTATTGCAGATGTTAGCACAGCCACGCTGGTGAGCGTTGCTTTGAATTCACTGCTGTCTCTGTTGCATTGTGCTTGAAGGTTGATCCGGCAGTTGCTGAAATTGGGAGTAAATTTCCCATTGATTTCATCAAGACAAGAGTCTGGCTCATGGGGCAGCTCTTCCAGCAAGAAGGGAATGTATTCTGAGTGTGGAGTACAGAGCTTTGGGATTGATAGGAAACAGTACCAGGCCTGTTGTAGAGAGGTAAACTGAGACACGAGCACATTGAATTCCTCACTGTGCTAGAAATGTGCTAGAAATAGAAAAAGGGAGACATAAGATTGCTCTGGCTGTGGCTGTCTGTCACATCGTTGCTGTTGCCATAGGTGTTTCATACCAGCAATTGCTTTTTTAATAAATGAATCATGTTAAAAGAAGAGATGATCTGTCTGAAGCATAAATATTCAAAATACTTCCTGTGACTTGTTCTTTTCTTTTGAGTAACTTCAAGCTAATGAATAATGTAGTAGCTTAAGAGACTAAATAATCTTTGGCAAAGGCAAACCCTAATTTTGGCAGAGAGGAATTGAATTTTTGATCAAATACAACAGTCCCTACAACTAATGTAATACAGACACCCAAAATTTGCTATGTCACAACATTTCTAATCTTAGTTATTTTCTAGGTAACTTTCAAACATTTTACTGCAGAACTTTTCCAAGATCTAACGAGTAATAACTGAATTTAAAAATGTACTGAGATTGTTTTCTGAGCACAGGCTGCTCACTCCTCATTGCAATTGCCTTGCAGAATATGTAGAGAGCACCAAAAGAGTGTGCTTTTTAAAAAATCATTTATGAAGAGGCTCAATAACAGATAAAAATTAAAAACAGGGGTGTGTTGTGGTTATTACTAGTTTAATTTCTTCCCATGCAGATTTATGAAAAACTTCTTAGAATCCCTTTAGTGTAGAAGATTCTGCAGGAGAGGCAGCTTGCTGCATGGTTTTATGATTTAAGGATGGTAGAGTTTTTTTTATATATAACATAGCTTGTAGCCAAACCAGTCATATTACTCTATTTAAGTTTTTAAACATCTAGTTGCTTTTGAAGGATACTGTTGTAATAAAAAATTTCTTGGGGTTATAGTCCTCATTAATAGTTAAAGCAGGTTTCTATTTAAAGGAAAAATGGTATTCAGTTGAATACAGGCAGTATAATGTTTGGTATATAAAATTTTAAAGTAGCTTTGTCCAATTTTCATTGCATTTAATGGGACTTCTGTGATACAGCTCAAATTTGTATGGGTAGCAGGCACAGTTTATGTAAAGCCTGATGAAATGAGTAAAACCACAGGAAATTAAGGGCAGGGCAGTTAAGGCAAACAGTCTTCTGATGCAGTTTTGCTATGGGATTTTGTTGACAGGATTTTTTTTAGTCATAAGAAGGTCAGAAGTTTTTTTTAAGTGTTAATATTACAGAAAGACCCTGATTGGACCAGATCTAATCAAAGCTAGATTTTGTGTATGTAGCAATCCAGCTGTTTGCTGTTTTGCACTTGTCCAGATTGTCTGAAGGTAAGTGCAGTGAGCTCTGATCCAGTTGGGAGGTGTAGCTCACGCCTTCCCTTACTTTGATGAGAGCAAGTGTGTGTCCCAGTGAGTAAAGTCCATGTGAACAAAGCTTGCTGTGTGCAGAGGTAGTTCAGGAACTGGAGCAGGGATGTACAGGGTACAAAGTATTTGTGGTTCCACACGGGCCAGCGTGTGTGTCCTGTTGCACTTGTGTCAGACTTGTGCTGGTTACTCGTGGAGTTGTCTCCATGCTGCTGTGTGAAGGTGTCCTGAGTGGCAGGACTATCAGCTCCAACACACAGTGGCAGCCTAAGGATGGTGCTCAGAATCTTGTCCAGCATTTGTCTTAAGAGTGCAGCACTGGGAATCTTGGGGTAGAGACAGGGTAGCCCTGTGGGAGACAGCCAAGCAGTCAGTGCTGAGCAAGACTAATAAGCAAAACCAGACTTGAGCATCTTCCTTTTAAAGACTCTCCAGTGGCTTCACACTGCATTTCCCAGTACCTGTATTATCTTCCTTTACTACTTCAGTGAAGCACATTCACTTCCCATTGTTCAGATAATGGAAAGTTTATGATGTTGCTGCAATGGGTCATTGCCTAACCACAAAACAGTATTCATGTGGTGCATTTACATTGATTGTACATGATAGACACACTTTGTGTTAGAACTGGAAGTTTTACAAAGCTTCCAAACTCTCCTGGCTTGTATTGAAACTGGAGCTCTCAAGATCCTTTCTCCCTTTCCAGTTACTTTAAACAATCAGGCTGGGTCTTGCCAACAGGTACAGAATACAACTTAGGAAGTAATTCCCTCTCTACTGCCTCTGGAATATGCTTTGGGTAAAGTCTGTTTTAGCTGAAGGGAAGTGTTTCATCTTGCTCCTGAATTAGGCTGGTGCAATTGCTTGGTTTATATGCTGTGCATAATTTTGTAATAATGGATGTGTTCACTGTTTCCTTCTTCGATCTCTATTCCTGACCACAGTCTTTCAGGAGAGAGGTTATGTGGGGGGGAAAAGTAGAGATTACTAAAAGGAACTATATTATATATTGAGGTTGACTTGAACTCCCTGACCCACAAAGTTGGAAAAGTTTCAGAGTTAGGCAAAATGGATTTGTTCAGCCCTAATTACTGTTATTTTAGTTCCTAATATTAATGTTCCTACAGCACTTGGATACTGTTGTGTGCTACATACCATAGATAAGTTGTTATTATTACTACCTTCTAGGTCCATCTTGGCAGTGGAATTTGGGTAGATGAGGAGAAATGGCACCAGCTGCAAGTAACACAAGGAGATTCAAAGTATACAAAAAATCTAGCGGTTATGATTTGGGGAACAGATGTTCTCAAGAACAGAAGTGTCACAGGAGTTGCAACCAAAAAAAAGAAAGATGCCGTTCCCAAGCCACCTCTCTCACCTCACAAATTAAGCATTGTCAGAGGTAGGTTATTTGAAAACTTTTGCTTCCTGCTTTGGAGTTTAACCATTAATCACCGAGTTGAAAGATGCTTCTTTTCAGCTCATTTAAAATTAACTGATTAAAAATTGTAATTCAGATTGCTATTGCATTGTGAAGTGCATACGTACCCAGGAACAGTAAAACACATTGCAATAGCTGTGCACAGTGCAGGCCTCCACAGCTGAAGAGTTGTACATTGACTTCAGTAAGGTTTGAAAAGATCATCATTTTAGACCACTTGTAGGGCAAGACTCTGAGCCTGGAGAACAACATGTTGTTCTAGAATACATTTATAACTTGCTAATATTTTAAAGTGCATATATTCCTTTGAACAAGAATGAGAGTAGCTTTACCACATTCTTTCATCCAGAACATAACCAGCTCTGGCATGAGGCACAGAAATTATTATAGCTGTGACTATAAAAATACACATACCTTCAAAGGCAAGAAAGAATAGCTTTACCCTTTTAAGTGAAGAAAATGGAAATAGTAAAAATTAATTGTTGCACTTGAATTGGAATTTGGACAGGAAGTGTAAATCCTGACCTCATCTGGTAGGGAAAATTGCAATGACACTTTCAGTAACTGCAAGCCTGAGTCCATGTGTGTAGTGCTTTGAGAGGGAGGAGGCCTTCTCCTTTATTTAAGCTGAATGGTGAATTTCAGTCCCTTTGTATCATCATGCCTGTGTTGCATCATTTCTGTCTCTCTTGGTATTTCAGGCTTCTTTTTAAGTCAGAAGTGAGTTGGTTCCTCATGGACTACATACTGAAATTGGATTTTTAGGTTTTGTGTTCATACTAAATTGCAGTAGGGCTGAAAGAAACCTCCCCATTTGGTAGAACTTCATTATTCTGCATTTCCTGGTCTTAGTTGCTACGTGCCCTTAACTGTGAACTCATTAAGAGGTGTTGTAATCGGCCATGAAAGTACCATGTTTTGGAGTAGGAAATAGGATTCCTCTCTGAGTGTGTGCGTGTGTCTGTGTCTGTGTTGTGTGGGGAAAAGTTGGAAACCTACCTTTGTGCTGTCATCTTTCTTAGTTTGTAAGACATGAGTAGAAGACATGGGGTTTTTCATTAATCTGCTTCAAGATTATATGTGGAAGTGGAAGCTGTTCCATGCTGATTTTCTAGTTCTGTCTGGGGTCTTTAGGTACCATTCTTACACATATAGCTGAGCAGTGATGTGCTGGCCACATAAGGAATCCACTCTGTGGCAGTGGCTCCCCTTGTCAGCTCCAGGTGGGAAGCAGAATTGGTTGCCCTGGTGTGTGTTTACAAGCATGCAGCAAAAAGGGGTTATTTTCCACTGACCCATTGCAGTGTGGTTTCCAGTTTCCCTGCTGGAGGCTTTTGCTCCTCAATGCTGCTGGCAAGGTTTTCTGTGAGAATTTCCTTTTCTACTTCTGTCAGGGTCACTCTGTGTTTCTTGAGCCATTTAAATGATAGCTTTCTTCTAACTCCCCTGACTACAGTAAGTTTGGGAGTCTGCTCCAACAGGTACATGATGAGAGGCAGATGGGGTCCTTCCCTTTCTTCTTTTCCATACCTTTACCCTCACCAGCAATTCAGCTCTTCCCTATTTCCTCGTTTTTCTGTGTTTTCTGTCATACTTCTGCTTCAAGCCTCAACCCTCATTTGAATTCTACTGTTACATGCCCTGATTTTCCATGTTCCTCTTTTTAGTGTTCCTTTCACCTTGTCTCTGATTCCCCTTTTGTTAGACTGCAGCCTGTACAGTCTCTTGATCCAGTTAAACTGCATGGCCAGTGTTGGAGGTGTCAGGCTGCCTTTATCAGTAGGACTGGGTAGCTCATAACCATGATTTTCCATGTTGTCGTGTCCTTTGCGTCAGTGTTAGCAGGTCTTGCCCCACCATGGAGAAGAAAGCAAAACAAGACAAAAACATGACCAGCAAGGGGACAAATAGGTGAAATGTGAGGGAGCTTGCATAGCCAGTGATTTGGATCAGGCATCACAAAAAGTAGTGAAGCCCCTGGTTAGCCTTTGAGTTCTACGTGAATCTTTGGTATTCAGCAGTACAAAGGGGTGTCTGTGTGCTCCTGTAAAGCTGAAAGATGAGGGAGCAGAAACCCCAAATTAGTCTTTGAAGCCCTAAGCCAGTATCCTTATGCAAGTACTAAACTTCTGCACCCCCTCACAGAAATTGAAGAGATGGAGAGGGAAAACTGTGATCAAGGATCTGTCTGGTTCAGAGCAACTTTTAAAATTACAGCTTTTGAATGAGTTCTGTCAAGTGATTCATTGCTTGACTTTGTGGCTAAACAACACAGCCTGTCTTTCACTGGGAGGTCACCTTACTGGGTGTATCTGCCTGGGAGTGTTCCTAACACTGTTGTAGGGCCAGCTTATGTCCTGCAAACACACTGCCTTTCTTCAGTCTCTCAGTGGTGTGCCTTTTCTTAGGTGTTGTATTTCCAATCATAGTTTAGGGATGATCAGCATTTCAGCTATCAGGCTGCATGCTGGTTAATTTCATTTATTTTATATTCAGTACGTCTTACAACATAAAATTCTCATTGCTTTAGATGTTCTCATCATTCTGTGGACACAGACTAACTTATTTAAAATAGATTTTTGAACGACAACATTAGCTCTTAATGTGTCTGATATCTCTATAGCTTCTTAAAAATCCCCACTGTGTAGTATGTAATAAAGAAATGATAAAAAGTATGATGGATGTGCACTGTTATAAACCTTGTTAATGCAAAATAACCTTTTATAAAACTTCTCAGAGATTTCCAAATGAACTACAAAGCATGCATAGTACTTAATTTTCATAACTTTTTAATATGGTGCATTAGAAATGTTGTAAACCACGTTAATTAAGCAATAATCTCTATGGCTTTCTGTATAAGAAGCAATAAACAGCTAATGGAATAGATCACTAGGCAAAGCAGAACAGAGTTTGTTTAACCAGTCTGGGAAGCCTACACAATAAAATACTTCGATCTGTTTATGAAAACCAAAAAACCCAGACCTGCCTGTCACTAAGGAGTTGCATGTGTTGCACCACTTCACATTTCAGTAACTTCTGCAGAATTCTGGCACCAAACTTCCAAAACTTGGAAGAAAAATTGTCTCAACTTTCACTGCCCACATTGCTTTTGCAGTTATTGCTATCTCTTGCTTTTTGTGTTCCAGATAATGTGTATTTCACAAAGAGTATTGTTCAACATGCAAGGAAATGTTGCTTATCCTGAATAGTCCACTAATAAAAGTGAAATAAGCCCAGGGACAGGGCAGCTGATTAAAAAAACAACAAAAAAATGGGCATTAATGTATGTGGAAGAGATATAAAAAAATGAAATAAATGAGTTAAAGTCTTCTGCTGGTTACTGCTTCTCTTCCTAAGCATTGTCATTTCCATACCCTCCTGAAGGGGTGAAGGTGGGAGTGACTTACTGTGGACACAGCTCTGGTGGGACTTCACCTGGAAAGAGACTGAATCTGCTGTGGAGATTCAGACAAGTGCAGGAGTCGGGCAGGCAAGGCTGCCACTGTAAAAGGTTGGGTCTAGCCTTGTTTCTGTATGGAAAGCCTATTAATGTAGTCACAGCATAACTGGAAGTTGTTCATGCCACTGATTCAAGTTGGTGACAAATCTTGACTTTAACAAGATAGACAGTGAATCAAGGAAAACTTCTCTTGTCTTGCAACAAATATACACAGTGCTTACTCATTGCTGTCTCTTGAGTAGTTAGCCCAACTCAGGGCTGTATTGTTTTCTAAAAATATCCTAATAACTCTTTCTTTTTTTTTTTTTCTCCCCAGAATGTTTGTATGATAGAATAGCACAAGAAACTGTGGATGAAACTGAAATTGCACAGAGACTCTCCAAAGTCAACAAGTACATCTGTGAAAAAATCATGGATATCAATAAATCATGTAAAAATGAAGAAAGGAGAGAAATTGCAAAGTACAATTTGCAATAAACTTTGGATTTTTAATAAAGTCTTAGTGTTTTACTTAAGTGTTGGTTTTTGATTTGTGTGGCATTTTTGCTGATGGAAGAAGCTGACATGAAGTGTTCTCTCTTCCTAGAACTGATTCGTTTTTCGAGCGGTTCTGTCATGGTGTAAACTGCTTTTAACTAATGTAAGATATATTGTAAGTTCACTCAGAATGAAAACTGAACTTTCCAAGCTTTCTCCAGTGAGTTGCAGTTTGTTACCTGCAGTTGTACATAGGTTGTGGTTCTGTGGACACCGACCCGTTTGCCCTACATTGAGTTTTACTGGAGTTAGTGGATCTCAGCTGCAGTAAAACATCTGCTTAGAAGGAAGAACTGTACAAAATTCACTTTGCTATTGAAAAGGGTTTTATTGTGTTTTACAAAGTGTTTTTTCTGAAATGAAGTTTCAATCGTTTGTTTTTATAAATCTTTGTTTTGATCTCTAACAATATATTTGATCAAAAATACACAAAGAACGTTTCTTTTTCAGTTATCTTGTAGGTAGATCACTATTACCAACACAGTTAAAAAAAAAATATCCACCAATAAACAACAAAGAATGAAAAGCTGTAAGTTGTAAAAACATGATAATTCATTTTAATAAATAAATCTAAAACCAGTTCTTTTTCAGGGACCAAGACACTTCAGATTTCTTGTTGTGGTATGAAATTCCTCAGTGTGTCCATATTACTGTTCTTGAAATATTACCTTTTTAGTGTATTTGTACTTTCAAACAGTTTAAAAATTGCCACACTATGGCAAGAGTATGTACAGTAGAAAATTTAGTACAATTTTGTTTGGGTCCATAATTTAACAATGGACACTTTTAGCACAAATTTTAATTACAAATAAAAATAATTTTCTACATTGAAGTTAGACTTGCAATGCAAAGTTTTTAGAAAAACATTGTCAACTGAAGTATATGTTATTGTGTGTAAGTGAAACAAAATAACCTGAAGTCTCTTTTCATGAAGGATTTAGAGATAACTTGAGGTGTGGATTGATGAATTTTGAGGGTTTGTTATATTAGTGATCTCAATTCACCTTCCATTTATTTTATACTCACAGATGTGATTATCTGTCTTTCAGGGTGCTTGTTCCTGAGTGTCAGGATTTGTTCCTTTTCTACCACTGCAATTCTGTTTCCTGTAGTTTTGAAAAACTTCCAGTTTCTTATCACCTTCCTATGCACCAGTCCACCCTGATGTGAAGCCTTTTTCAGTGTCCTGTAAATGTAGATAACTTGGAACAGGCTGCTGGGGTGGGCTCACCATGCCTGGAAGTATTTAAAAGGTGTAGGTGTGGCTCCTGGGGACATGGTTCAGTGGTGGGATGAATGCCTGGGCTTGATGATCTTAAAGGTGTTTTTCAACCTAAATGATTCCATAATTTTTTAAAGGGTTGGGTGGGTGGAAGAAAAAAAGGAGGGGAGAGGAGGAGGAGGTGTGCTGGAACTGCTGTTCCTCTCTTGGAAGAAATGAGACAAACACCAGGCTGTTTCTCCCTGTACATCACCTATATGTAAACAATGTCTTAAGTCCTAAGTGTTTGCTTTCTGCTTTCTGAAGTCCACTTTCATGGTTGCCTTGCACCAACCCCATGCTGTGCTGCCAAACAGGAACACCCCACTTTCACCTCTGGTGTTCCTGCATTCCTGTCCCTCCCCTTAGCCCCACACGTGTGATTGAACAGGTGTGTCAGATCCCACTGATTTCCAGGGTTATTTCACAACAGTTGCTTCCCAGAGGATGGAGCCAGAGCTTTTGTGGTGAGGGGTGGAAAGAGCAGGAATGTGTTATTCCAGTGTATTACGTGTGCCCTGAAGTTTCTTTGAGCAGCCTCCCCTGTCCCCTAATATAAGAAGTGTTCTTAGCTAGTGTTTAATGAAGTGCATAAGTGTTTATGATTCCTAGTTTGGGATGGTAAATAACAAATTATTGTTTAAAATGTCAATGCATGTAGCCTTTTATTAATTAAAGAACAAAATAGAGATGATATTAAAAAACATTTAAACAGCAAGTTACCCCATTTCAAGCAGACTTGTGAATGTACAAGGTTAGGGGTTTTTTTAAGTGATATTAAGGCAACCCACTATTTTGAGAAAAATGTCCATAATTTCCTCAGTCTTTCACGGCTTTAGTACTAATGTGTTTCCATTGTAACAGATTCTTTAACGAGAAGATCAAGCTGTACTTCTTAGAAGATAAGCCTATTTGAGACAGTATTTTATGAAACCTGGAAAAAGCAGCTTAGAATTTAATTAGAGTTAGGACTCCAGCCTGGCCCCAAAAATCAGGTGTTAATTCCTTCTGCAAAACCAGCATCATCTTTTTATGGCTTCTTGACATACTTGTCCCATCAGATGTTAATGCTGCGTTTTGCTGAAGAATTTACATGTTCTCCTCGGGCAGGGTGTCATGGAAGGCTTCATTAAGGTTTTTCCCAGAGGTTTCATCAGCCCAGGTTAGTTTTTATTTTAGTTCAACAGAGATATTTGGGTGGCACAAAAAAGTTCAGTTCCTTTTGAAATGTAGTATCAATGGGAGCTAAGAAATGTGTCCATTGGACTGGACAAATGGCATTTAATGTGTCACTCAAAACTTTGAGTAATATTAAAGGAATAGGACATATTAAAGGTAGAACACCTCTTTATTATATTACAACTTCAACTAAATCTTTTGATACTGGAAATTATCGTTTTGCTACTAATAAGCCATTTTTGCATACTGTGGTTGTATGGCAGCATGCTGGGGCTCAGCAGGGGTAATGGGTGTATGAATAACATTTTATACTTCTATTAGGTCATTACTCTTGTCTTTCCCTCCATATGAGCCAGTGACAAGGTTGTACAATTGTTTCCCAGTGTGTTTGAAGTAAGGAAATAGGCTGCAGTTAGGTGATCCAGCAATACCCAAGAAAAATAGGAACTTTAATGGGGTGTGTTTTTCTGCATTGCAAAACTGATGTATAAATTAACTGTGAGTTTCATTTCATTTTCCTACACTGCATTTATGGCCAGGGCTGTTCTTGTTGGTACATTAATTCTTCCATAATTGTGCCTGCCTGAATGTAGTTTGTTCATTTGAGTCTGCTGTGAATCTACCATAGGAAACTTTATAGAAATAGTCCCTGCTAACTTTTTCCTGCTCTAGGGTAACTTCATACCTGTACATCATGAGAAACAGGAGAGAGTTTTGACAGAAAACAAAGTAGTTTTTATTACACCCTGTAACACCCCTCATTTGTCATTCTAAGATTTGTGCTGTGCCATTACCTCATACTGTAAACCTGGATTTGTAAGGATCAGAAAGACACGGATTTAAGAGGAAGGGACTGTTTACTCTTTCTTTTTTTTTTTTAATCAAAGCAGGAAGGAGGTATTGCTGTTATATGAATAATCTGATCTTTTGTTGCCACACATTGCTGCCGTAATTTGTGATATTCATGAACTGATCCATATTAAAATGCCTCTGGCACACTTGCAAGGTAGCAAGATTAGAGTTAACAAAAAGGGCTTTATTTTCTATTAGTGATTTTATAAGGGATATGAGCTGTTGTGTTAAAGGAAAGAATCCTACCAGGAACTTTAATACCTGAGTCAGGAAATCTAGCCACTCAATTAAAAAAAATAAAAGCTAGTATTTATTACAGAAAGGAAAAAATTGTTAGTTTCTGGTGTTCCAGAACAGGTTGGGATTTACTGTTGCTTTATAGAGTTGGGAGGGGTTTTTTTTCAAATAATAAAATCATTATGTTGAAGTTGAACTCTAAGTAGGAATTCAAGGTTGCATTGGCTAGCTGTTGGCTGTCAAAAGCAGGTGCATTCTCCCTGTGGGAGGTCACTTCTCTGCACCTTACCTTTGATGTTGTGTCTGAGAGATTACTGTGATGGCTGCTTTGTTCTCTTAAGCAGAGATTATTGTCCTTTTGGAAGTTTTTAGTCGCAATAAATTGAACTTCTTGGGATTTAGTGAAATTGCAAAGATAATTCTACTTCATACTTCTGGAATCTATAGACTTTAAAGATTAAAGCTAAGTGCAGGTCATTGTTAAAATGATGCAATCTTGATGCAGAACCTCAGAGAATTGTGTGAATTGGGAACATTGTGTATTAGCTGTAGCTTCACTGTGTATTAACTGTGTTCATAGCTCTTGAGAACACCAAATCTGGCTGGTTTCAGAAAGGGAAAGTGAGGTTGTGTCACATGGAGCTGTACTGAGGATTATTTCAGTATTCCATCTTTTTGACATGAGAATTCTCTTCTGAAAGAGACAAAGACACAACTTGTGCCTGCTCAGAATGAGGTGGTAGCTTTATCCATACTTTTGAAAATATTTGTCATTCTGTGCGTGCCTTTAGTCTCGGATTGATGAAGTCATAACATCAATTGCTCAGACTTTATTGGTGTCATTTTTTTCATCATAACAGTGTGGAACTCTGAAGTGATTCATACAATACCGAGGCAATAAAAGCGTTATGAAGTGCAATCATTGCATGTTTCATGCTCAATAGCTAATTTTTAATTTCACCATCTTGGATATTATTTCATCCCCTCAGGGTTCCTAAATAGGAAAACAGAATCATTTGGACTTGGAAAACAGGAACAGTGATTCAAGAAGGAATTAATTTGTGTGGTTGTTCATCTGTGTTACTTTTGCAATTATTTCTCCTATTTATGTTTGAACAATAATTTTCATTCCGTGCGTCAGATACCCTCTTGTCCTGCAGTGAGATCATGGTCCTGTGGTTGTGAGATCATTTGTTTATCATAAAGAGGAGAATACCTCTTACAGCATCAGATGAAGTTGCATTATGGCTGGTTCAGAACAAAGGTGAAAGTGAGTCTGGGAGGGGAGGAAGAAGCTGAGCCTAAAGGATTCTTTTCTATGCTGCCTTCTGGCTAGAAAACTTCTTCCTACAAAGGAAATTGTTTCCTCCACTTTTAGCAGAATATCAACTTTATGTTCCTTGTTTATTGATAGTAAAGCCTTAATGGAACTAAAGTCTTTATGAATATATATGTTTATTGCATCAGGCCACTTACTGTCATGCTGAATTTTGTTCTTTGGTGATTTGAAATTAAAGAGTCACAGAAAATTTCCTGAACAACCCAAGAGAGGTGTAGGCTGGGGGTGATTTAGCTTTTATTGTAAAAAGTAACTTTCACTAAAAGTTCTGCACAATAGAAGATAAGAAATTATGTGTGTTGGTGCTTGTGTATCCTTTATAGTTGCCGTGAGCTTTCATGCTTTTGGAATGGAGAGGGGTGCAGGTTTCATGGCTGAGGAAGTGGCTCTGAACACCCTTTGGGGCTCACCCTGGTGCATGTGAACGATGTCCTGGGACAGCAGCAGAGGGAATGTGCCTTGATAGTGCCATATCACACTGGCACCAGCTCCTTCCACAGGAGACTCACATGAAAATGCTTTGCTGGGAGTTTCATATTCTTTATACTCAAATATATCTTTAATGTCAGCCCAAATGTTTATATAAATCTTACTGAATTGTAGTATAGTTTAAAAAAAATGTGCTTTCATGTGTTTCTCATTTTTCTTGTAATTTACTGAGTATCAGTGTTCTGGGAGATGTCTTTCTCCATGTTTCAGCTGGGGTATTAAGCCACTGATACTTGAAAATAGTCCATTTGGACATTTTGGTTTTGTGAGCCAGATGAACTATGATTTTACCTTTCCTTATGGAGTCCTCTGCAGGATTTATGGAAGTACCTTTAGAGACTAATTCTCAGAATGTGTAGGATTGAAGGTGGATGGGTCAAAGCATTGCCTCCAAGTTAATGTTCTGTGTTTTCATTTCTTTAAGAGTCTTAGCTTATGAAAAACTAAAACTCTGTAAAGTAGGATTTTGCTTTCTTTTCCTGCATTGTATATTAAAATTCTTTGACACTTGCTGGTTTCTTTGCTTCTGCAAGGACTCTTTCATCTTCCAGGACCAAATTCTGCTTTTTGCTGTAGATCCTTACAGGAATAAGCAATCAAGGGGTGCCATCTGGGGCTAAGCAAAGATGAAGGTGCTGTTGTAGGATCATCTCTGCTCTTTGCTAGGATGGGGAAGGACAACCTTGAGGGTTGGCTTCTCTCTAGGTTTTGTCCCCTAATGCAGCTCATCCAAGAAAGGTTGTTTATTGCCACTTTGGAGGACATGTGCAACTTCCACCCAGGCTTTCCTGAATTACAAAATAACTGGGATTCACTCATCCAGCCCCATGTGGAGGAGTATCCTAAGTCTGATGGTGCAGGAAGGCAAAGAAGAGGTTGTAGAAGGGTCATGTAGGCATTTCCCCCTTTCCCCTTTTGGTATGTACAATTGAGGTGAAGTCAGTAGCCAAACAGCAAAATCCCAAGCAGTTTAACTGGCATTTGAGGTTTTAATCAGTGAAAAGTTGTATTAATTTCAAAAGTCTCTTAATGTTCCCAGAATTTAACCTTTGAGAAGTGGCAAAATCACCATTTTCTTCTGCAGCCAGGGACCTCTATCCAGTGCACATACACAGCTGTATGTGTACAGGTGTGATGTGCTATTATTCTGTGTAAATCCACAACTTGATAATGTTCCTGATGGTCCCCAGCCCTGCCTTCCTGGCTTTCTTTTTTCCATGCTGCTCCTTCTGCAAATGGGAGCCTGTCCTCTGTGCTTGCCTCAGAGGGACAAGATGGGAATGTTTCATGATTCCTGCCTTGCGAATTGTCAGCAGGGCTCTAAAGTGAAATACCTGCTTGTAATTCCTGGGGGTGACTGACACAGAGTTAGAGAGTGAGATCTGATTTCCTTGGGAGATCTGGTAGTGCTGCTGTCACCATAAGACAGACTTTGCCATTCAGGAACTTCACATAGCAGCATGTTCTTGTTGGGTTTTTTGTGGATTTGTTTTTTGGGGTTTTTTGGGGTTTTTCCCCTGCCCTGGCAATCCCTAGATTATAGCAAAGAAAATTTAATTGTCATGTGGAGGTCTTTAGGTGATAAGATGGAATGAGTAAATCTTTCAGCAGTATCTCTTAAAAACATTCATTTCTCAGAGGTTCCCCTGCTTTTGCAGAGGGTCAGTGGCTTGGCAGTTTCCCACCTAATGGCAGTGCCCAGATGAGTGGTGGAAAGCCTGGGGCACCTTGACAGATTTATTCTGATCTGTGGCTTTAATCTGCCCTCTGTTACTTCCTTTTCCCAGCTGCTGTGTGAAAACAGCCACCTGGTGAATTGGGGAAGGAAGAAATTTCCAATTCTGTGATCTGAGTGTGGCTCTTGATGAAGATGTTTAGCTGTGCCTAAAGGTGTGCAAGCTGCTGGGCCATTGCATGAGCTGCTGTGGCTCCCTGCAGAACACATCACAAAACTTCACTCAGCTGCTCCCTTGGAAAGAAGCCTTGGCTGGACCACAGCAATGCTGTTCAGAAAATCAAGCATTCTTGAGAATCCATCAAAGTGTAAAATCCATCTTTTCTTTGAGTAGTTTATTCCAGTGCTTAGTGCTACCTTTGCTGCTCAACTTGTGCCTTATTTCTCTGTGAGTCTTTTTGGCTTAACTTCTTATCCCTGGTTCTTGATTTGCCTTAATATCTTCTCCCAGTATTTATGCAGCTCATGAACACCTCAATAGACTGAGTGCTTTCACTCTCCTACCACCACAGATTTTCATGACTGACTCATTTTTATAATAGTTCTCTTTTATGCCTACCCAAACTCATTTTAGTTTAATAGAAATACTTTCTCTAGGAGTGTTTGGTTTAGTTAATGTGATACAATCTGGTGGTTTAGGACACATGTCACTTTGTATTAGAATGTGATATACAATAGTAATTTCATTTTGTGGGCCAACCTTAATTTAATTTTATAGAAAAAAACCCAAAACCCTGATATTATTTGATTCTCAACCAGTTGATGTCCCAGGGTATTTCCTTTTGACTCTAATACTGAGTATAGCTCTGTCCTGGAAATGTTGTTCTCCAAAGGAGTGTTTATCTCTACGACACTTTCTTCTTTGATTCTGTCCCTCTCACATGCCAGTGAGGAGACAGAGCATGTTCTTCCTGCTTTCCCAACTGCTTTTTCCTGTGCTCACAGCTGGGCCAGGCAGGTGGGTGACAGGGCTGTGAAGGGCAGCAGGTGAACAGAGTTTCACAGAAAATGGGACACTGAAGTAATAAAACTTAGAACAAAGGGCAACCAGAGCCATTTTACTGCTGTAGAATGTGTCTTCAGAAGGTGTGCAGGGTTTCCTTGGCTGAAAATGCCTTTGAATTGACAAGGAATGGTGAAGAGAGATCACCATTATGTTGTGATACCTTCTCAGAACTGGGTAGGGTATCCTTAGGGAGAAACTTCAACTTTTGTGGAATTACTTCACTCTGCAGCCTCCAGCCAGGTCCCATGAAGGAATCAGACCTGACAGAAGAGCTTGCTGTGCATCAGCCCTTGCTGTAATAAATGGAAGGTTGCTTTGGGTAGGAATTACACACATTTTGTTTGACCATTCCTGCTGAATGATCAAAATCCTCTCTTAACCTCAGAGATGAGATGAGGAACTGCCAAGTTCCTCCGCTGGGATGGTTTAATGAAAATTGTTCTTTGCCAGAATTTTGAAGGTCAAAACCAGCTTATATATGTAAACAAATATTCTATCAAGGTAAAGTAAAAAAACTTACAATTAATCTCTTCTAAGAAGTCACTTCCTTCCTTTGAGAATTTTGAATAGTGCTAGACAAGGTTCTTCTAAATTTCCTTCATCATCTCTCTGAGGATTCCCTCTTAATTAACTTAGTCATTTATAAATGTTATGAAATCATGTTATTGACTTCTTTCTATTTGTAAAGGCACCAGAAAATTTGTGTACTGCACCCTTTGAAAAGTAATTAATGTTTCACTCCTAAATGCCAATTGATATTTTTATGCTTCCTATTGATTTGAAATTAATATCTCTGCCAATTTAAAGCTCATGTGCTTATTTGTCCAGCTTCCAAAGAATGGACAGGACATCATTGCTGAGCCAATCTAGTTAAAATTATGACCTCAAGAAAAAAATACTGGCAAAGTTCTTCCTTCCCTCTGTGGTGCTGGTGGAAGGTGGCCCTTTCCCATGTGATTTGGGAGGGGCTGGGTAGGTTTTAACTAACTAGTGGCTTAATGATGGGAGGAGTGAGATCAGAGCAGTTTAAGTGAATGTTGTAATACCAAGGGCAGAAACCAGTCGATGCCCTTACCCCAGTGCTGCAGGATTATTAAACACTCTGGGCAAGGCCTTGGTGATGTTGTGCAGGGTTGTGGGTGGTGCAGAAGTTGCTCTTGAGGTCTCCTTTTTTACCTGATTAATCCAATTTCCTATTCTGGAGCTCAGGCAGAACCTGTACCTGAGAGGTTTCACCTCTGTGGTGCAAGATGTTGCTTGATTTCCATCCTGTGCATGTGAGAGATTTGTTTCTCCTCAATCCCTGCCTGTGGTGAGATCCAGAGTGCCACTGGCTCCACAAACTCTTTTCTGGGGAAACCAACTTCAGCAGAGCTTTTTTAGCAGAGAGATGGTTTGTTGGCCAGTATTGCCTCTGCTCTGCATGTGAGAATCACCTATTTGTACTGTCAGGTACCCCAAATGTAATTACTGGAAGGATCAGATGTGGTACGATTAAAGGGATTCATATTTGTTATTCAAGGGTTTTCTCTGTATTTAATACTTCAGCAAAATTTCAGTAACCGGTGACCTCCTTTGAGAAGTGACTCATTGCATTTTAAAGGCTTTCTAACCAAGTCATCCCTTCTTGTCAGGGACATGGAAGATGAATAGATTGTTCCTGCCTGCGATTTGCAGTCTCAGGGGAAATCCCTTTCCAGTGCCTGTGGTGATGCTCAGCTGCATCACTGCTCTTAATTGCCTGCAGGCTCCTGCAGGACTGCCCGTGTCCCCTCGGGCATGACCTACATCCTTGCAGAGCCAGAGTCCCTGGGCACTGCTTAGTGGAGCCTGAGCACAGGATGGAAGCTCCTGCTGCTGCTAATCCCTCCCTGACTCCCAGTGCTGGAAGCTATGTGACAATCTCTTGTTTGCCTAAAATCACCTGGCAGTGTTTTGCCTGTAGAAGGACACAAATGAATTTTCTGTATTAAAGATGTTGGTAGAAAATGTGGGTGGTGTCTTGAGCATTATGGATACTGGGTGTATTACACTGAAACCCAGGAAAGGATGTGTTAAAAAGAACACAGCACCTTATCAAGCCAGGAATTCATACATCATGATATATGTGAGTTTTTTTCTTGAAAGAGGGAATAAATAGTGAAATAATCATTCCAGCTGTAGTCTGAATTGCCTTGCTGCAGGTCACATCAAACTGTATGAATGTGTTAGATAGTTCAGTTTCATTTAGAAGGCTTGGGCTAGTGGAGGAATAAGATGATGATATTTTGGGTGAGTTAAAATAAACATTACAGTCTGCTATGGAACGGAAGAATTTATAAGATGGAAGAGTCTTCTTGCTCATTTTGGAAATTTCTCCAAGAATATCTGTTCCACTATTCTGTAGCACTGGAAGTGTCTGGAGCTGCTGCTGGACTCGTAACACAGGATTGAAGTTATTGGTCCTGTGCTGTTGAAGTCCCAATATTCCACAGGTTCATCTGTTCCAATTTTGTTTTTTCTACGTTAATGGCAGATAAACTGAGAATATAGCTCTAGAGGACTTGATTATTTTGTTTCCCTCCACCCAGCTTCTAGTTTGAATTTACTCATGAGCTGCAGTCTATTTGTTTGTTCTTGAGTGAATATTGCTGCCAATTTTGAGCAGCTTTTTTTCCCCTATCTTTGAAGAGTTTATGAGAGATCATATCCACTTTACCTTTGCCAGGCTGACCTGTCTTTTAAATTTTTCCTGGGAGATACACTCACCAATTCATCTGCTGTTATCCTACTCAGTGTCTCCTGCACTTGCCTGATCACAAAAGTGATGCTTTTGTGCTGAGTTTTATCTTGAGTGGTAACAGTACATTTTACAGAGACATTATCTTTCCAGAAATGCCTTTCTCTAGAAATATCTTCATGGCTTTGTCATACTGAGGGCTCATAATTCAGCTGCAATCAATGGCTCTGCTGAGGTTGTTATCCTTCCTTTGAGTTAATGTATACCAGACTTCCTATCACTGTAGGAACTTGGTGTCAAACTTAATCTCACCTCCATTATTCCACTTCTGAAAGTCATCTGGAGGCATCTCTACTTCCCATCTGGTATTTCTCTGTTGCCACATCATACTGATATTACCTCCCAGTATGGTGCCTTTAGCTTGTCTCTCTAGAGTCTGTCCTTAACCAGTGCATTAATGCAAACTGCCTTTGCTTTTATGGAGATTTTTACCCACTCTAAAACTATTTGTAAACATTTAATGAAGCTTCAAATTGTCCCAGCAGAGCAAGTAGTTTTCCTTCCTGTAAATGACTGATAGTTCTCAGAAATAGGGAGCTGGTGATTTGTTCAGCGTCATGGCTTGAGTCAGAAATGAGCACTGATGACACAACCCCAAATTCTCTGTTCTAAAAGTCAAATAGCACTGTATTTTCTTTACCAGGAAACCATCCAAAGGCTTTTATAAAATGGGGAATGTTGGTGAAAACTTGAGGCTGGGATCTGGAAAGCCATCTGGAAGATAAATTTAATGGGAACTGAGTTTTCAAGGTTCTTGGGTAGCTTCAAATAGTGACACTTGGATATTTAAGCCACTATAGTTTGATGGATCTGATTTCTGGGGTACTGTACTTCCACTTCCCCATGGTGCTGTTGCAATATCAGACTGAGCTTCACCATTGTTTTTTCTTTATGTATTTATTAGATATGAATAGCTCAGACGAGCTGATGGTGTGTAATGTCACACTCATCTGTATTTGCTCTTTCAGTGGCACTTGCCTTGAGGACTTGTTGCAAGATTCATTTTGAACTTTTTAACTCCTGATCTGCATGTGTAATATCCCTGAAAAAACCCTGCCGAGTGTCCATGTTGCTCCCTGATGCCCCCAGTTCTAGTTGCTGTTGTTGTGTTTATTGTGCAGATTAATCTCGAAGCTGGGAGTGATTGTGAGCTTAAGCAAAAATGTGGAGTGAAATCTCCTCGTTAGCCGAGTTACAAGGGAGTGCATTCCTGAGAAAGCGAACCTGAGCTTCTCCTGGCAGTGTAACCTGGCACCTCCCTGGTGCCTGGGATTAGTCTAATTCCCTCTGCTGCCTCAGCACCGCCTTGCCTTGCTCCACTTCCCCGGGATCCCAAACACCACACACCTTCCCACAGAAGTTGCCCATTTGGGATGTGCACACAGTTTTACCTTCCCATCCTCTGCAGCCGCCCTTCTGCCTCCGAGCCAGGGAGGAAACTCCAGCTGAAAGCTTCTTAAAAAACAAAACAAAACACCAATAAACCGGGGCATGTTACCTTTTGTTGTTTGTTTTGGGTACAGGGTAAGACTATACCAGTTGTGTACAAAGGAGGAGAAGAGCATTTAGCCCCAGATAGGATAATCTTTTGATCACAAAGGTTCAGCTGGCAATTAAATTGCTGCAGTTTAGCAAATCATAGCTCTGTGTGTGTGTGCAAGAGCAATGGCACTACAGTGGCTGCAAACCTACCCCCTCTCTCTGTGAGCCAAAAGAAGTCAAACTACTTCAGGGTTTACTGTGAAAGTGCACAACATGGGGGTCAGTTTGGTTCCCAGAGGGCCAGAACAGGAGTCTGAGTGCTGCTGTGGCTGAACTGGATGTCAAGGTTTAGAGTGAATTGTGTTGCAGGGTTTCCACTGGTAAA
Organism: Erithacus rubecula; assembly: GCF_903797595.1. Taxonomy (NCBI): domain Eukaryota; kingdom Metazoa; phylum Chordata; class Aves; order Passeriformes; family Muscicapidae; genus Erithacus; species Erithacus rubecula. The sequence goes on along the minus strand of NC_136662.1, from coordinate 20,522,342 downwards.
AAGTGAGGGATTTTTTCCCCCTTATTTCCCATTACAATCCAAAAAACCCCAAATTGGCTTTGCTTGTGGGAGTGCCCAGAACCACATACCCGTGCTGGTTCACAGGTCCTTGGGCACCAACACTCTGGACCAGAGGGTGCATCTTTTGTGCTTTACTCTCTGGATCACGTTCCCGAGGCGTGATGGAATCCTGAAGCCCCAGCTGCAGGATCTGGTTGCCTGCACTGCTCTGTGCAGTTCTGCTGCCCTGAGCAGCCCTCGGCGTGGGCTGTGCTGCAGAGCAGCTCTGAATTCCTACCAGAGGCAACGGGAACCTTTCCAATGGGTCACAAACCGAGCCTGGGGGGAAGGAATCTGCCCTCTCACAGTAGCAGCCCGTTGCTCAAGCTCAGGGCGGGTACAGAGTGCAAGGTGGCCTTGAGAGGAAGTTTCTTCAGTGAGATGGCCTAGTATGGGGTGTTGGCATAGCTGGGCCTGTAAAGAGGATTTCTTAGGAGCAGCTTTTCATCTCTGCCGAAGGGAGTTGTGCAAACACCGCGCTGACATCAGTCACGCTGACGACACGTGTACACGGGGTAGCAGTCACTCCTAAATATGGGAATCGCAAATATGTGTTGACAGAAAAATATATTTCAGCAGTTTCCAGTGTGTGCTGTAATAAGCAAACCAGCCATTGTATTCCACAGAGCTGCATGCTTTAAATGCCTAACAGTAGAGAGCAACCCAAAGTGAATCACAGTAATAGAAAAGAAAGTGTTTACATCTCTCAAAACATCCTCTACAATAATCATTCCTTCTTTATAAATTTGATTTCAGCAAATTTGAATCCAAATGAGATGAAGTTTGAAACCCAGGCTTTCACAGTAAGGTATACCTCAGTGTGTAATCTTTTGCAGGTGGCTGTTATTCATTTATTGTTTGTATTTCCATATTGCTTAGCAACCCCTGTCCTGGACCAGGACCTCTCTGCTGTGAGTGCTCTGCTAGCACTGATGGAATGGATGGCTGCTGCCTGGGAGAATGCACTGTTTTGTACAGAAGCCAAAAGTAAACTAATGGTTTCTCATTCTGTCCTCTCCGAATGGGAAATGATGAGGGCCAGCTGATATTTAGCGATGGGATTATAACTCTTGAATTACTGAGTCAACACAAATATTTGGGGGCCCTGTCAAGCATGCAGGCTCAAGTGGGTGTAGTTTTCCCAGGCTTTGTGCCCTGATGGCCAGAGCAGGGAGGGCAGGCTCCGAGTGTGGGGCAGGATTGCTGCTCCCTGGATAACCATCCGCTGACAGAGTTGCTCAGATGAGCAAATAACCACTCATGCTTTGTGCATCCCTGCAATTACAGAGGAGCAGCCTACCCCACATTGCTAAGCACTTACTAATACCTCCTGTGCCAGTGGCACAGCACCTGGATCCCCGAGCCAGCCTGAGCACACCACGCTCCGTTATGTAAGCCAACGTTCGCAGAGCTGTGCCCAAGTCCTCGTCTGACCTCTGAAGCACACATGGCCTGATGTTTCAAGGGTTTGTACAAAGCAGTAATATCTCCATTTGAGAGCTGGAAAGTTGGAAAAAGTAGACTAACTTTTAGTCTCAAAGTCCTTTCATCAGCAAATTCCACCCAGCTCTGGCACAGCTGTGCCTGAGCGCTTTGCAGTGGGGATTTGCTGCTGCAGGGCAGAGGAGCCACTGATCACTGGCAGCTTGAGTTTTTGTAATCATGGCCAAGATCTTCAACAGTGAAGCTCATACCTGTGCTTCAAACCCTCTCCTCACCCTGCAGCAGCCCTGCCTGCCTTGGACAGTGGACAGGATGCAGTGCAGTGCTCATTTAGGCAGGAAACCTGATTGTCTGACACTGCAAGGGAGTTTGGGTGCTAAAATGGTAAAAATTAAAACTTGAATGGTATTTAAATACCCCAGGGGCATCCTTCGGAGCCGCTTCTGGTGCTGTACTAGGGTGTTTGGCTCAGAAGTGGTGAGAATAATGCTCTGTACCATGGCAGTGCCCAGATACCACTCAGGCCCAAGGCTCTGCACAGCTGTCTCAGGACGCTGGTGGTTTGTGTGTGGTGGTGTTTTTTAATAGCAGACCCTAGTGCCCAGAGGTCACACAGGGGAACCACATGAAAGGCCTTTGCATCGAGAGGTTAAAAACAACTTATGTTAATTCTGGACTCCAGCCAAAGCTACCCAGCTGTTTAGGTGAGACTGGGAGCTGACAGACCAAAAAAAGGGAATGCACAGTTAAAATGTCACTCTGGAGAGATGAGGGTGGCCATCAATGAAACCAAAGTGAGGCAGGCCTGACTGCAGGAAATGTTTTGGGAGGAGTGGCCCGAGTGTGAACACTGTGGACATGTGCTCAGTCTCCCCCAGGTGCCCTGGAGATGAGACAAACCTTCCTGGGATGTACTCAGGGTGTTGGGATGCTCGTGCTAGCAAAGGACACCCTGAGCTTTAGCTGGAGCTGTGTGGCTGCAGTGTCACTAATTGAACTTTGCATTGGTGACTAAGGATGACAAATACCTCATGTGGAACTCACCTTTGTTCAGGGAAGCAGTGGCAAGCAAAGCATTTTTCAAAATGTTCCATTTATATTGGATCCCAAAGCCATGAGCTTCTATATTTCATTTCTCCAGATGTGGTACTGATTGACTCATCAGTGACTGACATTTTGTACACAGCCCTTCTGAACTTCTGAGTGTCCTGTTCACAGGTCAATTACTGCTCTGTAAATGCCAAATATTTGGGCTCTGAATGCAATGGCCCATGCTTCTAGTTGGAGTCTTCTCCAGCATTATTGTCCCTTCCTGCCCACAGAGCTCACACTGCTGTGTGGGAGCACGTTTTGTTGTGTACTTCCCCTTTCAGTGCTTTAACCAGTTAAGCAAACTTGCTGAGCAAACTCTCTAGCCAAATACAAAGAAATTCATCTTCAAACTTTCCCAGCAGAAAGATGGAAGCTGGTGAAATATCTGTTTGGATCAGCCTGCTCTGTCAATAGATGGTTCTGCTGGGAGCTTTCCAATGCCCAGCTCCTTCAGCAGTTTTTTTTTCACAGCAGCTGTGACACAACTGCTGTCCTAAAAAAACTGACATCTTCTCAACCTTGGTGTCATTGCCAGTGGTTGAAAATCCAAACCAGCTATTTTTCTGAGTTTGTCTGACTTTGTTCTACCTGACATGACACTGAGAGTGTTATGTTTGGCTGGAATGCAAATGAAATGGTGTCATGTGCAAGCCAGTCCAAAAGGTCAAAAGAAGGAAAGTTTAATATCAGTTTAAGGAAAAAAAAAACCCCAACAAACATGATTTCATTTTCTATCTTTATAGATCTTCAAATCATCCATTACAGTGATGTAAACCAGCAGACATCAATATTTTCCCTAAATTTCCCTAAAAAGAAGCATAGGTTGTCAAAAGTAATTTATCTTTTAAAGGATCCTGAAGTGTGAAAACATAAATACTTTACACAGGAATAGAGATGAACAAAAGGTAGGAAATATTTTTCATAAATGCCTGATGAAGTCAGAAAAGGGTTGTCTTCCTTTCAACAGGCACCTGGAAATGGAGAAGTTGTGTAGCAGAGGTTTCTTAAACTGGTTGCCTTGGTTGCTTCCAGAGCTGTGACTCCTGTTCCTTCTTCCTCCCAATGTGGTTTCCTGTTCATTAGAAAAATCTGTTATATACATCACTCTTCTACCCTACCTAAAATGCTAAGTTAAAGCAAATTTCTGTTTGTTACCAGTTTGATTTTGGGTTTCTTTTTCTTTTTTTTTTCTTTTTTTTATTTTTTTTTTTTTTTAGAAGTATTTTTATTATTAGAAATTAAGGGATTAGCCCCAGGTTTAAAGGGGTTTTTTTTTTTTCCCCCCAACAAACTTCCATTCTGCCCAAAGCTTTCCCCATGAGCCTTCAGTGCAATTTGTGGAGATTTCTGTTTTTGTGCACGTCTGGAATCTCCAGAGACAGCCATTTCTGCTTTGTGTGTGCAGGAGCAAATGGCGGGATCAGAAGCTGATCAGTCTAATGCCACCTGACAATGGGTGTGTGGATTTCACAGCACTGACATCAGTGAGCTTTTCAAAGCTGCTGCACCAGTTTGGAGCTCACAAAGGCAGAAGGGGCTGGTGGCAGCTGGGACCTGCCAAGGAGGGGCTCCCCTGTCACCAGTTCCTCCACCCTGGGTTGGCCCTGCTGTCACTTTCCCAGCCATCAGCTGAGGGAACACCTCTGTCCTGCTCAGTTCTGTGGGAATGGCTGTCCCCTCATGTGCTGCTTGCTTTGCTCATCTAGCGAAAAACTTTTTTGCCTTTCATTCTCTGTGTGGCCTTTTGATATTAGTAGCTGACAGATTTCCACTTCTTTGCATTTTTTATCTGCTTTGTGTATGCCATTTGTTATCTCTTTTGTGTATGACAACAGTGTAAGGCTTTTGTTGTACACATTTTTAATAAAAAACCCCAAATATTTGAAAGCTAAAGCGGATATTACTTTTCCCATGGAGCACACTATTTTTGGTAGCCCAGACCTTTGATAAAGTGTGCTGCAAGCCAGGCATTGTATTCAGACAGTATTTAAATGTTTGGTGGGTCTGTTTTTTTGGAACAGATGAGTATTTTACTCTGAGAGACGTAGTGAGAAGCAGTTATAATTACAGATAGTGCTGACAGATGACATGCAGCCTTTGATTCAGTGCTGAGCTCTCTCAGAGCCCACTGCCTGAGGCTGGTGTCTGGCTTCCCTCTGCAAGGGCTGAGGGCAGATGAGGCAGGAGGTGTGCAGGTGTGGCTGTGGGGTGGAGCACTGTGGTAGAAGGGAACCCCATCCTTTATCCCTGGTGGAGAACTCCTCCTGCCAGGGGTTTTACATCTGCCCAAGAGGCAGGGAAGGAAGCTGCCCTGCCAGGAAGGGTTGGGGTTATCTGGGATAAAAGCCCTCAGTGGCAGTTCCAGCAGAATTCACAGAATTCACAGAATTACTGGGTTGGAAGGGACCTTCAAGATCATCGAGTCCAACCCAGCCCTAAACCTCAACTAGACCATGGCACTCAGTGCCACATCCAGTCTTCTTTTAAACACATCCAGGGATAGTGACTCCACTACCTCCCCAGGCAGATAATTTCAGTATTTGTTCACTCCTTCCATGAAAAAGTTTTTTTCCTAATATCCAACCTGGCAGAGCTTGAGACTGTGTCCTCTGGTTGTCAGTGCTGCCTGGAGGGGACCAACCCCACCTGAGCACAGCCATCTTTCAGGGAGCTGTAGAGTGATGGGGTCACCCCTGAGTCTCCTTTTCTGCATGCTGAGCACCCCCAGCTCCCAGCACTGTTCTCAGAGGTGTCTGTGGCTGGAGGGGCTCTGAGGGGAGGCAGGGCCCTGGGTTGGTGCTTGCAGAAGGGCAGCCCTAGCCAGCACTGAGTACTGAACTCTGGCAAACTCTCCTTTCTCACCCTGCTGTTTGTCTTAGAGGCCCTGGGCTAGAACATTGCTGTGCCATTTCACCTCCTGGCTCACAGCCCATCGCCCTTGCATAACTGAGCTTGTTATGAATGACTGGAGAAAGTGCTGGGGGCACTCCCCAAAACAACTCACAGCAACACCCTGGGTCTAAAAAAAACCAGACATTGCATGGATTCACAGAGCCCTGATGTTACAGCAAGGTTTGGTGCTCCACATGACCCACTTACAGCCTGGGAATATTTTCAGTTCTGCTTTTTTTTTTTTTTTTTTCATCAAGAGATCCTCGCTTTCCCTTATGCTGTCCACTTTTAATAAGGAAAGGAAATAAAAATACACACAAAGAAGGGTTCCCTATATCTGTGGCTTGCATTAATCCCTCTGTCATTATGATTTTCACACTGGCCTGCTCTTGTGTGTCTCTGTTGCTTTGCCTTTCTGTGGGGTATGCCCTGTTCTCACATTCCCTGCCCTTAGCAGCTGAGGCGAATCTAATGCACACCCATCTTTGTGCACCCCTTTCCCTGTTTCCTTACTGATGATATTCAGGAAAGTGCCTTTATTTTATTGGCAGAAAATAATGAACAGGAAGGAAATAATGAACTTGAAAGGAGAAGTGTAGAAACTGCTCACAGTGAAAGTTTTTCCAGTGGCATAGCTCAGGTTGAGCCAGGGTGACAGGAAGGACCTGCCAATGGGTGAGCTAGAAAGTGTTCTTCCTTTGTAAACAAACTGCTGAAACTGCTCAGTGCAATCTGTTTATGCCCTCTGTGAGAGACAGGAATGTGCCCACGGAACCCTTGGCACTGATCAGAGCTGGATCTGCTTATCAGCTCTGGGAGGAGCAGACAGGAGCTTGGTGAGCTGGGAGGCACTCACTGAGTGCACTGAGAGCTTCACTGGGTGTGCTGAGCCCACTGAGAGCTGCACTGGCTGTGCTGAGCACATGGACAGCTTCACTGGGTGTGCTGAGCCCATTGAGAGCTTCACTGGGTGTGCTGAGCCCACTGAGAGCTGCACTGGGTGTGCTGAGCCCACTGAGAGCTCCACTGGGTGTGCTGAGCCCACTGAGAGCTCCACTGGCTGTGCTGAGCCCATTGAGAGCTCCACTGGGTGTGCTGAGCCCATTGACAGCTCCACTGGGTGTGCTGAGCACATTGAGAGCTTCACTGGCTGTGCTGAGCACATTGACAGCTCCACTGGGTGTGCTGAGCCCATTGAGAGCTTCACTGGCTGTGCTGAGCCCATTGAGAGCTCCACTGGCTGTGCTGAGCACATGGACAGCTTCACTGGGTGTACTGAGCACATTGAGAGGTCCACTGAGCTCCATTGAGGGTTTCACCTGGCCGTGCTGCCCCAGCCCTGTGCTCAGGGCAGTGCAGGGTCCCTTCCCAGACTCATCCCCAGTGCTGAGGTTGGCAGCAGGGTCTTTGCAGCTCCAAGGAGCTGGCAGCAGCCCAGTGCCAGGTGCTGGATCCAGTGTAAGAGCTGCGTTTAGCACTTAGTGACAGTCTCTCTTATCTCATGGCACTGCTCCTGAACAGAATGATGCACTGCTTGAACACTCCCCCTCAATGCACCTTTTTTCTACAGGATGCCCATTTTTTGCATCTTTTAAGCTTCAAGTAGTGTGTGGCTTTATCAAGATTCAGCACAGGCATCACAAGTGCTGGATGGCTTTGAGCACAGGGTGTAATCTAAGTGCTGCACCTCAAGTTATGAATTTGCTAATCTGCACCTCTCCTTGGCATAGGCTTCTGGTGAGTGAGGAAATCCCATAACCTTTCTGCCTGGAACTGCTCTTTAAACAGGGATGCTAATCTTTATGGACCCTGTTGGTTGTGCTGTGCTGATCTGCTAGTTAATATTTTCAAAGCACTTTGAAGATGAAAAATGCTGAGTATTATTGGCCTTTTATCTAAAAAAGACATTTTAAAACATGGAGCTAGGGAAAGATCTGCATAAATTAACACGTGTTGATTATGCTCTATCTTTCCTTTTCATCTGAATATATTAAGTAGCAAGAGAACTGAGAGAATTTGTATCTTTCCTTTCCATCTGAATTTATTAAACAGTAAAAGGAGTCTCTGAATTAGTAATCTAATTTGAACATCAAACCAAAAGCAAAATTCTTCCTAATCCATCTTGCAGATCTCTCACCAGCAGTAGAGTTTTGTTCCATATCTCAGGTTAAAAATGAAATTTCAGGCTCAGGTCTTGATACTTTCTGGATTGACAAGACTGTAATACAAAATTATTTGTCCAGTTCAGCCTGGAGGGTCAGTAACAACTCCACTTTGCAGTGAAAAAAATGATGAGCATCAGTCAAACCCAAGTTGCTCACCCAAATCAGTAGTGTTGAACCAGGTAGTTTTCACTGATTTTGGGAGGGAGGTCTGCTTTTGCCATTTAACATTTGTTCAGTCATTTAAATGTTTTTCTTCAGTAAATGCACATGATAATCATAACTTTTTGTACTTCATGAAATTTTATTCACTCTTGCAAGATCTTTTCAGTTGTCAAGTGCAAGATAGTATTACATTGTGGTCTGTTAATTTTTTTTATTCCAAAATCAGATATTGCTAATTTTAATAGAAGGTATATAGCAGAAAAGCTAGTGAAGGATTCTGTCTTGGCTTCATAATTTTAGACAAATTGCAGCTGAAACATCTTTTTTCCCTCTCCAATTTCCAATCCCAGGGTGAAGGGAGTTACAGATATTTGGTGAAAATCTTTAAGAAATTTTAAACCTTCTCAGTTACAGACTACAGCAAGGTGTGGGGAAAGGAGACAGGCTCCTGATAAGTTGGGAGAGGAAAGGCAAAATCTCAGCTACTAGGGAGAAGTTCCAAAAGTCAGGATCTCTCCAGCTTGATGCTGATTTCAGCTGCAGATACACATTATGATTTTATGCCATCAGATAAAATGAGAAAAAAATCAAAGTGTTATACTTTGCTGCTTTTGAAGTGTTGCAAATCTTAAAAGAAAAAAGAAAAAAAAAAAAAAAAAAGAAAGAAAAAACCCAACCCACCAACACAAACCAAGAATTTTACCTTTGAAATGGAGAACCTTCATTTGCCAGTAACCTCTTACCCAGACATCATTGCCACTGGTCCCCCAGGGCCAGGAGCAGTGGCTGCAGCCATGGTCCCTGTGTTGTTCCCTTAGGATGAGTGGCTCAAACAAGCAGCAGAGCATCATTCCAGAGTCTCACCCTCACTTTCCTGCAGCTGAGACCTTGAGGTGGCAACACAACCCTTAATCCCCTGTTGGCAATCAGATATTTCCCTGGCAGTGACACTCAGAAGGGTAATATGTGTGTATGTGTACATTTGCTGTGCTGTGAAGTTTTGTTATTTTAAAGTTTTAAAATGATTTCCTCTTTGTGCTGTGGTGAATTGCTCTGGATGGAGGTACCTCCGTAGTGTGGAATAAAAATTAAGCCTCATCTTTTTAACAGAAATGAAAGTCCTTGGTAGTCACTGGAGTAGCTCTGAAGCTCATCTGCCAGTCAGCTTGGTGTTGAAGTAATTAAAGAGGTCAGGCACAAAAATACTGTGTACCTGGAGCTTTGCCAGCCTCTTTCTCCCATCTCTTATCATGCCTGTCCATTTGGGATTCTTCCACAAGCTTTGTTATATTCATCGTGTAGATTAGTGGTCTGCAACTATTAACAACAAACTTTGATGCTACAGAGTGGGAATTGCTTGAATAAACAATTTCACAAGTAAATGGAGTCACAGCTCTGAAACAAGAGAGCTCCAAACTTGTTTTAATTTACAGAGGTCAAAAAGTAAATGGGACTGTTGCTTGGGGAGGTAACTTGAGGAGAACATGCAGTGTTCCCTCACAACAAAGGGATGAAGGGCAAAAAATTTGATTGACTTCTGGAGTTTGGTTTTAATTGGCTTTATTTCTACCATCACCAGCACAGCAAGCAACCCTTGTGAGCAGAGGGATGCTGGCTGGTAAAGATGCATTTTTGTGCATTTTTTTACCTTTTCAGAGCAGTTCAGTACAAATTCTCCACAAGGAGAGTTTGCTCCAGAAAACAGGAGACAGTGGGGCAGGAGCTGCTGAAGGAGCAAGTCTGGTCACTGATTTCTGCTTGGGTTTCCTGAACATCTTTTTTCCAGATGCCCCACAGCTGCTTCTGAGAAAGCAATTTTATTTTGTGCATTTGCTTGTAGTCTGGATTATTTGTGCAGAGGAGTGGAGCACCATTTCCAGGCATTTTTAATTGCAGGAGACTGTCACTTGCAGTGCACAGGCAGCAGGGTTTGCTGAGCACTTCCTGAGAGGTTTAGCAGGATATTGGGAGATCAGCTAAGTGTCTGTAAAACATTTGACTGTTCACTCTGGGTTTGCCCACAGCCATCCTCGGTTGCCAGTGGTGGCTGCCAGGGCATTTCTGGGTTTGCCAGCCCCTTCCCTGCTGGCCCAGCTGCCCTGGGTGGTGGCATGGGGTGGGCACACACTACTGCTCCTCTGCACCAGGGGAGGGCTGGGCAGTCATGTTTAATTATTACTGTTAATATTAATAAACAGGTTGATGGAAGGGTCACAGAGCCCTTGGGATTGCTGGAGGGGCACAGCAAGCACAGACCAAGCTTCCTTAGAGCTCAGCTGCTGGTGGAATCGTTTAATCCCAGGATTATTTTTGCTCAGAGCTGTTGGGAGTGATGGGGAAGTCAATCACTGACTTTGCTCCTAACCCAGCCAGCTTCCCATCAGTTCATCCAACCTCAACAGGAGCCAGTGATAAGAACCTTTTCTCCAGCAAAATTCCTGACAGTACTGCAGAAAGCTGCTCCTCCATGCCTTGTGTTCACTGATGATTTGGCTCTGCATCCTCCCCTCTTCATCCTTTATCCACAGCTCTGCCTTCAGCACCTGGCCCAGGTGCTGGTAAGAGTCACCCTGAGCTGCCAGCAGCTCCTGGGGCAGTGCAGGTGTCAGGGTGGGACCCTCAGGCTGAGCCCATCCCTCCTGCTGGGCTTCCCTGGCCCTGACCCCAATCACAGGACAAGCTCTGTGCCCACCCTGAGATTCCTGAAGGAACATCCTGTGTGCTTCCCATGGATAATTAAAGGTGACACAGCTGGTGGAGGCTGCAATGCTTCCCATAAGCCAGAGCAGGGAACAGAAAATGCAGTGATAGTTTTGGGTGGTGGCACATTCAGGTGTTTGTTTAATATTCAGTGTTCATGCTCAGTGAGAGCTGGCATGTGAGCTTTCAAATGTTGCTCCATGGCTGTGCATCACTGCACATTTTTTTTCTTGTTTTTTCCTTTTCAGGGCCTGACAGATGGTGATGTTTAGATTAAAAGTAATTTCTTTATTAAGCCGACACCCGTGTTGTCAGTGATTTTTAACAGGAGCTTCATTTGTTGAAACAAGACTGTTGTGCTGCTGAAGTGTCTGAAAAGGATGGAGGGTTTAGAGAGAAATTCAGTGTCTGAAGAGCAAGCAGTGATAGTCACAGCCTGGGGCTGGCAGATCCAGATTCTGTCTTTGGTGTTGTGAGACCTCAAGGGCACCATGAAGCCTTCCCTTCCAAAGTGATTTTTGCATTCCTAAAATGATCCAGAAATTAGCAATGGGAATTCTGGCTGGTTCCCTGCATTCCCATGTTTGCATCTAATAGTTCTCAGGTAGTTTCTGGAGGAAATCAAATTTCCCTGCAGGTTCTATGGGCCAGTGTGGTTCCCTGTCACAGGCAGTCTCCTGCCTTTGGATTTCTGTACAAGGAGATGGGTACTGGGACCAATTGTACCATCAGACCCATTGTATGGGCTAAAAGCAAAGTAACTAGTTAGTTTGCTTGAAGTTTTCCACTCAGCACTGTGCTGTAACATGGTCTTCTTGGGAATAAAAATGTCAGTCAAAGAAAACCAAATTTTAATTCTGCCATTGAAAGTCATGGTGTTTTTTTTCCTTCTAAGTTCCTATGGGAAGGTAGATAAACCTTCAAAAAATGAAAATGCACTCTCACTAAAATTATTCTGCTTTTGGGGTCACGTTTTAATCAAAACCATACCTGCCTTCAGGAAAAAAAAAAAAAAAGTAGAACTGATTGAATTTAATAACTAAAGGAACATAAACTGTCTGCTTTGAAATGTATAATCTCACATGACATTTATTTCATAATGTGATCAAATCATATATGTTGTTATGGGGACAGTCTTTATTAAAAATGCCATTTATTTTAACAAGTGCAATAAAAAGAAACCCATATTTTTTATTGTGGCAGAGGAAAAAATTGCTATTAGTCTGCTTTCAGCTAAATGAAAACATCTTTCAAGATTTGTTCAAAAATATTTAAATAAAGTGCTGTGGAATTTATTCATTCGCTGCCTTCCAGCATGAATTGAATTATCTTAAATACAATAAATGATATAGAAGAATTTGTTTTGGTTAGGGATATCCTTTGCTGATGAAGAATGAGATCATTTAAATATAACATTTTAATATAAAGCTGTAATTATGTCATTGAAAGCCCAGTTTGATCTTAGTGAAGAACAGAGTGAGCTCTGCAGCTGCAGCCAGAGCTTCTGAAAGGCACCCAAGAGGAGCTGCTGGGACATTTAAAAGGGAGGGACTGGAGACCAGGGAGCACATCTGGCTCCAGTGAGGTCAAATTCAGGGATCCAGGGCAGGGATGGGTTCCTCACCTGTGGGAGGTGGTGAGGAGCAGGATGAGCACAGCTCATGGTGCCTCGCTGGCAGGAGCCCCCTGTGCAGTGACAGCCAGATGTGCCCAAAGCCTGGGGATGCTGCTTTGCTTGTGCTTCCCTCCACACTTCCCTGGAGCAGAGGGTTCCCACCATGGCTCCAGCCCGGTGGATCTGTGCCATGGCCTCCCTGCAGTCTGAACCCCCTGATTTCCCTTGGTCCCAAACCACATCAGAGTGTCTGGAACAGCTGGTCTGGAAGGTCAGGAGGGATGGGAACTCATCTGGGGGAGCTCCTGGGAGCACTGGGGCTGGGATGCCTCCCCCTTGTCCACCCACCCTACAGACTGCTTCTCTCCTCTCCTCTCCTCTCCTCTCCTCTCCTCTCCTCTCCTCTCCTCTCCTCTCCTCTCCTCTCCTCTCCTCTCCTCTCCTCTCCTCTCCTCTCCTCTCCTCTCCTCTCCTCTCCTCTCCTCTCCTCTCCTCTCCTCTCCTCTCCTCTCCTCTCCTCTCCTCTCCTCTCCTCTCCTCTCCTCTCCTCTCCTCTCCTCTCCTCTCCTCTCCTCTCCTCTCCTCTCCTCTCCTCTCCTCTCCTCTCCTCTCCTCTCCTCTCCTCTCCTCTCCTCTCCTCTCCTCTCCTCTCCTCTCCTCTCCTCTCCTCTCCTCTCCTCTCCTCTCCTCTCCTCTCCTCTCCTCTCCTCTCCTCTCCTCTCCTCTCCTCTCCTCTCCTCTCCTCTCCTCCAGGGGAAATGTACAGTAGTGTTTATTACAGCTGTCAGATTTGCAGATAAAAGTTACATGAAGATGGTCTTCCAGTAATTCAAATTCCAGATGCCAGACTAAAATATAATAACAGTAACTTGGTTCAGTGTGTGAGCAATGCTCACCTGAAAACATTGATGATGCTCCTGTTCCCAACCTTGCTGGGCTTTCCTAGGAAGTAGGGCAGGACCATAAAGGAGTTAGACTTCATTCTCCACCTCACAAGTAAGACTTGGGACCCTAATGAGTTGATAATCAGCCTAATGCCATTATAACCATCAAGAAGCTAAAAATGTCTGTAGCAACTTAATGGGAGGGAAGAGCTTTGTTACAAGTTGGGCAATGCAGTCTAGTGGTTCCTTCTGCTGTTCAAATTCTGTAGGGAAAACAACCCCACCTCTATTAGTCATCACTTCTGCAGCTTTTTGGTGCTGTTCCCTTCAGAAGCCATGGCAAGCTGGAAAAAGACAGTCAGTTTAGTTTCAAACAAATTTCCATGGTATATGGAAAGGGGAAGATAATCTGTGGCTGTGCTTTATCTGTGATGTTTTCTTGCAGAAGCATTTGAAGTTTTTAGCCATGTAACTGGTAGCTGTGCAACTTGTAGCCATATAGCTCTTAAAGAAAGGAACTCTGCCCTTCCTGCTGATCCCTTCTAGGTCATGTTATTTGACCATTATTAACCTAAATCACCCACAACAACAAGCTGTTTCCCTCTCCCTGAGGCTTTCCTGGAAGTATATGTTCATGTTTTGTTTGCTTGTGTGTATTTTTTCCTTGTTTAGGGGGTTTTTGTTGTTGTTGTTTTGTGGATGCTTTATCCATTGTGGTATTTATGCTGTCCCAATAGCACCAGAGCTCAGCTTGGCTTCCCACTGACTTCCTGGGATTTCTCAAGCAGTGTCCTGTGAGGTTTGCTCTGACAGTCCCTGCAGCCTTCTGGAGCACAGAGGGACACTGACTGACTTGATTCTTGGCAAAGAAATTAATTGTAGGTGGCATTAGAGACTTCAGGATGAACTGCTACAACCCAAGCTTCTTTCTGAAGTACCTTAGAAAATGCTGAACTGTAGTTTGGGTCTCAAAGTCAATGAATACTTGATGCAGTTCCATGACAGCAAGTGATGTTTAGGTCAACAGTGTTCAACCAAACAAAAATGTGAATTTCTCATCTGAAAATCCAGAGGTTTAAGGATCAATCTTAGCTAAGTATAGCTCCCAGTGCTATTTGCTCCATACTTAACTAGCAGAGATCTGTTGTAAGTGGAGAACTAGGTCTAGATATGATGAACAAATTGGTGTTTACATCTATACCAGAGCTTTTCCTGTTTCCCTTAATGAAATAAGATTATTAGTCATCAAAGGGGCTGCATTTGCCATATTTTATCTATATTAGTCTGTTTCAAGAGATAAAAAGCACGGTAGAAATACCCTTTGAAGGTATGAAAGTATGAGTGATGCAGAGTGATGCCCTGGAGTGGAAGTGTTTTGCAGTGAGCCATGGTTGTGGAGCTGGTTTTGCTGAACTCATTTGAAGCAGCAGAGTGCCAGGCCCAGCACATTTAGTGAAGGATTGCTCCGTGACGCTGGTCGAGGCACTGGGCTGGACTCTGTGCAATCATTTCCTTCTAAATTGGTTGTAGTCCTCTTTCAAATTGTCAGAGCAGTTTTCTTCTGCTCTGTTGCACTTGAGAAGCAGGTGGACAGCAAGTGCTGTTTGATCCACAGGCTGCTGTTCAATGGAGAGAGCAAATCAAGCTGGAAGGGATTTCTGCTGTGGCTGCTCCTGGCTGCATTAACAGGGAGCTGCTGCAACCCGGCCAAGAGGACATCTCTAATCTGTCTTTCCTAGGGCATATTAACAAAGAAAGTGATAAATTTAGCCCCTCAGTGCCAAGAATGGCAAGTGTCAGTGTGACACTTGAATGCAAAATGTATAAAGTCAGCCATCACCTCATGAAACATCAGTTTATTGGTTTTGGAGCACAGAGTGGTCTAGTTCCAGAAATACAAGAGGTTTCATTTGATCTAGCTCCCAAATCACTTTGGAGTTTCCACAGGCCTGGTTTCCTATCAGCCATCCCTCAGGTTCCCCCATCTGTGAATGGGAGGGAAAGAGCAGCTTGGCAACAATTCACAGAAATCTGCACAATATTTTTTGGTTTCTTGCATGCAGAGTGAGGGGTACACATCTCTTTTGTCAAGGTGGTCCTGAGCTCTCTTGCTGCACTGGGCAATAACACAAAGGATGCCAACATGCTCTCTGTGTTTGTTTCCTGCAGAGGTTCCTTTGCAAGGACAAACTCTGGCTTGTTTGAAAATTCACCTGAGGTTTAGGCCATAGGTTGTGAAACAAAATGAGAATGGAAAGAGAACATTTCTTGTCAAATGGATTTGTGTTCTCTCATAATGAGAAATCAGCATCCTGCAAAATGAATTTGCTGAGAAATTCCTTGGAGCTGTTCCTTACCTTGATCCCAGTGAAAGCTTAGGCTGATTTAAGGAAAGGGCACCCAGGCAGTAATTTGAATAGGACCTCTGCAAAGCTTCTTTCATCCTGGAGTCTTACAGGGCACCTCAGAGTTATGGCACCAGCTGCACAAAGCATCCAGGCACATCAAGTGTGGTCACACAGAGTTAGGGGTGATATCTTTGAGCTTTTCACTTGGACCTGTCTCAGAAACAGCCTTGGTGGAGAATAAACTCTCACTGCCTTTGAAGAAACCTTCCAGACCTCTTTATCTCTCTGTCTCTGCAGCAGCTTGGCACAAAATGTTTCTTGATCATCTCTGTAAGACCAGCAGACCGGGTTAACTTAAATGCATATACAAAATATTTGGATTTATTTTTTTGCAAACTGCATGGCAGTGCCAGGTTGGGAAGCTTTCCACTGCTCTGCAGCAACAGGATTTTCTCCTGCTTTTTCCTGCTAGTGGCCTTCCCCAGTGAGGCTTACTTTCTCTCACACTTTATACAAATATAAAATGTGGGAAAGAAACAAAATGACACATAATTCTCGACACAGAATAAAATAGGGCTGGGTTTTCCTTTAAAATCCCTCTACCCACAGATCCTGTGAATTGCAATGGCACAAAATTGTTAAATTGCTTTACATTTGGGAAAACTCAGTTCATAAAAAATTGCTAACAATTTATTTTTGTACTACATGGTTGACATCCTTCTCTCTCTCTTTCTCTCTCTCTTTTTCTCTTCTCCTCTTACTCTCTCTGCTGGTAATATGCTGTTTTTTTCTCTGCATGTCTGCTGAGATTCCAAGAAAAACCCAAGTGTGTCATACAACATTGCTTTCTGATTTGCAAGTTAAATAGTTTACATAGGCAAAAATGTGGAGCAATTGAAATATTCCCTACCCAAACACTTAGGGACTCAAACTGCACATTTTAGCCTGGCAGGCCTCCACTGATATTTTTAGCTAGAAAAAAAAAAGAAACATTCTGAAGTAACAAGGAAAGACAGATCAGATCTAGGAAAAAAAACCCAAAAGTTAAAGTATTATTGGGCATGTTTTGTGAATGTTGCAGTTCTGGTGTTAGTTGACACCTGCCCTGTGTGCTCAGGAGTGCAGCACACGTAGACTCTGGAAGTTGAGGCCCTTCTGCAGTGACTGCTCCCAAGATGGGGTTAGCCTTCTTGCTGATTGATTTAGTCTTTTGGAAACAGGCAAACCATCAGGAGCTTTCTGCTCAGAGAGATTAGCATTCATAGCCTGCTGTTTTTTAATTAAAAAAGCCATTTAAATACAAGGGTTGGGGTTTCTGCCAGCAACCATTAAAAATACTTGTTTTGTAATTATCCCCCAACCCCGTTTTCTATTTAATTCTCTTTTTTTCCTTTTCTTTTTCCTTTTTTTGTTTCTCTGAAGTCCTTGACAGATTCTCCCTGTTCCATCTACCTGCTCTTTGGCACTGCACCTCCCAAGGTGAGCAGCTGGCTGCAAATCCCACGCCAGCCCTGCTGCAAGCAGCTGGCAGGAGGTGTGGGAAGGAGGGGAAAACATCCCTTTTCCAGTCACTGAGTTCATCCCCTGCCTCCTGCTTGGAGGATTAGGGGCACAAGCCCAGCTTTTCAGCACTGCAGAACCTTGGGGGCACATCCCTCTGGGGATTCCCCTGTGTGAGCACAGCTCTGTTTGCACACACAGCCAGCTGCAGGAAGTTTTAGAATATCAATCCAATCCTTCAACCCCCCAGAAGTTTGTAATTGGTGGTCTTCAAAATCTTCACCTGCCCCTGCTATCTTGAATCTTCTAATCTTGGTATTCAATGTTTTCAATGTCTTCTCTCCCAGTTTAGCATATTGATGTTCCAGCTTCCTTGGGGGGTTTCAAACAAGTTATCAAAAACTCCCAAAACTTTCTCATGCTGTGCACCTGTTGTAAACACTTAGAAATACACAAAAACAGCTAGGGAGTGAGAGAGACATGAGAACTAACAGCAGAATGTGCAGCAATAACTGGACAGCATAACACAGCAACTAAATATGGTTTTTGGCTGTGCACATGCAGGGCCCAGATTTGTACAGACCTGTCCAGAGGGGTCCAAACCCCGTTCAGCCTTACAGCAGCCAGGGACCTGCTGGGGAGGGACAGACCTAGGTGAAGCTTCAATCAGTTTTGGCTGATGTGCCAGGCAGTGAGAGGGGGCAGCTGTGCTGCTGTAGCTCTGCTTGTCTCTGGGCTGGAGGCTGGAGCTGTCCAGACAGCTGCTCCAAGGTGATCTGCTCCTGGTGGCTTTCTGTCCAAGGATGATGAGCTTGGAGGTCTTTTCCAAGCTTAGTGATTCTCTGCAGGGCTTGGCTGGGTGTTCTGTATCACCAGGCTCTACAGCCACCCTGGGCTCCTCCAGGTGTTCTGCACCTGGTGGATTTGTAGCTGTATAATAGATTTGTATTTAGGCAGATGTATGATCACTAAAAATGTGTTGACCAACCTGAATCATGCTGCCTTTTTATTTACATCTAATGAGCTTTGTCTTTTTAAGTCTTCTTGGACTATGGCCTTGGGCTAGTGCAGAAACCCTGCCCCACAGTATGAGCATCAGAGTTCAGCAGCATTGCTTGCACACAAAATCTCTAATATTTTTACTGCTCTGGAGCACAGTGTGGGGTCATATAATTCAGTGAGGGGAAGGGACAATTCCTGTTTTGGCATCAGACAGGTGACTGTCAAGTTTTCAGTTCATTTTTATTTAATGTGAGAGTCTCACTTGTGGGGTTTCAGTCTGTGCTGATCCTGTTTTGTCCCTTGCCTTGGTGCTGCAAAATGGGGAGGGGAAGTTGAGGTTTGGTCATTCCTGATATAAACAAAAATTTTATATCTTATCTCTTGGCTGCTGCCTTGGTCTCCTGGCTGGTGCAAGCTCCCCTTTCCTTCTGTTTTTTTCTGCCTTTTCACTGCCTTTTCCTTCTCCCCAGCTGCAGCCCTCTGGTTTAGTGTTACTGGTTTGAAAATTGCATGTGCTGATAGTGCTTTTGACAAAATATTCTGCAGTTAGGAACAATTCCTTGGGGCAGCCTGCTGGTATTAGGTTGAAGGCCTAACCTCCTCCAGCAAATATTTAATACCAGAATGATCTCAATTTCATCTGGCTGAAAACATCCCACTGTGCTCCTCAAATCACAAGAAATTTTTCCCCCTACAAATTCAGACAGTGGTATTCTGCACAAATTGATAGCCAAATAAAGGGCCAGCCCCTCATCTGCTTCTAAATGCATACTTCTAGATTTTCCCTTTATTTCTGATGGCAGTTTTCAGTTGTATTCTCCAGATAAAAAGGATCCACTTGCTATTTTACAAATATGCAAATACCACTCCCATCTGACTTACAGGCTGCACAAAAGCTTAGTAAAAAGTGCTGGGGAAACATTAAGGCTCGTAAAGGTCTCTATTCAAATTAGTGCTTCAAATTATCTTCAATTTGTGGTGGAAATGCAACAAGACTGGAGCAGAATACTTTTGAAATCCTACTTGAGGTGATTATGTAAGTTTTGAGATATCTACTATCCAGTTTAAAGCCCGTGGAGATGTTTTCATTCCAGGGTTTTGGGGTTTTTTTTGAGCCATTATTTCCCCTGCCCTGGTAGGCCAGTGCTATCAAACACCACCTTGCACTTGCAGCATAAATGTCAGTAAAATAACTTGTTAAAAAAACCCCTAAACATTGATTTTCTTGTTTGCATTGTGATGTTTTTTGACAGATACTGAGTGGATGAGTGCAAACTCAGCCTCAGGGCTACAGAGGCATCAGAGCAGTGGCAGGGAGTGGCAGGCCAAGCTTTCTTATGCCAAAGACAGAGGGCAAAAGTTTTCCCCTGTCCTAGCAGAGGTTAGTCCTGCTCCTGGTGTCATTGCAGCAAGGAATCAGATCAGCATTTGGACAACAAAAGCCAGAAGTAACCACACCATGAAGTGGAGATTTTGAGTCACGATTCAGTTTTCAGAAGTAGCTGTGCCTGCCAGATCACACCTGTTTAAAGCAGCTGGAATGGGTCTTAAGGTTCTTTATTCTTAGTGCCATTTTGCTGTCAGGAAACAGCCATGAAAGCCAATAGCAAAGCATGTGTCTGATCTCATCTCCTTTCAGAGCTGATTCTCAGATAGGATGAAGGCTTTTTGCTGCTTTTGGTTACTAGATAAGCTCACATGCTGAGAACTCTAGGTGGATCTAAAGGATCAAACTCTGTTTATAATTCATCTGTGCTCAAGGTGAAGCTATGTGATAGAATTTCCATTTTTATAAGTTTGCTTTCTTTAAAAAAAAAAAAAGAAAGAAAGAAAAGAAGAAATGGAAATACACCAAAGGGATTTGTTCAAAGAGCCCCACCTTAGGAAATGGCAGAATGAAGTTGGTTTTGGTCTCTTTTCTGAACTCTGGCAGGATGGTGCTAATAACCTCCTTTTAATGTAGATTTTGAGCATGCAATACATGCAGAGAGGGGAGTATACTGTGTTTAACATGTCTGTAAATGCCAGATCTTACAAAGCACAAAAGTCAGACTTATGTGGGCTGACAATGGCTGAAATCCTCTTCTTTCTTTGTGCCAGTTATATTATGAGTTCAGGGGGTCTGTGCAGAATTTCAGATGTTGGTAGAAGATGCTCATTGCAGGAGGCTGGACCAGATGACTTTTAAAGGTCCCTTCCAACCCAAACTAGTCAATGATCCTATGATTCCATATTTACAGAAGTGCTTTATTAGTTTTTTCATGCAAAAGTCAAAGTTGACCATTGTATGAAAAGTGCCAATTGAAGAGGGAGCAGTTTGTGAGGTGTTGCCAATGTCTCCTCTCTTAGTCTAGGGTACCCCAGACTGTAAAACACTGTGATATTTCCATTTAGGCCTGGAGAAATCCCCCCTGGCCTAAAAGGAGTGAGAGGTGGAGCAGCTTTGTGTTTTACTGTGAAGAACAGAAGATGCTCATGAAAAAGAATGCACTGGTGCCAGATCTTAGCACCTTGTGGAGGATCCTGTCACCACCCAAGTGATTTTCCTGTACAACAAAAGTCTGGGGAAAGTTGCCAGCGCCTGTTACATTGAGCAGTGTAATATGTGCACTTTTTTTTTTTTTTTTTCTCACTGCAAACATTTTTGTGCAATGTGAGACGCTGATCTGTCTGAAAGCTCTTGATGGGTTCTGTGCCATCTCATGGGAAAAGCGAGGCAGTATTTTAAGTGATATAGTCATATAATGTCTTTGTTTAAAAACATAAAAATCTAACTGCCTTAACACTCCAGCACATAATTCCGCAGGACATGTGAAACACGACGTGCTGCAGCACTTAGTCTGTGAAGGATTCCCCTGTCACTGTCAAAATTGTTTTAGAAGTCTAAATTAATGCATAGCACTGCATTTATTAAAATGTGAAATAATCATAAATTTTTCATTCTTTGTACACTTAAGCTAATTTTCACATAAATGAAGCACTTGGCAGTTGAAATTCCACATATGGTTGACAGTGATGTTTGATGTCAGAACAATGCCCTGAGCTCCATGCAAATTAAACATATTTTAATTATTCGGGATATCCATTCTTCTTTTACAGTGTGTCTAAGCAGAATATTAAAAGGAATTTTAAGTGTAATGTATTGTCAGCAGCTGACTCCATCAGCCAGGGTGAATCCTCTTGCCTCTCGTGCTGCTGGAAGGGAAGTGACCCAAAGTGAAAATCAGAGCACAAGGGAAAGTAAAACTTTTCTTAAGCTTCAGTTGCTGTCTGGCTTAAGGGGAGCAGGCTGAGAGTCCCCTCCAGCAGTGACCTTTGTGGGCACAGCACAGAGCAGAGGAGCTCTCCAGGGCAGGGAGATGAGCCAGAGGCACTTGCTGCTTTTGGAATGGGAACCCTGGAATGGGAACCCTGGAATGGGAACTCGAGCTCTCACTGCTGCTTCCCAGGCACCAGGTCTCAGTTCCCTGTGACAAATCCTCTGGGTTTCCATGACAGTGATGATGTCAGTGCTTGGGCAATTCCAGGCTTGGCAGTAATTGCAATCCCAACCATGCTCCTGGCATGCTGGGCAAGGGGCTGGGGTGATCTGGAGCTGTGCATTTTTCTCATGGTTTTACAAAGATATTTAACAGATAAAGGATCTGGGCATCCCTGAGTTTCAGTTTCTCCTTTAGCACTGTGGTGTTGTGTAATCAGCATCTTTATGCCACACGTTTTACAGAATCTAAAGGCAAAGAACTGGACCCCAAGTTTCATGGGTGTGTTTAGGTGTCTTTAGTTTCCCTCAAGGAAATTAAAGGAATTCAGTGATCTTAAAAATGCTTCTTTCCATGTCAGTTTAGTAATTTTAAATATTAACTGGGAAAAAAGGGAAAAAAAAAAAAAAAAAAGAAAGAAAGAAATTCAGCCTGGTATCTCTAGGGCATGATTTGAAGGGTACCCCAGCCCTTCTCTCCCTTGAAACTGAGGGGTGTTGGCCTGAGCTCCCAGTCAAATATCAGATTTTTAAGTAACAGAGGCACTTTTAGCAGATAAAAATTAGCAAAGCCTAGTGGGCTCCAGTTTAGGCAAATGAAAAGTTCTTTTTAACTTTGGCTGAGTGCTACGACACAAGCTGGAGTGGAGAGACCTTCTGAAAAGTGGGATCATGCATACCTCAGGGTTTGTGCAGATGTTTTGGGCCAAGTCTCTGTAGTGATCTGAAGTCCTAAGGCAGTACAATCAATAGTTAATTCTTTATCACATCTGTTGTTGTAGGATTGCTTATTGACCATTGTTTAGAAGCATTGCTTTGGTAGGCTGCTTAGAAATTATTTGCACTTTTAGTAGAACTTTTGATCATTTTTAGACATAAGTACATTGATCTTAAGAAGCTGAAAGCAAATAAACATGTAGTAAGTGAGGAATTATGGTCTTGAATTATTAAATCTTCAAAAAAAGAAAAAAATAGTTTGAAAGAGAAAAAAAATCACCCCCAGTGGAAATTAAAAGGGATGTTCCAAAATGCCAAGGATGTTTTGCTGAATTTCAGCAGAAGACATTGATTCTTCCCTGTATTTATTTAATAAAGTGGATGACTTGAAAAATTAATCAGGCTTCTGCTTTCCTTAGGATTAATTTCCTTTTGCATAAAAAAAGACCCTTTAGCTAACTATAACCTGTGTAAAACTTTGTGTTCAGATGTTTTGTTTTCCTGAAGGTGGGAGGATCCCTGGTCACCATCACAGGCATTTGACTCCGTTCTTCTCCTTGAAACAAAGACAAAGCCTTGACTCTCACTTATTGTTTCTGGGTGGTTGGTTTTGGTTTTTTAAAAAATAATCTGTCCTCTGGGTAAATTTAAATCTCTGACCCCCTCTAGCTGCTATATAAAGGCTGCTTGCCTTCCTCCCCTCCCTGCAGAGATGAAGGGTGAAGTTCTGAGAAGGTTGGAGCAGGAAAACTAAGGAAGAATTTTGGCCCAGAGGAAGAGGAGAGGAGAGTGAAGGCATGGAGCCAGTAAATCTTGATGGTTCAGTAGTAAAAAAAAAAGCTAATAAGCTTCTAGATTAAATGGGGGAGACACTTCATGCAGTTTTTCAATCATCTCATTTTCTGTGGAAGGGCTTTGGGATTTGAAATGTGGATGTAAGCACTCCAGTAAGTCCTGGCTCCCCAAACCTTGCTCCCAAGGGTTTCGTGGAGGATCAGCTATTAAAGATGTGCAGAGGCACCATTAGAGATGAGAAACAAAAAATTCTGACACTTTAAAAGTCTTTTTTTTCCCTCCTCTTAACTTTTCCTGTTTCAGCTTGAGGAATGAAAGGTTCAGTGCACTTATTTGCTTCCCAGTTAATGAGATCTTGAAACAGGGGTGTTTTGCTTTGCTTTCCCCTGGCTCATCACACTGCCTTCTCTTTGGAGAGTGGCCACAGAGTGAAGATGAGGAAAGAGGAGTGCAAGACTCATTTATGTGCTTCTTGGTTGTAGATACTGAACTGGATTTTTTTCAACTCAGTCCTTCCCCTGTGTGTGTTCCAAGTTTTGCTTTTTTGGCACCTTCAGACGTGGTGGGTAGCGTGCTGTTCACAGGCAAAATGTGCTTGCAGACTTTTGTCAGGCACCTCAAAATGCAGATATAAAACTCTCAGAGATTCTCTATTCCCCCTCTTGTTTAAGAGCCTCTGCCACCTTCTCTATTTGTGTTCCTACAGTAAGGCAGAGCTAGGAAATAATGTGGTCCATCAGATCAGGTTCCAGCAAGAAGTTTTCAGTTGACTAATGTTGACAAGTACATACCAAGGACATGAAAACTATGGGTAAAGGAAATATTTATTTCTTTTTACTCCCTGTGGGGTTTGCAGTAGGTGATGAGACTGGACTGGAAGGCGTGGGAGAAACAGGCCCCTGTTGTGGGAGAAAGGTGAGAGTTAAAGGCTTTAGGACAGAGAAGCTGGTCTTGCTTAAACTGTCAAAAGATAGAAAAACTTCAGAATACCTGAGCATTGCACAAAGCTGCAGAATTACTGAGTAGTCCTGTCTTCTCAGCAGGATATTTCATGTATTCTCATTTATAAAGTGAACCATCCTAGGTAACCATCAGCTCCTTAGAATTAGATGTGGATTATGTTGGTTTGTGTGTGTTCATGTGTATTCTTCTTTATCAAGCTGCTGAGTATGAATCTGGTTCCAGAGACAAGTTGATCCAAGGTAGTGTGGAAAATAGGGACAGCTTCATATAAGAGGTGACAGAAAGGCAGCCAAAGAATTCTGAGTTTAAGTTTTAGAAGAAGTTCAAGACGTGGTCTACAGTTAACCCTGGGTGCACACAAATGCAGAACTCTGAAGGAGAGAGAGGTGAGTTGGTTTATTTGTAGATAAAAGAGCAAAGTGAAGCCAGACAGAACATCTGCACAGAGCAGCAGGACCATGGAAATTGAACTCCTCCTTCCATCTCTGAAAAAAGCCCAGCTAAGCCTGGCACTTGCTCAGGCCATGAGACAGAGCCCCCTTGGCCTGCTCTCACTGGCTGATGGACCTGTGCCCTGCCAGGACCTGTGGGACAGGCCAGGCGAGCACTGCTGGGAGATGTCCCTCCCTTTTCCCCACACTCCTTATCACTTCAAGGCAGATGCTTCAGCAAATAAACACAACAACCCTTCTGCTGTGCCTAAAGGTTAATAAGGTTAGTGCAGGGAAGCAGTGAAGCCTCAGCAAATTGGTTCTACACTGACTTGTAAGGGTTTAACAAGGGCTTGGTGGAGGCAGTGGGGACAGGCTGGGGCTGTTACTGCAGAGATTGCAGCAGTCTAATGAATTGGTGCTCACAGCAGATATTGTTGGGGAAGTGGCATCTAAAGATGGATGGGATTGCATCCCTAGGCTTTCCTGGCTTGAGCTGTGTTTCTCCTCTTGCTCCTGCTGCTGCACATCACTAATCATTCCATTAAAGTTCAAGAGCAGTGTCCTGAAATTAGAGAAAGCCCTGTAAATGTGGCAGGATAACTCATAGTCCCCCTCAGCTCCTCGCTCACAGTAAGAACTACTCAAGTGATTTAGAGAAGGCTGAGGATAGATTTCAAATGTTGAGGGGGGAATTCCTCTTTTTCTGTTGCTTTTCTTACATCTTGGAGGGAGGGGAGGTGAGAAGGAATAAGAGAGAGGTCAGGATATGTAGGAAGACAAGTTTTCATAGCATATTCTCATCAGCTGATATGTGACCTCCTGTACTGACTGGTTGAAAAGCTGTGTGAAAAAGAACTTTCAGCTTGAGAACACTTGAACAGGAAGAGAGGGATTTTTTCTTACCTAGAAGAAAAAAAAAAAAAAAAAAAAAGCATCAGGAGCCAAAAGGACCATTTATCATCTTTGAAAATATATTTCCATTTTTACACAAAACTTAGCAAAGCACTTTTGTTGCCTTAATAGGAAAACAAGCAAGGTGCTGGATGTTGCCTTTTTGGGAGTAGGCAGTGGCAGAGATAGGGACTGCTGTAGTGATAGTTACCCTTCAAAAACAGGCAAAAGGCATATCTTTTGGTTTTGTCAAACCCACCACTGTTTGGCCATTTTGCTAAAATGAGTGGAATTCCTCCCTTGGTGGGCTTCTGACTGCTGCTCAATAGGATTAAATTAGAACTGGGATTCTTCTAAGAAAAGGCCTGGAATCAATTGCAGTATTGATGCTATTTCAGAAAAGAAAGAGAGCCAGCATGAATTAAATAAGCCTCAAATAATGCCCAGTGCCTTTCACTGCTAAATGGTTTCTGAAAAAAAAAAAAAAAAAAAAAAGAACAAAAAGAAAAAAAAAAAAAAAGAAAAAAAAAAGATTTTTTTTTTCCTTGTCTGGGTCTTTAATTAATCTTTATTCTCATAGTCTTCTGTCATCTCTGGAACAGTTAAATGCATCGCATGACTGACTCATCCTGTCCTGTGTATCTGGATTAAGAGTTTGGCATATGCAGACAGTGTTTGCAAATATGGGGGCTGCAGCACTGAGCCAGGTAAAGCAATTCAACTCTAAAAATGCTTGTGAGTGCTCTGTCAAACTTTCAACGGCTCTAACACAGCTGAGTTAATTAGTAGGAATTAGACAACTTTAAAAATCTCCCTTGGTCCCTTGTCTGTATCCTTAGGTCTGTGAGAAGTAATAAATGTTTCAAGACCTGGACCAAAAGGTCTGTGTAAGTCTAAAGAAAATACCCATTGACTTCTGTGTGTTGGGCCAGACTTGGATAACTGGAGGAGGAGCTGGGAAGCATATGTGTTGGAAAGGATGTGCTGTGGGCCCTGTACATCCATCATCTGGGTTAATCAATACTGAACCAGAATATAGATCAAAACCAGCACTTGAGTCCAGAATATGGAAGTGAAAACTTTAGTGTTTGGTGTAGAAGGTTAGGATGAGTTGGCTGAGAGAGAGGATTAAATGGGCTGAGAGCATTCCAAGACCTTGTTGTTTCCCCACTATATTAATACTGAAATTCCTTGCACCACTCTGGTTTTCTCACCATCACTAATGTTGATGTAGGACAATTTACAGTGCCTTTCAGGATGGCAATTAAAGAAGCCAACAACCACACAGTCAATTAGTGGGGAAACAACAATCAATAGAACATACAATGAGCCCTAACTAGCAGGCAGACAATTAAGACACTGGAGATAAAACAGTGACCAGTGACAAGTGCTAAATCTCTTTCAGGGGTGTAGGTGAGAGGAATAAACTTGGTCCCTAGGGGTAGCTAGGTTCTTCCCTCAGCCTTGCCATTGACACACCCCATTGCCTCTGCCACATCTATTAAGTCCTAAATTATTAGTGCCATCGTGTAAGTCTTCAGTTCCCTCAGGAGCCAAAGTAGCAATGGGAATTTGAGCCTTCACATTTCTGTGAGCTCTATTTTGATGTTGTAGGTGCTGCCTGTCAGCCACAACCTCCTGGTGCCAGGGGTTGTTCTCACCTGTCCTCGGGGCTATTCACAACCATGGAGGTGAACTTCAAAACCCACAGAGCTGATTTTTCAGGGTGTGAAGCCTTTTGGACTCTGCTTTGTCCCAGTTTATCAGCATCAGGTTACTGTGAGTTGTATTGTGGAACCTCCAAGGAGGGTTCCCCACCACAGTGGTCTGAATTCCATTGGGTTTGCAGAGAGCAAGAGAAACTCCTTTGGGCTGGCACTGGGCCTCCACTGCCATGGAGAGAGGTGCTACCTGTTGAGCCTGACAATGCTCAGAAGTGTTTGCTGAAACAGGAATCACACAGCAAATTGTGTGAGTATTGCCAAGATGAAAAGATTTCACGTGCTGCCTGTCTGCCAAAGGCATCCCAGACCCAGCGGGGGTAGTGATGCTCTGAGGGCTGATCCTTTAACTGCAGTATCCATGTCTGCTTGACTGATCTGCTGTGGTCTTGAAGAGCAATAGATAGGTTTAATGTGCAACAGCAGCAGAACTGTGTTTCCTTTCTCTTTGGTGCATTAGCAGTGTCATTCATAAGTGTTCCTGAGTTACCCTGCCATACTGTACGAGTGAAAAGTGCACAAGTTCATGAATAAGTTATAACCTGAACCCTATTAATAGTCCCACTGATGATATGTTATGGCAATCCTCTGGCTTCTCCCCCACCCTCCAGCTTAACTCTTTCTGTGCCTGTCAGGAGCTGGGCTGTGAAAACCTTCCCAACAGTGCTGTGAGAGCTGATTGCCCTTCTGTGGGTGTTGGTGAGCTGCAGACCACACGAGACTCTGCCTTGTCCTCCTTCTAGGAGAGTATCCCTAGATGTTGTCAGAGCTGCTGGTCTCCATTCAGAGTTGGTGAGGGTGGGGTTTTCCAGGGCAGCAGCTCCATGTTTCATTCCTTTTACTGCTGAAAGGCAGCTGCTGCCAGGTGTGCTTCTCTCAGCCAGGGTGGCTGTGGTGTTTGCTAAGGTTCATGTTTAAAGCCTTTGGGGTAAGTGGGGGGTGGCAGGGGGTGTTGGCAGAGCATGGCTGAGACAACTTCATCAAGAGAGAGCAGAACATGTCACTTCCACAAAACCATTAATCTTCTGCCTTCAAAATATTTGTTATTAAGGACAAGATAGGTTGGAAAAATGCTACCTGGGCTTATAGAAGTGCTTTCCTGGAGATTACAGGGGGCTTTCATCCTGTGATGCCAGTGACATGTACAAGCTATTCTTTGCTGCTGACTTGAGCTTCTGAGCTGAGCAAGTCTCTGCCTTTCTCCAGACCATAACAAATACCTCCCCAGTCCTACTCCAGCAAACTCCTTCCTCACTTCCTCTGCAGGCTTTACTCCTCCATCCCTGCTCCACCTGCACCATTTATTTCCTCCATTCTATCTCCAGGAGCAGACTCTTGTCATGAGACAAGAATAAGGCTTTTTAAATGACTGCAAACTCTATCTTCATATTTACCCACATCAGGGTAATTCTATGGAACTGGAGGGTGAATTAGTCAGGTGCTACTTTATCTTTGCCCACCTCAGCCTAAATGCATGGCCAGGCCAGCAGGACTGTGCTTGACTTACAACTTGGTTACAACTATGATGAAATTCAGCAAAATTAGTAATATTGGTATTACTGGTTCTGCAAACTTTAAAAAAAAATACTTTTGAAGACCTCTCTCAGAGGTGGGGACTGAAAATTTCCATATACCACATGCACTTGTGAAGCCCAGAAACCTCCAGCAGTTGACAAATGATCCTTAATGCCATTACTGAAGAGGAGACCTGCAGTGAAGTGAGTCTGTGCCAT
The DNA here is from genome assembly GCF_903797595.1 of Erithacus rubecula. NCBI lineage: Eukaryota > Metazoa > Chordata > Aves > Passeriformes > Muscicapidae > Erithacus > Erithacus rubecula. Next base: position 20,493,747 of record NC_136662.1, on the reverse strand, counting down.
GCTGGAGCCTACTGAGATCAACAGATAGATTTGCAAATAGGGGATCAGTGAACTGATATGTAACAAGAAATTGTTCAGGGAAGAGTTTGTGAAAGTGTGATGATCATAAACTATCAAAACCGTCTAAAAAATCAGGTTAGAGTAACTTTCTAAGTACTTTCTGTATGTAACCTCAGACTTCCCAACTGTATATGTTGTGTGAACAAAATTGAACTTTGTTCCTTCCCTTATTAACATAAAAAAGGATTAATTCTAATTTTATGAGAGAACAAGAGATTGTTCATTACTGATAAAGGTTGCATTAAAGCTCTATCTAGACTTACAGAAGGGAAAGTGGGGAATTTATCCAATATTTTAAGATACATGCCCCACAGATTTTCCAGCACCATGGAGAAAAGCTTTATAAACCAGCTGAGATCGATGGAAGGCTGTGATAGGTCTTCAGCTGAAGGCATTGCTGAGATATTACAGTGATAGTCATGTTAGAAAAGATGATAGATTAGATGCAGCCCCACTGGAGGGGGCATGTGTGCACTGACTGCTGAATGCTCTGTGCACATAGAGATACAGCTCTGGAGCCATCACTTAGCAGCTCTGAAATGTCTGTACAATTTTTTATGCTGTAATTTTGTATTGTTCATAAATATTCATAGGTACTGCTGCTTTTCTTGGTCTCATTTTAGGTGAAGCAGCACAGTCTGTTGGTTAGGGAAGGAAGCTTGGAGGCAGCCAGAGCTCCAGACTTCTGCCCAAATGCCACTGGATTCCTGGGTGGCTGAAAACCAGGCACTTAACCTCATCATGCTCCAGTTTTCCTATCTGTAGATTAGCTATCACACAAATAAGTGTTTTCCTTGCAGGGGGGTGGAGGCATTAATTAATGCCTGCAGAATGACTCGAGCCCCTCCACTTGAAGGTGCTCCAGAAGTGCAAATGGATTATTGTTATTATGATGCTTATCCACACTGAGCCATATTGAAGTGAAATGCTCCACTTTTATTACCTATCCTGGGGCTGGATCAGCATCAGTGGGGACACATCTCTGCCTTTGGGAAGTGCTGCTCCCATTCACTGCATTTTGGGCAGGTCCCACCTAGATGAGCCCAGCAAAGGTGGGGATCAGAGCACCAACTGGTTAAAGTGATGGGGGGAAGGGCAGGAAGAGTGGAAGTCCCATGCTTTTGAGGAAAATCGGCATTGAAGTCCTGGGGACATTATGTTAATGGCATTACTCAATTTCTGGAAGCAATGCTGATTAAATATTCATTGACTTTGATTATACTGAAATTAGGACTAAAGCGTGAACTCAAATTGAGTGGAATAATGGCAGTGTAAATAATGCATACTTTCTAAATTGAAAACACCAGCTTGTGCTCTGCTCCCCCTCTCCCCGCCCCCTCGGTTTGTCATTGTGCCATTTGTTTAGGAGACGATTATACTGATGTGTGCATATCCAGCTATCATTTTTACCAGCTGGGAAAAAATGTGAAATTAAAGGTTTTCTACATTGTTTGCTTTTCCCTACCCTTGGAAAACAGAAGTAAATACAGTGCAACAAAGACTAAGCTTGTTTCAGGAGAAGGGGTTAGAGGCTGCTGCTCAGCCTTAGTCCTCTGCATCTCTCCTAAAGGGTGAGAAATGCTAATGGCAACTGAGCCCTTGGAGAAAGAGGCCAGGAAGAAATCAGGGTGGGAGATGCAGGGCACAAGGGGAATAGGGCTGGTCTGGCTGCAGAGATGACAGATGGTGGCTTGGCTCAGTGCTCTGGTCCACAGGACGCTCCAGGTGTGACCTGGGGGACAACATCTGTCCTGCCCTAGGTGTGTGCTGGAGCCTAAACCATGACTGCTCATGGAGAGCAGGCTCTGAGGGGGCTGTGGCAGGGATGGCAGACAGTGGGAGGGCTCCTCCCTGCACATCCATTGGCTCTGGCTGAGGCTGAGTCTTGCAGCACCCCCCAGTTCTGGTGCAGTGTGTGCATTGCACTGAGAGCATTCAGCACTGCCCTGCAAGCTGTGCAAGGTCACCCTCAGGAGCTCCCATCCCTCCTGTTCTCTCTCTAGAGAGGGTAAGAACAAAGTCAGGGTTGATCTCCCCTCTCACTGGCCCCAGAGGTTCCTTTACACTCACCCTGAATCCCTCTTCTTTCTGAGGATGCTGTCTCACTCTGGGTCTGCAGGGCTCATGTGGGCCAAACTGCCCTGTTCTAGACTTCTTTCAGTAACATTTCTGTTACTAAAAATGCATCTTTTTCAGTTTTTAGCAAGGTGATGTTACAATGGCGTATTTTTAAAAACTCTTTTTAAAATCAGAAGGGTATTATTTTTAATACAATGCATGCTGCAGAAATTGCAGGGAGGCTCTTTTGGCAGGGCTGCCAATCAGGCAGGGGGGACAGGGAGCTGCGTGGGTTCCGTGGGCTCAGGACTGCACACTCTGCAAACCAAACCAGTGGTTTTTCCAAGTTCCCATGCTGATTGCAAAGAAAAGGCCCATTAAAGAGCAAATCGTTTAAGGCACAGCCTTCCTTCAAGCCCCAGGGAACTTGCTTTCTGTGACAGTGTGATGGAAGGGTTTCTCAGTCACACTCAGCTTTGCCCTGCACAGCAGGGCTCACTGCTACCTGAGATTTACTCTATTGTGAAGGCCTCACCAGAAAATAGGGGGGCAGGAGTTCTGTCTGGATCTGCTTTGCTCCTTGCAGGCAGAGAGGTGCTGGCTCCCAGCCCAGTGCTGCAGGAACAGCCTGGGGGAGCAGGGCTGGCACAAGGGAGATGCTGCTGCAGTGCTCAGAGGCTGCAGCCTGACTACAAACACCAAGAATGGGTCTGCTTTCATCCATGAGCTCTGCTTTCCCTTTGGTGTGTCACCATCCCCAGCACGAGGAGTTCTGCTTTCCCTTGGGTGTGCCACCATCCCCAGCAGCCGAGGCTGGAAAGGTACCAAGGCTATTCCAGTTCCCAGATACACAAATTGCCACATTCCTTCCTGCTCCTTTCCCAGAGTGTCTGATTTCCCTCCAGGTGTTGGAGAAGATGGGATTTATCCTTGGTCCATGTTTCTGCCACCTTTGATGTGGATCAAGGCTCTTTCTGTGGCTGTGGAATAACTCCACTAAGCCATGCCCTTTGTGAGCTGTGTGATGCACTCATGTTTCTGTTCCCAAATCTCTTCCTCTTCTGGAGCTGTTGTTCCCCTGTCTGGAAGCTGAAAGGGTGGCACATCTGTATTCCAGAGGCAGGGATTAGGAGGGCTGTCTTGTGTCTCTGTGTCCTCCAGCCACTTGGAGGGCATCCCATCCCTCCCCTGCCCAGCCCATGATCCTGAGGCTGGACTGGCTGCAGCTGCCTGCTCCTACTGGGGGGAGGAGGAATGCCCTCCATCTTTTATGGTGAATTTGTGCCTTTATGAAGTGATTTTCCTAATCCACCTGCAATACCATGAAAGCTGATGTGAGGAGGAGCAGCATGCCCTGCTAAGGCTCATGGACTCCTGCTTTTGTTCTCTCCTAACCTGTGAAGGGTGGTGGGATTTTAGAGTCTAATTAGATTTTATCTTTTCCAGCCCTTTTTCCCAAGGACTAGCTTTCTCCCCCACCCTCCTCTGACCTCTCACTCACGTTTTCATAGCTGCAGATGAGGTGAGTAGTGATAGTTCTGCTTTTGCTTTGGCTTTTTTTAATGACCAGAATTTCCCAGTCAAAGGAGGAGACTGTGGGGCATTTTGCACTAGAGATTCTTCTGTTCTGTGAAATATCTTTTATTAAAACTGTTATTCACAAATCAAAGCAAAGTCACCACCTGATTAAAACTTGATAGGATTAATTTCTTTCCAGGCCAAATTAATTTTATGATATAAGCATAAAGATTTGTCTTTTTCCTCCTTAGGAGTTTCCTCTCATTAATTTTACCACAACACCATTTCATAGAAATATCTGGACTTGCAGAAAGTTAGCAAAGTGCTTTTTGGTATGCAGAATGATAAATAAATGTGGATGAATTTGCACAGATGTTAAACAGAGGATTGTCATTCAAGCTGAATGGTGGTGCAGTGGTCATGTTTTTAAGTTTTCTGTAAAGGGCAGAATTTTATCTGTAGTCTTAAGAGTGTCTTAAGCTAATTTGAATTTTTTAAATGAAATATTGATAATGAGATCATCCCACCTGAATAGCTGGCCAGGCTCAATGTTGCCATTTAGTAGTAATTATCTGACTTGTCTGTTAAAGTATATTGGGGTGAGTCTCTGAGAACTACTTGATCTTAGGAAAAGATAATAAGTTTTAGACAGATGTTGGAGGATTTTTAACTAAAAAGAAGGGAAATGTGTTCTTTCACCAGAGTACAGTCTACTTGAGGAACTCATGGCCATGCTTTGAAATGGGTTGGATAGATGACAGATGTCTGTCTCTGAAGTCTTGGTCATTCCTAAATTTTCCCCTGATTCTAGTTAGCACCTTTGGGACACAGTACATGGGAACAGGTGAACAATCACTGCAAAACAAACTAAATTTCATTATATTTCCCAGTGCCATGCACTTCTCTGAGGCATTTGGTCAGGGTTATGGCTAAACACAGCTTTCCTGGATGGATGTGTTGACATCAGTGTTTTCTCTCCCCACTGTAGCTTGCTACCAAAATCACATTACCTGTAGTGTCTTGGATCAAAGCTGTGCTCTGAACCAATGTCCCAGGAGCCTAAATGAAAATTGCTGGATCACAGGGTATCAAAGCACTTAGGTGATTGTTTCCAAAAAAGTTTAGAGTCTGTTTCTTCCCTTTTCTTTTTAAAAAAATCTCCTTGCAGCCTGGTACAGCGCACACGTACTTAATAATCTATGCTTGTCTCTATGTAAATAATTAATCAGAAAAGGAAAATAATATAAATCCTAGCTATCATATTGCTATTAAAATTGCAGAAGCATTAGTGCATCCAATAAGTATTGTTTCTGTAATTAGATAACCTTTCTGGGCTGTATCAGCACTCAGAATAGGGAACATATGAACATCTGCTTGGAGGCACCATGGAAGGAAGGAGAAAGCTTTTGTTTTATTTGGAGACAAGGATTTCCTTGCAGAGGGAAGGAATTAGCCCAGCACAGGAGATAATTTATGCCCCTCTAATTTCCATTAATCCAAGGTCAGGATCACAGGAGCCATGTCAACCCTGGGCACCCATCCCTGTGTCACTTGGGGTGTGGCACCCTCCAGGCTTGTGCTTGGTCTGGAATGGCCATTCCCCAGCCTATGGGGTGAGACAGAGGGGCTGAACAGTTGGGCTGAACAACTGGGGCCCTGCCAAGTCTTTTCTGTATTTCTGGGGTTTTTGCCTTGATGGCAGAGCTTTCAGTCTGCAAGGAGATGGGTAGGAGAGGAGCACACTGGACTGTGGCTTAAACCCAAGTTCTGTTGGGCAAAGACAGGCAAATATTCACTCTCTCTCCACTGTGTCATCTGCATCACTCCTGTCAAACCAAAGCTTATCAGCAGCATCTCAACATTGGAAGGATACAAATTCATAAGCATGAAGGTTTTTTTTTCACCTAAATGATACTTTTTTTTTTTTTCTGAAATGCTGATAAAACCTTATCAAGACACTGCTGAATTTCTGTAAGAGTGGCATTCTCAGTAATACCAAATAATCAGGTTTTTGCTTGCAGTTTGAAGTCTTAGTGCTCATGGCAGACAAGCAAGCTTTTGTATCTGGGTACAACTATAAAATAATTATGCAGATAATTCATCCTTTTGAAGACTCTGTGTGAGAGTATTTTACAATGTGTTTGCTAGGCAACTTGGGCTCTCCCTGCAGGACATACATGGACTGTACCTGGCTTTTTCTCCTCTGGAGAGACTGTCATATTCTAGATTACATATGGGAAGAAATCTGGCTCTGTCAGCACTCTCATTACTGCTTATTCTTTTCCATATGGCAAAGCTAACATATGGTTAGTGGAAATTAGGGGATTTCAATTGGCCAAGTCCAGAACAGGATTAGAACGGATGGTGCTGTCCAGGGCAGAGACATATGGACAGATGCTTTAGGAGAATCTTATTTAGCACTCATCAGATTTATGCAGTGCAAGAGTAAATTCTACTAACTTGAAAGTCCAAAGCTTCCCCACCGATTAATTTAAACTGGATTTTTCCAAGGAGCCTGAACAGATTAGGTATCAATCCCATTACATTTTAATGGGAACTGGACACTTTTCATTATTAGGTCCTTTTGAAAATCTATCACTTAGAGATCAATCAGTGGAATAATTGAAATTGGGCCATATCTTAGTTAACAATTAGTTGAGGTTTGGGGCTTTTTTTCCCAGTATCTAAATCACTCTTAAATGATTTGGAAAAACCCTCTGTGTGTGCTGGCACAGTGGGCGAGTTTCACAGCCTCTGTTCTCATTACACATTACTGCTGGACACAATTAAATCCCAGATAAACTAAACCCCAGCAGGACAATGATTGCAAAATTCTGCAGTTCTTTAAAGGATATTTCTAAACCAGCCAACCCCCAGTGCTGCTGGAGAGGGTGGTCCATATCTCCCCTCTTCCTTCACTGCTGTGTCAGAGTCTGGGACCTGCAGTTTTGTAGGGCTGCTGGACAAATGTTTTGTGTCCATGCCCAGCCCTTTGCAAGATTTCCTCCACATACAGATGAATTTTTGCTGTTGCAAATTAAGGCTGAAAAAAATATTTCCTCTCCTGTAGGCAACAATAAAAAAGTAGAGGGGGAAAAAAACCTGTGCCTATAGTAATGTTTGCAGAGTGGCTTCATTTTCCTTTGAAACATCTGATGGATGAAGCTGGTCAATCATCAAGAAGCTAGTTAATGTTATTATACAGGATGAGGACTCCAAATCAAAAATAAATTATCCTGCAGCTGCTCCTGAGTTCTCCAGTATGTCCTATCACAAGGATGCTCCTGGTACAAATGTTTCTGTGGGCAGCATGTGCTGTTCTGATAGCACTCATTAGCTCTCTGCACTGCAAGCTCAGAGCTCCTGCCAGTCAGGCTAATGCTGAGTTATGGAGAATCCCCTTTCCTGCAGGGGCACTGCCCTGGGTAACCTGGCCCTTGGGGGTGCAGATTTCCCACTTGTAAATCCCTCCATCTCTGCTACATTAGGAGCAGTTACATGTGCATTTTGTAAGAATATGTGCTGGATATGAAGCATTGGAATTATTTAGTCATCCGTTCACATTAGCTGATGAGCTAATTTTCAGCACAGAAATCCATATATATATATATGTGGGATTTTATTTGCTGTTGGTAAATGTTTCCTCTATATTGATGTTTAAAATAAAATTAATACTAATATTGGATGGAGGTGATAATGATTTAATTACATCTTGATTGAATTGTTACAAGAGGAAATGAACTGTGGTGTGTAATGTGTTGAAGTTAAAATAGAGTAGTATGAGTTAATTTTATATTGCTGTCAATTTTGTAACTGTAATGCGCCTTTCCAAATTGCTTTTTTCAATGACTCCTGATTCTTACCTGAAAAATTTCATTTGTTAATTTCCCAATCTTGTGACTATTGTCTTTTTGTCTTCTGAGGCTGTGGCTCTACACTTTTCCTTATTTTCCCCAGTCCTAATCTGGAAGAGAATGTATGTTCTATAGTTGATTATAAGAAGCTGATTATAAAATACACATTTAAGATATTCTTAGGATTTCTAATTCATATATCTCAAGAGTAAAAGGGGCTATAAGCAAAAATTACTCTGGAAAGAAGGTGCTGGTTTGCCACACCTGTGACTGCAGCAATTTCCATTTTGCCCTGCTAATTCACACAATGACTTAAAGCTGGGGGCTGTGTCTGTAAGGAGGGGCAGGAAGAGGGGATTGATTAGGGTGTGTGGGATGTGTTTGCAGTTGGAGCACAGTGTTGTGTTGTTCTAAGTGTGAAGTTGAGGTTTGTTTAGAGGAAGACTTGAGGTTGGGCTGTTGAGGAGCTGTGAGTTTGGGGCTGTCCTGTAACCAGAGACATCTCTGCAGCCCTGCTGCCAGCGAGGAGCTGCCTTTATCCTGGCCCTGCCAGGTCTTCTGGTGGCAGCAAACATCCCCTGTTTGCTGCTGCTGTGTTTGTGCCATCCTGGTTTCAGCAGAGAGAGCAGAGCATCCTCAGGTAGGTGCAGGACTCCAGCGCTGCACTGAGCTGTCACCACCGAGCTGATGAGCAAATCTGCATTTTCCTGACTCAAATTCCCTGATAAGTCTATTAGCCTTGAACCTCTCTCTCCCTCATCCCTCCCCTTTCCTGATGTACAATGCAGGCAGTCCTTCCTCGTGGCACTGAGAATTATTTTCTTGTTTTAAATCTCAGTTTGAAAATGTCAAAGTTCAGGTTTTGGAGAGAGGAGTCTGGGTGCTAAAACCAAGAATGTTCTTTTTAATTAGAGTTATGCCCTCGAGCAGTGAGAAACCATTATGTTTTCATTCTTCCTCTGTACTTGTTCCAAAACCTTTTACATGATCAGACTAAAAGGTAAGTGCAAATGAATAAGCAGCTGAAGGAGTAAAGCAGATTCATAAAAAAAAAAAACAAAAAAAAAAAAAAAACAAAACCCAGTCAGAACTGCATGTCTTGCTAGTTTGTATTTATGAAATAATTGACACTTTAGATTATGCTGTTTCTGGAGACAAGATATTGGAAAAGACAATTTCCCTACCAGAACACTGTACTTTGGGGGTGTGTGGAGCTGTGCTCTGTTTGTATGGCATTTTTAAGCATTGCCAGTTACTTGGTAGGAGAGGTGATGTGATGCTTCAGCCAAGGAGGCTGAGGAAGATGGAGCTGTGCCTTTCCAGGACATGATAAAGCCATGGGTGGGATGCCCCTGTGGGTGCCCAGGGCTTCTCCCTTTCCCTGGCAGCATGACCACAGAGACAAATAATTTGCTCCTTGTCTCAGTTTACTGCTGTGTAGGCTTTAAATCTTAATGATCATAATGAATTTTGGGAATGAGGACATTATATATCTGGTGTAAGGTACTGGAATACAAAAGAAAAATGAGGTGTTTGGGAGGGGGAGCAATGGGTACTGAAAATAAGAAACAAACCAACCCCATCACACAGTCCTGTGGTTCCTTCCCAAACTGTCTATGCTCTGGTGAGCACCAAGAGCCTGGCTCCGGAGAAGCATCAGTGTAAAAAAACTGAGTTTTTTCCCCATAATCACCTACTGCAGCTATTCACATGGCTCTGTGTAAGCTGTTCACTTGCAGAGGTGTCCATGTGCAGAACAAGATAGATCCCCCTAACACATGCACTTCCAGATGCATTCCTGCATAAATTATATCCATGTATTACATGAAAGACACATCAGCCAACGTGTGAAACCCTGACAGGCAGGGAACTTTGAGATAAGAGAGGGGGGACAAAAAAAAAATCTCACCTTTTCTGTCTTATGTTTTTCCTGATAAGTTTTCTTGCTGCGAGTGTTATGAGGAGGATGTTATTTAATATGAGATACAAAAATAGGAAGGTGTTATCGTGGAGAGGAAGGCACTTTGTTTACCCTGTTCTGTCTTTGCCACAAGACTGTTCTCTGTCTTGAAGATTGTGGGGGGAAAGGCCTTATTTTCAGAGGTGTCTGGAGCTTGATTTTCTTTCTAAGGTGTATTTTAGCATGGAACAGTGCAAGGCTCTAAATGGAGCTGCCTGGTGGGGCTGTAACCCTCAGACTGGGAGTGGTGCCCACTGCTAAATTATTCTGCAAATCCCGAAATAGAGGAGGAGGTGGAAGCTGCAGCTGTGTGTTTATCTCAGGGCACTGGGTGGTGAGAATCCAAGCCCAGGGCTGATACCCCTGAATGTGTTTAAATGCATGGCAGAGCCTGTTGGCCCAAAAGCAGCAGCACAAATGCTGGGACACCTGAGGGCAGCAGGAGTGTGAGGCTGGCACTGGCTGGGACACTGAGGGGTGCCCTGGGATGGGAGCAGGGGGAATTCTTGCTGGATGCCCGATTGCAGAGCCAAGCTGACTGGGGGCTGCCAGCACAGCCTAGTCATAAAGCAAAATACAGCTTTTGGGGATTCCCCCTGACATTAGGGGACCTGCAGGAGGTCCCTGCTGAACAGAGGCTGCATTTGCAGAGACCTTTGGGCTCCCTATGTGCCCCTGGGAGGGTGGTGGTGCTGCTGGGGGGATGGAGCCAGCCCTGGCTTGGGCAGCAAACAGCTGAGCTGAGGCTTCTGGGTTATGGTACTGCTTTTCCAGCATCCACTCAACTAAATCATCTCATTAGAGGGATGCCTGGAAAAGAAACATCATGGCTGTAGCTCTGCTTTGGGCCTGAGGTCTGAACAACAGATGTGCCTTGTATCCAGAAGCCTGCATGTGTCCAAGAGCAGATTTTCTCTTAGGGGTGAGAACTCGGGAGGATGAAAGGGACCAGGAGGAGAGTGATTTAATGGAGCACTGATAAAGTCTGACTAAAGAAAACAGACTTCTGTTCAGTTCTGTTTTTCCTCTTGCTTTTGCTAGTTCATTAAAAAGTGTTTTATTTACTTTAAAGGTTTTATATTTGTTCCCACCAAAAAGGATGGAGTGAGGGAGGGCAGGGAAATCAAAAAGAAACATTTTGATAGCAGTTGCTGTCTGTCTAGATGCCAGCTTTCTTCAGGGAAAATCTTAACTGGCATGCTAGCTTGTTGAGTATTGAATAATAAATAATGAGGTGCAAGGTGGACAGATGGGTGATGGATGAGTTTTGCAAGGCTTAAAGAGAGGATAGTCTTCTTTTACTGTTAAATGGGTTTTTTTAAGCCTGATTAAAACAAAACAGAAATAGATTATCAGCTGAAAAAAAACAAAATCTATGTCCTCCCATTTTAATGGAGTTTCATTTCAAATATGTTGAGGAAAACAAAGTTTGTCTTATTTAATGTAATTATGTCTTCACGTGTAGGGTGCCAGGGATCCTTGAGCTGCTCTAGTGGGCCAGGATTGTGTTATTCTCCAGGTGTTAAAACATGAAACAGAGGATGTTCACTCAAGGTGCTCTCCCTTAGCGACTCTGTCTTCATTTCCTTTTTTTATTCTCCTCAGTAATGAACCACTTGAGTCTGGCAGTAAGTCTTGGGCTGTGTATGGCAGTGCAATAATGAATGGGAACGTGCACCTGTTTGTTTTGACAGGGCCCATTTCTCATGAAGGTGTTTGTTGTGAGCTCCTGTTTCCAGGTGCTGATCCCTCTGCTGTCTGTGATGCATGGACACACCAGGACTTTATGGCCTGGGTTCTGCATACCCCATCTTGGAAGTGATTGAAAATTGACTCCAGTCAATCTGTGAAGGGAAGTGGGGTGTTTCCTGTGGCACAGCAAACTGAGGAGATGTACTGGGCTGGGTGGGTGTCCCTGCATCCCACTCCCAGCTGTTTCCCTGCTGTTCCCTGCCAGGAGCAGCTGGGCTGAGGGGGATGCAGCAGGGTGAAGCTCCCCTGCCTCTCTGGGAGACATCTCCTGGCTCTTTTCCTCTGGGCAGCAGGGCTGGAGTGCTTGCTGTTTCCCTGGGGGACTACAGGACTCACAGATAGGTTAAATTAATGAAATGTGATGGCCTAAATAGGAGCTCAAGGTGCACAATCAAAATCCCAATAAAGCTGCTGCCAAGGCGTCCTCTCCACTGTGCCCAAGTGAAGTCTCTCCCATCCCTGGGCAGGAACTGCAGCTCTCAGCAGGAGATGCAGCTGCTGCCTCCCTGAAAATCTCCCTGGAGGCACCAGCCCTGGGCTGCCTTAATCTGTGCTCACATTTGTGACTGGTGCCTCTGCACTGGCCCAGGGAGCCTGAGGCACCTGGGGGATGAAAGGGAAGAAAAGAACTCTGGGGTTTTGTGCAGCCCAGCACCCCTGAGCCTGAGAGGCACTGAACTGAAGTGGGGGGGCTTGATCCAGCTCTTTGCTGGGGGACTTGCCCTGCTGGTGAGAGTCCTGAGCTTGTCCTCTCCCCCTGCTGCCAATTCCACCCCTGGAGTTATCAGAACACCTTGGGTGACCTCTCTGAAATGCTGTGTCTCGTGCAAACTGCATAAGAGAACTTCTAATCTTTCAATTAAAAAGCCAACTATAGAAGAGGCTGTCTCAGCTGCTCTGCCTTGATAAGGAGGGAAAGCTTTACAACTTGCTGTCAAGTCATAACTCCTTTGTGCACACACAGGTCTGCTCTGCCAAAAGCAGGCAGAAATGCAGAAAGAAAGCCTCCCATCAGTTTCATCTCTTTATTGAAAACTATCTTGTCTGACAGGGAGTCTTTTGAAGATAGATGTTTTCCACCTGTAGAACTCACCTAGGACTGTCAGCATCCCATCCCTGTTGCCTGAGGACTTTCCTGCATTCCCTCATTGAGTCTTGCAGTCTGAGATTCCCTCTCTGCTTCTGCCTAATGAAATATGAAAAACAAAATAAAAACCAGGCCTTAAGAGCACAGGTCTGGCTGTTAATCACAAACATATTGGTGCTTGGGCATAAACAGCTTAATCATCCACTATTTATCCACTGCTGGGAGAACACAGTGTTTAGGTTGATGGCAACAGAAGAATTCCTTCAAGTGTTTCTCCACTTGTGAACATTTAGGATGAAGGGAAGTAACTACCTTAGGCTACAATAAAAAACTTGGACTCTTGGGTTACTGATCAGGAATTTCTATTATTTGAACAATGCTTCTAATCAGCTGAAATAGCAAGTGCTGCGTCAGAGGATTATTCTAGGAAATGAGTATTATGTTTGATTATAACATTGATTTCACACTTATTAAATCCTAGCCAAAGAAGGTGTTAAAGAATATTATTTCTGCCCAAAAGTGTTTTGTTACAGACAGCATTTGTGCTTGTTAAGCCTTCTCTTAAGCTGCTGGTTATCCATTAAGAACAGTGCTCATTGCCTGAAGGGAGGACACTGGTATGCTTTGCTGAAAAAGGGAAGCCCAGACATTTTAAACAGCTTTTCTGTGCTTCCTCGAGGTGCTTGTGCAAAGGTATACAGAACCATGGATCAGTTAGGTTGGGAAGGATCTTTTACTGCTAACTCAGCACTGCCAAGTCTACCACTAAACCATGACCCTTAGCATCACATTTAAATGTCTATTAAATCTCTCCAGCGGTGACTCCACCACTTTGCTGAGCAGCCTGTTCCAGTGCTTGACAACCCTTCCCCTGGAGACATTTTCTTATCACCCAGCCTAAACCTTCCCTGGCACAGCTCAAGGCCACCTCCTCTTGTCCTATTACTTCTCATTCATGAGAGGACATTGAGCCCACTTTTCAATACTTAAGTTGTGAGTCTCCTTTTTAGCACTCCTGTGAATGTCACTTGGTACCTTCTATCCCCCTGTACCACCAAACCTGTGAAATCTGGACACTGAGGGGTTAACTAGCTCCTTCCTATGCACCGAATAAAGTCTGTGTGCTGCAAAAAAGGGACACCAGGAAACTGGAATGTGGTGGTCTCCTTCTGAGTCAGCTAATCAATAAGCATTAATCTATTATGCCAATTAAATGCTTAGAGAAGGTGAAGCACTATGTAAGTGCCAGGTGTTGTGGGAAGCCTGGGGTCACTGCAATGCCAAAGGTGCTGTCTGATGGATGGGAGATTAAACAGAAGTCTCCACTACAACTGCTCATTAATGATTCTGTAGCATTTTTCATGACAGAAATCTTCCCTGGGAATTAAAGGTGAACTGATCAAAATCTGAACATTTTATTTTTTTAGCTTTTTGGTCAGTTAAAATTGGATGCAATGCTGAAAAGCAGTATGAGCTATGAAAAACACTAACCTGAAGGTAACAGATGGTAAAAGAATAATGATGGATCCAGTCAACAATAATTTCCTGTCCTATAATTTTTCTGGCTGGGGCACTACAGTGCATGCTGCAAGGCTGAGCTAATTTCCTGACTGTACTGTGGGCTTTCTGTGTCATGAGATCAGATTATGTAGACCCACACTCCTCATTTGGGTTTTGGATTGATTCCCCTGGGAAGATTTTGAGCTGCTTGTTCTTCTAGCACTTGCATTGACTGTGCTTGGGGCTGGACCTGGTCCCCAGGACTCTCAGAGAATTGCAGCTATGTGTGTCAGCAGCCAGCTCAGCAGGGCTGAGCAGCACCCAAGTGCTCTGGAGGTTGGATCCTGTGTGATTTGGCCATCACAGAGGGGAACCTGAGCCAAATCCCCCTCTAGGTCTAACCTAGTTCTTGGCCAAGAGGGATAGTTCCAACCAAACCAGTGCAAGTGAAGTCATCCAGAGTTAATGCTCCTTATAGGCTGGAGAAAGAATGAAAACCCCACTGCCTTTGCAGCTGCAGAATATGGCCCAGCTCATTAACATTTATTAGGTAATGATGAGCTGTGCTATTGAAGGGCCTGTAGATATCAAACCATCTACAGATGGCTGCTTAATAGGCTCTGCCTTCAGGTTGTAGGACCTGACCCCACACACAGATGTTGCTTTCCTCCAGCAGCTGTGCCGTGCAGAAACCCTTCCCTGGCTGCTGCAGCTCCACTGCAGCTCCTGTAAACCTGTGGGCTGCCTCCCCAGCTCAGTTCCCAAGGTGCTGTGGCTCCCCAGCTGGCTGTTTGGAGGAGCAGGCTGTGGTGCCTGTCATCCTGTGTGTGCTTGTCCCAGTGCCAGCTCGCATCCCCAGGAGCTGCAAAGTGGCACCCGAGCCCCTGTCTCACAGCAGGCATGTTTTGCATTCACTGACACATGGGGAGTGACTGACTAATGCTAACATGAAAACAATCCTGACAGAACAAGGGCTTGATGCAGGGGGGGAAAGGAAAAAAATATCCAGGAAGAGGAGCGTGTTCAGCATACACTATTGCCTTCACCAGTTCAATAAATATTTATTGTGTTTCTTATAATGGAGTTTCTCCAGGCTAAACCTAAATGGGAGAGGGTGTAAAAAGTTTAGGCAGATGGCCTTTAGAAAAAAAAAAAAAAAAACACCCCAAGATTTCCTAACCAAGCACACCAGCAGAGGTTTCTTATAATATAAATGAGAAAATATTCCAAAAGAAATTTCTCCCAGGAGTGAAGAGAAGGGGAAGGAGAAAAACAACAATAGAAGAAGCAGAGGAAATGCAACCCTCCAGCCTCCTCTCTGCCTTGGCTTGGGACTTGGGGTGTGCATGCACATGGGAGCCTTCATCCAGCAAATCTTGATATCAGATGAAGCCTTTCATCATCACCAGAGCTTTTAAACACTTATTAAAAAATAAATCTGTGGTTAGGAAAAGGCATCAACCAGGGTCATAGTAGTAGATGGTCTGAATCCATTAAAGATGAGATGGTAGAAAAACCATTTGATCTAGTGGGAATAAGTTTGAAAATCCAAAGGTCTCATGTTGGCTCGTTGGATATCTTTTCCCTGGTCACCTCTCCTGCTGACTGTTGGATGTGTTGTTTTTTTTTTTTTTGTTTTGTTTTTTTTTGTCTTCCCACTCTGCTTCCCTTGGTTGAGCTGTTAAAGCCTTGGATTTAACGAGAATGTTCAGGCTGTTTGGAATTTGTCATTTTTAATGCTACTTTTTGGCAGAAGCATCCATGTTCTGTGACATTTCTCTTTAATTTAGAGCCACTTTGGAGCATCTGTAAATGGTCATGAGATAGGAATTTTAATTGTTTTAATTATATTTCTATCTTCCCCAGACCCCTCTCTCCAATGGACCTTTTTTACATTACATCAGGGAGAATTTTCTTCCCCCCAATACATTTTTCAGATACTGACATCTGGAGACATTCATCAAAGAATAACTTCTACTAGAAACCAAAAATCCATTAATGAAGCTGGAACTATTTGCATAGTAGAAATTATACTTAATAACCTTTAAGGGGAGAACTCCAGTGATTGATGTAGAATACAATTATAGTTAATGGTCAGGGTGAAGGGGTGCTCAAGCCTGTTGTTTTTCATATCTGCTCTCCATCTGGGGCCAGTGCCCCTTTGCAGGGCAGGGGAACTGGAGGAGGGGGCTGCTCCCAGTGACCCCACTGAAGGACATCCTCTGGGGGCACATTCCACCTCAAAGCTCTCCCAGCAAGGGGGAAAGGCACTGAATGTGCAGCAGAGAGCTGGGCTGGCTTGTAGCAGCTGTGCTGGTCACCAGGGCCTGGGTGTGGGGGTGCAGCAGCACTTCTGCTGGGGAAAAAACCATCAGGAAGGAGTGCTGTGCTAGGAAGAGACAAAAATGTAAGATTTTCTTTGGATGTGAGGGTCTGAAACCAGCTGCTTTTGCCTCCCTCTATGTGTAGGATGCAGGGAAACCCCAGGAGGAAAATGCTGCCTTAGTGGCTGTGGATATGAGAGGCTTCTTGGAAAGGTCAGGTGTTGAGTGTGTTCTGCAAAGATGGGTTAACAGACCTGGAACAGGACCAGGGGAGGTGACACAGGTGCTGGGGGTGCCCAGAGTGAGTCAGGGAAAAGGAGAGGTTTGGCACCAGTGTGCTCTCCTCCCACTCTGAGCTCAGAAAGGAGCTTGGCTTATCTCTTTCATCTGTCCTGCTGCCCCATCCCACCTGGGGAAGGTCAGCTCAGCTCTCCACTGGGGAAAGGCAGCACCCAGCACAGAGCCAGGTGACAAGGGGACAACTGGAAAAGTCTTTAGCTGCACTGGTGTGCCTGTGGGATCAAGGGAGCAGGCTGCACTCTGGATTTGTGGCAGGTTTTGCTCCTTTGTGATGGAGTCGGTGATATTTCTGCAATTTGGAGTTTATTGCATCCAGTGCACAGTGCTAGGGCTGTTGTTCCCATGTCCAAGCAGGGTTAGTGCTCAGGCCTTTCAGTCCTTGAAAGAACTATCTCAGGACATCAAATTATGCTGCTACAGAGCTGCCCCTTTGCAATCTCTACTCCTTCTGCCCTTCAGTACTGCTCATTGTGTTTTCATTTTCCAGCACTTGGGTCCTGGCCTTTGGCCAGAGAAACAAAAAAAATTGAACTTGAATTCAACATAAAGGTAAAGGTGTAGTGTTATCTCCTGTGTTTGAGGTGAAGGGAAAGGGCTGAGCTCTGGGGAAGCAGGTGGATATTTCAGAGTCTGTGTGTACTAGGAGCAAAACAGAACGTGCAGAAAAACAAGCCTGTATAGAGTAATCTGATTTAGGGGACCTCCTCTCCTGTTTGGTACAGCTGGCCATTCAACCATCTCCATTCCTGCCTGAGAAAGATTAGTCCCAAATCCTTTTTCACAATGTGCAAAATGGCAAGCAAGCCACGAGAGTGGGTGTGCTCTATGAGCAGCACTGAAGAACAAATTCTTCCCTGTGCCACCTCGGGCCCAGAGGGGAGCAGAGACAGCTGTGTTCCATTGCCTGCCTGTGCTGGGCTCTGCTGCTCCAAGGCTCAGTCCTGCCCAGGAGCTCTGGAGGCCAGACCCCTTCTCCCCACACTGCAGCAAGTGTGCTGCACAGGGGGATGCTACAGCTCCATCTTCCCCTAAGGATATCTCCAGATTGCAGTTTGTTTTTCTGTTTTTAAAGGGATCAAAGTTTCTAAGCTGATTTTCCATTCAGATGTCTAACTGATAGCAGTGACAGTAGAGGAAATCAAAGGAGGGAATTATTGTCTGTGCATCTCAGTTAGTCATTCTGGTGGCTGCCTTTATCTGCCAGAACATTTCTGTTCCTTAAAGCCACACTTAACATAAACATAAAACCTTTTTGGCAGGTGGGCTCTGTGCTGGTACTTGGATTTTTGGATTTCTGTGTGACAGATGGAGTCTTTGTCCCTTTCAGATCTGGGGCTTTGCACTTAGATTCTGTTTTCAACTGCTTCTTTATTTATTACTCATCAAAGGGAAACAGCATAAAGAAAGCTGGAAAAAAAAAAGAATATTTAGTATTTTTTGAGGGGGAAAGAAATGCGTTAAGACCTTCCATCAATACTTCATGAGCTTGGGGCAGTATTAGTATGTTTTTTTAAGATGATTTCCTTGAACCAAAGCATGATTCACTATCACAGGTAGGTTTGCAGTTTAGACCTGCAGGATTCTGTGTACTGAAGAATTTGTCCTGAGAAACTACTGGTAATGATAGAGAAAAATAGCTTTGCATCCTCATAGATGGTGACTACCATATTTAAAATTTTAGCTCTACCAATCCTTCTCTCCATAATATAAGTTGATAAGCTGTCCAGGTATAGATTTGCCCAAGCTGAAGAGTGTTTCAAAGAGAAATGTCTCCTTGCTGTGTGTTTGCAGTGCCTGCTCTTT
This sequence comes from Erithacus rubecula, assembly GCF_903797595.1. Taxonomy (NCBI): domain Eukaryota; kingdom Metazoa; phylum Chordata; class Aves; order Passeriformes; family Muscicapidae; genus Erithacus; species Erithacus rubecula. The sequence continues at coordinate 20,475,531 of NC_136662.1, read as the reverse complement.
AGTCGTGCCCATAATTGAACTGTGAGCACTCTCTGTGCTGGTCTTGCCAACCTCAGATGAATGTGAGGCCTGGAGGGGCCACTTGACATCCAGGCTCTTCCTAACTATGGAAATTCAGACTTGACATTTAGGGCACGGCCTGGCTTCTGTGGGAGGCAGCTGTGAAGAGCCAGGCGAGGCTGCAGCTCTGGCTGAAGCAAAGGTGTGAGAAAGGCAGGGCACAGAGCTTCCTTCTGCTCTCCCTCCCTCCCTGCCTCAGACCCAGTTCCACATTCCAACATCCCTGCATCCCCCACAGTGTGAGGGAGCTGCAGAGCTGCCTGTCCAGGGCAGGGAGCAGCCCCTCTGCCCTGGCACCTGCTGACCTGTTTCCATCAGCCACCCCACACAATGAACACAGCCTGGGCTGCTGCCAGGCCAGCCACATCTCCCTGGGAAAGCAAATCAGTTCACCTGCTGACAGCTGATGGAAGGTAGGGAACAAGATGCTGAAATCAAGATCCTATTCAAAACTGAGCCTGTGCATGATTATTCTTTGTCTTACCACTCCTTGAGGATGTTTAGGGGACGTTAATGACTTGTCTTTCATTCAGAGAGATCCCAGAGCAAATTGTACATTGCACACAGAGTGACAAACCTATTCTGCAGTCAAAGGCATGCCTGGGCCAGTCTGAGGTGTGCTTCATTTGTGCTGCAGTGCCATTAGGTGGCATGAAAAATAATAATTTGTCAAGCTCCCACTTTAGCACTGTGCTTGAGCTAACCCATGAGTCTGGGACAGCTGCTGGCTGCCCTGTTCAGCTGGGGCTGGGGACAGAGCTCAGGGACCCCCACGGCCAGGGGGATCTGTGCCAGGGAGAATTACTCTGGATCTGTGATGCTGAGGTGCAGCCATCTAAGGGGTAGCTGTTCCACCCAGTGCTGAAAGGCAGTGTTGTTGGACACTGCTGGGAACCAGGGGAGCAGTACTGAGATTTCTCTGCTCAAACAAAACATAAGAGAAAGGAATTATAACAGTGATTGTGCACCTGCAGGGTGTGTGAGCTACGTGACCAGGGGTGTCACCTCTCTTGCAGCAGTTAGATCATGTCTGTGCTTGCTACCATGAGCTACCCTATATAAACGTAGTGTTTCTTTAAATAAAGACTCTCTCTTTGCTTCTCCATTGCACCAAGAACCTTGTTGATATATCCTTCTTGTTGCTCCTATAGCTCAAATGCAGCAAGGCAGCTGTCTCCAGGGAAAATGTGTTTGCTTTTAATAAAACTGCTTAGAATTAGTGGCAAATAAGTTGAGATTTGATAGACATTAGTAAAGATAAATTAGAATTACTCAGCAGTTATTCTCCAGAGTTAGGTTCTTCCTGGAAATAACTGATTAAGGCTTTGGTCTCAAGTTTTCTCTAAAACCCTATTCGTCCTTTTCTCCCATTGCACTTCCAATCTGATCAGAGGAGTGGGCTGTGAAGTGATGCTGGTGAAGAGAACCTCTCTTTCCTGAGTCCAAGTTTGAATTTCATTGGCTATCTCCAGTTGTGAGACTGATCCAGCCAGAGGGCCCAGCCTAGGAGCTGTGGGGGAATCACAGGCAGAGATTATGAGAGGAGCAAGTGGATTGAGTATTAAGGGTTTCCTCAAAACAAATCTCACTGCCACAGATAACTGGATAGATCTTCTCTGAGCATGTTCCAGTTTGGTGAACTCAGGAGATACACTTTAACCTGCTTCATTTTGCTGCCAATTACCTTAAATCCATCTTTCCTTGAGCTCTCGAGAATGGAACCCATGCCACATTGGTTGTCTTAATTTCTTAAATAAGAAAAAAAAAAAAAAAAAAAAGAGAGAGAGAGAAAAAATGTGAGGTTCACACTGATTACACCAAATTCTTTAAAATAAGAGCATTCAAGTGAACTATTAAATGTTCACCTCTAAGGAAATAAGGCTCTATGTGCAAAGTGGAGAGCCTGACAAGTGATTATTACTTTCTGTGCAACCTAATTGCCTTGAAGTAACTTAGGAAAAAAAACCCTCTCACTTTAAGTCATTCATTTGGAAGGGTCTAATGAGTAATATTAAATGGTCCTACCAGAAAAATGCATTCTGGGGGCAAGCCGCTGCCATTCCATTTTGCATTGAGACTAGGATGCATTAGATATGACTGCAGCTTTGGAGCGAAAAGAGTGGAAGGAAATAGTGATTTCTGTGGTGTTCTGTGAGGTTGCCTAAGTGATGCCATTTTGCACAGACATTTCATAGAAGGGAAGAGTCTGGATACAGAATTTTCTCTTTCTTGCTCCCCCCACTTTTCAAGACACAGGGATGCCCATTTACTCAGAGCTTTGACTGCTTCACTGTGCTTCTGTGGGCAAGGGAGGCTGACACATAAGATAAGGGAATAAGCTGAATAAAAATAAGAAACTAGGTGCTGCAGGTACAGAGCTTCTCAGGGATGCAGTTAAAATAGACAGAAACCTGTTGGATTCTTCCAACATGTGAACCTTGAGTATAAGCTGAGCAGTATAAGTGTTGCAGCCTGGGAGCACAAGTGTGGCAAAACCCTGAGCAGAAGCAAGGTGGAAACTAGAGAACCAGCAGCAGAAGTGTCCCTTGCCTTTGATTGAAGTTGTTTTTGCCAGCAAAAAGTTATTCTTATTGCTTTGTTACTCTTTAACCTGGCAATAAAGTCTCCCATCTAACAAGAACACTTATTATTGCTGCCTGATCACCTAAAATTGCTGTGCAACAGGAGAACACCTAATAGCCAGAGTGTTATCCCCATGGAAGGAAATGATCCATTAGCAAAATGCTATAAACTGGCAGGCAGGAGGGCAGCTAAGCATTTTGACCCTATTAGCCTGCAGATAGCAAACCTAGTAATCCTAAATGTGATTGCTTCAGAGATAAGTTTAATTACTGAAAATGCTAGAACTGCAGAAAGTCTGCAAAAATCTGACTTTCTTTGGGAGCAAAAGGAAGCAATGAGTTTGTCTAGCAGCTAGAAAAGGGGACAAAGGGCCCAATAGTTAGTCCATTTCATCCTTATGTAATGCTAGCACATTAAATATACCACCTCCATTATGGGATGGCCTCTTGAATAAGCTATTTCTCCTGCATTTTTCCTCTATCATCTGGGTGAGTCCCTCAGTTCTGAATCTATGTGATATGTTGTGTCCCATCCTTCCAGTTAGAGGGTTCACAGAAAGTGTGGTCACAGAGCCATGGGCCAGGAAAGTGAATTCCATGAGCAAAACTCCCCAGTGCTATTAATTGTGATTTTGACAGATCATGGACATTACGTGATGTGAGGTGAGAAACTTCTCAGAAACCAAAGTATTGTCCTTCAGAAAATTTTAGTAGCAAGTATAATAACTATTAATTTAATCAAGCATCCAAGTGGGGATGTGAAATATGACATGGGTGGTTTGTGACATTCCTTAGCTGATCCTTCTGGGAATGGAGGCCAAATAAAGCAATTCCTGCTGCAGCTGAGGTCTGGAGGCAGTAGTTTCGAGGGACAGGCAGTTTGCTGTCCAAGTCTTGTGTCCTCAGATGTGGTTCAATGCTTCAGGGGCAGTGAAGAGTAGTTCAACCATTTGACTATACAAATAATAATTCACTATGCCTACAGCCAGTTGTAGACTTACAGGATGATTTTTTCACAGCACTATCTCTCTTTCTGTGAAAGCAGAAGTAGTGGTATTCCAGGTTGTCATTAGTTTAGGTCCTTGCTGGTGGTAGCTGACTGGTGCCTACTTTAAATAAAAAGTTCATGCTATTTACATGAACTTGTTAAAAAAATCTCCATTATCAACAGCTAAGATAAATGCCAGGAAAGCCAAAAGGTTTGTTAGGTGGCAGTCCAAGCAGTGACACCTCTTGTATTTATGGTGACAACTGACAATTTATGGTGACTTTTGGCATGACTGCCTGCTTTTAGCCTGTGACTGATTAAGTGGCTCTGTTGTAGAACAGTCAAAGTTATCTTGGTGAAGCCTTAATAATCTCCATGTCTCCAAAGAGAAGCTTCATTCTAAGAACATAGCCATGGACAAAAGTAGAAACTGTTGGCATCAAATGGAGCTGAAGTTTAAGGTAGTGATTCCTGCCTCGTTCTCTCATCTTTCTCAGGGATAAAATTTAGACCTAAAATTCAGAGGTCAGATAATGTTGTGTTCAGTGCCAGTTTCACTGTGTTGTGCTTTGGCAAATAATCTCTTTCCTGGAAGGGTTTGGCACACTGTGTGTGGGCCCCCCGTGTTCACCTGCTGGTGTGAAGAGAGACGGATATCATCTTTCTGAGAGTACCTGCTGTGTGAGATGGTGAGAGCCCTGAGTGCAGATGTTTGTGTCTATTATGGTATGTCAGAGTGTCAATCCAGGGAAGAAACTCGGCAGAATTTCCACAGATGTGTCCTCAAAGCCTTTTTAGCTTAATGCTTAAAACTTTTCCAGCTAATCCAGGGGAAACAAAGCACGACTTGAATCTACAGGTGGGGACTCAGGCAGCCCAGGCCAGGAAAAGACAATGTTCCTGGGTGGGGGAAGATGCAGGGGGATGCTGGAAGCCTCCTCTCCAGTCCCAGGGGCTGGAAACAAACCCAGCACTCCTGCTTGGCTCAAAGCCACTGAGAACCTGAGCTGTTATTTCAAACGTGATCAGATGGGCAGGAAAAGTTAAACTTCAGGGTACTGTTGTGCATGTTATCTGACCCAAATGGTTTGCAAAACAGTCTCCATGACTGAGTAGAAGTAACTGTGCTCTTTAGCAGCTCAACAGCAGAGTATATCAATCATGTGGAAAGCCCCCTACCCTCCCCACTAATTGGAACAGGAGTTGATTAGCACGGGGCAGCCCCCGCTGTCCTGGCAGGGAAACTGGCTCTAAGGAATCACCTGGGAAGGACTGGCATTGCTGATGAGCTTAAGGAAGAGCCATGCCCTGGTGTCACTGCAGGAGAGGCACTGATGAGCTGAGGCTGAAGGGGGTGACCCCCCTGCAGCAACCTCACCAGTGCTTGCCTTCCCCCTCCCCAGGATTTGGAGTGCTCTCGCATCAGGCTGCTTGGGAAAAGCCTCCAGCAAGTCTGAGACTTCAAAAGACCAGATGTGAGAATTTTGTTTTAATGCACTGACACTAAGCTCGGGGTCATTGGTAATATCTTGAAGAAATAACAAGTGATTGTGTAAATATGTGTCCCCCAGCCGTCTGCTTCTGTTAGACAGTGCTGGGTATTTTATCACAGATTAATCATGCATTCTGACAGTAGCTGGAGTGGCATTTTCTGCTAAACTTATCCCTTTAATTAAATGTAGATGCTCCATCTTCAGGCTGACAGTCTCAGGACACCTGTTTAATTTTTTAATTGGGGCCAGTGCTTTGCCTGTTCGTTGTGCACTTTCCTTTTTGCATCTCCTCATCCCCACACATGCTCACAAAATGTACCAGGCAGAGCTACAGATATTGAACAGGACAGGCTGGGCTGACAGCTAAGGTCATTCCAGCAAAGAACCAGAGTGCTCCTGTGCTTGAACTGAGAGTGCTGCTGTGTCTGTTAAATGCAGATTGACAGAAGTGTCCAAGGGACAACCTTTCTTTTCCATAGGAAGCATTTAATTACTGCTTTGCATTCTGTGGAAATGCTCACAAGTTTCTGCACTCAGATCTCCCTGAATCATGATGTGTCTGATCACAGTTTTCTTTCTCTTCCATCCAGCCTGCCTGAAATGTGTTTGAGAGAGATTTTTGTGAGGGATTTGGAGAATTAAAATGGCTTTTTTGATCCTCTTAGAATACCAAAACAACGAGTGGGTGAGCTGCTCTTTTCTTGTGAGAATCTAAATGTATGTGCTTTTGCTCTGTGCCATTTCAAAAGGCTGGTTTGGAAATATTGTCTTGTTTAGTGATTATGTTCTAAAGTGTTTTATGCCTCATTCCTCCAAATGGAGGATTTGGCATTTTCTTTGGATTCACAGAGCTTTTCTAAAGTCTAGAAAGATTTGTATATATCTCTGTGTGTATATAATTATTGTTTTTAAAGAATATACTTTGCATTTTTAGCACCTTTGCAGCTGTGGATCTTTGAAGACCTCACAAATGAGCAATCTGGTAGTGGGAGGTGTCCCTGACCATGGCAGGGGGGAAGACTTTGGAACCAGATGATCTTTAAGGCCCCTTCCAACCCAAACTATCCTATTAATCCATGATTGTAGTTAAGCTGTACATCACTTCAGGTCTGGTTTGCTACAGGGCTGCCTTGCTTTGTGGAAAAAACTGAAGGGTCTTCCCAGGACTGCCTGTACAGCTGATTCCCATTGTTGTACCTTGCACTCCACTCCTGCTGCTGATGTTTTGGGCTCTGGCAGCAAATCCTTTCTGGAACAAAGGAGCTCCACAGTGCTGGTGTTCTGTGTGATAGAAGAACTGCTCAGAATCCTTCCCCATGGCCTCATTTGTGGCATTCTGCCAGCCTGCAATCCCATCTCTATTTTATCCTGTCTGGTTCCCCTGCTCTTGTGCACCTGGGCTGCCCCAGGGGCACCTTCATGTGGTGACACTTTTCTGTCCTGGTGCTGGCACTAAGACAGAGGTGTCACTTACTTCTTATTTGTGACAAATAGCTGTGAACTGCAGGAACACCTGTATTTTATGAGTCTCTGATGTGGACCTACTCTGTTGAAGCACTTTGTCTTGCCTGGGCTGGGCTCACTGGCACAGCAGGATTTCTCCAAAGGCAGAAGTCTGTTCCTAACACTGTGCACAAAAGGTGAATTCCAGGCACATGCAGCCCTAGCTCAGGATCCCAACTCAGGCTGGAGAGCTGGGAAATCTTTCAGTGCTGTCAGAGGACAGGGCTGGGGGGGCTGTGGCGGAGGAGATGTACCATGCTGCAGGGAGGGACAGACTTCCAGGCACTTTATTGTTAGATGGGAAGGGGGTGCTAAGGGCCAGCTTGGGGTTATTCTCAATTTTGGGAAACATTCTGCTTCTTAAATACAGCAATTGGTGAAGGGTTGGTAGTGGATGAAGGACTCTCACTGCTCCTCTCTTGTCCCCATGGTCTTTTAAATGGCACTCTCAGGAGCAAAGGGCTGCTATTGGCACAGCAGCACAGTGCCTGGAGACAGTTTTCCCACATGTACTTAGGCTCTGTGTGCTTCCTGGGGGAGCAGACTTTGTCATCAATGCCCTGCCATGCTCAGGAACACATTTATTTACAGCAAGATTATTATTATTATTATCATCATTATTATTGCTATTATTTTGCTGGTTTAGATTGTTTTGAAACAGTTATACTCAAGAAGTTGGAGTTTTTTCCTCTTTGTATTAATGCCCTCCCTTCCAGAAGAAGGCTTGGCAAGAAAGAGAAATTTGGCTTCTTTCACAGACACATACATTAACAAATAGCAGCGGGACACTAATCCTGTCTTTGGTTCCTTTCGGGATTGTTTTTGTAGCTTTATTTTTTCCTGGAATGTGCAGCACACAGAGCAAACTCAGTGGGGACTTGGAGAAGGGACCAGAAGAGGCAGTGAGTGCTGCTTACTGGCTGAGCAAGGCTCAGAGCAGGCACTGAGTATCTGAATGTGAAGAGTTAGGAACCAGAACAAAGTCCTGACGGTGAAACACAAAACCTGACAAATGGTGATTCTTGTTTAAGCCCTGACAAGCTCCTCCAGGTGCTGGCTGACAGGGCTCCAGAGCAAAGCACACTCGTTAGGTATGGTTGTCTGGGTCTTGCTCATGCACCTTCCCCTCCAGGGCTGGACTCTGCTGGTGTAGACACATCACAGCAATTAAAAGGAGTCTTGCTCTGGCTCTGGACCTTTCTACCCTGATTCAGACCACTGAACCAGTGCAGAGCACTCTATGAACGTTGTGTGGCTGCTCCCCAGCCTGGTGCTTGTGGCAGGATTTGATGTGAAGTTCATACTAAAACCCTGCTGTTTAAGAAATGCTTTACCTTTTACCCCTCTCCTCTGGGATTTGCCCAGAAATGGCTGGTGTCTGATAGCCTGATAGCATTTGTGAATGAGTTGGTCACAGTCCAATCCTTAATAGCCATCTGTATTTCCCTGCATCAGAGCACGATCCAGCCCGGTTGGTCTGATTAGCAAAGCCCCAGAGAGGTCCCTGGCTAAATATCACAGTGAGCAAGCCTCAGCCTCCAGCCCTGGGCTGGCTCCATCACACCTAGAGGCAAAAGGATGTTTTTCTTTCTTTTTTTTTAAATTCACTGATGATGCTGTTTTGTCTCTGTTTCTCATCCAAATTGTTTTGGGCCAGGTTCCGACTCCCTTAAGTCTGCCTTCATTGTAGCTTAGTTTGCCCGTATCCATACTAGTGAAAATAATTAAAGAGTAAAGGATTACTTGGTGTGAAGAAAGGTGGAAGAATTGGGCCCTTGATTGAAGCACTAAAAATAGCAAAATAGAGTTTCAAAGACGATGTAATTACTTCTTTTATCTGCCCAGCTCTTATCATTTGTGACAGTTACTGGATGTTTCTTGGTGTGTTTTCAGACCTGTGACTTGATTGCATATTGCAGAGTCTTTTATGCAGCTCCTGAACATTGCAGCAATCTCTGCTTAAACAAATGTAACAATGGCAGTCAGGTACCCATTGCATTTGCTATTTTTGCCCTGTCAACTCATCCTTTCAAAAGACACAATCTGAAATCAGTTTCTTCCATATTTATTCTCCATCACTGAACTCCCAGATCAGATTTGCTCAGGTTTAAAGCCAAAACAAGGTTTCTGTGCTGAATGCTCAGCCTGGCATCTAAAACTCAAGCTGTGTCCTTCCTGCTGTGCACGTCACCGTGTCAGCAGTCACGGTGCTGGAACCAGCCCTTCCCTGGCAGTTCTGCTGGAGGTGCAGGACGTGCAAAGAAAAATCTGCTTTCTGGTCTAGGCAAATTTTGTTATCAGGAAACTGAATATGTATTAAGCCAAACTTGTTTTTCTTTTGCAATGGGCAAACTCCGGTGTTTTTGGAGATGCTTCAGGATTGTGCAGGTGCTGTAAAGGGGAACGTGGGACCATGGGAATGGGACAGGCTTTGGAGGCAGCAGTGGGTGGTACCACAGCATCTTTAACTGCTGTTGCCCTTCTGTTTAAGAGCAAACAAAGAAATAGCTCCTTCAGTGTTTAGTCTGTATTGTTTCCTGGTGCAGCCCATTACAGAGACAAATGGGTGTAAAGTAGCCCCCAGAACTGTCCCATGTGCTGTGGCTGAGAGACAAATGACAGCTTGACAATTTCCTGTGTGTTTTCTCAGCAAGGCTCTTTTTAATTGTTAGAAGGTTTTCTCTTCTTCCATTAGTGTGATGTCATTAGACTGCAGCTCATGGGATTTTACACTAAATTTTTCATGCTGGGAAGCAGACGTAGTTCTGGTTTTTGGTTTTTTGTTGTTTCTTTTTTTTTTTTGTTTCCCCCCTGCTTGTCATGGTTTTGATTAGGAATTCAACTGATCCCTGTCCAGAAGAGCCTTTATCAAAATGCAGCTAGGGAATTAATAAGTAAAAAGTACATGAAAACTTTTTGTCAGAGTTAGAACAATAAGCATTCCTAAAGCTTCTTAGTCTTCTGTCTGTCTCTCAGCCCTCTTAGCTTGAACAGGGAGATAAATTAATATTCTATTAAGAAAGTTTTACTTTCTTCTAGTTGAGTTGATTTTGGCTTGAATAACCTGCTGTGTGCATGGGAAGTTGTCAGGGATCTTGTGAGGAATAAACTGTGCTTTGGATACTGGAGAATGTTCCCTGTTCATTACAGTACCTTTGTTTCTCTCCAGATTTCAGTGTTTCGGATCTAGCTGGAAAACCTTTGGCAGAGGCAGGATGACAGTTAGTTAGAAACTCAGTTCTATTTTCTGAAAATACAAAAAAAAAAACCAAAACCCAAATGTCAGTGTAGTTTCTGTGTGTTCTTACAATTGAGCCAGTTGAGTAATCTAATTTTCCCCCTCTCTAAAGTTAAATCAAACTATGCTTATTTATTTTGAAGGACAAATGTCCCCCCAGTTCCTTTCTCTGGGGCTAGACTTGAAGTGTGCAATCTATGGGAGGCCATCTGCCAGTGCAAGGAACGTGAGCAGAAATCTCTTCCCTTTAATGAAGGAGTTTACTTGCCATTAATATTGTTGATTGGTTTCCTGACAAAATATTGCCATGCTCAACAGAGAGCTGCCTTGTCTTCCATCCAGGAGCTGCTTATCAGTGCTGACAAAACAAGCTACTTCATTGTGAGTTTTCAGAGGATTGTGAAATTTCTTAAAGCAAGTGGCAAAAGGTGATTTCTTTTTTTTTTTTTTTTTGTTTCTTCAAGTCTGTACATGCCAAAGTCTTGACAAGGTGAAGCCCTGTGCAGTGTATTTGTTGGCGTATTTCCTTGCCCTTCTGAAAGTCTGTTTTGATTGCGTTGGTTTTTCTGCTTTGTACCTTCGAGCAACAACTCAACTTTAACAATGCATGTGAGAAACTCCACAGAAGAGTTACTTTTATGTGTTGGCTGGCTTGGAAACAACTCTCTTCTGTGACTTACATCCCAACTTCCAGCTGCCAGCTGAGATATATAGTACTTACTCTACTGGATAGCAGTTATACAAATTGTACTTGTGTGGGCAGCACCTGTCAAATCCTAAACCTAAGTACTCAACTTGGAGCCCTAAAGACTTTATTCCCATGATTTGTTTTTATTCCTCCCTTCTGTAGCGTGTCATCCTAACTTCTGGAGCCAGTGAATGCTATCAGCTAACCAAATCTGACAAGAAAATGGTAGCCTCAAAGGTGAACCTCTAAAATCTTTGTGGGAAATGGCTCATGGGGCACTTCCATAATAGTGTCCTCTGCCCAGATTGAAAATGTCAGCCTGGACTTAGCTGCTCTTAGATAAAGAAAAGCTTTCTCTTAGAGCAAAGACCTGCATGGGAGAGCTTTTGGGCAGGCTTGGCTGCAGGAGGGAATTTGGGGAAAGGTGATGCCATCTTGGTTGGCTGTTTTGGCCAGTGGTGAGGTGGGAGTCTGCTGGGAAGGAGGCTCTGCAGAGGTCCTGGTGTGACCTGCAGCTGCAGACTTTGCCCTGGGCAGGTTTCAGCCCATCTGCTGAGGTGCTCCTGTGAGGGAGGTGGGCTTGCTCACACCTTCCATGGGGCTCTGACTTGGCTCTTCTCTCAAGTGTCTCAGTCCAAGTTTCCATGCAGGGTTTGTTGGGGGAACAAGCAAAGGCTGGCAGCCTTGGCAGGTCCAGTCAGCTGCCACTCAGTCCTGATCCAAGCCACACTCAGCTTTTCCATGAGCAGAATTGTCTGGGAGCTGTGGGTTGACAGGCTCTTTACTGTGTTTCCCAGCCCCTAAATGTGTACCCCAAAACAGGGAGCAGGTACTGCTGAGCCAAGGACTTGAGAAGGGCAACAGGAGAGCAGAGATTTTCCCAAATCTCTAAAGTTTCCATTCAGAGTTAGTTCTCAACTGTTTGCCTATCTTTCTCCTTGCATTTAAGATTTAAAATATTGAGAAATGGTGCTGTTTTGCTTTTGGAATGGCAATTTAACTCTCCTGTAATCCTCAGCTGTTATGTCTCAGTGACAGTAACAGGAATCTGGAAGAAGCTGTGGTTTTGATGCCAGGGTGAGAGGTGTTTGCCTTGCCTTCTCAAGGAACTTAGGAATTTCTGTGCTACATCATCCCTCCTGATTGCAAAAGCTATTGCTGTCCTTCAAAATAAGCCTTGTTCTTTTCTCCCTGTCATCCCAATCTGCATCTTCTCTGTGCTGGACTGTGCCCAGATCAATATTCTGCAAACCCTTTGATTCTCACATGTGCTACAAAATCTGTGGCCTCTGCCCTGTTTGGGTGTAATTAGAGAGACCTCATGTGATGGCTCACCTGTTTGTGGCTATTACAGAGCACATTTCCTTCCTATTTGCCTTGGCATGTCCCCATACTTTGTTGGATACTCAGAGATGAAATTTGATTTTCACTTCATTAAGTGACTCTGAAACATGGGCACAAACCAAAGCCCAGGCAGATGACAGTCTTGATTGTGCTGTGTATATTTTTTCCACTTTTTTGAGTGTATGAGTTTGTAGCTTTCATAATGATGTTTGGCTGGTGTCTGAATGGGGCTGAGATGGCAGATTGCCCAAAGTGCTGTGGCTGATCTAGAATGAGCTGGGAGCCTCCACATCCTGGGGAAAGTGAGACTTGGCAGGCACGATGTCCCATCTCCTAATGTCCTTGGCTTCAGGGATGTCTCATTTCTTTAGCAGAGAAGCCCAGTCAGGCCCAGCATGTCGTGAAACAAATCTGCTGCAGATGAAAATGGCATTCTTGTTTCTTAGCAGATCCCATTTAAATGGCAGCATGAGTCTGGAGATCATCTGCTGTGTGCACTCTTTGTTCTGAGCTTGTACAGACGGTGATTTGCATGGCCATCATTTCCAAAAGTGTCATCTGCCTCAGACCAGATGTTCACCCTTCCTCCACTGAGACTCTGCACTTTTCTTCTTGTTCCTTACTCTTGAAATAAATCTCCTGCAGACATTATCATCCAGATTTACACTATACAGTCTGAGTGACACATCCAGCTAATATCAGGGTAGTTCATCTTGCTGAACCCTTCCCACAACAACTTCTGCTGCTCTGGCCACCAGTGCCTCCCAACATCCTTTTTTCAGGCCATTGCACACCCAGGTGTAAGATGGAGCTAAGGGCCACCACAACCCATTGACCCCCAGCTAGAGGAGCATTTAAAGCCTCCTCAATGTGAAGGTTGGTGTCCTGCAGGAATTTTTCTTTTCAGATCAGCATGAATCTTGCAAAGGTCAGCTGCAGATTGACTGGGGACAGCAGCAGCCCCCATAAAGGGGATGGGTGTGGTGTTACGAGATTCTATAAACACTTGTATGATCATCTTCAAGGCTATGGTCTATCTTATATCATAACATACAGAAAGAGTGCCTGGCTGTATAATATCTTTTTTCCTCCTAGCCTGGTACCATGAAACCATCTCTAGTTAGTTTTGTTGCTTATGTTTCTTTTCCTGCATTTAATTCTGCCTCCAAAGTTCCTAATTCTTCCTGCAAAAAGTGAAACCAGCAATTGCACACTGGGAGAAGAGTCTGAGATCTTGAGTTGCAAAAATGTACAACATGTTGAACAGTAAAAGGGAAACTTTGTCTTTCCTCCTCCTATGCCCACCAAACATTTCTATAATGCAAGGATAACTTGGAAATTTCTATTCTAAATTCCCTTTCTCTCACTGACTATTGCATGTAATCCCTACAGTAGGACTACTTTCACTTATGATGCTGTCTTGGAAGATCTATTGTTCTTTAAACATTTCTTGGATGCCACATTTGAATTTGATACACTTTTATTTTTTTATTATTTTTTTGCGTATAGCACAAATCCTGTGCATTGCTTTTGTGCCTTTCCTTGTGTAACAGGAGTCAAATGATGCAGCTAATTATAAGGAAATGAGAGGCTGCCTGGTGTTTATTAGGCCCTGGCAGTGTGCTCTGTGCCTCGTGGAACAGGAAATCAGAGTCTCTGCTTCAGTGCTCTCATGAGCTGAGCAGGGCAGTGGGTATTACATTCAAGATAAGCAAGGTCTGGTGAATCAGAAACCAAAGCTCGGTCCTAAGGCTGCTTTCTACAATTTGTTGGTGGGTTTGTTTGAAAGGTCTCACCAAAGTGATGTCTCTGCAGAGACACAAATGGAAGGAGTGTGGTCAGGCACGTAAGAAAGAGCAGATTTTATGCATGGGTGGAAGGTGAGACTTCCACAAGAGTGAGCAAAAGAGAGAAGCTGGTTGGGAGCCTGGAAGGGAGCACAGGGAGTAAAGGGGGAGGATGAGTTGTTGGGGAGATGTGAGTGGGAGCAGGAAGCTTGGATTTAGAGTGGTAGGTGAAATGGAGCCAGTGGTGTGGTTGAAAAATGGGATTGAGCTCAAGTGCAGGCAGGAAAAAGCAGACTGGTCTGTGGATGGACACGAGTTAGATCAGTCCTGGATTCCTGAAACAAAGCTTGAGGCTACACTGAGCAAATAAGAATGAGCAAAAGCAGATGGCAGAGTGGTTTGAGTCCCTGAAGATAAACAGGGGGGCTCAGTGCTTAGCAACTTCAGTATTCCTGACAAAACATTAAACAAGTCTTTCAAACTGGTTTGGTTTTTTCTGTTTATTTTCTTTGTTTTGGAGTGCAAAGCATGGCTGGGTTTACAGTGGTGGACTTGGACCTGACCTGGGAGGTGGAGCTGGGCCAGGATGGTTGGCCCAGTTTAAGGTGCTGGGCAGAGTGTGCTGTTCCAAAAGATGGATTTGGACTCTCCCCTAGACCCTTCCCTCAGTCCTCAGGTGATGCAGAGGAAATGAAACAGCAGTAGAGGAAGATGGAGAGCAGTGCAAAGCCTGCTTTGCAGCACTTGGAGTAACTCCTGCATGGAGCTGGCACCTGGGGCTGCACTTGACACAGCAGTGCCAGCCAAGATCACAGTTTCTTCTTTCCTAGTTGTGTTTTCCTCAGAGGTTGATTTCCATAATGCAGTACAGTAATAGGGTGCTGGCATGTGGCATGGCTGAGTTCAGCTCTGGGATGGCTTATTTGCATTAATACCCATCAGCTGGTGCTGGAATCTGCCTTTTTTATTTAAAAAGGGAATCTCCCATGTCTCTTTGCCATACCTGCCAGCTAATCAGCAGGAGATGGGACAGCAGATCCCTGTCTCTTCCTGTAGTGTCTCTGGATTAAGACTGGGAGATGATAATGCTCAGGAGAGATAGACACTGCAACCCAGCTGGATAATTTCCCTGATCTGCTTGTTGATGTGTTTTTCAAATGGCTGCAGTGTCAATTAAGTGAGCTGATGCATGTGCCAAATTCCTACTGAACTTGTCCTAGCACAAATTTCCAGCCCCATCCCGTGTGTGATGAGTCCCTTTGCTGACACGGCTCCTCAGTGCTCACACACTGCTGCTGTTGGGGTGGTTTATGGGTTTCCCAGACCCCTGACAGCTGAAGGAGCTGGTGGCCTGGCCCTTCTGGCCCCTGCAGAGAGGGTCTCCAGAGCTCAGTGCTTCAGGCATCCCCTGGATGAACAGTGGTGAGTGGCACCTTCAGCTGTAGCTGTGGAATGGGGGAGCAGTGCTGACTGCCAAGCCCAGAGAGGAGTTTTTGGAACAACTGATGTGTGGAGCTTAGGCTTGCAGAGCTCGGAGTGCCAGGTGAACTATGAATTAATGTGTAAAAAGCCCTGGGAAAGTTCACAGTGGTGTGTGTTGTTATGAAGTCGATGCCCAAGTTATGCTGGGTCTGTTCAGCTGGATGCATTTTGTGATGCTTTGATTGCCCTCCAAGCTTTCCTTCCCCTCTAGCGTGACTTTCTGGTTTTTCTCTACCCTCTCATCCCCCAGCACAGTAACCACACCTTGGTGTATTTCTTTACTCATTGCAAGCTAAATAGGGACAAGTTTCACAGATGCAAGATCAAATGGGATCCTCTGGAGCCTTTCAAGAAGGAGTAGGATGCTCAAGCAGACTGGAAAAGGTTCAGGATTGCATATGGGCAGCAGATTCTGAGGGCTGATGTGAAGGGTGAGCAGTTCCTCCATGTGTCAGCTGCCTGCAAGTGGCTGTAAAACAATCCACCACAGAATGGGAAAAGGAATCATTCATTTGCCTACCTTTGAGCTAGAAAAGAAAATAAAGCTGTGTAGTTTACCCAAAGTACGTGTAGGGTCCAGTGTCATTTTTTGGAGAGCTCTTTTAGTGTTTGATGCTAAGGAAGGATGTATTTGCTGGCAGGAGGATCTGCTCCAGCTAGTTTCTGAACCCCCAGAGTGACTGGGATGAGGTGAATAATCTGCTGCTTGGGACTCAAATATTGTGGGTTGTTGGCTTTGCTCTGAGAAGGAAGGATAGCAAAAAATTTAGAAGATGCAGTAGGTTATTATAGACAAGCAGTCACACTTTGATCATTTGCTAGCCAAGTACTGTCTTGAATCCTTGAATCCTAGTGAATCTTGAATCCTGGCTGCATCAGGTTGGGATTGTCTACAGTAAATCTGCTTGCCTTTATTGCCTAAAACGTGTGAGTGTGGCAGTCTGTCTCTGAGGGTGGCTCTCCTTCCTCTTGGGCTGGATTCCCAGAGTCAAGACCAGGGATGACGCTTCCTGTTCCAGTACTGGAGCTGGAAGATGAAACATCCTTTGAGAAGGTCAAAAGAAGGGCTAGAGACAAAAGTGGGAAAGCAGACATCATTAAGTGCCTCTTTTTCCTTACATGATTGTCTGGATTGGAGGAGGGAACTGATCCAAGGAATCCTTTCCAGTCCTTGACCTGTGCTTGCTAACTTGCAATTGCTTTTTACAATCACCACTTTAAAATGAATATTTGCATGAACAGGCATGAGCTGGACCAAAACAATCACAAAAGAAAAGCTGTTTGGAAGCTGTTTCTAGTAGCACTGTCTGCAAACAAAACAAGATGTGCAGCACAAAACCTATTAACTCGATTTGCTATATTTATGCCTTGTGTGTTCAGGAACAGCATGTTGCTATGGTCCATCGTGTAATCCAAATTGCCTTGCAGGGGCTCAGAGGTTTAAACCATTCCAGAAGTTTCACAGCACTTTCTTCCCTCCAGAGGCCACCTGGCAGCACTGCAGATTTCCACATGTGATTTTCATCTGAGGTCTTCCCCAGCTAAATATAAATCATGGCACTGAAATCATCTGAGGATGCTAGGAACTTTAGAGAGAGCCCTTTGGGGCTGGGATGTAAACAGGCCTTTCCTGATGGGATTTCATTTATGTTTCATTGAAGCTAAATTCTTCCCTTGGCTACACTAGGCTGTTCTTAAAATAAATGGCTTAAAACTGGTTTTGGGACTGGGGCTTTTTTTTTAATATAAATGCTCTTTCCTGTCAGAGCTATACTGGGTCAGCTCTGCCCAAAAGGTTGAGACTCTGTTTCACATATTACTCAGAAAGTATCTGTAATGTTTTGTTTATAACATAATGGAAGTCTTCATGTGGTTGCTCTGAGGGGGGAAATGGTGGCTGGTCTAGCTAAAGACACAAAAGGGGGAACTTTTTTTTATAACAGGACTTTGGAGTCGCCCACTACACTGATAAAATTGTCCAGCATTGGGGTGGGGTGTGCAACTGCCTTTGAGTACATTTGGATTGACAGGAAAAATAAGTGGGTATTGCTTTTATTTATTTTTTTCTTAGCTGGAAGTTGGAGTCAGCAATTTCTGCTGCCCTGGCAAACCATGTGTTACCCCAGCTGACAGAATAGGTGCATCTGCAATCAGTCCTGAGGTAAAACATGAAAGAACTGTTTTGTTAGCATTGGCTCAGGTGTTGTAGGCCAGGAACTCACACACATTCAGCAGAATTTGGCAAAACTGCATAGGTTTGGGGCCCAAACCTTGTCATCCATCACCTCAGGGCTCTGGAGGAACCTTTCAGTAGCCACCTCTTCCTAATACCCAGTGCCAAAGCCTGGTTGCTGACCAAAGGCTTGGGGAGTTTTGTTTTTCCTTCAAATACTAAAAACTAGTGTTATTTTTGGTGCCTGATATAATGCTGGGTAGGAGGGATGGATTCCTTCTGAAGTAAGTGGGCTTTATAAAAAAATGCAGCAGGTGGATGATGTAGTGCTGCTACAGCTTCGCTTTAATGTAGGAGAGTGGAATGTAATTGCATCAAGTTGTGGTTTCGAAATATCAGATGTCCATTAGTGCATAATTAGGGAGTTAATGATGTGTTGCCAAACATGTGGTGACCACTTTTTCTCTTGGAGACACTGTTACTTATTGCATTAGTTTCTTGGAAAATGTGCCCCTCTGGCTGTACCCACTGGAACTGTCTCTGGGAGCTCCTGGAAGGGACTGAAGGTCTTTGAATGCTGAACATGCCTGAAAATGTTATCCTGAGTACATCTGAGCCCAGCAAGTCTGGGCTACCTTGAAACACAAAGAGCAGAAAAGCAGAAACTCAAAATGGAAGAGCAAAAGGGAAATTTGGAGCAGTCTGGAAAGGAATGAGTCAAACTCTTAGAAAATTCTCTGCAGTGGGATGTGAGGACCTAGCACCCAGTCCTTCTAATGCTTTTCTGTGGTGTATACAGAGTACATGACTGTCTGAGGGAACAGTCACAGGTTTTCCTTGATCTTTTATTCACCCAACACTGAGATGCTTAGGAAAGCCAGATTATTCACCAAAGCCTCTTGCAATAAGCTCGAATCCAAATGTGGACATTTTAATTGGAAATGGTTGTTGATAAGAAAGGAATGGCCCTTTGCTCATTTCTGGCATCGTGTATTATGTTAGGTCAGGTTCCTTTTTGGTTCGTATTAATGAGATGTCTGCACTGATGATTAAAAATAATAATTAAAAGATTGCTCCCTTTAACTACAAAATCTTTATCTGTTTGGACAGCAAGTGTTGTCCAGGGTGAGCAATTGCAGATTCCATCAGAACTGATCTTGGTGTTTGGTCATGGGCTGACAAATAGCTTTGTGCACATTGTAATATTATTCCAGGAATGATACTTGGAAATTCTTCATGCCAGATGGAAGACGCAGTACACATCTCAGAGGGTAAAGTAAAACACCTACAAATTTCCTTATGATTTGTCAGCTATAGTTTAGGGTTTTTTTAGGATAGCGAGGTTAACTTTTGAATGAAGGATTTTTGTCTCAAATCAAGCTTGGATTACCTTGACCTGTAAGTGTGTAGCATATCTTGGTGCTGCTGAGTTCCTTTTCTTTGTCATGTCCAAATATTCTGCTTGTAACTTGTCCCTGTGTTTCAGTCACCAGCTCTCACTGTCCTGTTTTTTTCCATGCCAGCTTTCACACAGATCTGCCTCTGTCCCCTGGAAGATTAAGTGATCTATGTCTCCCTTTTCCTGTTCTTTTTGGATTTGTTTCCCCTATGAAAAATGATGTTTGCTTCCCAATAAATATGAGTTGTGTTATGTCCCGCTCTTGATGGTCTCACAGTGTTACTTTTTTAAAAGTTGCATTTGCTGGAGCAGAGTTAAGATTTACAGCTATACAAGAAATATGCTTTGAAAGAAAGAAATAGTGCTTTGCTCAGTCTGAAAGGTCCTGAGTTGGAACATGTTGCAAAGGCTACTGCTCAAGTTAAATATCTATTGGGCCCAATTCTTGGCTTGCATAATTCTGCAAACTCTGAATGTTGATTGTTCTTATTTGCTTCAGCTTATTACTCAGAGCATCAAACTCTTAGTCAAGTTTTGGAGTGACTCAGAATTCTTCAGTTTGCTGAGGAAGTCAGGATTATAGCTGATTTCACCAGCTCTGAAATTCATTCTTGGTGCTGAGCACAATGTAATCATAGAAAAATACAAGATAAAGCTTTGCCAGTTCTCCTTCACTTGAGATTTGAGGGGCAGTGGAAGATCTATTAAAAATTAGAGGTTATAAAACAAAATGGTGCCCCATTCCAGAGGAACACAGAAGTACTTGGGAATTCAAAAGTGATACCTTCTTTGCAATGGCAACAATAAATGTTTGATAAATATAGGAGAAAGAGAAGACAATCTTCTTGTCCCTAATTTAAGAAAATCTTGCTGGGTGTTTATCTGCTGAGGAATTTATTCTAGAAAACTGTGATTGGATTGTGTGGAAATACTGGCTGCTGTGAGGTTGTCAAGGTTCTCATGAGCTTTGAGCCTTGCAGGGGGAAGTGCAAGTCCCACAGTTTAGCTCTGCCTGGGGATCAGATGTGCTGTGCATGGGAATGCAGCACCTTGACTTAGCTACATTCAATTTTGAGGTTAGTCCTTCTAAAGTAGAGTGTTGGAGTAGAAAATAATCCAGAGGATATTTTTCTATCTGAATTTTTCTGTGATTCCTCTACCAGTTTGAGAAGAAAATGTAAGTTTTCTCCAATAATGCTGGTCTGCTTGAGTTCTGTTCCATTCTGAAAAAATGCCTTTGCTGGGAGAGTGGATTTTTATGTGTTCTCCTTTGGTTTTGATATTTATTTGTGGTGGTAGAGAGGGCAGACAGAATGTCAGGAATTGATGAATTTAAAGAAAGCTAAGAGAATAATCATTTAAAGTAGGCAGAAAGTGGTGTCACCATTTGACAATTTAAGGCCTTAAAAATCTTTCCCATTTTGAGCTGGGTGAAGCTGTGAAATCATAAACAATCAGGCTTGTGTTGGCTGAGCTGAGAGAGAGAGGATTTTCTGTATCTTTGTTGGAGAACAAGTCAACTAAAAGATGCCTTTTTTATTTCTAACCCTATCTCCCTTTCCTCACTTTAACTATAAACCTGTCAAATAGAAAATGCAGATCAGGTAGGCATGAACAACAGGTACAAGATTTGGGAAGACTGCCTTAACTTTGAAATTCAAATTATGTTAAAATTAATCCTTTCCAGCAAAACACTCATTTGAATTAATTGGTGTGTTACTTTATTTTATTTTCCCACATAATACAATTTATTTTAAGCTTCCTATTTGTTTAAAGATTTTATCTTTGATTGATGGCTGGGATATTCCATAAGTAAGCAGGGTTTTTTTCTGAGATGAAAGTATAGTAAAAGAAGTCAAGGAATCATACCATCATACCTTTGCCTGCTCTTTAAAATACTGTTTTTAATCTTGACATCCTAAATAACTGTTTAAATCATCTACAAGAAGAAATATTTCAATACCATGGTCTTATATTAAAAAACCCACCAGATGTGACTGGCAGAGTATGTGTATTTATAGCTTCTCTATTGCTGCTGTAATCTACATTCATTTCTCTGTGACTCCAGAGTTGTACAAGCAAGACTGCATCTCTTAAAAGCATTTGAATGATTACTTGTTCATGTCAGTGTGTGTAGTGAGGCAAAGGAAAATTCTTTTCCTTTCCTCCATTAATATACCCTGTAAATAAATGCTTGTTTGTTCTTCATCGTGCATATTAATTCTGTAGAAAATCTGTGATCTCTTATGGCCTTGGATGAACTGTCTTTCATTGTTATTTTTCCTAGATGCCTTTTTAGAAATGGAAAAAGCACTTTAAGTTTTTTTTCTGTAGCAAAAGATGCTGCCAAGTGGTACGAGCAGTTCAATTAGAATATGCTTATTTTAGAAGGCTGCTTTAAGAGGCTTAACAGTAGGGAAAAAATGGTGCAAACTCTGCTTTTTTAGAAGTGGTGCACCTGGGTTCTGATACATTATGCTCATGTGAAGAGCACAGGACTGGGTCTTTTTGGAGCACCCATTTAGCTGTCGGCAAGTGATTAAGTGGCACTTGAATAGGTTCTGCAATATGTGGAAAAGTCTGATCTTTGGCTTCTTAAACTAGAAACTGCAAAGTAATAATGAAGGAAAGAAATATGTGGAATGAAGTTAATAATATTTTGGGTTTGCAATTTTCCCACTTGTTTTATTTTAGGTTGAAAACAAACTGCGTCCATAGTGAATCAGCTACATAGAGAGATTTCCATTAAAGGTTTCTACTGCAGTATCTTTTTAGAAACTCTTTTTTAGTTTTCTTCAGAATGAAAATGTGCTGACAGTCACGGAGTTAAAAAAAAAAAATCCTTTCCCCACTATATTTTTCCCAGAGGATTATTTTTATTACCGATGTGCATGAATTACAGTAGGATGCAGTAGCTAGATCAGGCATTAATACAACACTTCAGTGTAACGTTTCAGCCCTAAGATTAATCTAAATCTACCCAGGCATCTAAAAGCAAATGGAAGGAAGTAGGAAATGAAGGCAGGGAGAAAAAGAAAAGGAAGAGGAGATCTATCTTGGGACCATGATTTATATAGTTTTCCGGGATAATACTGCAATCTGTGAGCACTGAAATAGGCTCTGAATTCTGTAGAAACACAACCCAAAATGTTACTTTAAGTGCCAAAAAAGCCTTTTCAGCCAGCCCAGTTGGGCCTGTGTTCCACAAAAGCAGGACAGTGACTTGTTTACTCTTCATCCCCTTTTCCACAACACGTGGATGATGTGCTAGGCGAGGCTGGGCATTGGAGTTTTTCTTGGGGCAGGAAGATTTGGGGAGCTCTTGTTGAAATATGAAGAGACATTGGGGAAGGACAAGATGTCAAGGTCACAAAAACTTGACTTTTCTACTTGTCTTATTAATTGTCAGAGCACAAATCCTTGTCTGTTTTCCCCTTCTCCTTCACCCTTGTGTCTTTTAAAACACGTGGAAAACCAGAACTAATTTTGGGAGGTTTTGGTGGTTTAGAGAACTGTTATAGTCTGGGCCCTGGGAGCCCTGAGGCAGACTCCTGCTGCTCTGAGCTCTCTCTTTGCCCTGTTTATGCTGGTGTGCTGAGATGGCAGGGATTGCTGTCACTGCCTGTTCCCACACCAATGTGCAGTGCTTAATGTGACGGTGTCCCACCTGCACTGGGGACCTCCAGACAAAAATTAATAAAGAATGAGGCTGATAATAGCTTTTTTGAACAGTCACAGCTGACCAAATAAACTCCTACCATGCTTAAAAATTAACAACAACAACAAAAAATCCATTTGAAAGGCAAAATTGGGCACGCAGCACCTGCCCTGATTTTTTTTCATTTTCTAAAGTAGCACATCTCTTTGCTGACACTTGCCTGCAGTGACTCATCATAGGAGGCTAAATCAGCCATGTAGAGTATTGCAGCGTGACTGATGTAGCCAGCTCTGATGCAGCATGATGAGAGTAACTTTACCCAGGAATTTCAGCTCTTTCCCCCTCCTCTCCTAGCCTAAGAACAAAGGGAAAGTTAAACATCTTTCCAGCAGTCAAGTATCTTGCTTCGGGGTGAAGCTTTTTTGTTTTTTGTTAAGTAAGAGTCTTGTGTGTAAGAACTAAGATCTTGAACCAGAACTGCGGAGGGATATGCAGGCAGAGCTTGTTAAAAAACATCTGAATATAACAAGTATTTAGTGCCTTCTTCATCCAGGACACTTATCCAAATGTGTGGTGAGGGTTTTTGAGGACAGTTCTCTAAAATATTGCCTTGTGTGATGCAATACACATAGAATATAGTCGAATTTTATAAGCTCACACAGAAGGAAAACTGGCAAAGTGTGCCTGACCTTACGAGACCTGGCCAAATTCCATCTGCCCATCCAGCATCAGCTGAGCCCTGCTGGTCAGAAGCAGTAACATCATCCCTGAGATTTAAGCACAGAGAATTTGTTTCACAAGGTGAGCACGTTGGAATTGTCCCAGGTGAGAGGCTTCTCAGGACTGAGAAATTTGGCCATGGGTCTGAGCTTTTATTCCTGGATGCTCTGCACATTTTTGCAGAGGCAAAGGAAGTTTGTACCCCAGCCACTGAAATTCAGACAGTGCAGAATGCCAACCAAATGGTGCTTTTGAGATGAAATGGAGGAGGAGTAGGTTTAGTGGGGGAATGAGGGTGTGCATTCTCACATTCTCATTTTTGGAAAAATCAAGTGGATTCAAGTTCTGCTGAACACGACTGGCCATATTTTGCAAAGGGAAAATAATCCTGTTCAAGAATATAATTGGCCTGTTGGAAATAACCAGCATCACTTGAAAGTGGATCCTAAAATGGAAGAACAGAAAATAGAAAGGTAGGAAAAAGGAGCTTTTCTAAACACTTGTTTCTCCAGATGTTCAGCTGAATCACATCAGTGAAGCAAGTGTGAGTGGCTTTTACTGTTCTTTCCAAATTTAGATATTGGGGTAATCATGAGGAACTTGCTTGCACAGTCTTTTCTCCCTTGAATATGATCCCCTGCATCTCTTCTTACTGATTATCAGTGATTTAGGAGTCTTCCAACAAAGACTTTTTGTGCAGGTAATCTTTCAATCAGCCTGGAGTTCTGGCCTGTGTATACACATGTGTGTGTATATATATATATATATATATATATATACACACACATACAGACATTAAAATATCTCTTCCTTTTAAGAGAAAATGTGCACTGAAGAAAATGGGCTTAATCTTTGGAATTGCCTTAAATCCTACCTGAGCTCAGCTTCTGAACCCAGAAAAATCAATTGTCAGCCCTTAGTCAAATGGAACATCTTGAGAAATTACATCTGATTTCACTTTTTTTTTTTTACTATTTGAAAGATTTTTTATATGAAACAAAATATTTCAACCTTTGAATTCATTAACCTCCTCCAACTGCATGTGAAAAGGAAAAATTCATTATAGTGTATACAGATACTTTTTTCTCCCTTATTGCTGTTCTTTGGGGTGTAGGTGAGTGGTGACACCTATTTCTGCACAACAAATAGTGGTTCTCATGTGTTAGTTTTGAAATAATTACTAGTTGCATCTTTTTTCAGTGTTTGTTTCATAATACCACCACAAGATTTTTAAATATTAGTGAAATAATGATTGTGAGGTACACATTGCTCTGCAGCCTGAGGAATGTCAATGCAGAACCAGAAACTCTTCAACTGAGCTGCATCTTGTCGGACACAGGGATTCTCAGCACAGCTCATTGCAGTGTCTTTTGTGGGGGCCAAAATATAGTTGTCATTTTTGTGATAATTGTGTTTAAGATGCATGATGTTAGTTCCTTAAATTACCTAGAAGAAAAAGTAAAACAACATCAGAAATTATGGGGTTTTTTTTTTGTTTTTATATGATCAAAGTAAATGGGAAGCAGAATTGTGTAGTGAACAGCAAGGAACACAAGCATATTATCCCTTCACTTGGAGTCAGTCTTTGTTAGGCTTACTGACTAACCACCACAGAAATCTACATTGATCCAGGAGAAATACCTGAAACTGCCTCTTTGTGCTGAAGGGTAGAGTCCAATTACTGTGTTTAATAGCCAGGTATGAACTTAAGGCAGGAGAACAGGATATTGCCATAACCAGGGCAGGAGAGGTGAGGGGTTCTTGTGTGGGTTGGGGCTCCCCTCATGGCAGAGGGGGATCTGTGGGCACAGGATGAGGAGAATGGTACATACAGCAGGGCAGATGCTCAGGAACTGCATAAACAGAAATTGCAAGACTGCAGCAATTTTTTAATTAAGCATAATATTTGAATAAGTTGCATTGATTTTTTTTTTCCATTCAATTAATATTTTCTATATTTTCTTCAGTTTGTATTTTTGTGCAAACTTCAAGTGTTACTCTCCTGCATAGCTGCTTTAAAATCTGGTTTAACTCAGATTTTAAGTGTTTTACTCCTGTTTAATTTTAAAGGTTAAACAGCACTTTACTAAGCAATTCACTTTTCTTCATCATCACCTACAAAAATATGAAATATTTTTACATATTTGTATTGCTTTTCTTCCCATACCTGCTGGCTACTTCACAAGCATACTTAGGTCATGAGAATTACGTGAAATATTAAACAGAGATTTAGGAAATGGTGGCTCTGTGCAAGTTTAGTAATTTCTGTGCTGGTTTTTTCTAGTATTAAGTTCAATTGTTTTGTCCCAGTCAGAGTGCAGCCCACAAACATGGAGCTCATGTTTCCATGCAGTTCTTTCAGACTGAGAACTCAATAGAGAGTGGTGCTCTTCATTGTCTCCTCCTCAGTGGAAATCCCATTATTTATGCTTGTTCCTAGGGCTGTGGGTTAAATCTGGGGTTTAACTCTGTTGGGAGGTGATAGATGATCTGTTGTTGTCTTCAGCAAGAGCCAATTTAAGCCTGGAACTCTTGTCAGTCCCACTTTTCCCAGCCTCCTCCAACACAATGGCTTTCCAGCCCGAGGCCATCTTCCTGCCCACTGCCTCTCCTATAGGATGAATGAATTTATTTTGAAGCCCATGATGATTTTCTCTAATAACTGAAGGTGTTTATAAAGCTGTCTTGGGCAAGGGGTATGTGTTTGTGCAGCACTGCCTGGAATATGGTGGATTGGAGGTGTGCTCTGGAGATCACATCCCCTGTGCCCCGGCTAAGGCAGGTTTGGTTTGCAGTTCCACAGCTCGTGAACTCTGTGTCCTTGGATAAGCTGTTGAACACTCTGTGTCCTCCTGTGTGTATGAGAATGCTTATCTCACAGGTAGGGATTAATCAGTGTTTGAAAAGTAATTTGAGATCCTTGATGAAAAGCACTGTGCAAGAAGAAAATACGTGACCGTGCAGGAGCATCTTGGAGATTGTGATCACCCCCATTTCCTTTTCTGAGCTTACGGGGAAAAGTGGCAAGAGGGTTTCTAAAGCAGGGGGAAACATGCTTCTGTGTGTGTGTTTGTTTGCAGCACAAAGCAGCAGCTATCCCTAAACCCCAGGTGTGTTTATCTTGCAGTGCTGTTCTGTGGTTTCAGATATCTTCACAGGAAAATGACTGTTCTGGCTCCCGAGACCTCTTTAAGCGATTATGACCTAAGTTAGCTCACAACACCATCCTCTACAGGGCTTAATCAATAAGCCCTGAAAGGAAACTAATCTTCATTTGCTTTTGGAGGCCACTGAAGGAAAAGAAGAATTGTCAGATAAAGCTGGGGATCAGCATTCCCACCCCAAGGCCAAGGGTCAGATATTAGTGCACGAGTAAATGTGGTTTGGTCCAACAGATGCTAAAATGACTATGGTGGAAAATTATCCCTCCAGGGGACATCACTTTAATGCATGCAATCGCTGATAAGAAACTTCTTTATTACCAAAAGAATGAATTTAAAAACCATATATAATTTGTCTTTGTGCTTAAGGGAGTGAGAGAAGACAGTGGACTATTAAGTGGAGATAAGTGGCTCTGGAATATTGTATTCATATTGGGCTATTTACTGAAGGATGGGAGGCAGGGTGTCCCAGCTAAAATACAAATCTGGTGGAGTTTTAGCATGGTTTTCTTCTTATTAAGGAAAGTTTTCTGTGTGTAAATTTGATTCCTATATGGAGTTGTTAGCTCCCATTCCAAATGTGGGAGAGTGGATGCTACAGAGATTCTGCATCATGGGTTACTACATTGTGTGATGCAAATGAGCAAAACTCTGTAGGTGCCTTCCCGCCTTCATATGTCTCCTAGCTTTAGAAATGTGATTTTTTTAAAGTATACAAACAATCTCCACATGAAAAAAAACAAACCAGGCTTTGCATGCTAGGGCAACTGCTTTTGAAAAAAAAAAAACAAACTTGTACATGTTCACAATAAATAGAGGGCTAATGCTATTGGCAGGATTTTATGTGTGTCCTGGTTTGAAAGGACAGGTGTCTTCCAGTAAGGGCAGAAGTTTCCCTTTGGAATAGAGACTTTGGTTCCACTCCCCTCCCCCAAGTATTATGATTGTTTGAATCAAGGACTCTGAGGCAGAGATAAGGGGGGGGGGGGGGGAATAACAGCTCTTTTACTAATATATCTAACTATACAAACAGAAAACAATAACAGTTAAAATTGCTAACAGAACGAAATAGGTAACTCGGTGTCAGTCCCTTTAGATGCAAGCACGCTGTCTCTGTACTTAGTCCAGAGCCCGGATTTGCCAGAGGGCAGACGGGAACGAAGGCAGGAGGGAGGGGGGAGGGGCGGCAGCGGCCACGCCGGTCTCGGGCGGGAACGGGCTCACCCTCACCAAGGGCGGCGGCTCCTCGCTCACCGTGTGTGTCCGGGGGATCAGCTGTGTCCGCAGAGGCAGGAGGCTGGAACGGGGCAGATGTAGGGCAGGTGGTCGCAGAGGGTCTGGCTCTGCTGTGCTCGGCCGCGTGGCTGAACGATCCCAGGCATCCTGCTCCCAGCTCGCCGGAAACGCGAGTGCCCTCCCGGAAGCCTCAGAGGCCCCTCCGGGGCCGTCCCCACCCACCCCCTTTCATCCCGACCCATCAGGGACCCTGGGTGTAGCCCGGCCAGCTCCATTGGCATGATAAAGAGAAAAATTCTTTCAATTGACACAGTAACAGAAAAACACTCAACCGCGAACAATGTGGTAATCAGGCTTAACCACAGTGTGTTTGATGACTCCTCTTATACCTCAACTTTTCTTAATTTCATTGTTTTTGTCACTTCTTTTAAATTGTGAAGCATTTGAACAAGGGAAGAATATTGTAACTGTGTCTGTTCTCATATACCTGGCCTCTAGGACAATAAATACAGGATTTCCTATTAAAAGAAACAAGTCCATTTAGTAGTTTCTTCCTTTTTTTTTTTCCTTTTTGGTTTTAAATCAATGATGGTGATGGTGGATATGCATTACATTTAGTGTTAGAAGGGGAAAGGAGAGGATGATGTTAACGGGGCCAGAAATCAGGTGAATACTGGAATGGACATTTGCTGCATACTTTTAGAAAAGTAGAATCAGAATTTCTTTGCTGTACTCCCCATGTGTGTTCTGTGTGCTCTTGTTGAAGAAAATGCCAAAACCCTAACCCTTAACCCTAACACCAACCCTAACCCCTAACCCTACCACTAAC
Source organism: Erithacus rubecula (assembly GCF_903797595.1). Classification (NCBI taxonomy): domain Eukaryota; kingdom Metazoa; phylum Chordata; class Aves; order Passeriformes; family Muscicapidae; genus Erithacus; species Erithacus rubecula. Next base: position 20,447,190 of record NC_136662.1, on the reverse strand, counting down.
ACCTTAACCCTAACACTAACCTTAACACATAACCCTAAACCTAAACATAACCCTAACCCCTAACCCAAACCCTAACCTCTAACCGTAAACATAACCATAAACCGCTAACCTTAACCCTAAACCTAAACCACCCTGACCGTAAACCTAACCCTAACCCAAACCCCTAACCCACACCATAACCCTAAAGCTAACCCTAACACTAACCCCCTAACCCTAACTTTAACCCTAACCCCTACCACTAATCCTAATCCCTAATTTTAACCTAAACCCTAAGCATAACCCTAAACCCTAACCCTAACCCCTAACCCGAACCCTAACCTTAACCTAACCCTAACCCTAAACCTAACCCCAAATACTAACCCTAACCCTAACCCCTAACCCTAACCCCTAAACGTAACACTAGCCCTAAACATAACCCTAAACCTAACACCTTACCCTAACACTAACCAGAGCCCTAACTCCCTAACCATAACCCTAACCCCTAAACCTAACCCTAATCCTAACCCTAACCCTTAACCTTAACACAATCCCAAACCCTAACCTTAACCCAAACCCAACCCTAAAGCTAACCACTCACAATAACCCTAACCCGAACCCCTTACCTTAACCCCAACAATAACCCCTAACCCTAACTCTAACCCTAACCCCCTAACCCTAACCACCTAACCCTAACCCCTAACCCTAACCCCTGACACTAACCCTAACCCAAACCCTAACCCTAACACTAACCCACACCATAACCCTAACCCCTAACCCTAACCCCAACCCCTAACCCTAACCCTAACCCTAACCCTAACCCAGACCATAACCCTAAACCTAACCCTAATACTAACACCCAAACCCTAACCCTAACCCCTAACCATAACTTTAACCCTAACCCTGACCCAAACCCTAACCCCTGACCATAAACAAAATCCAACCCTAACCCTAACAACTCACACTAAACCCAACCCCTTACCTTAACACTAGCCACTAACCCCTAACCCTAACACTAAGTCAAACCCCTAACCCTAACCCTAACTAAAACCCCTAACCCTAACGCAAACCCTAACCACTCACCCTAAACCTAACCCTAACACTAACGCTCAGCCCTAACCCTCACCCCTAACCCTAACCCAACTTTAACGCTAACCCCTAACATTAACCCTAACCCCTAACCCTAACCCTTAACCCCCTAACATTAACCGAAACCCCCAACCCTAACCCTAACCCTTACCCACACCACAACCCTAAACCTAACCCTAAACCTTACACTAACCCCTAACCCTAACCCAAACCCCTAACCCTAACCCACACCATAACCCTAAATCTAACCCTAACACTAACACCCTAACCCTAACCCTAACCCTAACTTTAACCATCACGCCTAACTTTAACCCTAAACCCTAATCCTAACCCTAACCCCTAACCCTAAACCGAAACCTAACTTTAACCTAAACCTAACCCTAACCCTACACCTAACTCCAAATCCTAACCCTACCCCTAAACCAAAACTCTAACACTAACCCCTAACCCTAAACCTAACCCCTAACACTAACCCTAACAAAAGCCCTCACCCCCTAACCATAACCCTAAACCCTAAACATAAACCTAACCACTAACCCTAACCCTAACCCCTAACCCTTGCCCTAACCACCTAACACTAACCCTGACCCGAAACCTAACACTAACACTAAACCCTAATCCTAACTTTAAAACTAACCCTAATCCAAACCCTAACCCTATCCCTGACCTTAACCCAAATCCAACACTAACCCTAACCACTCACACTAACCCTAACCCCTTACCTTAACCCTAACCCCTAATCCCTAACCCTAACCCTAACTCAAACCCCAAACCCTTAACCTAACCCTAACACAAACCCCTAACCCTAAACCTAAACCTAACACTAAGCCTAACCCCTAACCCTAACCCTAACCCTCTAACCATAACCCTAACCTCTAAATCTAACCCTAACCCTAATTCTAACCCAACTTTAACCCTAAACCCTAAAATTAACTCAAACCCCTAACCCTAACCCTAACCCTACCCCCTAGACATAACCCTAACCACTAAACCTAACCCTAACGGCTAACCCTAACCCTAATCCTAACCCTAAACCCTAACCCTAAATTTAACCCAAACCCTAACCCTAACCTTTCACCCAACACCTAACACTAACCCCTTACCTTAACCCTAACCCTAACCCCTAAACCTAACCCTAAGCAAAACCCCTAACCCTAACCCTAACCCACACCATAACCCTAAACCTAACACTAACCCTAACACTGAGCATACCCCTAACCCTTACCCTAAACCTAACCCTAACCCTAACCCCCTAACCATAACCCTAATCCCTAAACCTAATCCTAACCCTAATCCCTTACCTTAACCCTAACGTAACCCCTAACCCTAACCCTAACCTCCTAACCATAACACTAACCCCTAAACTTAACCCTAACCCTAATCCTAACCCTAACCCCTAACCCTAGCACTAACCCCTAACCATAACCCTAACCCCTAAATCTAACCCTAACCCCTAACCCTTACCCTAATCCTAAACCCTAACCCAAACTTTAACCCTAACCCTAAACCTAACCCAACCCTAATCCTAACACTAAACCTAACCCTAACCCTAACCACTCACCCTAACCCTAACCCTAACCACTCACCCTAAACCTAACCCTAAATTCTTACCATAACCCTAGACCCTAACCCCTAAAAATAACACTAAATCAAACCCCTAACCCGAACCCTAACACAGACCACTAACCCTAACCCTAACAACTCACCCTAACCCTAAACCTAACCCCTTACGTTAACCATAACCCCTAACCCCTAACCCTAACCCCAACCCCTAACACTAACCCCTAACCCTAACATTAACCCTAAACCAAACCATAACCCTAACCCTAACTTTAACCCTAACCCAACCCTAACCCTAACCATAACAACTCACCCTAAACCTAACCCTAACCCCTTACCTTAATCCTAACCATAACCCTTAACCCTAACCCAAACCCCTAACCCTAACCCACACCATAACCCTAAACCTAACCCTAACACTAAGCCTAACCTCTAACCCAAACACTAACCCTAACCCTAACCCCCAAACCATTACCCTAACCCCTCAACCTAACCCTAACCCTAATGCCAACCCTAAACCCTAACACTAATTTTAACACTAACCCTAACCTTAACCAAAACCAACCCTAACCCTAACCACTCAACCAAACCCTAACACTAACCCCTTACCTTAACCCTAGCCCCTAACCCCTAACACTAACACTAACTCAAACCCCTAAACCTTACCCTAACCCTAACCATTCACCCTAAGCCTAAACCTAACCCCTTACCTTAACCCTAACCCCTAAACCTAACCCGAACAATAACCCTAACCCTAACACTAGCCCTAACCCTAACCACTCACCCTAACTCTAACCCTAACCCCAAACCCCTAACACTAACCCCTAACCCGAACCCTAACCCTAAACCAAACCCCTAACCATAACCCCTAACCTCTAACCCTAACCCCTAACCCTAACCCACACCATAACCCTAATCCTAACCCTAACACTAACACTAAACCCCAACCCTAACCCTAAACCCTAACCCTAACCCAACTTTAACACTCACCCCTAACATTAACCCTAACCCCTAAACCTAACCCTAACCCTACCCCCTAACCATAACCCTAACCCCTAACCCTAACCCTAATCTAACCCTAACCCCTAACCATAACTTTAACCCTAAACCTAACCTTAACCCAAACACAATCCTAACCCTAACCCTAACCACTCACCGTAAAACTAAACCTAACCCCTTACCTTAACCCTAATCCTAACCCCTAACCCTAACGCAAACCCAAACCCCTAACACTAACCCACACCATAAGCCTAAACCTTACCCTGACCCTAACACTAAGCCTAATTCCTAACCCTAACCCTAACCCCCTAACAATAACCCTAACCACTTAACCTAACCATAACGGCTAACCCTAAACCTAAACCTAACCCAAACACTAAAACCCAAACCCTAACCCTAACCCCTAACCCTAACCCTAACCCTAACACCCTAACCATAACCCTAACCACTAAACCTAACCCTAACCCCTAACGCTAACCCTAATCCTAACCCCTTATTTTATCCCTAACCTAACCCCTAACCCTAAACATAACCCGTAACCACCTGACCATAACCCTAACCCCTAAATCTAACCCTAACCCTAAACCCTAACCCTAATCCCAACACTAACCCCTAACCCTAACCCTAAACCCTAACCCTAACCCTCACCCGAACCACTCACCCTAAACCTATCCCTAACCCGTTACCTTAAGCCTAACCCCTAACCCTAACCCACACCATAACCCTAACTCTAACCCCTAACCCTAACCACTAACCCTAACCATAACCCTAACACCCTAACGATAACCCTAACCCGTAAACCTAACCCTAACCACTATCCCTAACCCTAATCCGAACCCTAAAACCTTACCTTAACCCTAACCCTTACCCCTAACCCTAACCCAAACCCCTAAACCTAACCCTAACCCACACCATAACCCTAAACCTAACCCTAACACCCAAACCCTAACCCTAAACCCTAACCGTAACTTCAACCCTAACCCAAACCCAAACCCTAACCCCAAACCCCTAACCCTAACACTAACCCCTAACCCTAAGCCTAACACTAACCCAAACCCCTAACCCTAACCCCTAACATCGAACCCTAACCCCTACTCCTAACCCTAACCCACACCATAACCCTAATCCTAACCCTACCCTAACACTAACCCCCAACCCTAACCTTAACCCCTAACCCTAACCCAAATTTAACCCTAACCCCTAACATTAACCCGAACCCCTAACCCTAATCCTCACCCTAACCCCTTACCATAACCCTAACCCCTATACATAATGCTAAACCCTAACCCTAACACAAATCCTAACCCTAACCCCTAACCCTAACTTTGACCCTAGCCCTAACCTTAACCCAAACACAACCCTAACCCTAACCACTCACCATAAACCTAACCCTAACCGCTTACCTTAACCCTAACCCTAAACCCTAACCCTAACCCAAATCCCTAAACCTAACCCACACCATAACGCTAAAACTAACCCTAACCCTAACACTAAGCCTAACCCCTAACCCTAACCCTAATCCCCTAACAATAACCCTAACCCCAAAACCTAACCCTAACGGCTAACCCTAATCCTAACCCTAAACCCCAACCCTAACTTTAAACCTAACCCTAACCATAACCCAAACCCAAACCTAACCCTAAAACTAACCATAACCCTAACCCTAACCCAAACCCCTAACTCTAACCCTAACCCTCACCATAACCCTAGCCCTAACCCCTAACTCTAACCCCTAACCCTGAATCTAACCATAACCCTAACACCCTAACGATAAACCTAACCCTAACCCCTAACCCTAACCCTAATCCTAACCCTAACACTCTACCTTAACCCTAACCCTTACCCCTAACCCCTAACCCAAACTCCTAACTCTAACCCTAACCCTATCCCTAAACCACACCATAATCCTAAACCTAACCGTAACACTTACACTAACCCTTAACCCTAACCCTAACCCAAACCCTAACTCTAACCCTTACCTTAACCCAAATCTGACCCTAACCCTAACCACTCACACTAACCCTAACACTAACCCCTTACCATAACCCTAGCCCCTAACCCTAACCCTAACACTAACTCAAACCCCAAACCCTAACTCAAACCCCTAACCCTAACCCTAATCCTAACCCTAACCCTAACCCTAACCCTAACCCTAACCCTAACCCTAGCCCTAACCACTCACCCTAACCCTAACCCCAAACCCTAACCCTAACACAAACCAATAACCCTAAACCATAACACTAACACTAACCCCTAACCCTAACAATAAACCGAACCCAAACCCTAACCCTAACCCTAACCTTAACCCAAACCCACCCCTAACCCTAACCACTCATCCTAACCCTAACCTTAACCCCTTACTTTCACCCTAGCCCCTAACACCTAATACTAACACTAACTCAAACCCTTAACCCGAAACCTAACTCAAACGCCTAACCCTAAACCTAACCCTAACCCTGACCCTAATCACTCACCCTAAACCTAAACTTAACCCCTTACCTTAAAGCTAACCCCTAACCCTAACCCTAAACCTAACACTAACCCTAGCATTAAGCCTAACCCCTAACCCTAACCCTAACCCTAATCCCCTAACCATAACCCTAACGCCTAAACCTAACCCTAACCGCTAACCCTAAACCCTAACCCTAACTTTAAGCCTAACCCTAACCTTAACCCAAGCCCAACCCTAACCCTAACCCAAACCACTCACCCTAACCCTAACCCTAACAACTTACATTAACCCTAACCTAACCCCTAAGCCCTACACCTAACCCTAACCCAAAACCCTAACCCAAACCCTAACCACACAATAACCCTAAAACTAATCCTAACACTAACCCCTACCCCTAACACCTAACCCTAACCCTAACCCACACCATAACCCTAAACCTAACCCTAACCGCAACAATAACCCCCAACCCTAACGCTAACACCTAACCCTAACCCAACTTTAACCCTAACCCGTAACATTAACCCTAACCCCAAACCCTAACCCCCTAAACCTAACCCAAACCCATAACCCTAACCCAAACCCTAACCCTAACCCTAACCCTAACCCTAACCCAAACCCAAACCCCTAACCCTAACTCTAACCCACACCATAAACCTAAACCTAACCCTAACCCTAACTTTAACCCTAACCCTAACCCTAACCTTATCCCAAACCCAACCATAACCCTAACCCTAAATCTAACACTAACCCTAACCTAACCACTCACCCTAAACCTGACCTAACCCCCCTAAACACTAACCTAACCCTAACCACTAACCCTAACCCCTACTCCTAACCCTAACCCTAACCCACACCATAACCCTAATCCTAACCCTAACCCTAACACTAACCCCAACCCTAACCCTAACCCTACCCCCTAACCATAACCCTAACCCCGTAACCCTAAACCTAACCCCTAACCCTAACCTTAATCCTAACCCTAACCCCTAACCCTAACCCCAACCGAAACCTAACCCTAAACCTAACCACTCACCCTATCCCTAACCTCTTACCTTAACACTAACCCTAACATTAACCCTAACCCCTAACTTCAACCCTAACCCCTAAGCCTAACCCTAACCGTTACTCCAAACCCGTAAACCATAACCCTAACCCACTCTATAACCCTAACCCCTAAGCCTAACCCTAACTCTAACCCCCTAAGCCTAACCCTAACCGCTAACCCCTAACCCTAACCCTAACCCCTAAACCTAACCCTAACACAAACCCTAACCTTAACCCTATACCAACCCTAACCCTAACCCAACCCTAGCCCTAACCCTAACACTTACCCTAACCATAACCCGTAACCCTAACTCTAACCCTAACCCTATCAGTAACCCCCAAACCGTAACCCTAACCCCTAACCCTAATCCCTAACCCTAACCCCTAACACTAACCCTAACCGCGATCCTTAACCCTAATCCTAACACAACCCAAACCCTAACCCTAACCCTAACCCTAATCCCTAACCCTAACGCTAACCCTAACCGCGATCCTTAACCCTAATCCTAACACAACCCAAACCCTAACCCTAACCCTAACCCTAATCCCTAACCCTAACGCTAACCCTAACCCCTAACCCTAACCCTAACCCTAACCCTAACCCTTACCCTAACCTTAACCCTAACAAACCCTAACCCTAACCCATACCCTAACCCAACCCTAACTCTAACCCTAACCCTTAACCCTCACCCTAACCCTAACCTTTAACCCTAACCCTAACCATAACCCTAACCCAAACTTTAACTCTTACCCTAACCCCTAACCCGAACCCTAACCCCCCACCCTTACCCTAACCTATCCCCAAACCATAACTGTAACCCAAACTCTGACCCTAACCCTTATACTAACACCCTAACCCGAACCCTAACTCCCTGACCTTAACCCCCTAACCCCTAACCCCAACCCTGAACCTAACCCCTAACTTTAACCCTAACTTTAACCCTAACCCTAACTCCTAACCCTAACCCCTAACCCTAAACGAAACCTCTAACCCTAACCCTAACCCTTAACCCTAACCTTAACCCTAACCCAACCCAAGCTCTAACCCTAACCTTAACCCTAATGCCTAACCCTAACGCTAACCCTAACCCAAACCCTAACCCTAACCCTCATCTTAACCCTAACCCTTACCCTTACCCTTACCCTAACCCAAATGTAACTGTAACACTAACCCTAACCCAAACTCTGACCCCAACCCCTAACCCTAACCCCTAACACTAACCCTAACCCCTAACCGAAACCCTAACCCTAACCGCGTCCCCCTCTCAGCTTTTTTACCTCCTAAAGAAGGCACAGAACGACTCCAGCTGCCCCGGGCAGGAGCACAGGGCTTTATTCAAGCCCTTCCCACGGTCCATCTTCCCAAAAAGGGACTGTGCTCACACTGGGAAGGGGGGGCAGCCCAGAGTTCCCCAGGGGCCGGAGGGGAGCGGGCAGGGAGCGTGGAGCAGAGACGGGACGGCTCGGGAAGGGCCCTTCCTGAGGAGGAGCCCGGCAGAGAGAGCCGCCTCCCGCAGCAGCCTGCCGGTGCCCGCGGGGCACAGTGGTACAGCCCATGGCCTGCAGAATGTGCAGTGTGTGAGATGAACAAAAGGTTACACATAAAAGCAGAATTATAGCTATAGTTATGAAGGATTACAGAAATATAAATTACTTGCAACTTTTTCTCCATCAGTTTTCCCAACCTGATAAAACTTGTCTTTTGTTGATGTACAGAAACTGATCCCCATTCCCTCCTTATTGTGTTTTCCTTTCCTGTTCCTCCCTTTCCTATCTCTCTGCCATGAACATGCCATTCTAACAGCAGACTAGAGGATCTTGGTGTTTATGTGCACTTATTTCAGGAAAAATTGTCATGAAAACAAGAGAAGACTTTGCAAGAAATATTGAGATGAAGAGATGAGCAGCAAAAATATCTGCCTCAGACAGAGATTTATTTGTTAGTAATTCTTAGAAGTCTTTGTTTCTGGAAGTTGACTGTCTACCTAGTCTACCTGAGTTAATCAGATTTTAGGTTTAGATTTTTAAGGGCCAGTTTTAGTCTCTGAATCCTGTAATCTCTTAAAGGCCAATAATATAGGCATTCTGTTTCATTAAAAACAGTTCAAAGGAGAAAAGAGTTAAGATGTTCATGTTTAACTCTTGATTTTCTGGAGACTGATAGTCACTACCTGAGGCCTTCACTGCTGTTGCAAGTTCTGTAAATATTTGTTGTGACTTTTTTGTGTTGCTCTAACAATTCACAATTGGTAATTATGTATTCTGTCATTCTGAGCCATTCAAGCAATTCATCCTTAAAAACAAACAAACAACACATCAAAACCAAACCCAAACCCCAACAACCCAAAAAGAAATATGAAACATAAGAGATTAAGTAAGCAAAGACTTTTTGAGTATAGCGGTTGAGGCAGTGCTAGAAAGAAAACATGTCATGAGCAGGCAGATGTACCTAAATGCCCTCTAGTCATTGTCATGGGAGCTTCAGCAGGTTTTGACCTTAAAAGCTGAAGATGGTTTGCATTTATCTCATTCCTCTGGATGCAAATTGAGTTTCTGACAGTTTGAAATCTCTGCAAAAACCTTGAAGGGCAAAAGTGGTTTTATCACAGTAAAAGTTGGTGTGAGAACCCTTTGAATTTCTGCTGGTGCAGATCCTGAAATGGGTGTGAGTTCTTGAGTTGAGAGCCCTTTGCCTACAGATTTTGGGTTGGGGCTGTTCATTTGGATTTTTGTAATTGCGATTTTATTTTTGAGCTGGTATCAAGGCTACAGCGGGTGGTTGATTTCTTGGAGCCAATTGCTTTGGAACTCCTGCATAACTGGAAGAATTCCTCCCTCCTGAATCTGGCCTGAAAATAAGGCTTTTTTTTTCCTGTGACCAGCTTCAGAAAGTTGATTATCCAGGTTCTGCCACTGTGGAATCAACCTTGGGAAGAGCTTATGAAGTTATAATTAGGCTTCTGCCTGCTAAGCTTCAAAATGTACAACTTCCATGAATATATTTGCAGCACTTTTTGCCTGGTTTCAGACTCCTGCCAAGTTCTTGCCTTGAGTCTAAGACATCTGTAGGTAGAAAGAGACAGCAGAGCACTTTAGCTTAGATGGACAGGAATGTATTATGGGAGACATATTTGTGCTGTCAAAATACCTCAGCCACCAGTCATGTGTGAACAGATTCCCCTTGGCCACCACTGAACAAGGGCAGCACACCTTACTAATGGAGAAAGGCAGGAACAGGGGTTTTTGTTGTCTTATTCTTAGTGTTTTTTCCTCATAATTTTGGTTTATTAGAAAGACAAAATGACCCAAGAAAGCATTCATGGGAGTTCAGTGCATTGATGCACTGGATTTGCACCTCTTGAGACATATCTTCAAATACTGGTGTGACTTTGGGATGGAAATGAGCTCTTACCTGTCTACTCTGGTACTTCATTTTGCACCTTTGTTAGAAAAGCTGCAGGTGTTGCCTTGACTGGCTGCTGGCAGGTTTACAAAAGGAGGCTTACTGCTCCTCAGGTGTTTGCAGTGATGGATGCTGTGCCAGTTCTGCAGGAGCCAGTGGTCAGGAGAAAGGTGAAATGTCAGAATCAATCTGTTTTAAAAAAAGACACTTTCTGAGGGAGGCTGGCTCGTACTGAATTTTTAACAACACATTTTCCTTTCCTTTCCTTATATGTATCTAAACATAACTATTCAGCTAGGAGAGATCCTCTTGTCTCCCTCATTTCCATTAATGCAGAGTTGGATTTCAACAGCAGGCAGACTGGTGTTTACCATGGCAGTGCTTGCCATGTTGACAGTGCTGAGTGATTCTTAAGTGTTCAGTAAATCAGTGAAATTTTCTGAACAGTGGGAAGTTTTGATGTCATTAACAAAAGATGCATGTTAACTAGCAGCTGCAAATTAATTAGAAAAATAAATTAGAAGTTGCTTCTTTTTTTTTTTTTCTTCCTTTCTGTTTCATGCTGTGTGAACCAGCCAGTCTAAAGCAAAGATATCCAGTGAGCCCAAATGTCCAAAGCTTTTAGAATCTGAATATTCCAATTTTCCAAACATTCAGTTTTATGTCCTGCACTGGCTGCTTCTAGAATATTGTGGTCATGGCATTGCCTGTCTTACAGTGGTTTCCATTGTCAGTTTTCCTAATGTGCTCATCTGGGGATGTCTGAACCCCTCTCAGTGCTGTGCCAGCCAGGACCAGCTCATGTCCATCTGAACAGGGTCCAGCCTTGCCAAATGAGCTTCACTTGCTGAGGATCCCATCCAAAAAGAGGTAAATGGCATCAGGGAAGGCAAGGCAAGCAGCATTAAATGTGTAATGATACCAATTAATGAGTGCTTGCCTCGTGTTTTGGAATACAGGGATTCATTTCATAAACCTGAAATGAATGTTAGGGTTGTGTTTAGAGCAATAACATCCTACTTTCTTTTAAAGGGAAGCAATCTTACTTTTTTCCATGTGCTGCTTCTAGCAGTGTCAGCTTCTTTAATTATTGCTATTTAATTATGTCTTAGCATTTGAACTCTCCTCATTAACCTTCATCAGACTGAGACACCTAGGATAATGCAATGGCAAAGCCAACATCTTGTGTAATTTTTTTTTTTCTTCCTTCCACTCCCTTCCCAAATCTCTGGAATTCATTAATTGAATGTTAGAGCATCTGGGCCACTTGAGTATTCGAATCATGCAGGAACATGGGTAGTGCTAGCCTGCTATGGCTCAATAAACCTCTCATTCTCTTGTTCACGGTTCATTTGAATTTTGCAGAAAACTCTGGGAGAAAAAAAAGAAAAAGATGAGGCATTCAAATAAAAATGGTGCAGATAATGGTAGGAGGAGATGAAGAACTCAGACAAATATTTGCCCCAAGTACTGTGTGTATGTGGCACTGTCATCCCTTTAATTGAAAAAGAGAATGGGCTTTAGAGCAGAAACCCACAAGCCAGGCTCTATTCCTGTGTGACCTTCAGCTGTCAGTGGAGCTGTCCTCTCTATCTGAAAGCAGTTTTTATTTTATGCTGCTAAAGTAGCAGAGCCTAATTTCTCATTTGACAAGTGCTCTAAGATCCTGTGAGAAAAGGTATAATAAAAGTGCAAAATAAAACTATATGTGCCAGTATTACTCCTGATTCTAATGGATTTTAGTAGGATCTTTAATCCCTTTATCTACCATGAATAGATGCTTTGTCTATAAAAGAAGCTTTAAGCTCTTTCACTTCACTTCGGTAACACCTTGGCAATGCAAATATGCCTTTGGAGTGTGTCTCAAGATACTGGAAAATGAAAGTGCAGGAATAAAGTGTAATTACTGTGTTGGGGGCTCTTTAATGTGGCTGCTGGACCTAAGCAAGACTTCTGAAGTTTCCCCCCATGTCTTTTGCTCTCCACACCACAAAGACAAGGTTCTTGCTGCCTTTTCTCCCAACACAGAGTGTTCCCAGGTCCTGGCTTGGATTAGGCAGTCCTGGAATAGAATTTAGGCTGTGTTACACCTGGCAGAATGTCATCTGAGAGCTGAGGCTGTGCTCAGATCCCTCAGCTGTAGAACTCCTGTGAGAAGCAGAAGCAGGATGAAGCTTTCACACTGAGAATTGCCTGTGGTAAGTATGGATGTGCTTGTGATAGGAGAGGGCTGGCCTTTATTTCACAGGGGGAGAAACAGGGAGAGGCTAAACTACAGATTTGCCATGAGCATTTGTCTGAGCTGCCCAGGCTGGAGGCTCCACACTCCCCTTGCAGTCAGTGCTAGAGGATGGAAGCCTGGGCCCACCAAGCCTTGCTCTGCTCTCTGGAGGTGCTTGGCTCATTATTTAAATATGTAGATCCAGGTGGGATGAATCCTGGTTGAAATCCAAGGTACAGGAAGGCAGTTAGATGTCTGATTCCTCCTTATCATCTAAATCCCGTGGATTCAAAAAGGACAGAGCTTTTTTAAATATCCTCCTGGATGTGTTCCTGCCTAATCTCTTCCCTGCAGCCTCAGTGCTTGCTTTGTCAGGCTTTACTCTCCTATGCTTTTCCAGGGAGCCAGAGGAACTCTCCATTGCTCTGCCCGAGGCTATGAGTGACCTTTTCTTACCTTTTTGTTCAGTGTGACATTTTTTGCTGCTGCTCAGAGGAGCTGTCCCACAGGCTCTGTGCAGCCTGATGCTGGGACTGAGGTGCAAACCCTGCCATTGCCAGCACAGGAAAAGGATTCAAGGTTCCCACTTCCAGAGGATCAGGAGAGTTCTCCTGTGAGTTTGGGATCCAAGTTGCTGTGCCTGACCCAGATGTGGCAGTGAAATTCAGGGGAAGGGCTGTGTTGTGCCTTGTGGTCACTTTGGGCTGTGCCTGTCACTGGGCTGGCCCTCCAGCAGCTCATGTCTGCAGAGCCATCCCCACTGAGGCTGTCACTGCTTCGTTTTGGCTGCTTGTTATTTCTTGCTTTGGATTTTCTAAGGGCTGGTTCTTCCTCTCCCAGTCCTTCATAGCTGGGAGTCTAGAATAGATGCTTATTTTTTTCCCCCCTCTCCTATTTTCCGTTTGCATTCTGCATTTGTTGAGCTTCCTCAATGGAGTCTGCCTCCATCCATGGAAAATTGAGTGAAATCTCCTCCCTAGGAACCTTTGACCTTGTCTCTCTATAGACATCTTGATTGCCCCAAACAAGGTGTCCAATCCCAGGTATTTCACTGCTTTCCTTTTGTGTTAAGAGCTTGATAATTTTTTTGCCCTTCATGCAGAAGTAGTTTTCTTTACACATCTTGTCCTTTTTTACCTCTTTCCTTGTCTGAAACTGAAGTGGAAAAGAGGAGTGGAAGAGCCATAAACAGTGCAGAGAAAATGACAGACTGCTCTGTGTCACTGACTCTGCAGAGCAGGTCACCAGGCACAGACATCAGCCTCTATTGCCTGTGCTCAGTGTTTCATATTTCTTATTTGTCTTTACTGTTATGTATCTGATGTAGAGACATGCATTTTTTGGACAATGACCAGCCAATAAATCCACATTTGTCAAAGAGAAAATGAGATAATCATCATGTGGCCTGGTATTACTGGGAGGGCAGATTAGATTTGCTCAAAAAAGGTGGCATTTTATGGTTACTTTTATGCTCTGTAAATACAGAAAGAGACAGATTGAAGAGATTACTTTACAAAAAATTCCATTTCAAGTCACTGGGGAAGCAGGTAACCTTCAGATCTGAGCTTTGCATAAGAATAGAGGAAGAGGGAGGATTTCTATTAACAGTGCCAGCTTCTTAAAAAAAAAAACCAACAAAATCAAAACAAAACAATGCTGTCTGCTGCTGTGCATCAACCTTTTCTCCCTGCTTGTTTCCTCCCTTCCACCCACCTGGCAGTGCCATTAGAGATGAGCCAGTGACTTGGGGCCATTCCTTAGCTGAGGCAAGTAGTCACAGTTCCCCTGGCTCCAGTGGAATGATTTATGCTGGCTGAAGGATGGCCCCTTGTGGTTTGAGCCTTACCCAGAAGGTTGCTTTGGTTTTTTTTGATAACAGGAGTACTGGGATTTTTGTTTGGTTTTCTGAGGTGACAGAGGTCACTTGTAAAGTTTGCAGCTGTATCCAAAGTTGGAGGCTGTTCATGATGGGGGTGTCAGCACCTTTCAGAATTGTTCTGAATCAAAAGTTGGGTAAACTGGCTGAGGGAGACAGGTTGGCTCCTGACTGAAAAAATCTATGGTTGTTTTAAAATAAGCAAACCAACTAGATGGACCTTTGTGTTACCCAGATCATGTGCCATCAAATCAGGTTTTTATTCTCCTGTTTATGGATTGTGGAAGAATGGAACTAATCTGCCACTTTTCTGACAGCCTTTGAGGCAGGACTGTGGTTTTATGCAGGGCATAACCCAGTGCATCTCCTGTTCCTTTAGTTAGGAAACTACAGAGCCACTGTAAAAATGCTTTAATAACATTGATTGCCTTCATGCAAAACCAAAAAGGAGTCTATCCCATAATAACTATTTGCAAACTTTTGGGTAACACTTGAGTAGAAATGGGAACTTCTGGATGCTTCTTAATCCAAGCATCAACAGTGTGTCTATCTTTGCACTGTGCACCCATCTTGGGACTATTCAAGAGCAATGAATGTGGTCCATTGTGCTATCCACAATAAAAAATAAATGGAACCAATTAAGGTTGTGTGTCAAGCTCAGATGTGTATCTCTCCAAACATCCCCCAAACAATATGTTTATTTTAATAAAGATTCACTGATGATCTTTGACCACTGTTTTAATTAGGTTTAAATGAAAATTAATTTTATGTTCCATCTGTGACTGTTCCAAATGTGGTGCATTTACTTTTCCAGCTACTTCAGGTGATTGCCCATATTCCCAGATTTGTCATATTTGACTTTTTAACCTTGTGAAATGAAGCACGAGGCCCTTTGGCTCCAATCACAAACCTGATGCAGGAAACTGTGTGAAATCCCAGCTCTGGCTTTCCTTTGGTAGTCACAGAAACTCCCAAGCAGTGAAATACTCGTGGCTGTACTGGCTGAGCACACAGGGGAATCACAGATCTATTGAGGTCAATGGCACAATTCTCTTTTTGCCCACAGTTTCATGCTTGGGGGAAATTAACTGCTTACCTGAAAGGGCTGAGGATGTTGAACAGACATCAAGGGCAGCTAAACCTGGGAAAGGGAGCTGTGGGATCCAGCAGGCTCTCCTTTGGGCTGTAGCTGTGACACCTGCAGCAGCTCTGTCCCTGGTCATGAGGAGTCAGTGTTCCATCCCAGCCCTGCAGACTCTCTTTGCATTAGGGTTGTCTCCCTTCAGAAGCAGGAGATGACCCTTTTTGTGTTTGTGGAGGTGTCTGGGCACTCTGTTATCTGCACCTCCTTGCAGAAACAGCCTCTCTGCAGAGCTGGCTGTCCAAATATGAGATAAGTAGGAGATCTCAGGAGAAGTCAGGTGTTCATATCTGCTCTACCCTCTTCTGCTGTCACAGTACTTTTTCATACAACTCCCAGCTGTTGTTCTAGTAGATGACTTGTAAGATTTGCATCGCTGTAACTCAGTGATCAGCTTGGTTCCTAAGTAAAAAAAAAAAAAAAAAAGCTTTTTTTTTTTTTTTTTTTTTTTTTTTGAATTGAAAAACTTTAACTTTGTGCAGGCTCTGCACACAAATAGAACAACTGCTGTTGAGCTTGTCAGCCCTGGCAGTGTCCTGTTGAGAGGCCTCCTGGTGTCAAGTGCACTTGCCTTCTCAATATGAAAAGGAATTTATATTTGTAATGAATATTCATACAAGAGAGACATGGGTGATCTGCAGATAAAACAAAGGTTTTTAGCCTCACAAAAGCAGTGCTGTGAGAATTAGTATGGAGGGAATCTTAAATGGCACAAATCAGCCTGTCCCACCCCAGGAGCCAAGGGGTGCAATTCTGCCCAAATTGATGGAGTGGCTTTCATTTACCCCAACAGTGAATTTGTTACCTACCCAGCCAGACCTAATACTCTTTGACATGAACAGATGAGAGGATCAGTCTATTAATGCAGAAGATTTAGTGCTATTTGGTGAGTTTTTTCCCATCTTTGACATTTCAGAATGGAGCTTAATGATGAAGCAGTTTAGCACAAATAACCTGACTGCATGGGAATGTTTCTTTTCCTCTTTTTCTGCTGCCTTTTCCAG
Source organism: Erithacus rubecula (assembly GCF_903797595.1). Taxonomy (NCBI): domain Eukaryota; kingdom Metazoa; phylum Chordata; class Aves; order Passeriformes; family Muscicapidae; genus Erithacus; species Erithacus rubecula. The sequence goes on along the minus strand of NC_136662.1, from coordinate 20,430,425 downwards.
GCTTGGCATTCTCAGTGTGGATAACTTGGGACAGTAGGGTCCCTTTTCAAGTGCACCTACAGGCTTTGCCACAGCTGTTAAGCTTCCTTTGTGAAGCAGGAGTTCTACAAGGGCACAGGTTAGTCAGTTTTTCAGAGCTTAAAATAATCCTGTTTCCCTGGTTCCTCAGAAGATGTTGTGTTTAAAAAAAAATAAAATAAAAAAAATTACACACTTTAATAGAAATACTTTTCCTTCATTAAATTAAATCTCTAAAGCCCAATAGCATTTTCAGTGCTTATATGAAAATGCCAGTGGGGATTTGAGATTAAAAGCTGTATTTTTGTACAAGTCAATGAAGATCTCAATAGGAAAGAACACTCTTCAAATATAAATTCCTCCAGTATCGAGAAAGACAGATTTTCTACTTAGGTCCTTGATAATACTTTTCCCAACCTTGTTATGAAACTCTGTTTTCACATATCTGATATAAGGCTGTTACACATTAGCTCTTCATTTAATGAAATCTTATTAATAGTGCCTTTTTTATTATAGAGATATGCCAAGCTACTCAGATTTAATTCATGTTTAACAGTAAACATGAGGTACTGTGACCCATTTATATGCAGCTCAGGTTCTCCTTTTCTATTAAAAAAAAAAAAAAAAAAAAAAAAAAGATTGAATGGCATATTAAAAATGGAACTAAAATATATCTACTATTGATTTATATTGGTATAATATTGGATGTATGTTGCCATGAAAGGCCACTTATGTATGTGACCCACAGCTAGAGGAGTAGAAATACAACAAAAAAATTCCCAGGAAAGATTTGTTGGTAGTTTGTTTTGGGATTTATTTTTCTCCCTCTTCTTATGTCTTCTATCCACTGACAAAAAAAACCCCAAACAACAAAAAACAAACAAACAAACAAAAAAACAAGCAACAAACCCACCCTAAAAACCTGAGATCTGCATTTTTGTAGATAAAATACTGCATGATCAAGGTGCAGATTTTGGGAAAGCACTTTCCAAATTCTTTTACAGGAAGAGAAGAAACAGGCATAATTTGGCTTTAGTACTAAATGCAAGGACATATAAAGATTTTATTTGATTCAAAGATCTCAAAGCAATGTATAAAACCAGATAATCATTGCTACTGCTTTCAAAATGGAGGAAAATGAAGCAAGAGTTGTGAAAACTGGCATTTAAAAAAAAAAAAAAAAATGTAGGGTGGATATATAAGTCCCTATACCAATTTTTCTTCATAGAATGGTCTGGGTTGGAAAGACCTTAAAGATGATCCCATTCCAGCCCCCTGCCATGGGCAGGGACACCTTGCACTGGACCAGAGCCTTGGACAATTCCAGGGTTGGGACATCCACAGCTTCTCTGGGCAATCTGAGCCCCACCACTCAGTTTGGAAGGTACCTGATCTGCTGCTTAAAATAACAATCACTTTTTCAGAAGTCACCTGTGCTCCCAGAAAAAGCCCAAAATGAGGTTTAAAAAACCCCAGTTAACTCAGGGCAGACAAGCAGAGTGTGCTTAAGGACAATCCCTGGATTCTGTCCCTGTTTTCAATTCACATTTCTGTCAGCCCCTCTCACTCTGGGCTCCCTCCTGAGGTTACACAGACAAGTCAGGGGACACCTGGGATAGGGAAACAGTATTTTAACACTCCCCCTAATTTCAGGATTTCCTAATCTTAGGTTTTCCAAACTATGTTCTAAATTTGAACCCTCAGAGAATCCCAATCTTCAGGCTTTGGGGATGGGAAGAGGTGCTTATACCTTCATGCTGAAGCTACTTTTCTTTGTCACTACGTCAATATTCACTGGCTTAGCTGCTGAGCAAGAGCAATCAGGGTCCTGTAGTTTTCTATTCAGGGTCTCAGGGTGGAAGGAGGGAAAGCAGGGTTCTGGTTCATGTGCTATTTAATGCTATGTACTTTTAAAAAGGCAAAATATCTCCAGTCTAATGTTCTTAGGATACTCCTGGAAGTGTAAATGTGGTTTCAGGTGTCTTCAGCCTTAAGAAGGGGTTTGGCCTGGAAACTTTCCTAATGCAGGGAAATGATATCTGAGCCTTAAAGTTGTGTTGACAACTCTGAGATTGTTGGCACTATTTTCTTACCTCTGTGATTTTCGTGGTGCTCTTCCCTTAGGTGCAGTTCGGAAATATCTGTTAAAACTAGCAGGAGAGGCAGAGGTATATGGATTTCTGGGAGACTTGGCCAGAGGAAGAACTCTGGTTGCCTATGGATACTGACATCTCCTGAGCTAGGTGACAGCTGAATGCAGTTTTTGAAGATCTAAACTATGGACTTAAATGGGATTTAGGCTACTTTAGTGGCTAAATCTGTTTGCGGATTTATTCCTGAATGTCTTTTGAAAGGTTACTCATCAGTTCTGTGGAAGAGCAACAGAAAGAACACAGGATTTTTGACTTCTCTCCTCATATTCAGACAGTGCTACATTATGTATTTGATAGAGGACAATGACCTTCAGAAAGTTTTCCATCATTTTAGAAGCTTTCTCAAAACTAGGACAGTGGTCTGGGCTCAGCCCTGACAACTTCTGAAAAGCCTCTCCAGGGTTCAGTCCTAAATATCATCACTGTGGACATGTCTGGTTTGAAAGTTTAAATTCTGCAATGATGAGAAAAATCTGCTTGAATTTAATGGCATGGAAGCTCTTTTTTTTTCCTTTCTTGCCTTGGAAATGTGCAGAGCTACATTAAACCAACTCTTTGGAAACAAAACTGCTTAAATCCACCCTGGCTTTTGCATGTGCTCTGTATGGTAATAACTGTGGCTAATGGGAAGATAGCTTCTACAATTATTATAATCAATAGATTGGGAATGCAAAGATAAAGCAAATTAGGACTAATCTGTTCTCTGTTTCTTTTAAATCAGTTCGTAAACCAAGAACATGGTGCAAGCGCTGACTTAGCTTTTCATTCCAATCAAGATTTTGTGGCACACTCTCCTAAGGACAGCAGGGTTACATCTTGTTTTTCCACTTGTCTGGAGAATCCATATTAATTTTTCTTGCATCTGAAAAAGCTCCAAATCTCTCAAATATTTTTGACTGGAGAGTATGGTTGGGTCACACATGGCTTCCATCAGAGGTCTGGTAGGACCAGGGAGGTGTGGGGATTTGGGGTACAGATGTTTTGCTGGTGGTTGTGCCAACCACTCAGTGGTCTGTGCTGGATGAGCTGGTTAACCCATATTGCTGCAAGGAATCATCACTTGAATGGGCTTGGAATTGCTTTTGTCTTACTGACAAAGTGCTGCCTGAAAAATACCTTTTGTATAGGCTGAGGGATATTTGGGAAGCATTACCATCTCCTGCACAACTGGGGGACACTTAGCACAAACTGGGATGTGTATGGTCAGGTTGTATTCACTGATTTTCAGCTCCATGAGGAACCCCAAGGCTGACTGTTGCCTCTGAAGTCTACCTTTGAGAAGGGAAGTGCTGCTGGATCCCAGCTCAGCTGAAGGTCATTAGCATTCTCCTGCTGTATTACATGCAGATTTTCTTGGCTCACAAGAATAGCATTACATGGAGTATGCATCCTATATCAGCAAAAGAAATGCATGCATGCAGAGATATAGCTAGGGTTTATAGGCTTAATAGAAGACTTTTAAACAGTCCTCTCCTCCACCTCCTCTGTCCTTATTTCCCACTGACATTCCCCCTGGCTGTGTTTTCCCTTCTTCACCCTTAGACACTTTCAACAGATTGGGGTGAGAAGGTTTGTTTTTGCTTTAAATAACTTAAAATCAGCAGTAGAGTCTTTGATCTATCACCACCCTGTATTGGCTGACCCTTGGGTGCACAGAGTGTGTTTGGGAGTAAATATAAATTCAGTTTGTATCCTTGGCTCAGGAATTCAAATGCCAGGTGGCAGAATTCCTTATAGTGAAGGGATGTGGAAGCAGTCCTCCCTCAAACTGGAAGGGCTGAGCAGCCAAAATTGTATTAAATGATGTAGGCATGAAATTCTCCCTATACTTGCTCAGGAATTTTTGTACCATAGATATGAATATGTAAATGGAGCTCTGTTAGCACCAGTGTGATAGGGGATAATGTACAAGATGGGGGAGTAGGGGAACTTGGAAAAATGGATTAATCTTTCCCACTTCCCCTTTAATTAGTCTGTTTTTCCTATTTAAATCAGGGTGGGAGTGGGAGTGAGGAAACAGCACTGCTTCTGCAGATGTGGGAAGATGCCTGCAGGGGAAACACCTTTGGAAAAGACCAGAGAAGTCCAAGGTGGTGGCACAAAGGCAGGCTCAGTGCTGGCAGCAGCTGGCTGGTTGGCTGCCAGCAGCCTGCTCTGAAGGGGACCCTGAATGCTGTGGTCCTGCTAAAATAAAGCTGGGTGCATGGCAAGGCAGCCTCTGTGATATGGGAGATGTTTTCAGTGCAATCATTGCTCCTTAACATGGAAAAGCTGTTGCAGGCTCAGACCACCTTTGATGCTGCCCTGCTGTCATTCCAAAATGCATCAAGTGAACAGAAATCAAGAGGTAGAAGCTTAGAGATGCCTTTCTGAATACTGGGATGTTCTGAGGACAATGATAATTGAAAGCACCCTGTATGATCCAGGGTCATCTTCTTGAATGTCTTTCTCTGGAGTAGGGCTCAAACATTAGGAAGGTGCTGAGATGCACAGGTGCTGTGATGGCTGACCTGGTCTGAGGTGCCAGTGGCAGGAAGATCCTGGTGGCCAGGGAAGTTACTTATGTCATGAAGTGGTTTTCTTGCTTGTTTTGCCATTTTTGTAGGTGTTGTAGGGCCTATGTAGCAGATGCAGCTGGCACCTTTGATGGTGTAGATGGATAAAAGTTGAATTTCAGGTGTCAAAATCCTGGGCTATTTCTTGGCACTGAGTAGCTCCTCAAGTTCAAGCTACTTAATTAAAGAGAAATCAACAATGTGTCTGGGCTGATGGAAGCAATGACACCATTTCTGGCATCCCTCTGTGATGTCAACTGCTGTCTAAACATATATCTTTTGCTTCTTAATATTTTTTTTTTTTTGGTAAATATGCCCATTGTGCACATTGACTCACACTTTTTACTAATGAGAAATGTAAGGCTTTAAAAAAACAATTGCACTGTAGCCTCATTACTATGAAAAATCCATTACATGGAAGCCATTTGTCAAAGACAACTGTTTAGTTGCTGTAATTTACATATTTATCAACTTTGATTGGAATGTAATGACTTTGACTTTCTTCATTTTTTTTTAACCTTTCTAACCCTCTTTCCATGAAAAGAGTGTTTTGGTTTGTTTTATGGGAAAGGGCAAAACATAATTCAATTTACATTGACTATCAAATATACTTATTAATGTTTTGGATAATTGGAATTTTTTTTTCCTACATTGGAAATGAGTTTTGTTTCCATGCTTTTACATGGAAGCTAATGTGGGGATCTTATTAATCCACAAAGTTTTTGTTTCTATCAAGGGATCTAGCTGGAGAATAGACAGCACAAGTCTCTCTATATAAGTGTCAAGATAGGCAGTCAATATTGGATCCCATCTGGAGGGATCAGTCAGTTCCTCTGGAGTAGTTTATGGCCCAAGCAAAACCGAGAACAATGCATAAAAAAATAAGTAATTTTTAAAAACTATAAACACCAAGTAAGTGACAAATAGGATGAAACTCAGCAAAAGAAATTGCTGGCTAAATACCAAGAAAAATACCCTCAGGTTGAGAGAAAGGAATATTTTTCTACAGAAACTGGGTGCTGACCAGAAAGGATGGTCTAGATGAGCTAAAAGGTCTTTCCTAGATCAACTGTGAAAGAGAATGCAGATATTTCAGTGCCTAACTTTGAGAGTTGGTGAATATCAAGCAGCAGGTGGCCAGCCACAAGTATAACCTACATGACAAAAAATGATCTGCTCCAGAAGCTGTGGCATGCAGTTTGTCAGTGCCTTTTCTGTCCTCTGCTGCTTCACAGCATCTCCCACTTGACATTCCTCTCTTTGACGTGTCCCATCCTTTAAATAAATGATGACTGAGAGTGATCCCCTTGAGCTTCAACTTGGAGCGTGTTTTTATTAATTTATTTCTCGCTGTGCTAGATTTCTCCCCCTCCACTTTTAAAGGCTCCTTTGACTTTAATTAAAATTCTCCGTAGGCTTATTGCCTTGAGAGAGAGAGTGTGAGTGTGTATAAATTGGTTTTAACAGTTTGCTGACTAGATAGGTTTTACAAAGCTCTTCACAGCCTTCCAGTCTAGTGCAGGCAACAAAATGTGTTTTCCCCTATGCCCTATGTGTTGTATTGATTGACTGCACCTCTGGAATTTATTGCTAACTAATGATGGGACAAAAAGGACAATTAGGTTCAGTGGACACTTGTGTGCACATGAAGTCAATGTGGTGCTTACAGGCAGCTTTAGGGGATCACGTCTGTGAGAGGAGCTGTTCTCAGTCTGTGGCAAGGCAGGGGACTGGGGTAGCAGGTTGGCAGGGGAAGGAGAAGGTTTTATGTGTCCAGGTGGAATTTAAACATCTTTGCGATAATTGTTTTTGCAGCAGAGGGGGAAATGTCATAAGCAGCATCTGAATAAGAATGGCAGCTTGCTTAATTGTTGGTGCTTAACGAGAATGGAAAGTGACCTGCCTCCAGGCATGCATCTCACTGCTTTCTGTTGAAGGAAAGGACAAGGGTGTGGCAGGACTTTCTGCAGACAGGCTCTGGGGTTTAAGATATAGGTCCAATATTCTTGGTGCACTTCTGTCTGAGGTCATGTCTGTGACCCCAGCTGCAGCTGGAGCCATTGGCAGTGAATGGAGAGCACACACCTAAGGAAGCTGATTTAGGGCTCTGTCTCCTCTCAAGACAGAAACTCCTTGACATCATGTCTCTATGATTAAAATCTTTGAAGAATCAATAAACAAAAGCAGGGGCCTTTGAAAAGGGGGCCTTTTCCAACCCATTTTCCCATCCTGCTTACATTAAGAACAGGGTTCTCACCCTGATTTGAAGTCAATGTCTAATATTACAGTGAAGAAGGATTTGCTCCTGGCTGCCTTAGGGGTGTGTGTACTTCAGCACTGAGGGTAGTCTGCATCCCCCACCTGCTGAAATATTTCAAAATTTGAATCTGTGTTCAAGACCCTCTACTGAGCATCTTAATTTTTGGTGCTGCGTGTCCAGGGCCGAATTCTGATTTCAGGTAAGCAGTGAATATGAAAAGAGAAATAATTCACTGGTGGCTTTTTCTTGCCTGTGGGCTCAAACCTCTCTCCAAGCAGAGTGCTGGTGCTTCCCAGAGAGGTCAGTGCCACGTTCTGAGGAGCATGGCTCCTCATGAATCTCATTTCTGCAGGTTGCTCTTTATTGACCGCCAGCTCAGCTCCTGAAGAGCTCACAGTCAGAGTTCAGCAAAGGCCAAAACCCCTCACAGAACACCCTGCACATCTTATCTTGCTTGGGATCACTGCTTTCAAGGTTTTGTACACTGCAGGTTTTATTCTTCCTAACCCTTTGAGTCCTTGTCCTTCTGCCCAGGGAGGGTCTAATGCAGCACATAAATCAGAGAAATGATCGTCTCCTGTGTCCTGTAATTGATCATGTCCCCACTTCTTTTCAATGGGTGTTTAGGTAGAATCAGAGAGAGAAGGGTTCATGTTGTTCAGGTCAGTGTCAAAAAGGTGGAACACAGGAGATTAATCGGTGACAATGTTGGTTCTGTTGTTTCACTGCTCCCCCAGGTTTGACTCTTTAGCCCAGCAGGCTGAAACTTTGGTTGTTTTCAGTTTTTTTTCCTCACAGAGAGATACCTGAGTATGTCTCCAGCTTTGTCCACTATTTCATGCTACTCTGACTTTCTTTTCTCCTAATTCTCCTCCTGTTCTACTTTCTGCCTGTTTCTTAAGTGAATAATATGAGACCTAGCCCCAGTGAATAGAGGTTTTCTAGTTACAGCTTCCCAGATACATCTTGCCTGATTTTTGCATGTCGTGTTGCAGCTTGTTCCTTCCTTATTTTTTTTATCCTTTGACCTTGAGAGGTTAGAGATGCTGAACTCACAGATTCTGCAGTTGCATCTCATGGCAGCTATAAATGTCATTTTCAGCCTTGCCTTCCTTGGAAAAATCCATGATGAGCACAAGGATGTGGCTGTGCATCTCAAAGAAACCAGAAGAGTTTTGAGAATAGCTGTACTGGGACTCTCAATTCTGTTCTGAAGTGCACATGGTTTTTCTCAGTTTTTATATGGGAAACTCTGAGCACTAAAGTTAATCACAGGCAAAGCCACAGCAAAACTGGGAGAAAAAACTAAAAGAGATCAAAGGTGTCCTGGCTGCTCCTGTAACTGCTGGACTACTCTGTGAGAGGGTGGTAATTCCTTCTTTTCTACCTTGGCTGAAATTCTGACATAAATTATTCTCTTATCTTTAAGTCCATGCATACTTACTGCAAACAAACAGAGCCATAACCCTCTCCACTGGCAAGAGCTGATAGAGGATTGCTTTTTAACAGGTCCTAGCATCATCTTTTGAATCCCTGGATTTTAAAGACAAACTGAAAAAGTACTCATGTAATGCAGTATTTCAGGTGGAAATGTCTTGCATCTGAATATTTTAGTTCTATCCCTTTGTAAAAAGTAAAGGATACTGGGATGGTGAGAATTCTAGAGGGATGGTAGCTCTGATCAGAGAGAGCAAGAAAGATACCAGTTAGTATTGATTCCTTCCCAAAGGGTGAGGTTTGCTTCCTCTGGGGCAGCAGGCAGCTCCTAAGTGTTTCCATCTCCACTGATGAGGAGCTGTGGAGCTCAGTCAAGAGAACCCTGTGGAATGGCTGAAGATCATTATTGCTGTCACTGGTGGTGACTGGAGAAGTGCAACTGCATATGTAAGATGCTGCATTTCTATCTGATGTGAGATTTTTAGAGAGAGATAAATAGGATGTGCTTTGGTTTATTCAGTTTGTAATTTATTGTCGACCATTGCAAGGAAAAAAAAAAAGTGAGTACTGTAGATCAGAGTTCATGTGTTCAAATAGAGATGGGTGAGTTCTGAGTCAGTGGTGTTTAAGGAAATGGCATTGAAAGACACTGAAGTAAAATGAAGACTTTAGCAAATCGTGTCTAGAATGTTTTTGTCTTGGTGTTTTTTTTTCTTTTCCCTGCAGGTAAACTTTACTTTCTTGTTCTATATCATCTGAAGGACACATGCATTTTCTGGGATTTTGGGAATGATTTCTGGGGTTCTGGGATTAGACATCAAATTTAACAAGATGATGTATAGCTTTGAGGAGACACATTTGATGTACCACTTAGCCTTCCCATAATTTACTGTGTGCCTCCAGTCTCTGGAGGGCAAGGGGTTGATCTACACTCCAACCTGACTTTATAAATAGCAAAGCAGAAGAGGGAAAAAGAAAGCAGGCTGGGGACCTGCCTGCTAAACTGTAATGATATGACAGTGATGCAAGTAGGTGACATTAAATGCTACTGTCTGCATCCTTAATTGTGAGTTGTCATCACCTTGGCCATTTGAGGACGAACAACGTGCTGCTCATATTCCAGATTTCCATTCTTATTCATAGGACTCTGTGTTTCAGTGCATATGTATAATTTAAAAACAAAGCCTCAGGTATTTAGGAGTGTTTTTTGGAGTTTGGTTTTTGTTTGGTTGGGTTTTTTTTTTTAGTGGAGATGAGGAGGGAGAAAAGATGTGAGTATATCTTGACTGGTTTTGCGTGCAGTTAATTTTCCTGCCTCTAAAGTGTACTGAGCTGCCAGTACCAGAAAGCCCAGATGGAAAAATGGTTGCTTACAAGATGTAATGAAGATTAAAAACAAGCAAATGGGGCTGGGAGGTAAGGGGGCTCTTGCTCTGTAGTCATTTGCCATTTCTGATTTTGCAAATAGCTCTGCAGTGTTGTTCGATCTGTGCTTCAGCATAATTTTACCAGAAGATATTTCTGGCCTTTTGCTTCACAGTCAGATCCCTTTGCTGGGCTATTAAGTTGAAAATGCAGTCAAGTATTAACATCAAAACTGTTTATTTTAACCTCCCACCACATGGAACCCCTCCAAAACAGCCAGCAACTGAGGAAGGGAAGGGGAAGGAGGGGATGAAAACCAAGAGCTGGGTAGAAACACTGCCTGCTCTGAGATGTAAATGGGCCAATTCCCTTCAATAAAAAGAAGTTAGGCTGTTGATATATGCCTGTCCACTTAAACTCTCATGGAAGTTGACTGAGCTGCATTCCAGCAGGGCTCCAGGCTGCTAGGGGTGCACGAGGCATTGTGACAGAGGACTGAGAGGGAGGAACAAAGGCACATCCAGAAAGAGCATCACACAGCTACTGCACTTCCAGATTCCTGGTGGCACTGACAAGTGTTGATAGCTCTGTCAGCATCTGCCTTCAGAACACTGAGTCCCACTTTCCTACCTGCCCCTGTTTGTCCCAATAGGATGCTCACACATGGCAAAAGTCTAAAGGTTCCTTTTCCCAATTTTCTGCTAAAATATATTTAATTTGCTTTGAACAAGAGCAAACCCAAATCCCAGGGCCTCTGAATAAGGGGGAGTTATGGAGGGGGAATACAATTAATGTCTTAATCCTGTGTCACCTTTTCTTTGAGACACTGTGCTACATTAAACTGATTTTGCAAATGAAAGCTAAAAGCTAAGCAAAAGCCACCAATCTATTTTGCCTAAAGATGATTTTAGTGCTCTTTATGTTCCCCTAAATGACAAACCAATTTGTTACCTGCCTACATAAACATTTGCCTATATTAGCCCCAGAAATGTTTTATTTTTATTAGCCCAAACTTTATCTTTTTATGAAGACACAGGGGCCCAATAAAATTAGTGTGCAAATATAATACCCAATTTGCATTTTTCCATGGTCAGCAGAAAAGCTGAGTAAAATCAATTTGATATTAGGTCAGCATATACATCAATAAAGCATACACTCACACAGGACCATTGTAATGGTTCCTGTAATTTCTATGCTGCCAGAGTAAAGAGATTAAATAATATTAAATGCTCCAAAATAGCTTTGCCTTTAAGAGGAATGTAAAAGGAAAGAGAGACTTTGGCATAAAACGGGCTATAAAGGATAATAGTTGCACAATCTCCAACTTTAAAACATTGTGACAATGATCTCAGAGGCAGGCTTCCTGCAAAATGGCCCCAGTTCAGCACAGCTCTCATGCCAAAATTATGGTTAAGCACATTTTTGAGCACCATACAAGTCCGTCAAACAAATCATGCTCTTAAGCACCTGACAGAGTCAAGGACAGAGCCTGAACAGAAATCCAAAACTTGGAAGGTTTTGGATGGAGATTGGAGAACTACATGCAGGACCATTGCTGAGTAGATGGTCCATGCACAAAGGAGGCTTTGCTGATAAAAACTGATAAAATCCTGGGCAGGACAGGCTGAATGGGAGGGGAGTCCATGAGCAGTGAGGGTCCCCTGTAGCAGACCTGACCTTCCATGGCTTTTGCATGGGAGACAAAGGACTGCTGCCCCCAATTCCAGGTAAAAGTACACAGGAATAGGTGTCTGACTTCCAAAACACGTACTGCAGTCTTTGCTCATCACTCCGTGGTACAAATGGCATCATTTTGACCTTCTGTCCCCCTCAGTCTCTTTGTACTGCTCAAGCCAACTATAGGAAGGCAAAAAAGACAATCTGACCTCACCGGTCCAGTGAGATTGGGTAGCAACCAAAAATTCTGTTCCTTTGCACTCTTGCATTGCTGAGATGGTGCTCTTACCTGAAATGACATTCGTGGCCAGAAGGAGCAAAAATAAACGGGATTAAGTGCTGATCTGGCCTCGTAGGAAAAAACAGAGTACAGTAAATGGTGCTTGGATTTGATTTGCTAAAGCAGGTTAGCATGGTGAATGAGGCACTCGGGGCAGCACCAATACCAGTGTTCAGTTTCCACATGGATGTTCCAGCTCTGTTGGGCACAAACGAGCTGGGGTAGCACAGAGGAGTGTAATGCAGTATATAATTGTTTTGATTTCCTCTGTGGAGTCCTTAACTCACAGAGTTTTGCATAAAAAAATGCTGGCAACAGCCCACCTCATCCTGCAAAGTACCTGAGACAGGATGACAATATGGAATTCATTTGCAGTGGATAACATTCCATTAAAATATATGTGGGTATTTCAATCAAAACGTTATTTGGCCTTATGTTTTTAGGATGGGTTCTCATGGATTAAAGCCTTCTGGCTTTCCAGAGATGACAAGATTTTTCTAGTGCTTTCCTTGGCTTTGAAGTTCTCTGCAAAAAAGTGAAACTCACTCCCAAGTTCTCCTGATGGGCAGCAACTTAAAGGCCTTCTGGAAGTCTTTTCTAGACTTCTGGAGTCAGACCTCTCATCATTGTGAACTTGAATCATTAGCTTCATCAGGGCTGCAGGACCTAAAGAAACCACAAATCTCCAGTCTGATTCTGTTCTGACAAGGTAGCAGGAAAGATCCTGGATGTTGAGGAGTGATGTTCTACCTTAGTTCTGTTATAGTACTTCATCTTGGTGGTGCAAATGGAATTCCATAAATTTAATATTTGTGCTTGAAATTTCTAGATGCTTATCATTAAGCTGCTATATATAAACACTGTCATTTTCATGTTTTTATAATAGCATAAAAATGAAAATTGAATGAAAATGGCTGAGTGAATTTGATGCTTTCCCATGAAGGTTTAGAATTTGATCTGAATCTCTTTGTAAGTAGAAAATGTTTTCTGTGCAACCCTGCTCTAGTTGCAGTAGCATAATAAGCAACCAGGAGTAGAAATTGCAGTTTCCTGGGTGAGAACTGAGGGAGTGTTGCCAGTGGGGCTGTTTTAAGTGATTGGCTTGAATATACCAAAGCTTTAGAGAGGAAAGTGCATGGGGGTTGAGGGCCAAACAGAATGAGTGATATTCAGAGTGAGAGATCTGAGCTGTTTGCTTGCAGCTCATTGAGTTTCTTTCCAGTATGAAATTTACTTGGTGTTTCACTACTGTGGTTGCTGGAGAGCCAGAATAGATGTTGAGGTTGGTGTTGATTGTTCTGAATAGCATCTCAGATCTTCACAGCTTTGCTCAGGGAATTCTCTGACCAGAGGCAGGATGGCAGCGGGTGAGTAGCAGGACACCAGGGTTAACACACAGTGCCAGACTAGCTCTCAGTCATAAGTCAAGGTAAATATTACCCATGATGATGATAGTGGTAGCCTTCAAAGGGGAGACAAAATGTTAATTTCAATCCTCAAAATACTTCCCAGAACAGAAAATGAAAAAACAACGTCTACTTTTTTCCTTTATTTCCACGGAAGACCTATTTTGTCAAAGAGTTTTGTTTCTAAGATTCACTGCTATGGTGTTCAGAAGGGTAAAACTGGTACCACAACAGATTTCTCTGCATTTCCACAAGTCTCAAAGCTGTGGCTAAATGGAGTGTGTCTTTCTGTCATTTTGCTTAAGTGCTTTTGGCATCTACTAAGCAAAGCTATACACTTATAATCTTCTTAATTTTGATTGATCTTTTCAATCCTGAAGTAGAAAATAGGATGTATTTCTAATGTAACATTTAAATTTAAAAGCAAAATGGTGTTTTGTAGTTGTTTAGTGGGTTAACCTTGGTTAGCAGACAGATGCCCGCACAGCTGCTCTGTCTTATTCAGGACAGAGGGAGAAAATAAAAAGGAAAGGCTCATGGGTCAAGAAAAAGACAGGGCTATCATTTCCTAATTGCCATTATGAGTAAAGCAGACTTGACTTGTGGGGATTTTAATTTATTGCCAATTAAAATAGACTTGCATAGTGAAAATTATTAATTAAAATAATGATTCTAATACATGTTGTGAGGCATAAATAACAACAATTTTGTAATTGAAAACAAACGAAGGCAAAGCCACAAAACACCCCAAACCAATCCTTTGTCCAAGAGATTCCTAACCAGTGCTGTTCCAGATCCAAAGAGTGGCAGTCTTGTTGCTGAGCATCACATCTGTGCTGAGCCACAGTCCCTTTAATGCAATGCTTTTCCAAGAGAAAAGCTCTTCTCCTCTTGCAAAAGTGATCCCAGCCTTCTCCTTTTGTTCTTTAAAGTTGGTTTGCAGATTTATGTCCTTCCTCCCACACTACTTAATGCAAATAATGTGGGATGGTCATCGACTTCTAGCTGATGGGGTTGTGCTCCTTTTTGCTGCCTCCCACTTTTCTTCTGCCAAGGGAATTGACTCCACCAGCTGCTGGGTTTGGCAGAGACTTTCTTTCTTATATTTCTTTGCCTCTGGGGTTCAAAACATCAGAGGATGGTGAAGAAAGAACAAATGAATGGCTGAGTTATAGGGAGAGCAGCTGCAGGACTTTGAGATGCTAAGGAAATAAAAGAAGAAACCTGCTGCAATTGTATCCTGAGAGCAGCAAAAAATGTATTGATTATTCCTATGGCTCTTTAAGGTGTGATTTGCCATGGGGAAAATTGAGCATTTCTAAGAATTTTGGAAATTTTAAAAACTTAACTAAGGTATGGTCTTGAGGACGCTCACACATATTTGAAAACAAAAGTGTGACTTTGGATATGTGTGCAATACATCTACCTAATTAAAACAGGGAAAAAAAAAAAAAAAAAAAAAAAAAAAAGCAAGCTTGGCTTCAGTTTCCAGTCTGTAAACTTTTTATTTCAAAACAAAGATTTAAACTGTCTAGCAATTGGAGCCTGCTGTGTTTAGCATTGCCCCTGCTGTGTGTGTTCAGGTTGAGATAAGACATCTAACTGAGGTCCTGACCTCCTGTAGTCTTTAAAACTCCCAGAACCCATTTTGAAAGAGCATAATTTTCATTTGCTGTTTATTAAATGCAGTCACAGCACAAACAAAGAAAGGATTCTGGTTGACCCATGTAGTTTATGGCTGAAGCAGGTGGCCAAAGTGGTGTGATTTCAAAACTGAGGGATTAACCCATGTTAAATTCAGCATAGCTGGGATCTAAACCTGTCTTCCACCTATCTGTAATTTGAAGGGGAAATGGCACATTTTCATGCCCTTACTGAAGAAGGTCCCTGGATTTAATCTTGGTCTCTTTTCTCTATTTTTTTTTTTTAACTTTCAGTTGGAGCAGATGCCATCCCAAACACTTAACAGATTTTTTTTAAACTCATCTCTAAATCCTCCAAAGCAAAGCCTAATAAATATAATTTGTAGCACCTTGCCATTGCCTGGCACTGTTAAGGCTTGTACCAAGTGTAATGCAGGGTGCAATTGGCTTTACCTTGACTGGAGCCCCACTGCTACTGCTGTGGGCCAGGGGAACATTTATCACAAGTGAGAGCACAATTACAGTGCAGTTAAACTCACTGCAGTAAATCTTGGGGTTTAAAAAGAGAGCTGAATTTGTTGTTGCAGGTTTGGCTGCATGTCATTAGTCCTGCAGCCCTTGTGCAGGTTGTTCTGGGCAGGAGACCTGGTGATGTTGGCTCTGGTCAGGGATTGTGCTTGGTTATAGCATCTGACTGATTTTAATGAAAGGATGTGTTTTCAAAATTAACAGTTGTTTGCTTCTACATCTGGGGCACAGTTTAATGATCTTTATTTCTCTTTTTTCCCCTTAATCCCTGCCCTTTTCTGCTGCAGCAAACCTACGTCCAGGGGCTGAACAGAAAGTGGTGTTCATCACTGCAAGGGTCCATCCTGGGGAAACACCCTCCTCCTTCGTCTGCCAGGGTGAGTTCTGCACCAAGGGGCACATCTGGTGGGATCTGATGGGGGGCACATCTGGTGGGATCAGGTTTCCTGCTGGTGCCTGTGGTTGGTGTGGATGGCTTTGGCTCTGAAAGGGGACATGACAGATCTTTCCAAAATGAGGATATCAGAAGAATCTCCCATCTAATACCCAGCTGCTTCTCTTCCTCGAGGCCATAGGAATAGATTGAATCCAAGTCTTGTGAATGTTTGCTGAACTTGGTCAGAATTGGACAGAATGAGGCTCTGAAGCTATTTGGGAAGAATGAGACAGTCACACTCATATACAGTATATTTGTGCCAAGGTCCTTTTGTCAGAGCTTTTCCAGCCCATTATTCTGGAGTTTATTCTGGTAACTGCTTATTTTTTCTTGCTGTGTACTATCTCCAGCTTCTTTTCCATCACAAAGCAGTGACCCTAGTTCTCCAGTTGAATTCTAAGAGGCCTTTCTTTGTCTGAAGCTGCTGCTCTGAGGAACACAGCTCCCAGTGGCTGACAGCTGTTTCCTGCACAAAGCATTCCTGCTAAAAATAGAAAGCAAATTGCCCAGCTTGTATTTATAAAGAGTTGTAAATCTCAGGCTTGTGGGTACAAATAAATAAATAACCCTGGCACGCCTTCATATAACTTCATTGTATAGGTCTGAAATGTTGTACTTATGCATGTGACTGTCTGCAGCAGTGAAGTGTTGATGGTGTAAATCAAAGTGGCTCCCCTGGAGCCAGGGCAATTTGGTAATTCACTGCAGCAGCTTGGACCTGGCCCTGCTGAGCTGATGAGTTGCATCAATCAAGCATATGTAGAGTTTATTGCTCATGATGCCACAGAGTCCACTGCCATTGGTACCCAAAGACCCCTGTGGGGAGGGTCTGGCACACATTCATGGTCTCCTCATCCTGGCAAGGTGCTGCTGTGCCTGGCATCTCTCTGAGGCAAAAAGGAGCTGCTACTCCTGCTGCCCCAGCCCCTGGGCTTGCAGGGGGCTCTCCTTGCTGGCCTGGAGTAGCAAAGGTAAAACCCTTCCCCTAATAAAACAATGCTTCAGACTGAGAGCAGGAGAACTCAGCGAGTTCCCCATCTCCTGCCGTGCCACAGTCAATGCAGGGCATTACAGCACACATGATGTTTGTTAATGAATATGGATTTTTAATTGGCTGCTTTGATTCTGTTTGTGTCTGCTGGCACAGCCCTGTGAAATGAAAGCTGAGGCATGCTGCTGAGGTGGTGCTTTGTAAATGATGTTATTTTATTTTGATAATGGAGAGTTTATTCAAAAGGGAAATAATAACAAAAAAAAAAAAAAAAACCCAAAAAACAACCCAAACAAAACGCTGTGTAAAAGCGGGTGGCATGCTTAGTCTGATGGAACAGCCAGATAGAAGTCATGCTCTGATTGTCTCACAGAAACTTTGTGCTTTGTAAGGAAAAAAAGCAAAAAACAAACAAAGAAAACCCAAACAGACAAATGAAAAAAAAAAGAACAGAAAAGGAGGAAATTGAAGAAAAATAACAAGGAGGTATCGAGGTATCAGTTTTGGAGAAGTACATGAGAAACTTGCTGTGGCTGCAGTGACAGCTCCTCTTGCCTCCTGTGGGAGTGCCTGGATCCACAGGAGTGCCTGAGCCCTGGCCTGTGCAGAATTAGCATCCAGACAAGTAGAAATGTCAAACATTTCAAGGCCATTGCAGCATTGTTTCTAGTGCTGCCAAATGTGAAATTGGGTGCTTGCTCCATCTTTGGAAACTTTTGTGTGGGAGGATCAAAAGAAGGGATAAAAAAGATTCTTCTGGCAGTGAAGTTGAGGGCACACTTAGGAATTTTATTTCTGGAGTCTCAGGAAGCTTTTTGGCATAGTTAGGTGTTGCACATTTTATATCCAGATGCCAGCTCAGTGCATATGGAACATGTCAAGTTTTTTTTTTTCTTGGTGGAGAGATTTCTTCTTGAACGTTTGATCATGCTCACCACCTGGGGTATTAAAAGCTGGAAACTGATCCCAAAGATTCTCCAGGAGCAAGCAGCATCTTGTGGGTGGAAGACCAGATCTGTGACTGCCCAAGCTGGAGAATCAGTCCAAAAGGGACTAGAAATTAGCTAAAAGCTTTATATTTTTTGTTTTTCATTTTCCCCCCATTGATCTTTAGTTTTATTCAGTTCAGTCACTGTCTTCTTTAAAGTCTGAAGATAATATCTGGCTCCTTACCCATTCTTCTACCTGTCTTTGAGCTGGCCAGTTCTCTTCCTGTCCTCTTTGGCCTTCTCTCTGCTGAGAGATTTTAGCTGTATGTTCCAAACAGGAGCTTCCTGGGGCCTGACAGGAGCTACCTATTGCAGCCCCCTATTGCAGTCTTTTTTCCTTTTTTTTTTACTAGTCAAGGTCCCTGAGAAGCAAGTTTTGTAGCTTTAATGCATCAGGAGATGCTTGTGCCTCCACTTTACCCACATATTATGAATCTAAGCAAGGATTTTGTTTTCCTGTGGGGAAGAAAAAAGCTTGTCATCTCTCTGTTCAAAATTGTTTCTCTGTCATTCTTCTTCATATTCTACTATGAAGAATCCACTGAAAGCTGAGTTTTGGATACAAATGCCCTTCCTTCCTGCAAATGTGCAAGTATTTTAAACTTGGATAGGCATTTCTGTCATATTCCAACTGTGGAGTGCTTGCAGCAGTAGCCAGACCTCCTTAGAATCATCAGGCACCTCATCCAGCAGCTACAAACAAATGCTGTAATATTTCACACATGGTGCAGCTGCCAGGCTGCAGTTCAGCTCCTTAAAAGGCAGACAAAACCCTGGAGGGCCTCTTCATAAAAAGATGGATTAAGAAGTTTTTGTTTCTGTTTTGGTCTTTTAAAGAGTTAGTACACTGGTTAGCCTTTTTAGGAAGTTTTCCTGGAGGTTCTTAACAGCTTGTGGTGGAGCTCAGGGCTGGAAATGGAGACTCAGTCATCAGAGTATATTGAGAATATTCACAAGTCCCTTTCACCTCTGAATGTAGGGTGGTGTTCTCAGATGGTGATGGTCACCATGAGCATGGAAGTTTGTACCACTTTTAGGGGTGAATAAGTAGGACTAGGATTCAGGATTAAGAGGATTTGTTTTCATTTTGCTCTTATAGACCATTTTTAAACCCACTGGAACCACTGCTGCTCCTGGAGGGTTTTTGTAGTGGGCACAAAGAAATGCAAATTCATCTTGCAGCCTGAACTCATCTCCCTTGGGCTGTTCAGATTTCTGAGGGATTTTTTCTGAAGTTGTAGATTTAGATTATTTTCCTTTCTTAGGTACTGTTCCTCATTTTTCTCCCCCACAGTATTTTCATTTAAGAAAATGTGTGCTGTTTTCCATACTTTACTCCAAAGGCAAATAAAATTATTCTTACAGACATCAGGTAAGTGTGTAAAATCTGTGCAAGCCCCTACCCTCCAAACACTGGCCATAAGGCAGCTTTCAGAAGGCTTTGATTTTATCCAAGGTCTGGCAATAGAGGTGTTTTTAGCCCCCAATATCCTCAGAGTCTTATTTTCTTTCATATGTTTGCTAGGTTTTCTTTTCTTTGTGGGAGAAAAGCAACTGTCCCTCACTATTCACATACACAGAAAGCTGTAGGAGACACTTCTATGTCTAAGTTCATCCTGTATGCTCTGACTTTTGCCAGCAGTCAGTAATTCCAAGGTTACACATGTCTAGATGTATTTTACTGATTGATTTAGCATATTCTGTTAGTAGGATGTCATTTGTTGATTTGTGGCATCCACCATGCCAATTTAAATGCAGAAATGGAAATTTGTACCCTAAGCTCTAACAGGGTTTTCAGGTTGGGATGCCAGAATGGAGGAGGGAGAGGAACCCCACAGCTGGGTTTGAAGTTGCTGAGCATCTCAGGCTCAGTGTAATTTGACCTGGAGGTGACCTTGAATCTTATGGGCTGAAAAGGGAACAGCCATTAAAAAGAAAATATAGGAAAAACAGACACCTGGGACTCTTTTCCATAAGAAACAGAGCAAAAATTACTTTTCAATCAATCTTTTTTTTTTCTTTATAGCTGCTTAAATGAATGCTCCCTCTTGCTTCAGCTTAAATCAGATGATATGAAATGAAGAAACAGATTACACCAGGCAAGGTCTCTTGATTTTCTGTTTGCATCTTCATCTGTGCTTTTAACCCTCACCCTCTTGCCTACAGAGGACAGGGAAAAAATCTGAAAAGTTGTACAAATTTTGATTCTAAGTTTAAAGAATGGAATAGCTGGCAACAGGCTGCCCAAAAACAAATCTCCCAGCAGCTGTCTCTCAATTCTGATGTTGCACTATGACTCACTGGGCCAGTGGGTAATTGAACTTGCTCTCTATGTCACCAGGATGCTCCAGGTGCTATGAAGGATGTAAGTCCTGGACAGATTCCAAAGTGGCCTCTTAAAACTGTTTTCTAGTTTGTTTTGTGGAGGCAGTGCCTTCAAATTCTTTGCATTTGATCCTGCAGGAAATCTGAAGGAGTTAGTAGAAGACTGAAGTTGCTAAAATAGAATAAATGTGACTTGGGTAGGACTTTTTCATTGTGTTATGGAGTTTGTTTTGTTTTGTTATTTGTTTGGGATTTGTCTCTTTTATTTTTTTCTTGTGAGATACACAGTCATAAGTGTGAGAAGGGTCCTTTTGAAGCCTGTTTCTTCTACTTGGAATTTTTCCCAAATTCTGTCCTTCCTTATGAAGAAAGAGGAGGAATATACTGTCATGGTTGAAGGCTGCTTTTCTGTTTCTCTTATTAAGCATGAATCTTTTGAGCATTAGGACATAAGTGATAGTAACTGAAGGCCAGGACATGTTTTACATGCAAGTGTAAACTCAGCCTTTACATATGAAAAGAACCTTTCTGAAGTAGCAGAGGTGATGGCCTTGCTTAGCCATCTCCAGGGTATAAATTTCTCCTTAGGAAAAGAAACTCAGTTCTGCAGCCATTGGTATAAGATGCTTTTGGTAACATCAGTTCTACAGGAGAAAAAAGCACCTGGAAATTCCTGTGGTGGTAATGACTGGCTCCTCAGAAGCTTGGGGACATCATCTGCCAGATTTCCTATCAGGCTGAATGTGCATGTGAATAAATGCATGGCTTGCATCTCACTTTATCTGTTTTATTCTTCTGTCTAGCAAGCCAATTCATCTTCGTTTCCAAGCTATGTTTCCTACCAGAAGAGGAAACAAAATACGATTGCACAGGGAATAGGAATCCTATAAATGCATGTTTGTTACATTACTGTCAAGTCTCACTTCTGTCTTCTCTGCCAAATGAAAGAGAATGGAAGCAAACACTTCTGCTGTCCTGGCTACTTCTAGACTCCAAGGGAGTGCCTCCATATGTATAAAGTCTGCAGCTCCTCTTTGGATGTGTTTGTAAGCATCTCTGGGTGCAGGAGGAAGCTCTGCCATGGCCATGCAGCCAAGGGCTGGATGCTCTCTGGCTCAGGAATGCCTTTTTGGGAGCCTCCTCCAGTGTTCCTCTTTGTGGGCTGCATTGCTAAGGCTGAAGAGAACTGAGCAACACAGAAGCTCCATTTTGAGGGTATTTTTTATACTCTCTTGCCATCCTAAAGGTATAAAGACACAAAGCTTCTATTCCCTTTCAATACTTAATGTATCCTATGCAAATCTTTTCTGGCTGCAGTCCATAGGAAAGTGCATCCCCTGGTGCAGAGTTCCACCCCAGGGGTGACTGCTCTTGGACAAAAGAAGAATAGGATCTCTCCACAAAGTGGGTGGTGTTCTGCATTCAGTGATAAGCACAAGTTGTGTCAGGAGAGGATGGGAGCACTCCTGTGCTTTCAGGAGCAGCTCAGCACTTGGGAGCAGCGAGGGAACGTGGTCAGCAGGGGCTGCAGTCCATGGTCTCCTTTACAGGAGTTCAGGAAACCAAATGAAGCAAACAAAGGCAACAGAATTCAATAGCCCAACCATAAAATGAGCTGCAGAACTCTCTTAAAGTTGTAAAACTGCATTCATCCTTCCCACCAAGATTTTTTTTAAAGTACATAGCTCCTGAGCTTTAATACAAAGGGAAACACACTCTCCCTTCTAAAGCAACATGAAAAACACTATTGCCAGTCCCTTGTATATCTCCTGGATGAGATTTTAGTGTGAAGTATCCCAGGAGAGGGAAAGGTTGTTCTGAGAATAATAAAACATCTTTATTGGAGTAATGGAACTAAAAGCTCCTTTTAAAGTCATGTTGATGTAAATGGGCATTAGAGAAACTCCTGTGACATTGGCTGTTATGAGATACCACAGGCTTTGAATCAATTCACTGGGGTGTCAGGCAGGTATGAGAGGTTATACACGTGGGTTCCTGAGCTGCAGAAAATTTATGATGAGTTTAAATTTCTCTGACTGTAGAGTTAGGTGATTCACTCCCTTACAACGTGTGTTTTCTGGAGCTCCTGCACAGAAGAGAAGGTGTGGTGGTGGCAGGGTGTGGAGGGAGGGGGACTGTGCATGGTCTGGGTGCTGCTGTTTGCAGCAGCAGAGAAATTCCTAGAATTCTGGGAAGCTGAGCTGTGTCATCTGTGGCTGAGACATCTCTCCCCACCAACAGCAGAGGTTGCTGTCTGGGACTGCAGTAGCAGGAGCAGCAATTTGGTCT
The DNA here is from genome assembly GCF_903797595.1 of Erithacus rubecula. Classification (NCBI taxonomy): domain Eukaryota; kingdom Metazoa; phylum Chordata; class Aves; order Passeriformes; family Muscicapidae; genus Erithacus; species Erithacus rubecula. Next base: position 20,408,073 of record NC_136662.1, on the reverse strand, counting down.
GGTCAGGCAGGCTCACCCCTCTCCATCCCAGCCCTGTGTGCTCATATTCCTGCTTCCAGTAACTCCTAATCTCTGGGACAGCAAGGTCAGCTAAGAAATGTCAAGTGGCTTTGTTTGATTTGGTTTGCCCTTTGCCCAGAGCAGGACTTTGAATACCTCACTTAACTAATCCTCTTTACAGTAATCACAGAGCTAAAGGAGCCCTTGGTCTTCAAGAGGGAGAATTGAGAAAGGCTTCACTGTAGAACAGCAGGCAAATTTGTTTTGTCTTCATGTGAGATTGTCCAATTAATCTCTGGAACATCCTGGTTTTGCAATGTTTCTTGACTGCTCTTACTTTTGGATAACATTGGCTTAAAGATTATTTCCTCCCAGCCCTACCAACCTCCTTCTAGGACAAAGGACATCATGTTTGTACACACTGTGGTGTACACACTTTGCTGATGGCTGAGGATAGGAAAAAGAGAAAGCATTGATTCACCTGGACTCCATGATCACTTGGCTTTCCTTAATATGACCTGCTTTCCCCACTACAAATTGCAGCCTGAGTGGATTCTGAAGATGCTTATCCATGTCTGCCCAGTTATCAAGGTAATTCCCTGTGTTTATTGCTCTGTATGGCCATGGGCAGCAAGTCCTGCACTTTTAGGAAGCAGTATTATACCCAGGCACCAGATCTTTTCTGGGCCAAGGCAGGAAAATAATATGCAAAACTAAGGACAAAGATGTAAAAAACCACAGGACGTTTGGGGCTGTCTTAGGTCTCATTTGCATGGCTCTGTTAATGCAAAGAAAGGACTTTGATGAATGACCATCACTGCCATCAAGGAATCAAAGTTGAGATCAACCCTTTCAGTCAGTGCTGCAGAGTGTGAGAGCTGTGCTGCTCAAGCTGCAGGTCAGGATTCACAATTAGGAACCTCTTCTAGTTTTTATCATTTTAGCCCTTTCCATTCTCCTCCAGCAGTGCCCAGCTCTTCCTCAAAACTGATATTAATCTTGCTGCTCTATTGTTTCCAGCTTTGTCTTCTGACCCTTTGTTCTTTGCCTGCCCTGGCTTGATTCAGCTGAATTGATTTCTTTTGTTTTCATTTTGTTTCCAGTGCTTTTGTCTCCAAGGTGCCCTGCACTTACCTTCCTCTCCTTCTGCTTTGAGGAGACAGCATTCACGAGTGACTGGGACTTGGCTGCTGCAAACTTTTCTTTGACACAAGGGCACTGGGATTAAATTTTCCCTCTGCCCCTGCACAGATTGCTCACATGCTCCTGTTGCATTGTGCACATGTTTATAAAAGACATGTCACCCTGGCTTCTCAGCTTACAGAGAAAAGGGTGCAAGGCTTGTTTGGAGGGCAAGAAGCAGGGCTTGGGATGAAAAGAGGCTTTTGCCCCAACAGCAGCCCTGTAGAGGCTGGCTTTGCTCTTTCAGTGCAGTCTGGCTTCTCTGCACTCTGAGCATGGAAGGAAAGGGTAATGGTAGCATGCATTACCAGTTCTGCTTAATTTTACCTAAAAAGAAATGTAGGCACAAATTGCTTAGCTGGGACCCTAATGCAGGTGCAGACTCCCTGCAGGCAGGGAGGGTAAATTTGGGGGAGTTTTGAGCAGTGGCAAAGAGCTCTCTGAAAAGTCATTCTCACCAGAAAGCTTGGTTCCTTAGTGGCTGATGTCACCCCTAAGTGACAATTCCCTGATGTGCCCTATAGTGTCAGTTCAAGGGTCAAATTACTTATTAGATGGTAGCACCCTTCTGGTACCTGTGCTCTGACTTGGAGGTTATGGTTTTAGTCTTTGCTGCTGCTAAATGTAAACAATAATTGGAGATGGATGAAAAATAATTAATTTGTATTTTTTCCTCTTATACCACAGTTTTCAAAGAGTACTTTATTATAAATTTAATACAGGCTCACTTATTTTTCTCCTATTTCCCCTGTCTCACTTTTTTTTCTTCTTTTTCTACTTTTTTGTCACTTTATCACTGATGGAAAAAAATGTGGTGGGGAAGGGAAAGAACAAAGAAAGGCAAAGATCTGTGGTCAGTTAAAAGAGGAGGAAAGGAGAAGCCTGTAGATCTTCTTATATGAAATTTTGATCAAAATTACCAAAGTTTACTTTAAAATTTTCAGCCAGTGGTGCAGTGTGTAGGAAAAAAGTTAAAAAGATGGACGTGCTTTATATTATTAGCATGATATTATATATTATATATATATTATTTATTATATATATTACATATTTTTTATTTCTATTATCATAAGCCAAGTCTTTGGGTGACTACAGAACAGGTGTGACAGACAGTGACAACAGGGAAGGTTCTGGTTCACCATGACCTCCAACTACCCAGAAGGATCATCACTGAGAGTTTTCAATTTTCATAGTTATTAAAGTTGGAGTGCTGTGATGATTTTAGTACGACACTGATCAGCTCTGTGTCCTGTTCCCTTAGAAACATTTGTGCTTGGTGTCCTAACAGCAAAGAGAGAACAGGGGGGTGCCTAATTCCAGGTACAGGAGAAGCCATTCATCCTGAGTGGGACAAATGGGACATGGTCTGTCAAAGGGTAAAGAATAAAACTAAAAAAATTATGTGACCCAGCCTCACTCATTCCTTGGGAGAAGCAGGGAACACAGCTGGAAACCTGTAGGAATTGCACCCCACATTCCCTGCAGGAGGGTTGCCTGCCCTGGAGACAGCAGATCACTGGGTTTTCAGTTTGCCCAGAGTGTTTGCACCTCTCCCTTCTGAAGTCTGGCTGCTTCATGCAGTAAAAGGGATTATTTATTATAGTTAAGTTTACCTTTAAGATGTTAAAATTCAATCTGACTGTTCAAGATAGAAAGTTAGACAGTCCTCTCCCCTGGTTACATGTGAACTCTGATTTTTCTTCCTGGCAATGCTCCTAATGGCCAAGGATATGAGGGAAATAGCACCTTGACATCACTGGTGTGGTCACAGTGCTGCCAGAGTTTAAACCCATCATTGCAAAGTGCTTAGGAACAGTTTCTGTCTGGGGCTTGCTGGCACTTGAGATTTCATTTGCATCTGAGGCAGACTGTGAATGTAGAGTGCAATAGAACATTTCTCCAGTAATTCTTATTCTGGAACAGGAGCATCTTATGCCTTCTTAGTTTAATATGCTTCAAAGTTGATTTTGCAATAAGACTGTCTCCAAACAGAATTCTTCAGGAAATGGTAGGGTTTTTTGGCTGCTTCTTCCTAAAACAGCAACAACAAACCCCCTCAATCCTTGGAGGCCTCCTGAAATATATATCCTTCTGACTTTTCTCCCTCATGCTCCTCAGATGGAAACATGTACTTTTATATCCTCCTGGAGAATTTCTCTTCTTCACAAAGAGAGATGTCAGTTGCTTCTGGTGGTCCTGCTCATGTGAGGAAATGTTGCTGATTATTCCCTTTCCAGTGGTAATTACCATCACCTTTAGGATCTGTAATGCATCTCCATTTTCACAGCAAAATTTTCTCTGCAGTGGAGGTAGGGGCTGATGCCATATTCTGCTGCTTAACAGCCAGGAGCACATCTGTACTGACAGAGAGTGACCCTAATTTATTTCTGTGGAGCTTTGTCTTGCCTGGATGTCATGCAGCGTAAATAAAAGAACAGATCCATCTCCATTGATGAGGGGCAGAGCAGAGCTTTTGCAATTTCTTTCTTCATGTAGAGACGTGGTCATTTTTTTATTCTTCTATAAGACAGAAAAATAAACCACAAGGAAAAAAGCTTTTCCTGTTGGAACCTGGTGCAAGCAGCAATCCAACAAATCCCCTCCAGTACCACTGAAAGCAACTTGCAGATACACAACTTTCATCTCTTAGTCAAGGGGAGGAAGTTCAGATGCAGCCAGTATTTTCTTGGCCATCAGATTTTCCCTGAGGATTAGGTTTTTGTTTAATAAATCACTCCTCTTTTCTTTTTTTTTCTTTTCCCCAGAAACATTTCAGGTGTTACATACAGCTCCTGCTTTATTTGCCTGTCAAAACTGAAGCTACAGACTTTGCTGTGCAAATGGACTACCATGTTTCATTTCAGTTTTAACAATGCATTGACACTGATTAGAACAGCTCAGCCTCTACTACCTTGATACCATTTGTCAAGGGGGAAATGGATACAGATTTAGTTTAGTCTGGTTTTGCTTCTATGGTACTTTTGGATGTCTTTGAGGGACAATTCCAGAGCAGGTGGGAAGCTCCTGTGAGGAAGCTGATGCCACTCTTGCCCTCCCCATACCCAGAAGGTAACCACAGGAGACTGTAAAGCAGCTCTTCATTGACAGGATTCTCTCTCTCTCTGGTTCTGGAATCTGATGTTTGTCCCTTTTAGAGCTGCTGCCTTGCTGGTGCTACCAGCCATTCACAGTGCCTGCAGACTTTGTGCCCTGCTTCACCACTGGAGCCTCACAGGTGCCTTTGCCTCACTGGGAAGAGAAGAAACTGCCTTGCACCTTTTCAGTCAGCTTGAACAGAGGGACAGCACAATCCTATACAAGTGAAGCAGAATAACCTGCACATCCAGTAAAGTGGAAATCAATGAAGCAGCCAAAAGGTGCCATTTCAGCTGGCTTAGTGTAAGTTCTCGTGTATCAAGAGCTACAAAGTGATCTCCTCGTTCTTCCCCATGGGGGAAATGAGGGCAAATGGCTGTGCAGGTTCCTGCCAGGCCATTGTTTGGATCTGGGGGATGCATGAGTGTGCCTCTTATGAATGGCAAAGCCGCATCTCCAGCAGAAGTGAGCAGCTGGGGTTCAGTCCTGAGGAGGGGACACCTCAGCTCTTCTCTTTAGCTGAGTGGATTAAAGTTCTGAGCTGAAGCACAAGAATTCCTTTCCCACATCCCAGTTTTGTTTGGAGCCCTGTACCTGTGTTCTCTTGAGATCCAGAGCATCAGGGCACCACATCCCCCATGGGGGCACCCAGTGTGCTCCTGCTCCTTCTCAGCAATATGTGTTCACTTTCACCCTGGCAGTGGGTGGCACCAGGAGTCTGCCTGCCTGAGGAGCCACTTGTGATGTTGGGCCAGCAGCAAATGTCTAGAGGTCATGGAAGATAAAGGCAAATTTAAAGAGAGACCCCCCAGTACACCCCCTTCACCTGTAGGGTGCTGGGAGCTGGAAAGGATAGGTGTGAATGAGTGATGTTCTGCAGGGCCCCTCTGGTCTGTGTGTGCCTGTCTGACTCAAGCCTGTTGCGTCTGGGTCTTTGCTTGGCTGAGCAACATGTTTGCAGATGCTGGAAACCATTTTTAGAATGTGTTTAAAAATACACATTTTTCATTTCTTGCCTCGCATTATTTATGTAATGCCCTTTCCCTTTTTCACTGTGTATTAGATTTTCATATGTAAATGTATTCTCTGCCTGCCTCCAGAGAAATCCACCTTTTGCCTTCTCAGCTTGCAGCATATTCTTTGCTTGGGCTAATCTATCCATCTTCAGGCCTCTGTAGCTGTTGTTGTGAGCACAGGTAATGCTGAGAGCTCAGTGCAGCTCTGCTTTGTTGGAGCAGCACTCTGGGACAGCCCCAGGGGGGGTGTTGGGTACAAGTCCACCCTCTGCTCCCAGTGCCCAGCTTTGTTGAACTCAAATCCCAAAGGTTCCTGATCCCCAAAGAAAGACACCTAGTTATGAAAAGGTAACTCTGGCCATGTAGGAAGGGCTCTGAGTCTGGGAACACATTCAACAAAAGGCTTGAAAGGAGAAGGTTCATCCTCTTTGGATATTCCCTGCAACTTTTAGTGGTTTGCCAAGTAGAACTAAGTCTGCTTAGTCCTCCTTGTGTCCATCAAAGTTTATTTTTATCACTTTTATAGCTCTACTGAGAATCTTTTCCCCAGTGCAGGAACTTCGGAAAATTTACACTTGTGGTGCAGTCTTCTTGCTGGCCCTGGAAAGGGTTCTGACCTCCACGTCTGCAGTTGTCAGGATGGGAGGAAAGCAGTCATCTTCCAGGCTCTGGGGAGCTCAGCCTGGTCCTGGCTGAAGCAGCAACACTGCAGTAATGAAGCAGTTTCTCTATTTCCCCTGCAAGACCCTTACAGCTCTAAATAGCAGACTGGAGAAGGAAGTGATTTTCTGTTTCTGTTTTTTTTTACCTCCTTGCTGGTGCTGTGGGAGCTGTTGGTGGACAGCTGAAACTCCCCTTGGGGGCCATGGTGAAAAGTCTGGTGTTTTGTGAGTTGATGAGGATAGCAGGAAGCAGTGCAGTGATGCCTGAGTTAATTCTGTCAAAGTACATGCCTGCTTGACTCTGGTTCATGCATTCTGGATTTTACTCTCCTTGTGTTCCTTTCTTCCCTCTTTGCAATCAACCCTCTATTCTGGGCTGCCTCTTGTCTTGCACATCAGGGAAGATGGAATCTTCTGCATATTTCTGTTCAACTCTAAGGCTGAAATCCTAGCTGTATTTAACATTAGTTAATTCTGTAAAAATTGAGGGCCATAATGCAGTGAATATTTTTCAAGCTGACTTGGGGATTCACACTCATGGGAAGGACAGACTTTGAATAATAATGACCAAGCACATCATATTCTGAGGTAACATATTGAGAATGATTCTGATAAATCCCAAGTAATTCATTAATGAAACAAGATCATCTGATCCTTGCAGTGTTTCTCCAGGAACCCTTTTGTTTTTCCCCAGGAGGAAAAGAGGCATTATCCAGGGGGCATTGGTAGGCTCATTTTGATGCAAAGAGAACTCCAAGCTCCTTACAGCATATTAAGAAAATTAAAGAAAGGAAAGGCAGCCAACAAAGCCACCCACTCAGTCTGTGCTGTGCACTGAATTTAGGAACCCTTCAGGCAATCCTGCAGCAGCAGCTGTGTGCTCCTGACAATCCCTCCTCTCTTTGTCAGCCTGACAGGTTCTTTCAAGCCAATTCCACAGGTCTTTGGTGTTGCATCAGTTCTATGGAGAGCTGCACAACTGCCCCTGGGCCCTGGGAGATGAATTTGTGGTTAAGCAAGCAGCATCAGCCATCAGGGTAGTTGAGGGGCTGAGATTTGGGCTCATCACTGCAGAGGACAGGAGACAGTCTGATTCCCTCTGCGCAGGTTTGCACTTTTTACCAGACAAATCCAGCCCTGGCCTCATTCTGCTCTTCTAAATTAGTCTGCTCCTTTGAAGCTTGTGGGTATCCCATAGCTGCAAGGAGCAGGAAAGGCAGAGACCATGAAATTCTGGGAGGGACTGACCCAATGTTCCACCTGGGCTCGTGGTGCTGCTGCAGAGAGGAGTCCCTGCACTCAGAGCTGCAGAGCCACAAGAGGGATGGTGCCACCAGCTCCCCACTGCTGCTCTGATCCAGTGCTCAGGCACCCTGCTGCTGCCCCACACACCCAGGATAGAACCTAGTGGGTTTTTCCCTTGTTCTCTGTCTTTTCCTAAAGTCCAAAAAGATGCAAGATCCAATTCAGTGGCATCAGAATGAGTCCTGAGGCCAGAAATTGCTGCATCTAACAAATAAGAGAAAGGGTCAAATTGTTTGTTTCCTTGGGGTTTCCAGCTGTTAGACTGCCAAAGCACCAGAGCAAATCTTGAGGCATGTTAGAAGACAGTTTTATCAGAACAAAATTGCATGAATATGTCCTAGCTCATATTTTGTAACAAGATCATTTGTGTGGTCTCATCATCTAATCAAGTTTGTTTAGTAATGTTTTTTGGTTTGTTTTTTGTGGGTTTTTTTTTTGGGGGGGTGGGGGGGTTCAGACAGGATCAGGCTTTGGGAAGAATAAAGTATCTAGAGAATTTTAAAGTAGGAACTAAATTTGTCCTCACAAAATGCTTAACTTTTCTTCTTTTGGCTGACAATTGTAACAGGCAAAATTAAATGCCACATTTTACCTTCTCCAGGTAATCCTGTGGGGTTCTGAGAACCACCTATAATTTGTGGAATGCTTTGTGTGCTTCTTTCTGAGCTTAGAGAACAGCAGAAGTGAGATTGCTCAGGGCTGCAGTTCTGAACTGACCAGCAACACCAGTTGTCTCTTTCCACCTTGACCTCTGCAGGGCTGATTTTCAGAAAATGCTTATCTTTAGGGAAGAGAGGGCTGGGAATGGACTGTCAGTGGCACAGATCTCACTAGTGGCAGCTGAATAAGAACAGAAAAGTTTCAGAATTTTGCTCAGCACCTAGCATTTTGTGGCCACTTGCCATGTTTCCAACCACAGTCGGCTCCAATGAGCTTTCATGAGTTTGTTTGGAAAATCCATCTGCTGCTTTTGGCCCCAGAGATGCCAGATTTGCTGCCCTGCAAATCTGGCCATTGCTATCTCAAGTTGAACACACTAAGATAGCAGACTCTGGGAACAACTTGCCAAAAATCAGCAGTGCTAGAGACTCAGATCAGGCATTCTGGCTCCTGGTCCCACATCCCAGTCACTGGGAATGCCAACTTTAATTATGTTCTACTGGCAATGTATATCTATATCTTTTCAGCACTGAATTGGGGTGTTGTGCTCCAGCCAAGCACCAGCAGCCTCATATCCTTCAAAGCAGATGTGAATCTTTTTATGAGGAAAGAGCAACAGCTCATAAAAATACATAGGAAATCCCAAACACTCATCACTTAGCAACTTTCTACACTGAACTGATTGTACTTCTAGACTGCTGATTTGTGACTGACTATTCCAGTCACATCCATTGCACTGTGTATTCTCCCTGTTTGAAATGCATCTGGAGTGTCAGGGTCTGGAACTCTTTGGTGTTCTGAGGCCTTGTTTGCATGGTCTGAAATGTAGAAGTCTCAAAAATAGTAGGATAGTGCACATGAAAGGCAGTGGTGTAAATGTGCCCCCTTTATGTGGAATATCCATATAAATTTAAAGGTTTCCATCCCAGTCAGTCCTGTCCAATCAGCAGACATGGGACATTAAAATGGGAAGCAAGGTCTGCTTCATGGTATCATATGTCCATGATATTCATGGTCCATTTTCTTACCCAGGAGTCCCAGAATGTTTTACTATGGCACAGTTTTCCCAAATCTTCATTGAAGTTGCAATCTTAGTAGATGTCAAATATCACTGGAGGCTGTGATTGCAGAAATGTCTTTTGTATCTTTACAATGGTGTGAGAAGGGTTTTTATGACTGTGTAATTCTGGAAAGCAGTTGAAATGTTTGAGTAGTCAGAGTAATTTCATCATAGAGCTGTGATGCAGCAGCAGGATGGGCACTCACTGTCCCCACACCCTGGGACCTGCTGATGTGTTTAGAGAGGGCTAAATTATTAATTTATTGTGGTCCTCCACCACAGACTTTGGCCCCCTCAGACCATTACATGAAAAAGAAAGTACCTGGGAAACCTGGAGGGGTGGAGGTGTTGGCTGGGATGCCCTGCCTTGGGTCAGCTACTGGCAGAGCAGTTTCTCTCTCATGCTGACAGAACCCAGCTGGGAGGTTCCTGACTGCTGTTCCCACTGCTTCACATTTGTGTTCCAGCCTCACCAAAGTCCAGATTAATTATATGTGAAACCCTGGGCTAACTGGAGGAGGGAGGGAGGGAATGATCAGGAATGATGGGTTTTTAAAATCTTCTTTAAATCAATTACTGTCTGTGCTTACCACGCACATTAAAACTGGAGAAAATCCACAGTGCCTTGCTCTGCCATTTGAAGTATTTGTAGCCAGTCATTCTCAATTCCTTTGCATGCAGCCCCTCCAGCAAAGTGTGGTTTTCTCTGGAGCTGACATTAGCACTGTTCCACTGGGCTGGCAAAATGCAGTGAGGGTTGTGTTCCCTGGGAGACTGGCTGTTTTCCATTTATTTCACTGCTCTGGAAACAGGCCTAGCTGTAATGGCCTAACATATCTTAAAACAAGAAAATTACTAATTCAAGTCAGTGAGCATATTTTCATTTTAAAAGAGTAACAAATTAAATAAACTCCCTGCATTTTGCATTTGAGACCTCAGTGTTTCATCTGCTGTAATCTAATTCACCCATTCATTTCCTGCACATTCATTTTATCCCATTATTTGAGATTTCCTTTGCTTTTAATCCTGTGTTTTGAAGAGCCCAAGAGTTACAGCAGAGAATAGATGAGAGACTAAACAGTAAATAAAAGAACAAACATGCCCTGATATGGCTTGATGTGTTTCTAATCAATCTGCTTATTGCAGCTGGATGCTTAGTTAGGTGTGCAACTTTTCTGACTCAGGTTGATTAAAACTTCTTTAAAAATAGGTGAAGAGGGGCTCTGTGCACCATTCACCATGTTGGTTTTGTTTATAAGTTTTGTTTTTTTGTTTTTTTTTTTTTTTTACAAAAGCAATGATGGTTGCAGGTTTAAGAAAACAGCTGAAATAACCATGGGGGGGACCTATAGACTTTTCTGGGGTACTTTTAACCCACCAAAATCATACAATAAGATCTTACTTAGCACTGAAATATTTACCTGTTTATCTGGGGACAAACTGCTGTGTAATCAAAAGGTTTGGTACTCCAGGGGAATCATTCAGCCTTACTGTACCCTTCAAAAATAATGCAACCAGGGATGTCCTTCCTAGATTTGCCTCACCTGCCTTGCTTGGCTCTGGTGTGTTTTGTCATGGGCAATTGTTGTTTAGTTGTGGTTTCCCTCGAGACCTTCCTGTCCACAGGAACCATTGGGGAAAGTTGTTTACTTCTCTGCATTTTCAAAAAACTTGATTGTTTTTCATCCTGTGCCACCCGCAGGCCTGTGCAGGTCCCCTCTGAGCCTCTCCTGGGGCAAGTCTAGATGAAGTCTGAGCGTCAGCAGAGCAAGCAGGAGAAAAGTCTGACCTGAAAAGGGGGTCTGATGGGTGTTCACTCAGCTTTTGTGCAAGAACCCTTGTCTCATTTGCCTTGCACCTCGGTGTGCTGAGGATGGCCAGAGAGGGGGTTCATGGAAAACACTGTTTGGATCCCCTCAATTCCAATTGCAGAAACTACTGCCAGAGAGGCATGTGCATGCAGATGTACACCAGTTTGGGCATTTGGAAACTGGTGACATGACTCAAACATCAAATTGTCCTTCATCTAATTCCATAAGCAGGTGCCTGTTTTAGTCTTGCTGTACTTCCTCACCAGCTGTATTAGCTTTGATAATTTTGATAAAATAAACCTTGGTTTTTCCTGGATTCCAAAGGGACCTTTAGAAAGGTAAAGCAACCTATTAATAAAGCTTTCAAAATCTCTAGATTCTTTCTGGATTGATGTTAGCATCACCCTCTTTCATCCCTTTCCCTGCCCAAGAAACATGTTTCTAAAAAAGTGTGAAATACTACAAATGGAACACACTGGAGTTTGTCAATCTGTTTTTCCACGTTAGAGGAGGAGTGGAGCTGTAAGAAGGGGCAGAGTCAGCATCTGTGATGATCTTGTGCATATGGACCCCTCTGTGATGATCTTTTGCAGGAATAATTTTGGTGACAGCATGATGTTAGATCATGTCAGTAACCTCACTATGAGTCAGCTCTGCTCGTTTATCACCCTTCACATGTTTCATTTTTGTTCCTGCTGTTGCACTGAATACTGAAGCACTTCAGACAAAGGCATTTTTGGCCCATTTCTGCCTGTTGGGCTCTGCTGGGGCTGCCCTGGAGGAGCAGATGTGCATTCTCTGGAGCCCATTCTGGCACAGCATTGCTGTGACCTGTGCTGGGCAGGGTTCAGTGGCAGTGTGACACCTTCCTCCCCACCATGCTGGGGTGGACAACAGGGTCCATCTGTCTTTTTCATGTTTGGTTTTGTTGTTTTGGATGATGTTTTTTTTTCCTGCAGTCCCATGAGACAGGGATAAGGCTGAACATCACTGTTGCTGAAGGAGAAACACTTCTCAGGCAAGTGGGGGCACAGTGATGGCTTGCTGTAATTTATTTTATGTATTGTACTTGGGTTTTTTTGGAGAATATTGTGATTTCTTGACCATTATCACCTGTTTTTTATTTTTTTTTCTGTCACATTTAAAAACCTCTTCAAAAAGCCCAACCCCATATTTTTGCTTTCTTACTGCCCACTGAAACATAACTATAGTGTCATTCACATTGGGTTCAGTCTCCTTTAACAGTGTATTTCAACAGTTTAACATGACCATAAGCATTTGGGGCTCCTTTGTATTTATTTTCTAGTGAATAGATCCTATGGCTGTTAAAGCCCAATTGTCAGAGTCTCTTTAACCTGCAGGCTGTGGTGAGCTGACTGAAGGATACCAGAGCTACTCAGCATTAGGAAATGGGTCTGAAAACATAAATCACTTCTTTCTTGACATATACTAGATACAGTGCAGGGCATGTTTGCATTAGCAGTTGCCATATTGCATTAGGATCTGTGCTGATTAGATTTTCACTAATAGGAGCAGGGCAAATGTATTATATAGTTGCACAATTAAATATATTGTCAGACTGAGGGTGAAAGGATGGAGTAATGGAAAAAGCAAGGGATAAGGCTGGCTTTTCTTTGGAAGGAGCAAATGTGGAGAGGTCATGTTAGAGCCAGCAGGAAGTTTAAACAGAGTTGAAGGAGGCTGGTTGAGGAAATGTCTTGACATAACAGTGGAAATGACATGTTATGGAAGAGTGAATGATTAACTTGCTTGAGAAGAACCAGCAGATAATTTGAGCTGGATTGGGCTGGGCAGGAAGATGCTACAGGAGCTAACACTGGAGCAGCTGAGAGATGCTGAGCTGCAGAAGGCAGGAGAAATTTGAAAAAGTGCATTCAGCTTGAGAAAGAATAATGATGAGGAAGTGACTCAGAGTAGAAGGGGTTTGGTCCAGATTTAGTGCAGTTTCACTGAAACTGGGTTTACCAAGAAATCAGGTTTTTAACAGTCTGACCTTTTAAAGCCAATGTGTCTGTGTCTCTAATACTTGCAGTTGTGAGTATTGTTTTCCTTTTTCCTTGTTTTCAATTCTTGCTTTCCTTTTCACTTGCAACTATGAAAAGCTCCTTGAAGTTCATGTAAAGACTTTGGTGGATTTTTAGTGGACTATGAATAAGCCTCTTCTTGTGTCATGGCTGAATGCTGATTTCTGAGCTGTTCTGGTTCCTGGCAGCATCTATAATTGCACATTATTATCTGAAATTGTTTTCCAGGAAGCTTGAGAGGAAAATAATCCATATTGTTTTGCTTCTTCTAATTGGAGAACTTTTCCACACTGTAATGTGTCTCAGTAGGCCCATTCCATCACATTCTCTATTTCATTCTGAAATCTCTTGAAGAGTTAATACTTCGTTATTTGGCTATTTTCCTTGATCTCCAGCCACAGAGGTTTGTGTTTTTAAATAATGCTTGTCTTATTTTTCATAGCTGATGTGACTGATTCAGATTGGATTATTTCCTTTGACCCAAACTGGGGCTACAGTTCGAAGATCCAACCAATCTGTGGGCAGCCCTTTTTTTTCTTTAATAGCAGACTAATTGGCAGACCAATTAATCTGCTCATCTGTGAAAAGAAAATTTATGGCAATAAGTAGTTCTATTTCCAGAAGTCATTCTCTAAAGTAACATTACAGTGGCCTTGTTTACTTCATGCCCTGCAACACGATCCAGTGCTTCAACAGTAGCACAGGTCAATTAGTGGACAATTTAAGCAATTATTAGCCACTAACAAGGGTGACTGGCATCATTACCCTTCCTGTTTACCAGCAAACTGTTATTTTAATACAAAGATCAACAAATAAATTAGGGCATCTGTTGTATTGCCATGTCTGCCTTGAAGTAAATGATATTAAATGGGCTTTGGTTGCTGCCAAATTCTTAACCCCAGCCTAATGAGATACACTGATATGTCTCTTGCTGATTACAGAAGCTGTAAAATTTAGTTTGTATTGATTTATTAGCAGGAGGACCAAGTTCTCAGCAATGGTATTTTTTTTAATAGTCTGATATCTGTATTTTTATTTTAAACATTATTGATCCAGACTATTTCAGACAGTCCAGAACTATTGGGTTCCTCTGAAAGACAAAGTTATTTCCTAGTTGTATTGATTATTTGGATACTTGAAATAAATTTAGGGTGAGGTTTGTATATTTAAATATATGCTTTTGTCTCATGCTTTTCTCATGCTCCTTAGAACTGAGCGTGAGAAATCTACTTCCTCTACTGCCAGGCTAGAATTCTGAGAGTTAATTTTAACTCTTCCTTGGTGTTTCTACATGGTAAGGCTTCTTCAGGCTTAACTGTCTGCTAAGTAAGAGAATCATGTGAATCTCCTTTTGATGAGTAACTTGGCTGCACAGCCTGAGGAGATTGCCTGGGTCCTGTTTGACACCAAGCTCTGGCTGCCCAGGCTCAGGCTCCTCTGGTTGGGTGCAGCAGTGAGCCAGGCACAGCAGAGCCTCATCCACTGCATGTGTATGTGCAGCCTTCCACACCATTGCACGTTCCTTCCCAGGGAATAGTAATTGCCTGCTGAAGCTGCAAACTGCAGCTTCCAGTTGCCAGGATGCTCGTGCCAAGCTCTGTAGTAAGGCTGCATCCATGGCAAAATGAGCAGAACCTGGACAAGGCTCTTCAGTGGCACGGTGACAGTCCCAGCCAACCCTGGGAGTGTGGGCTTTGTGTCACCTCCTGAAGGACAAGCAGTGCTGCTCCCCTGAGGTCTGCACAGCCCTCTCTGCTGCCTGAGGAGCTGTGACTTGTGCCTGCCAAGGCTTTGGTGAAGCAGTGATCCACAATGCACACCACGCAACATTTCTGCTGGTTTTAGTTCAGCTTGAAGGGTCTTATCTAACCCAGGACAAAACTTGTTCTGGACACACTGATTTCTGAATGGTTAGCCCCTCCAAGTGTTTCAGAAAACACGAACTGATGTGATGTTTGAGTCTAGTCAAGTTTCAAGCTCTTTAAAACTGAAACCAGCACAGTGTCTTGAGAAGCCATGGACTAAGTGAGGGGTTGTTTCCCTTTAAGTGATTTTGAGCCCTCCAGGTGTGAGTGCTGTGGGTTATGTTTCAGACACTGCCAGGAAACAGTCAGAGCAGCAGTTTAACATAGCTAAGCTTTTCGTGTTTGCACACAGTTAGGAAATCTGGTTATTTGGGATCCAACTGTGTCCCTGTCGTTCCTTCATGTACTTGCTGCTGGATAATGAACAAAAATCACAACACCAGCCAAAAAGCAGATCCATGTTCGGTTTCCTTCATCGAGAGGAGGTAATTGCAGGAACATTTCCTGAGCAATATAATTATGGATATGCTAATCTGCCTCAGAAATTCAGTTTCAGTTTTTTCTCAAGTGGGAGACCTGGTTACAGAGGGTTCCTCTCTCCTCTTCAGGATTAGTCACTGAGACATGAAAAAATTGCTGATGTTTAGAGTCAACTATACCTTGATCATCTCAGACATTTCAGAAGCCTCATTTTTCTCCATGTGCCTCAGAAAATTAGAATTCATTCCCACAGCAGTCTAGGTTCAGACTTTCTGGTATTTGAAATACAAAGTGGGCCTTAAGAAATTAGCTAAATGAAGGAGTCGTGCAGAATGTGAGATTTTGGTTTCATCTTGAATGCATGTTTCAGCCAAGCTGTAAACAAGTGCATTTACCCTGGCACAAACATGGGGTTTAGGGGCTTTTTGTAATACTTTGATTGCATCACAAAAAGTCAGGCCTGGAGTGAGCTAGTTAGCCCAGGCCATCCCTTCTGTGTCGAATTGTTGCTTGTTATAGCTATTCCCTAAGGCTTTACCCTGTCCAGTGTTAAATGTTTCTGATGATGGGATTCCACTCTTACCCTGGAGAGACAATTCCACACTCTAATAGAGCTCACCATTACTGAAATTTTACTGATGAGCAGCCTTAATTTTTCTCTGCTTAATTTTATCCTGTTACTAGACCGTAGTGATTGATTTATTCTGGGGAAATTCAGTAAATGGTTCCTGCTTCACAGGATGGACCTTACAATAAATAGCAAATTGTCATGACCTATCTGTGGGTGTCCTGAGATTACACAGGAACTCAATTTATCTCGACATTAATTCCCTGGAAGCTATTTCTGTCAGTACCAACTCAGTGGAGGGATGAGCAGTGAATTGAAGTGCCAGATTCCTGCCCCAGCACCAACCCTGGGCTGAGGCAATGTTCAGTGGCTCCCCAAGCACCAGGCCAGGAGGAAGGAGCTCCTGCAGGCTCTGGTGCTGTGATGTGCCCAAAGGAAGGGCACTTAGGATCTGCTTCCCCATCCCTTGCCCGGGTTCACATGAAAGGAGCTGATGAGGTGGAGTTACTCCTGAGTGTAATAGAAGGGAAGGATATGACTTTATAAATTCCAACCCACCAGTGGCACAATATTCCTGTGCCCAGTGCACATATTAGGCAACTGTCCCAATTTTTGTGAGGCATTTTGCACCTCTTTATACATGCAGATGATGTGAAATCTGTGTTCATACATCACAGGTAGGTCTGGGGGTATGCTGAAATTAATTTGAGATGGCTCAGCTCAGCAAATTTCCAGTCACAAGGTGAGCTGCAGTGTGAGTCCTATGCAGGCTAGGGGTGAGGAGTGTCTGCATTTCTCCTCTTAGGAGCAGAAAGGTTTTGTTATCATGGCTTAGCTGATGAGCAGTAATTTCTCCCTCTGTGGAAACTCGACAGTGTCTGTAGTGCAGCTGTGGTGTGCCTGCATTATGGGGACAGATTAAGGTATTTCTCCTTAAAGTTCTTGGAATTTAAAGGAGATGGCAGGTGCTATGTGATTGCAAGTAGTTTGTTGTGTTGGAAGCAGGAGCAGTGGCAGGAACAAGGATAAATCATCATTATAATCTTTTAAATATTAAATTTCAGGTAAACATCTGGAAATCATTGATGTCATAGACCCCTCCTTTTAAAACTTTTTTTTATCCCCTCAGGTATAATTGATTTCCTCGTGAGTCACCATCCAATTGCAAAAGTACTGAGAGATCACCTAGTCTTCAAGATTGCTCCCATGCTCAATCCTGATGGAGTTTACCTAGGAAATTACAGGTATTGTGATCTGTGTATTGTTATATTTGCCTTATACACTTTGCACTGTTTTTTCATTGAATCTTTTATGGCCTGTTTAAATTAATTCCCCTTAAACTGGAGATTCTCATGTGGCCATGTGCTTCCTGAAATTCCCACCTAGGACAGGGGCAAATGGCAGATTTGCTCCCTGCAGGAGGCAGAGAGCAGCTTTCCAATACAGCAGGGTATCTGCTCTGTGAGCCTCCTCTAGGTGTGGGAGTTAATGCCAGCTTAGAGTTAGACCTTAGCTGTGTTTCATAAATGCACTCATTATGCTGCTCATCAGCTTCTATGCAAATGTGTCAGTCAATCACAGCTCCCTTAAACTACCCAGATCATCCATTAAAGTCACAGATTTCACTCTGTTATTGTACTGTAATAGATAGGGATACAAGGAATGGAATAATCATTCCACCCTATGCTAATTTTGCTCCATTTTAGTGTTTGAATTACTACTTTACTGCCTCCTCTGTTGAGATCGTATTCAGATAATCTTTTGTTTTCCCTAAAATTGTTTGCTCTTAATGCATTTATTTACAAAATAAATGTGCTGCTGGAGGTGATAATGAAAAGCAGTTGATTAGTTGATGATTTGTTTGTGGGGGCAATTACATGTACCACACAGTTCTCTGGAGAAGCCCCTGAGAAATGAAATATACTGCATGTGGTTTTGCTTACAGTGCAAGACTAAATAACACAATTCACTTTGTAGCCAGGCTACCTTGAGCTTTGGTCTAATTAGGTATTGCATTGCTAGGCAGAATAAGGCTGGGTTGTTGTATGGGTGAGGAGAGCACTGAGGAAGAAGATACAAGGTGCAGAAAATGGAGCTGCTGGCAGTTCTTTGTTGGGAAAACAGCCTCAATTTGTGCCAGGAGAGTTTTAAATTAAGTGTTAGGGAAAAAAAATCTTTGCTGAAAGGGCAGCCAGGCATTGGAACAGGCTGCCCAAGGCAGTGGTGGAATCACTGTCCTGGATGTGATAAAAAACACGTGTGGATGTGGTGCTTAGGGACATGGTTCAGCAGTGCTGGGTTAATGGCTGGACTCAGTGGTCAGAGATCTTTTCCAGCATTTATGATCCTGTGATCTGTGCTCCTTACCCCTCCTCCTCTTGGCTCATTGTTAAACTACAGCAGCAGGGAGTTGTGGGGTGATTTCAGCAGTGGTTCTGTGTGCTCTAAGTGAAACTTCTGAGAATAGGTGGTGTCCTTCCAGCTGCAGGGATACTCACTCAGCTCTTGGCAAATCAGACAGTGATGCTGCAGTGGTAGCATCTGACAGCACCAGGAATTATCAGAATGTGTCACCATACAGGAATAAAGCCCTAAAA
This sequence comes from Erithacus rubecula, assembly GCF_903797595.1. Taxonomy (NCBI): domain Eukaryota; kingdom Metazoa; phylum Chordata; class Aves; order Passeriformes; family Muscicapidae; genus Erithacus; species Erithacus rubecula. The sequence continues at coordinate 20,389,786 of NC_136662.1, read as the reverse complement.
TGGCTCTAGAATCTGATACTGCATCAATTTTCTTTCTTCCAGGTGTCTTGCACATAAGCAAGCTCCAGTTGCAATTAAGCAGCTTTTGTTTTCTCCACAAGTGCACTTGCCCTGTAGAGATTTTCCCCTGCACTGTTATTTATCGTTTTTGAGAGACATGCAGCTTTTTACAGGCATTCATATGGCTCAGAACTTGAAAAGCCTTTTGGGATCCCAGGTAGTGAGAAAGGGCATGTGAATTAATTTGGAATTGCTGAGCTTGATGATGTACTCTTGGTTTAACTTTCCATGATATGCAGGATTTTCAACCCTCCTAAACAAAAGAGAATTTTAATGAGCTAGTTGAAAAAACATTTGGTTTTCTTGCAATTCTTCACTGTATTTACAAATGGCCTAATGCAACTAATAACTTAAAAATGAGGATAATAAGCAAAATGCTACCTATTATCTTGAGAAGAATATTAAAAAGCCTAGTAATGTGCCAGCATTGCAGTTAACTCGTGCTGAGTGAATAATTTACAGCAAACACTTTATTTCCTGCTCATACAAAATCCACAAGCACATCACAATTTATTTACTTGAACTTACTGGATGAATTTTGAAAAAAATCTCTAAGGATCACTTGCTTCTATTTGAAAATTTAACTCTGAGGCTTCACTATTGGCTAGATAACTCTGCTTCATCTCTTTTGGTCTTTGTTCAGATCAGCACATAAATAGGACTTTCAGAAGTCTTTCATGTAGTGGGGTCTAAAGGAGATCTATTGGCTGGGGATAACCCCCTGCTTTTGCAAACAGGGGTGCCACATGCAGCAAGAGCACTTTTAGGCATTTGAACTTCTTCTGTTATCTCCCTCTTTCTCAAAGCAGCAGCTGGTGACTATTTCTTTGGTTCATTGAAGGTTCACATTCAGAGCTATGCAAGCTAAGATAATGAAATGGGTAATTAAACCTCATGCTTGAGTTTGTAAATTGATCTCCTGCCAGTGCCAGAGAGGTTTTTCTTTTACCCCACCGGTGCACAGCCTTGCACAACTGGCAAAGTGCACTGCTGGATGCACTTGGCTGTGCTCTGGCATCCCAGGCACAGTGGGCACTGGTAATAGAGCCTGAGTGTGTCAGCAGCTCTTGGCATGGCATGGGACAGACTGGGTCTCCTGACACCAAGGCATGAACCAGCCACTCCCTAAGCCAGGGTGAGATGGGAACAGCTAGCTGATGAGATTTTCTTCATTGCCATTTCTGGGGATGCAGGACTGGCTGAGGGTGTGAGTCCTGTGCTCTCCTCCACAATTCTCCTTCCTTTGTTGTTGTGAGCAGAGGTTTAGGAGTTTGTGCCAAATCTGCAATGATGCTACCAAGAATTGCCTGTTTTCCACAAACTGTTGCTCATTCTCAAGAGAACAGACAAAATGGGTGTGACTCTGCCTTGGGTGTGGTGAAATGTTCATCAGCAGCAACAAGTGAGTTTAGTACTGCAACTACAAAGCACAGACTCATCTGTGAGGAGAGTTGTTTATATGTTACATGTATATTCAGGTGGCTCTAAAAAAAAATGGTCATGGAAATTATTGTCAGGGCTCAGTGTACCAGGATGCATGGAAATGGGATGCTAAACTTGACTGATTTATTCAGGCTTATGCAAGAGTTCAGGAATTTGTGGACCTATATAGTTAGGAATGAAAAGACACAGTGACTTGTGGGATGTACAAGGGCAATTAAGCAGCTCCTTTAATTCAGAATGTTTGGAAAGTCTGTACACAGTTTCAATGAAAGTTTTTGTGGGGATTGTTTCTTTGTTTGGTTGGGTTTTTTTAACTCTTTCAGTGGAAAAAAACTCCATCCAAGTCCTTTTCTTGCTTGAGATTGTACCCAGCTCTGCCTGAAATACAGAATACTGATAGGTACCTGCTGTTCACTGTGGCCAAGGATGTGGAGCCTCCCAAAACAGGAAGACTTTAAAGCCTGATATCATTACACTTCTAAGTGCAACTGGCTTTGCAGATGATGTCATGCTGCATGGGTTTGTTAATTAAATTGCCCAGGAAGATGCCATTGTTTGACCCAACTAAAATAGAGTCTTCAGCATATTTTTCTGTCATTTCTAGCTGGCAACTTGTCCTCAGCTCTCACCTGAATAGAAAGACTCCTTTGTGTGGGGGTAGTGCATGACTTGATCTTTAGCTTTAGTTTGAAAGAATGTGGCACAAAATATTTGTGAGTTTCTCCATAACACTAATCTCACCCTCTCTGATGGATTAAACTGTGAAACAGCTTTAGGAAATAAAGGAAAACTAGTGCAGTAAAGACACTTTCCTCCCTCTCTTTGCAGTACAGCATTATCATATTGCCATCCCCAGGGAGGAGGGGGCAGACTGGGGAGGGGGGTAAAGTGTTCTTGATTTAAAGTCGTGCATCCCCAGGCTTGGCCTGAACTTTCCTTTATCGAGAGCTTGTTCTTAAGCTGGCATTCTGCAGCTGAATGCTGAAATGTGTCCCTGCAGGCAAGATGACTGTACCACACTGCCTTAGATTAGTTCCAATTTGTCAGCCTCACCTTTCAGAGGCAAAACCCTAGAATGGCACCAAGAGGGATGTGTTGCTTAGCCTGGGAAGCTCTTCACTGAGGTATCCCAGAAATGCCATGACCAGGCAGATGAACTGTCTGACCGTTCTCTAAGGGCTCTGTTCCATAACCCAGTGACTGTTCCCATTCCCTGGCTTTTCTGGTTCCTTCTCTGGGGGAGCTGTGACAGGACCAGCCTTTGGTAAATTACAGCCATGAATTAGCTGAACTGTTCTGAAATGCCATCACTACTGTGTCCTTCTAGCCTGATTGTAGGGACTGCAAGAATTTCTGTGGGTGGGAGGAGAGGGCACATACCAATTCCAGTCCTTCCTCATTTCACTGTCAGCCACAACATTTTTCACCTCAACACACTCCTTCTTGCTTGTCTAAGGGGTTAACAAATTATTTTGTTGGACAGAAAGGAGGCCAGCCCTACTGGAAAACCAAATTTACCATAAACAGTGTCAGTCTCCATATGAAAGCCCTGTTGGGATTTCATGTTTTGAGCAAATCATATATTTTTATCTCAGAAATGTAGTTTTTTAAATACTTAAATAGTTTGTAGAAGGGAGTAAAATTTAGCAAACTGTTTCAACTGAAAAAAAAGGGAAGGCTTGAGAAACATTTTAAATTATTCATACCACAATTTTATAAAGGAAAATCTTCTTTCATTTTTGTTTGTTAGTGGCACGCTTTGTTTAAAAACTGACCTTTTCCAAACATTTCTTTTGAAAGATTTGAAATACAATCAGAAAACTAGGTTTTGGATCAGGTGAAATATTTCAGATTTATCCTGAACATGTTTTCCTGGACTTTATTTCTGTGACTCTAGAAATAGTAAAAAATTCATGTTCATGTGTAATTTGTAAGGGTTTTTTAACAGTAAAATCACATGTGGACTCCATCCAAATTATTTTGTTATTCATGTGCCTTTTGGGGGGACTGGATATGTCAGGTGGTTCTCACTATCACTTATTCAGTTGTAAGACAGCTCCACACATGCAGACTATCATTTGTTTGTCTCTTCATTATTTTTCCTCTATTTTTCTGGTGGAGAAGTGTATTTTTCTCTTAACTTCATTTAATACATGTGAAATTCGTGCATTTCCTTAAATTGAAAACCAGAGTATCCATCTCAGATGACAAGATGAAGCTCTCAATGGAGTTTATTTTTCCTAATTAGGTGTTTGTCATTGTGTATTCTATATAGCAACTTATAAGTAAACAATTGTGGACCTTTTGAATAAATTTATTGGTTTTATTTATGTTACTGGGCATAAAAAAATCTATAATTACCAGGTACAGCAGCAATATAACTGGTATTTAATGGCAATTACTTTTTGTTACCATAGAAATGAGTCCAAAGTAGTTACCTATAATTTCTCATTTCCAAACCTCACACATGTTGTATTGCAGTATTACCATAGTAATTGCCTATTAGTCATCATAAAATAAGCAGTTACCCAGAAGATATCAGGATAGTGTGAAATTTCTCATCTTACTCAAAACTTGCAGCACATGCCTCCTCTTGTCTTCCTTTAGTGGGATTTTTGTCTGAATGACAATAATGTCCCTTGCACTTTAACCCAAGGGAAGGAGGGATGTAGCTGACAGAGGGTTGTACTCTATAAATACACAGAGTCAGGGAAAGCATGCTCCCTCCTCAGAAAACATAGAACTATTTCTCATTTTTGAAAAATAGGGATTTCTCAGGCCCATGAAGTGGAGGTTTAGTCCTTGCTGTGCATTTCCTATTTATATTTGTCTGCAATTCCTTGTGAGCAGAGCAGAGGCTGCACACCCTGGGGAGGTCTGGGAGCCCAGCCATGTGTGCCAGACCCCACGAGCACTAATGCAGCCATGGTGCAGGATGCTGCACTCTCCTCTTACACCTTGATTCACTTTTTAATTTAGATTGCTTGTTATTGGGGTCAGGGAGTGTTTCTCTGAGCCTGCCTAGATCACATTTGGTACCAGCTGGGAATGGCCATTTCCATGTACCAGCTTCTCCCAAGAGGCTGGAGGAGAGGGAGAGGCATGGCAGAAGCTTTTACCTGCCCCAGCTCTTGCTTGGCATTGGGGATAGGTCAGTGTTGCATTTTGGCTATAGGAGAGTGGTGAAAAGGATAATATAACATAGCTCTTCATGTAATGGAGAAGAAAAAGAGAGCTTTATTTAAAGAAACACTACAGTTATATATATATATATAGGGTAGTTTGTGCAAAACAGAATAGAAAAAGCTCGTTGGACCAAGAAGGCAACACCTCTTTGAAAACATGCTTTTTGCAAAACATCACACCTCTCACATATCCAGCAGGTGCTTAATCATTGTTATAATTTCTTGTCATTGGGCAGCCTGAGAAGCCCAAGGCTTCAAGGCTGCTTTTCCCCTGGCTCCCAGCAGTATCCAAAAACAGGTCAGGAGTTTTCTCTTCTGCCTTCCTCTCACACCCAGCATGTCCCAGCTCATGTGTTGTGCCAGGCTGTTGGCCAGGGGTGGGTGCACAGCTGTGACCCAGGTGTGCTCTGGGCAGCAGCAATGGAAAGCCCAGGGAGCAGCAGAGTGATCTCTGCCCTTACACCCACCTGGCTTGTAGCATTGCCATTCCTTTCCTCCCTGGAATTTTCTGTACATTGTGGCTTTTATTGCCCAGAGAGTGCTGTCACCACAGGACAGCTACAGGGGTTGCTGCTTTGCTCACCATTACTTAAAAAAATCTCCCTTGTAAAAAAAAAAAAAAAAAAGTTGTCAACCTTTATCTTAAAACAAATACTAGGTTTGCAGAAGGGTTCCTATCTACTGCTGTTGAAATGCTCTTTATATTGATGTGGTAACTGCTCATTTAAACCATATTACAGCTCCTGAGTATTTTTCAGTTGCTATTGATGTGACAAATTCTCTTGCACAGAGGACTGCACCAATCAATAGAGTCAGTATATGTGCTTTAAAAACAAAGCCACATGCCTTGGGGTTCCAGTTGGATCTGAACGTTTTAGTAGCATTAAATAAAGCTATATTTATTTTGCTTTTGGTGCAAGGGAAAAAAATCCCAACCCAACCTAATTTAATACAACTTGTTGGAAAGGTTTGAAGGCAGCATTATGGGCCATTTCCACATGTGATGAATACCTAACTAGTGTCAGAGCTGCTATTTTGTTTTTGTAAGCGAATTCTTCTCTTTTAGTTAGATTGATCTGGAACTACAGAGTAGCCTTTTATTTTTAGATGAGCGGGGAGAGAAGTCATAACAAGAAATACTGAAATCATAGCTTTTTTTATAGCTGCCACTATTCCACTGAGAATGAGACATGATGTCCTTAAAGAGACAGGGCTATTTATTTTCCATTTAAATAGCACCATTTGTGATTATTACCTTTAAGCCATTATGCAGAGAATAAGCACCCAGCTCATGAATCCCAGCCAAGTGAATCAAAGTTTTGTACCTAAGTGCCATTTATGTCTGTAAGCTGCTGTATGATCCTATTCTTGACCTTCACCGACTCTAATTCTTTTGCATATCTTTTTCTTCCAGAATGTATTTGTAATTAACAGGACTGTTAAAGTCTGTTTGGTTGAAATATTTGTTTCCCTTTTCTCCTCTCCTGAACAGCTGATCTTAGGTCTGAATAATCCCATCTGGGTTTCTTAGATTTACTTTCCGTTAAGTAACTAAACATATTTGGCTTTCTTCTATTTTTTAATTTCCTCTATAAATCTAGCTTGTATCTCTGGTGGTTGGAGTTCTTAGTTCTGTTCATAGCAGCAGACAAAGAACCAAATTCTCCAGAGAATTTTTTCTTTGGGTTGGTTGCTTTGCTTTGCTCTTGTGTTTTATTTGGGGTTTTGTTATTATTTTTTAAAATGCTGAGGGTATGAGGTGCCCAGAAGTGGCACTTGCAATGAGCACTGTGACTCAGGAGCATGTATTGATTCTCTCTGGGCTTTCTTGCCCTGCTGCCCTTGTCCTTGTTTGATTTCCCTCTCTAACACAATTATTGGCCCAAATCAAAGGTGTGGCTCCTCACAGAAGGTGAGAGCAGCTGGGGAGCTCAGTGGGAACTGTGCTGACTTTGCTGTATTTGCCTTGCCAGCAGCATCACAGAGTTCTCAACACATCTGGGAGCAAATCCCACACCCTGAAGTGTTGATGAGGTTGATCTCCATCCCAGCCCTCTGTTCTCCTGGCCTGGTAGGAAGGAGCTGCATCCACCCCTGAGGATGCCCATGCAACTGAGGCTACAAACAGGGATTCAAGCTGTCCTTGTGCTCCAGTTATTGAGTTGGGTTGGTCCCTAAGTACATCCTCCTTTCTACCCCATCTTCAGGAGTTATTTTGGAAGGGATTTCTCTGTCCTGGCTCCTGCTGAGGAGTACAGAGTCACAGCAGTACTTGGCAGAATTTCCTGAATTCCTGGAGAAGGCTCTGGTGGGATCCTTATTTCTGCCTTTCAGTACTTCAAGGGGGTTTATAAAAAGATGGGGACAGGCTTTTTTAGCAACAAAACTGGTAATGGTTTTAAAATAAAGAAAAATAGATTCAGACTAGATATAACGAAAAAAAATTTAGAATGAGGGTGGTGAAACACAGGCACGGGTTGCCTGAAGAGGTGGTAAAAGCCTTGTTCCTGAAAACTTTCAAGGCCAGGTTGAATGGAGCTCTGAGCAACCTGCTCTAGTTAAAGATCTCCCTGCTCTTTGCAGGTCACTTGGACTAGTTGGCCTTTAAAGGTCCCTTTCAACCTGAACTTTTCTGTGGTTCTGTGACTCTCAGAGAGCTGAGGCCCCTCGCAGCTGGTGCATGGAGCAGAACCAGGCTGCTTCTGTATTTTAGCTTTACAGGTTGCACTCCAGTGCTTGTTTGTGCCAGCAGGGATTGTCTTTGCAACAATTAAGTGAAAAATGGAAACTGCAAGTAGAGAGGGGGAATTTTTTTCCTTAAGTCTAGAGATGACCAATTAGAGGTGAAATTCTGCATTCATGAGAGCACCTACTGTTCCTTCTGGGTGAACAGCCTTAAGAGGAAGAGTGAGGAAGGTGTTTTGTCTGTTTTCTGTGAACACAAGAAGGCCTGGCTTGTGAGTAGTGTGTGTCCCAGTTTTCCACCCTAAGCAGCATCTCAGAATCTTTTTCAATCTTTTCATTTCCACTCTGCCATTTCAGCAACATCTGTTCATCTACACTGATTCACCAGCTGCCAGGGCAGGCGGTAGAGGGATTAACTTTTCCTGAAGACCTTTCTGGACAGACATCCTGGAATTTTTTGAAATTGTACCCATTTACATGAGATTACCAGAAACTACTGATCACTCCCATGATCTCTGCCAGAGCCTCTTTCCTTGTAGTCATGATTATGTATAATATAATAATATAATTATAATTCTATACAAAGGAGGGGTTCAATACTCTAAAATCAGAAAGAATTTGTCAACTGGCAATGGAAAAGTCCAGTCTTCCTATTCCAACTGCTTCTGTGTGGGTGGGGAGAGGGAAATACCATCCAAGTTATTAGGAAAACAATAGCAGCCTAAGGGAATGTTTGTTTAGGTTCCACTTTTGTTGTTTTCTTTTCCTGTGTGACAGCTGTTCTTTTATTTTTTTATTTTTAAAATTGCAGCAGTTAAAATGATGGCAGCTTGCTGTTTAATTTATAATATTGGTCCTAAGGGCAGTGTCGTGTAACGTCAAAACAATCCTGAGACAAAGCTAAATAATAAGCATTTGTTATCAAAACCAACATTGTATTACTAAAACAAGCTTAAAGAATTGGAGAATGTGCATCACTTGTGAGGAGTGCAAAGGCAGACACCTGCCCAAAGCTCCCACTTGTGTGTCTTGGTCAGCACATTAACTCTCTGCAATCTCCTTGTGGTTTGGAAGTGAAGTACCTCTAAGTGGTTCAGAGTTGAGATATTTCATTTTCTGCTTGAAGAAGAAACCATTTTTCTTGGCTTAATTCTCACAGGGGAAGTGTCCCAAAAGAAACATGTTTAAATATTGAGTTTAAGGAGCTTGCAAGGTGTCAAACTCTTGAAAATTAGTCCTGGTGCTCATTTGAAAATTTAGGTTGTGGTTGTAAAGGAAATTTTATTTAGCTACTAGTACACAACCCTTTTCTGCTGAAGCACAGAGAGATGGGAGACTGCTGTTCCACAGCTGCTTTAAGCTCAAGAAAATGTGTTCTGGGTACCCAGAGGGGCAGTTCAGCTCTGTTTTCCCTCCTGGCTGTGCATCCCTGCCATCTCCTTTTTGCTGGGACTGGTGCTTGTGTGGCAGTGCTGTGAGCTAGAAAAATACTGATCCCACAGAAAACCAACCTGACAAAACAGTTCTCACTTGCCTCCCAGTGCAGCCAGAAAATTGGGACCCAGACAGAAGAGAGGAATGAGCAGAGAGGGATCCTTTTGTCATGGCAGCTTGAATGGGATGGACATAAAGCAGTTCTGAATCCAGAGCATAAATTATAGGTGGCTGCTGTGCAGTGATTCTGGAGGTCTTGGAAATGAAAGACAGTGGCAGCCAGTGAGTTCTTGGATGGGTTTCTATGTGTTCAAAAGCAACCATGCTGATATCATCTCTTTCTTAGGATTATTATTTCCAAACAGCAAGCAAACAATTTTTGTTCTATTTGGTAATAAATTGGGTGACTTGGCATTCTCATTTAAGAAAACAGGGGCTTTTTGGTGTCAGAAGCTGGAAATGAACTTTCTCCATGCAACTGTTATACCCCATCATGTACCCATGGTAAAAACTGTCCCCAAAACCCTTTTCTCTCTGCTCCCTATAAATGCAGAAGTCATCATGGCTGTGCTGACATGGCAGAGGGAGCAATTAATCTCACAGCAGATCACTTCTCTGCTGCCCCTGGGGCCAGGCAGAGGGGGGATGTCAGGGCAGGCTGGCAGGAGGGAGATGTGACAGCTGATGGACTGAAAGATGTGAAAGCTGGTGGCTCTGCCTGGTTGGTGCCTGGGAGCTGGAGGAAGAGCTCTGTGCCATGCAGGAGTTGGGATCACAAAGGGGATGTGGATTTCTGGCCATGCAGTGTCCAGCCACTAAAGCATTGTCTGCATCTGTGAGGGGGACAGGGATTGTTCCTCCTTGTCCCCTCACAGGCTGGGAGGGATGGACATTGCTGGACATGGTGACACAATGTGCAGCTCCTCAGGGGAGAGCAGAGCTGATCTTGGGCTGCACACACCATAAACCTCTGCCTCCTGTGCTGCCTGTGCCTGGAATGCTAATGCTGCCTCTGCCTCTCCTTACTGCCACAGCCTCAGAGCTGGCTGCTGGAGAGATTAGACAATGATAGTGGATGGAAAGGGGAATTTTGTCTGTTTAACCAAAATGTTAGTTTGCAGAGAACAGCTGGATTTCTAACACCACTGGAATGCTGCTGTGGGTGGGTGGGGGTGGGTTTAGCTGCCCCCTCCCTTTATCACTGCCATTCAGACATCCAAATGCTGGAAAACGACTGGAGCTTCCCAACACCCAATGCAGCATTTATCCTGGGACTCTGCCAGCTCTGCTGGAGCTTGGCAAAGCCTGACCCCTCTAGGGTGCCTCTATATCATGGCCAAGGAAAGAAAAGGATGCAGGGGTCTTGCCTTTCATTCTCCAAGTAACAGCTGAGTAAAAGAACATGTTTTTCTTGTGTACAAGACCAATCCCTACTCATAGAGCCGGCTGAGCTGTGACTTGATTCTCTGCAAAGCTGTGAGTGATGTGCATCATGGAAGGGCTTGCAGCAAGGTTGTATTTTTGGGACTACCAAGAACTGAAAGAAGGATGTCACAGAAGTAGCCAAAGCCTCCCTGTGCATTTTGTTTCATTAATACCAAATCTTGTGCATTAGTATGAATAGGACTAGGTCAGGAAGGGAGCCTGAACGTTGAGATGGTCAATAATGCATTGACACTGCCATGCTGACCAGAAGGCACAATCCTGTCCTGCTAGGTGCTATACAAGTATATCATAAATGATCCTCCCTTTCCCAAAGTGCTTTCAGAGCTAAAAGAGTATGGCACAGTGGGGGAGGGGGGCAAGGCAATCAAGCAAGCTGTTATAGCAGGGAAAGAGAGAGCACTAAATAGAATAGGATGAATAGTGGTAGGTTTTTTCCTCTTTTACTTTCCTTTTCCCCCTTCTGGTTGTTGGAAGGGAACACAATAGCAAACTGTACAATCAGGCTGAATAACCTTCATATATCAACTGAGAGTAGGACTACTCTAAATTTGGTGAACCCAGGGAAGGAGCTTTTAGTGACAAAATACATTTGAAAAGGATGGTAGACCCAAAAGGTGTGTTTCTTCAGAACAGATTACTTTTAGAGGTTCTCCTCTTCTTTACTCCTTGGGCAAAACTGTGGAGCTCTACTCAGCTCCCAGTCCAATCATCAAGTACATTCTAGCACCAGGATTGCTGTTACTCTGCTGCAGCTGAGCAGTATAATGGTTCTACCCATTGTTTTACATCTGGATTAAATTGTCCTTTTGTGCATCTGGAGATAGGTTTGTTCAGTAGGTTTCGAAAATCCACAGATTTTCAAGGCCCAGTCAGTCTTTTGGCAGTGCTTACTAGTGAGGAAGCTGCACAGTGAGAATATATATCCCATGCAAGCACTCCCAGCAAGTTTTGTACCCCAGCAGTTGTCCTTGGATCTTCTGCCTGCTCCTCCAAGTCTGAAAAGAATCAATTAACAAACTGCCTGTCAGCCTCCTCTGCTTTCTGCTGTGCCTCTGCTAATCTTCTGCTCATTTTCAGCTGGGAAAAATCTTTGTTTTTAATTCTTCCAGTAGGATTTACTTTTGTTCTTGATGTGCAGGGAGGGCTGATGCAGGCATGGGTTTGCTCTTGACATCTCCATCTTGCTGATGCTGTGCTGCCTCGTGTAGAGAGTGACAGGCAGGAGATAAGCTGTTATCAGTGTGGGTGCCAGGCAAGGGCAGACAGCTCCTTCTCCTTACATTGGTCACCTTTTCAATTACAGACCTCAGCTGCTAAGGTTTTGTCATTCTCATTCTAGTTTCTGTTAATGAAATGCATTTAACTGCCAGCTCTTGTTAAAAGTAACAACACAGCTGAGAATTCATAAATTCCCATGGAAGTCAAATGACTGCTACCTTAGAAGAACTGAGTCAAGAACTGAGTTTTGTTTTCTTTTGGTTTTTTTTTTAATCTTGAAGCTGGTGGAGGAGACACCCATAGCTTGCTTCATCATACAAGCAAAATATTTTGAACAATGGATCTACCTCAGACTTTTATTTTTGATTCCCATGGGAAAAGGAACTCTGTTTCTTACACTCCTGGGGGCGTGAGTCCATTTCATCACTCAGTTTTCCTCTGTGCTTCTTGGATCTATCTCAAATAATAACTTACTACCCAGAATGTTCAGAAATTCAGTTTTCCAAAAGCCAGTTAGACAAGTACATTGATGTGTAAACAGTTGTGTTCAGCACAACAGTTTGACCTGTTCTAAACACCAGCAAGAAGAATTTAGAAAAGAAAATGGCAAGGCAGTCCTGGAGCTTTGTTTAGTTTAGCAGAGAGCAGGCAAGGGAATGAATGATCTGGGGCCAGTGTGGGGACTCACTGCTCTGTGATCTGAGTATCTACATAAGGAACATAAACATGGAGTAACAGGAAGGGTACTTCTCACTATGGTAGGGGAAGGCATGACAGAGCTGAATGTCTTGACACAGCTTCCCACGAAAAAAATATTACAGACTTTAAGGGTTATGGTGTGTTTTCCCTGATGGACTATTTTTGTTTGAAATAAAAATATTTTCTTAAAATATCTGTTTGGGGTTTTGTTGGTTTTCTTGTGTTTTTTTTTTTTTTTGTTTTGTTTTTGTTTTTGTTTTTAATTGGTTTCAGGTTTTTTGGTGGGATAGTTCATTATTTTTGTGAATGAGAATGGCTTCAGAAAAAGGTCTTTGTGTGTGAATGGTAGATCAGCAAAGATGATCACAGTAACCTCTTTCAGAATTGAAAATGTATGGTTTTCAAACTATTGTGTAGTGCTCATAGTTTTCTTTTGCAATAAGCCCATACACCAAATGATTTCTTAGAGTTGAAGGATTGTTTAACTGGAAAAATTGGACATAGTGCATATAAACTAAGTCATTCCATCTAATTGAAGCATTCTATGAGTTCTGGAGAGAATTTCTTCCTTTCAAATGACAAATTCCATTAGAATCAATGGAAGCTAGAGGCTTTTTCTTTCAACTGTGCAATGCAGAGGGGGTTTGTGGTTTGGTATCATGTAAGCTTAATAGGGTAAGGAAGGAACATCACAAAATAAAATGTTGTACTTCCTCAGAAAATCCATTTAACTTTGCTGATACCTCTCTGAACACTTCTTGCCTTAAGCAGAAGCTGTTGGGCTGAAGCTGTGTAAGCCCTATAGTTGTTCCAGGTCTGCAGAACCAGAAGAAAAGTCAGCTTTGACCATTTGACCATTGCTGGCATGAGCAGAAATAGTTTGTACCTGCCTGTTCCTTGATGACAAGTTCATTATAGACATGGTGCTTTATTTAAGGTCAAACCTGAAAAATAGATTGATTTACTGTCATTATAATGATGCAATCTCCAACCTGTAAAATAAAAGGCTGATACATGGAATCTGGAATGATTATTTAAGTTGGATACAGGCCATGAGCACTGTCATGAACAAAGAAAAGAATGTGGCCACATCCTTAATGATGGGTCTATCAGATAGTTCACATCTTTTTTCCCTAGTCTTGAAAACAAAAAAGTATTGTCCTGTATCTGAGGGCATAAATTGTATTAAACTCTGAGCTCTTAAATGGTCTCAATGTGAGTGACCAGTGATGAAGGTGAAAGTTAGTACTGAGTTCTGTCAAGAACAGAATATTTTGCTTTTGGTCATCTTAACTAAAGCCACCACCTAAATTTCTCTCTATATATATGTTTATCATACTGTATAGCTGAAGAAGTTACCTTGCAAATTGACAAAATACAGTAAAAATGCCAAGTGGTCATTTACATAGTTGGAATTACTTTTCTATAACTGGTTGTTAGTAAGAGTTTTGCTCATGTCTCTTAAATCAGTAATGTCAGAGCACTTCAGGGGGGATGGAGTCTGGCCATGGTTCTGTGCTCTTCCCAAGCTCCTGTGCCTTTCTCATTCTATCCTGCTGGAGCTGGATGTGGCTCCTGTTCCAGCCCTGAGGAAAGCCTTAGGTCTGCCCTGGGTTTGGGGCCTTGTGGCTTTCATTAGCAATTTGTGGTGCTCAGGTGCTGAAGTTTAGGTTGCTGAGGCTTAGACATGTCAAAGGTTTCTGGAGTCCAGGTGAAGAGTGTTTAGGAGCTTTTATTACAGGTCTTTTACAGCACCTCTCAAATCAGAGGGTGAAATAGTCTTGAAAGGTTTGGGTTAGGACTTTAGAGTGGGGGACCTCACTGGCGCCATGGAAAGGCTCTGCAGTTATTTGTGTGGTCATGAAATAGAGGGGCAAGTGGATTTTTAGGTGGATGATGTTTCCTCTTCTGATTGCAGTCTTACAGCTAGTTTCCAGTCACCACTTATATTGGTGGCCTGTTTGGCATTTCTCATTTCCCACAGCCCCTGTCACTGGATTTTGTTCCTTTGCATGAGTGAGCCTGAGAGGATGAGTGGGTGTAAACCAGCTGCAAGTAAAATTTCCCAAGGGGTTGCCTGCAGGCATAAATGCACCAGTGCAGGGAACAGAGCAGCTGCCTCTGTCCTGTTAGCTGAGGATCTGCTTTGGGCAGGATGGGGCATCTCAGGACATGCAGAATAGAAGGGATGGAATTTCAAGAAGTGTGTTCATCTGCAGGATACAATTATGCCTTGCTGTCCACTCTCTCTCTCTTTTCTTTTTTTCCTTCTATTTTCTCCTGAGACTATTGCAATTCTTCCAAGAACATAATGAAATTCTGTGTTTCTAGAGCTGTTTGTTAAAAAAAAGGCAGAAATATTTGGCATATATAGTTTAAGATGGTTCCCTTTGTTTAAAACTTTGTTTACTAAATTGGACTTTGGTACAGATTATCAATTAAGAGAACCCCAAAATTCAGCTTTCTGCTAAGGTCAGGTTTCTGTATCTAGCTCTGTAATTCTTCTTCAGCACATGGATGTAGTTCTACCTGAGCTTATATTTCTGGAAGCAGTTTTGATGCTGCAGCAAGTAAGATCCAGGGTGTCTCTGCAAGAAATTATTAGATCTGCAAGTAACAAGAGCATAACAGCTGCAAGTTTTAAGGCTGCATGGGAGATTCTTTCTACTTGTCCTAAAAGATCAACAATATGAGTTGGTTTTAGAACTTGCTTTGCCCCGAATTAAAATAAGATAGAAAAAAAATACTTCAGAGGTGGGTTAATTAAATGGGCATTTGCTTGTATAACTACAGTGTGTGGGAGTCACAGTCTTCTAATCTCCTAAAAAACTGAAGAACAGGCCTTTAGCATATAGACCTGAACAGGATGAAGAAAGTGCTGTAATTTGATTTTTTTTATCTCTAAAATACTGAATCCTCTGCCCAGAGATTAGGACTGAAGGTCTGTTTTAGTGCTGTAATACCTAATTGAGTCACGAGCCTTGGTGTAGTCCTGAGAGAGGACTTAGCACAAATTCTCATACTGATTTTGGCATTTCAATTACCTTTCAAGCAATGACACTGGCTTTAATCTGAGTACCTGGACTGCAGCTATTCTGGGGCATATTTTTAAAGGTAACTTGTGCCTAATTCCCCTTTATACCAGCAACTTTTCATGGGACAGGATCTGCTAACAAGAAATTGAGAGTTGGTACCCTGTGACTGGGATACAGGACCTGATGTCTGTCACCCACACACCAAGTGTGAGCTGCAGCAGGAAATGACAGAAGAGTGCCACTAGTGAGAATTTCTGTGGCAATCCGTGACTTTAGAGGAGACAGAGTTCAAGACAGTTTTGGGAATGACTGCGAGGAGCAGAACCATAATGACATTTGATACTGTGGGCATGGGCAGAGCCAGAGTGTAGGAGCTGAAATCTGCTCTGAGTATGGCTGAGGAGGAGAAGAGCTTCTCTCCTTGCTCATTAGTCTGTGTTGGGGTGATTTGTGTGCTAGTTTCTTGTCCCTGGATGATGTGCCACTGCCACTGCTGTGTTTGCCACTATTTGATGTGGAAATACAGAGCGGAGTGAACATTAAATACCTTTTATTTATGTGGCACCCTCCTGATCATTGAGCACTACACTCAGATGCTGAGAGAGCTTGTTTGGGCCACTGGGCTAACCCTGGGCTCTCACCTAGACAATAAACCCTGCTGCACTGGCTCTGCTTTGGGAGGTTTAAATTGGGATGTGAGAGAGATGCAAGGATCTGCCTGAGGTCTGGGAAACATATCTTGCAGAACAAGATAAAGGAGATAACTTTGTTTAATGCAGGAAGCTGACTCCACCATCATGCCCATTTTCAGTCAGGTGATGACAACTTTAGCAGAGGATATGGCAACAATATTTGGCTTTCTAATAGGAAAGTAATTGTTTCAAATAGAGAAACAAGCTGCCAATGCAAACAGCAGACTGTCATCTCATGAGGACTGCAGGTGGAGAACAAACTTCTTCCTCATAGGGCTGACTGTGGAAGTTTGCAGGTATCAGAGGGTCCATTGTTATAAAAAGCTTAGATAAAAAAAGGATCTCACTTTATCATAGTATCACAGTATATTCTGAAGTATCAGTGTATTCTGAGGTTCATCACAATTTTCTGGGCCCCTTGAAGTCTAGTTTTCTGGTCCAGTTCTGCATAACTGTCTAAAAATCTCCTCCAGAAGTGTGTTTTACTCCCCAAAAAGTAAATGTATTTTGCAGCACTTGGCACTCTTCTTACCAGGACTTCCTTCAGTACAGACCCACTTAAGTAGAAATAGAAAACTTATGGGAAGAATTATACAAAGCTTCAGATGCAATAATTACACTCACTTTTGCCAAAGTACTGTTATAACAAGAAATAAAAATGGAACAACATTTAGTTTATCCTTTTTTAGGATGCTGATAATGTGGCCATATTAAAAAATAACCTTTGGTTTAATGTTCCATATTGCCTTCATTAACTTTTCTTATTTTATAAACCTTTAAATTGAAGGTGGGGCAGGGGAAAAGGAGGACATATTTTGGAGGAAAAAGAGTAAAGGAAAGCTTTCTCCCAAGCATTATGCATTCCTCTACAACATTAAGAATGCTGCTGCCACTCCATATTGTGGCTCCTTGGATTGCATGTAAATCTTTGGTTGAAAAGCTTTTCACACAAAGTTTTTCTTTGGAAGCCTCATTTCATCCAATTAACTTTTCTGTGTCTCTGAAGTTCAGCCAAGATCAGTCAGACAGTGGCTGCTTCTTCCTAGGAAGTGACGTAAGTAACACAAGTCATATAGGGTAACAAAGCTCTTTTTAAAAAATTTAACTGTAAAAGAGGAGGGAAGGATTTGAGAACCCTCAGTTTCCAACATCTTTTGCTATTTGAATGATTTGGGTGCTGTAGGAAGGCACAAGCCACTTGGTTTCATTTTCAGTGGTCTTATGCTGTGTGCATGACCTACACCAAGTCATGTGGGTTTTTTTGAGATTTATTCACTCTGCAGCAGTGCTTTGCATGCTTGCATTTTTAAAAGAGTTGAAAGGATCCTTGTATACAAATTTCTCAGATATAGAGCAGTATCCAATGAGAAACAAAACTGATACAAGAAAAGATGGGTCAGTGAGCCAAAGCTTCTATTGTCTTCCCCAAAGGGTAGATTCCCAAAAGTTAACCTAATTATGGAGGGCACTGAGGCCATGGGGTTAACAGCTGCTCAGGAAGAAGCAGAGAGCTCCTCCAGGAGCTGAGGTTAGACACTGGAAATGGCTCCTCGTGGGAGCACCCAGGGAAATTGCTGTGCATGTGTGTGTGCAGAATTCAGAATGGAGGTTTAGGCACAGCAGCTCCAAGGATGGAAATAGGTCAGCTGGTTTCGTGCTCTCTACGTGTTCCTCCTCTGCTCTGAGCAGCAGCTGGAAGGCAGCCTGGGATTTCATTTAGAAGCCTGAACCAGAAGAAAAGGAAAAAGAGAAAGGAGGAGGTCATTTTGCTTGTTTTGATGCCCGTGTGTCCCATTTTCAATTATCCCTCTCATCCACTCTCACTGGGATACAGTGAGATGCCTACAAATGAGCCATGAGAGAATTTCAAAGGTTTGGATGCTCCATTCGTAAAAACTCAGTGGAAAAAACTATGCACCTCATTGGATTGTAAAACTTGACTTGAAATTGGTTGAGGACAAAATTTCCTTTTTAATATTTTGAAAAGCCTGAAAGATTTTGTGTACCTGATTAGGGAATTATTGCCTTGTTGTCAGATCTTGCCCTGTGGATTCTAGACTTTGCTTAGTAGGTATAACACCACCTACACTTTAAATACATTTTTGAATTATGCAAGTTGGATTAGTTTTGTTTAGTCTTAGTCTAAGTTGGTCATCTGCTCTGGACTGGTGGCTTAGAGCTGCCTGTGGTCAGTGGGGCATTCCTAGAAAGTGATTTGTATGATCCACAGTAAGTGGGCTAAGCTGCCATTTGAACAGATTTCTGTAACCCTGTTAACTTGGGGCTGGGGTTAGAGTGAGATTCATCCTGCCTCTCTTAAGCTGTTTAGCAAGAGCTGGGAGATCAGCTCTCCAGCTGCTGTAAATTTACTGATATCCACACAAACAACTGTCAACACTTGTACCAATTGACACTGACTGTGGATCAGGACCTCTGGATTTTTAATTTTTTAAAATTTATTCTTCTAAGAAAGCACAATCATACCAGATGGAGACACCTAGGATCTAATTATGGCTCAGTATTCATACATGAATAGTCAGCCTGATTAGCAATGAAGTGTTTAAGAACATGGGAACTGCTACAGAGGACTAAACCAACATTCTTATATTGATTATTGATCTGTTGCTCTTTTCTGTGTTTCTCCTTGCCCCTTGTGACATGAATCCAACTCTTCTGCTGTCATTTGTGTCTACAAGTGGCATGCAGTGTCTGCAGAGCATTTTGGCCAGGGCTGTCTATGTAGATGTTTATGTACATATGTCTGTGTAGAACTCCTTTTGATCTCTTAGGTTCAAAAGTTTCTCAACTTTTTGTCATCCCTTCAAACATGAGATCAGGCAGCATGGCACAGTGGAGAAAGAAGCAAACAGGGCTAAACAGGTTTTTGTGATGTCAGATTTTGTCTCAAAGGTGGATGATCCTCCTTTGCTGAGCACAGCAATGGCTGCAGACAAGGTTTAGTGCCAATGCAGAGGAGATCTGTGTTGGCAAATTAAAGTCCAGACTTATAATTCAGGGATTAGAGAATAGTCAGAAGAACTATGATCACAAATTTGGGGAGAGATTTTTTTTGTTTGAGAATTGTCCCATTATTGTTCTGATCCCCTCAGATAAGCCACCTTTCAGTTTTCAGTGATATGCTTGTGTATTACTCACTACTGGAAAGCAGTTTCAAATTTTTCTGAAGGACAAAAAAGTTGGCAATTGGTCTTTTTTCCACTTTACATCTCTGAACCTCCCTCTGATATTCATCTTGTCAAAACTGTCAGGAGAAGTAAAAAGCAAACAGACTTTTAGCCCAGGTAATGTATTTGTAAGTTTTTCAGTTCAGCTTAGATGTGGCATTCTGTGGACTGGGGAGGTGTCTGTTGTGCTTTGGGCAAGCAGGACTCTCTGGGTTTTCTTATTTATCTCCCCACACAGACCAGTTAAGCACTTCTGCTACACTGGAGAGAGTAGCAACACCAATTTGTTTTCCTTAGCTTGGCTAAACTTGCCTGTCCCAGCCTAGGACAAGTTGTTTTTTCATATCTGAAGATAATTTTGCTAACCTGGCAATCTGTGTCTGCTTGGTGAGTGACATTTACTCTGCTCCATAATTACCTGTGAGAGAACAGGGGTAAATTTGGAATTGGGTTCTTTTCCAATAAATAAGACTTATTAAGATATCTGAAACCCTTATACCAATATCTTGGAATTTAAGCATTCAAATTTATTTCTTGTGAGGAGACATGGGGTTTGCACACACACGTTATGGCTAAAGGTCTGCCTGGAGTGGCCTTGCTCAGAACAATGCTTCCTTCCCTGGCTGTAACCCACCAAGGATGCATGCAGTCAAAATTAACCAAATATTTTGCTGTGTATTCCA
This sequence comes from Erithacus rubecula, assembly GCF_903797595.1. NCBI lineage: Eukaryota > Metazoa > Chordata > Aves > Passeriformes > Muscicapidae > Erithacus > Erithacus rubecula. Next base: position 20,370,021 of record NC_136662.1, on the reverse strand, counting down.
GGGAGGGAGGTTTTGTTTACTTTTTGTGGAATCCTGATTTCTATTTATGACTCTGTCAGACAAGTGCAGAATGATCTTGGCTGATTCACTCAATCCCCCTCTGCTCCTTGGTCTTAGCTGCAAAGTGAAACTAATTCTGTGCACCTGCCTCGCTGAACCATTGGAGGACATTCCATTAATGCCTGTGAAATGCTCCAAGAAACTCCCTGAAAAGCAAACCAGAGATGTCTGAATTTTAGGGGATTTGATTCAGCTCTTGAGGTACAAAATCTCTGTTCTGGGAAGAAAACTGAGTAGAATTGCAATGTGTGAATGTGAAATCTCCCTCCCCAGTCGCAGGTTGTGTGGATTTGTTCTCAGTTTGACCTCTATTAACGCTGGATACCTAGAAATAGCCCAAATATCCCTGTCACAGCATGAAACAGGCTGTCTGTTTGATCAGGTATTGCATCCTTGGGCCTGAGGGGAGCATAACACATCAGTACATCTGTTAACTGCAGTGTGCATCTCTACAAGGGTGGGGAAACGGGAGCCCAAGCTGCTGGACATGGTTACAATGGCCAGGACAGTGGGGAGGGCACTCATTTATGCTTTCTACCTGGCTGGGATTTACACTCTTAATTCCTCTAAAAGTAATTTTGACTTTTTTTAGATACATTTAATCTATTTATTTTTTTTCTTTCCCTCTCCTTTCCTACAGACAAATGTTTCTTCAGGGTTTGGGGTTTTTTGTGCTGTTTGTTAGAACATGTTCTTTTTGCCTCTGGCACTAGCATATGGGTTTTCTATTTGTGTGACAAACAAGATAGCAGTTTACTCAGGAATTCTTCTTCCACCTGTTGCTCGAGATCCCCAGCTTTAAATCTCACTCTTTAGTTGGAAATGTTTTCAGGCATCCACTGTGACACTTGATGATGTTACAAGAAATGTAAGAATTCAACCTGTGAGCTGCATAATTTCAAGTGGCTGTCCAGATAGCAGATCTTTCTTTTCTGTGGATTTTCCTATCACCTTGCATTGTACTAAACAATAATGCTAATCCATTCAATCACCTTGAATATTTTGCTAATCTGCACTTATCCTGTGAAACTATCTTCAGTAGTTAGATAGGAAACGCAAGCTGAGACCAGGCAGATACAAAGTGATTGTGATGTTCTTTTTCTTTTGAAGGAAGCATTTGATGCCATCTCTCTTAAATGCACATGCTTTCTGATTTGATCTCATGTTATTGATAATCACAGGCTATTTTTGTGCCCTGCTTTTGTTTAGGACCCATCACAAATCAATCTCATGAATCTTGCTCCCTGTCCTGTGGCACTGGCATTAGCACATTTCCCTGCTCTGTGGCAATGACATTTGCATGTTATTCTTGTATTTAATCTGTTCTGTTGGATATTTTGCTCTGAATGTTTTGTGGTGTTTTAACCTGTGGGGTTTATAGGGTTTTATGGGGTTATTTATCTCAGTTCATGTATCTTTCATTCCATCATAAGCATATGTTTAGGAAGAAGGTGCAATAAATGGAAGAAGGCAACTGTGTCCTTCATTTGAATAAAACATAGGTTTGTATCAGAAGTTAATAAGAAATTATATAGGGACATGGCCTAATTTTTGAAAGGAGGTTTTGGAAAAAAAATTGTGCTATTTTCCTCCATCTGGATTTTCATCTGCCTTCTCATCATTTCTAATCCTTTTGCCAAAGCTGCTTTCTCAACTTTAAAATCTTTCTGGAATTAAGTGGCTTCTGGATCTTGACAATGCAACATTTTGATGCATGTGTTTGTCACATCCTGATTAGATTGGTATAACTCCTGCTCTCCCAGGTCCCTCTCAAAACTCAATTCATAAACCAGAGTTTCATACAAGATGCTTCCACTAGGGTGATGAAACAGAGAAATTCAATCATACCACGCATAGGTTATCCATTTTCCAGGGGCTGATGGGAGAGATTGGATTTTCAGAGCTCTTCTGGGCTGTTTTGTTTTGTTTTCTTTCGTTTTCTTTACTTCTGTTCTTGTCTTCAAGGCTTCGATAAATTCTCTTTTAAAGTGGAGAAAGTAATTTCCATCTCTTCTTTTCCTGGCCATGAAACTACTCTTTCCATGGTCTTTGACTGCAGGTGAACCATTTAAATTTTGTCATCCCTGATTTTGTTTACCTCCACATTCTTTTTCAAGCCCATGCATGGACAGAGTGACCCATTTTTGGTTTATTTTATTAGTTCTGCCTTGTAAGTTTTGGAGAGAGATACCACAACTTTCTTGGCAGGTGTTTAGGTCAAGCCAGTGCAGGGGAATCATTTGATTCTGAAGGTAGGGAATTACTCTTTTCCCTACATGCTTCCAATAATCACATTTTGTGAGCCTTACAAACACAGGGTCTTGCATTTTTCTGTCAGAAGGCAGCAAGAAGCAATTTCTGAACAACTCAAAGGTGGGAGGACTGGCTACCAAAATCAAAGAATAAATGTGTGCACAGGGCAAGCCACAGCACTGAGATCTTAGTCCCACCTTGAACAAACCAGGCAACAGTTCTGCTGAAGTTTCCTTTGTTGTCTGCCAAATACTGAAGAGTTTCAGGGTGGATGTGACTGGAGGGATTGATTTCTGAGCCCTGTCAGGAGGATGACACTGTGCAAGTACTAAAACAGCCAGAACCTGTACAGTTAATCATTGTTTCATGATATTTGTATAGTGTGGGGTACAACAAGCTAATGGATAGACCAGATGGGAAGATGATTTCCTCTGTCCGTTTGCAGCTCAAATGAATGTTTACAAGAACCTGTAAGAGAAGCAAACCATCTCCCTAATCACTTCATATTCATTACAAGATCACTGCACTCCCTGTTGCTAAAAGGTGTAGAAATGGGGCACCATCTCAGAGGAGTGCTTTGAGTTTTAGTCCCATATCAGCTTGGATGCAGGCAGAGGATGAATTTATGAAAAATAAAAGAGGGGAAAATATAAAATTTAAATAGACTTTGCAGGCTCATAAAGAGAATTATCTCAGTGTGAGTTCTTTAGAAGCTATTTCTGCATCTTTCTCTAGAAAGTTATTAGACTGTTCTTATTTTTTCAAAATCTGTTCACCCATTCTAAATTTTGACAGAGATTCTTAAAGCTCATTTTTGTTAAGAAGAAAACAACATTTGACAGAGCTGGCTTATTTTTTGACAATCTGGGGGGGTGGCAGTGGATGAAGAGAATTGTTTTTGCAAAGTTTCTTCTTTCTTTCAAACTTTCCCAAGGCTTTAAACAGTTTCTGAAATGTTCTCTTCGCTCCAGGCTCCCTCGTTCTCAGTCTCCCTGTGTGTCTTGTGACACTGTCAGTATCCCCCTCCCACCCCTGTATTTTGAGGATGAATTGCTTCATGTTTGTTTATGCTAAGCCATGAAAGCTTGAAATTGGAATTTGTTTGCTCCTCTGCTTCCCATTCATATATGGTCTCATTCATTGTACATTTTTGCTATAGGATTTTATCTCAAGGGTGCTGAACTGTGTGAGGCTGCAAATATGCAGAAAGAAAAATAAGGAATTCTGTGAGCCTGTGAAGTCACCTGTCCCACAGTGGGGTTCTCTGGTGTCTGCCGAGGTATGAGCAGCAAGTGAAACTTTCCATGAGCCTGAGACTTGCACAGAATTATAAAGAAAAGTGTTTAATGTAGCCCTCTGGAGGTCTGCAGTCCATCCTCAGAGCAGGGCTAATTTCAGTGCTGTGTTGGTTACTTCAGGGCTTTTACAGGCAAAATTTGAAAATCTCCATAGATAAAAAGTCATAATGTGGGAGTTTTCTGTTGCCTAATAAATTTGACTTCATTATTTTTTCGTCCCCATTATTTTTTTTTTCATCTTTTCAATGGAAGTTGAAAGCTGTGGGTGTTCCATTCCTGAAAGGGCTCAAGGCCAGGCTGGATGGAGCCTTGAGCAGTCTGGTCTGGTGAAAGGTGTCCCTGCCCCTGGCAGGGGGTTGGAACTAAATGATCTTTAAGGTCTCTTCCAACCCAAATCACTCCATGATCAGCTTCCACCTGAACTCTTTCCTGGTCTTTCTGTATAACAATTACCAGATTATTTCATTTTCCCTGGTGTTTCATCCTCACCTCTTTTCTTCAACTGTTACATGCCTTTAGTAATTGTTGCATTCTTTTATACAACTCAGAAAAGGGTATAACAATAAATTTTTCTGAAAATTTTTATACTCATTTGCACCTATTTTTGAGACATAAAGGAATAAAAAATAGGAGAGGAAAAAAAATGCTCCAAATCCCTGAAGGTTTAAATTTTTCAGGTTTAACATTCTCATCAGAATTCTCAAACTAATCTATCTTTGCACCATTACTCATTGCAATGAGATGTTTCAGTGCTCTGGAACCAAAATGTGTAGTTTCAGCTTGGCTTGGTATCAAATCACATTCTGCTGGTGTGTTGCAGTGATTGATAGAAGCCACACTTTGAGGGCTTTACATTCCCATTCTTCTGCATCCAACAAGCACCCAAATCAGACAGCTGACCCATGTCCCATGGGATGGCACCAAATCCCCCAGGTGTGGCTTTGGTCAGGAAGAGGAGGTGCCATGGAGGGTGGTGGGGAATGTCTCTGGACAAGGAAAAGGACCAGAGACCACCATGCTGTCAAATAGCTCCTCATTCTCTTTGGTGTTTGGGCTGAGGCAATGCCACACAGAGAAGCTCAGGTGGTAAAACTCTGCCCTTTAAATTAACAAGTGATTGGGGAAGGCCTGAGCCTGATTTAACTCCCTTCTAAAGCATCTGGGCTTTTTATTGATTGCAATCACAGACAGAGCAGGACTTTGCAGCTTCTTTGCCATCTTCTGAAATGTTATGTGACAAACAAGACACTGGCATTATTTCTGCTATGAAATGTTTGTTAGTTTATCATAGTAGTGTTTAGGGAAGAATATTTGTAACATTCTCACTTTCTGGTGGATTTTCCAAAAATGAAATAATCTGGAGGTTTTGATGTGAGTTTTTTTGTTTAGGTTTAGATTTTTAGTTGCTGGTTTGGGGTTTTGTTAACTGATTTGGCCACATTGTGCCTTTGCTAAAGCAGAATAGTCACCTGGCAGGTGTTAAAATAATCTAATAGAGTAAGGTTAATCTTCTCACTTTAATTAGACAGCAATATGTAACACACCCAGTGGGCCAGATAACCTTGAAATTTAAAGTGAGAATAAAGACAGATTTGAGAGAAAAATATCTTTAGTTACAGGTGGTAAGGGGTAGAAGAAACAAGAGGGAATGATCACTGATAGAACAGCACAGTCCTACACAATTCCTTTTCTCCACCTAGCCCCTTAGAGAATGTTTCTCAAAAACTGGACTGGGGTACCTTATGTGCTCTTATAGGCATTGCAGGATTGTTTGTTAAGTACAAACTTAAGCAATCTTGCTGGAAATGAACCTCAACAAAATTCAGGGTCTGTCAGAAAACCTTTCTTTGATTCCACAGATCACTTAATCTCCATCTGTAGAACCTAAAATATCCCTGTTGCATATGGGTGAAACCTTACAAAGGGAAAGCTTTGTAAAACCATGGCTCAGGCCTGCTGCTTTGGCTAAGTAGAAAAGGACTATGGAAAAGTGACTTGGCCGAATTAGAGGTAGAAAAACAAGTTATGTAACCTTTGTGTTCTCCCATTGTGGTGTATTGAATTATGTTTGTTATGATTTAAAACTGATAACTGGCTAATGGCTTTAAAATAAATGGGTTTTTGGAATTAAGGGCTCTTCTTTGCACCTGTCTGGGGACCCTGGGTCACAATGAACTCTCACCTCACATATCCCCATCATTGTAGCACCAAAATACTTAATAATCCTCCATGTATTTCCTCTCAAAGCACCATGGGTGATTCTTTTTGGAAGTGTAGAGCTGAGGCATTGCAGTTTTGACCTGGGTTAGACAAGAGGCAATGACAGGGCAGCCTCATGGTGTCACCCTGAGTGAGCCACTGTGCCACTTGTCCCTCTCCTCTATTGTGACAACTTGAGCAGGGCTTTGCATACAACTGTAAAACTCAATTAGTTATGGTAAGGGAGTGTTTGGCTAATGGACATGTCCCTGCCTCTGACTTGTGATGAGATTTACTCCTGCTAGCCAGTGCAACAGGAGTAGGCTGCTTGCAGACCATGGGTATGGGAGTGCAGGGAAAGTAAAAAAAAAAAAAAAAAAAAAAAAAAAAGGGCCTTCCTTCCCACCAACCCAAAATAAATGGGTCCTTATGAATGCAAAAGACATTTTCAAGCTGAACAATTTGTAGATGCAGCAAGACTATGCAGGAGTACAATTAATATTCAGGTTATGTATGGGAGTGAGAAGTACCTAAGTGTGTCAGAGCCTGTTGCAAACATTGCAAAAGGGAGCCAGCAGTGCTGTGGTGCTGGGGAGTTAAACTTTGCTTGTTAGGGTTCAGCCAGCAGTTTGCCAGTCCTGCAAAGTCCTGGCTGCTACCTGTGTGCCAGCACACACCTTCCTGGCAGTTTGGTACCAGGTCAAGCCCTTCCTCCAGGATATCTAAGAGGAAAAAGCCTTTGTGGTGCTGGAGAGGGATGATTCCTGGCTGAGTTCTGGCATGGCCTGTGGAGGATGGGTGTGCAGGATGTCCTGGGTGGACATAATCTGGTACCCTGTAATGTAGCCCAGTAACAATTTAATTTTCTATTCAGGAGAGTGAAGGAAATATCAGGTACAGTGCTCACCCCAACCACCACATATTACAGCAGGTTTTTAGACACAGCTGAATGCAGCAGTATCAGGATATAAAGCCAAGAAAAATGGCTGAATTAAGATATAACTGAAACCTCAGACTCATTCATGATCCAGTAACATCTTACCATTTTCTAGTAATCTCTGACTGCTCTAATTCCACAAAGTTGAATATTTCTAATATTCTGTCCACTTACAGTTCCATTTTTTTCAGCCTTGAATACAGTCAGCTTCAGCTCATATCAGAGTTAGATGCTGGACATGTAACATGCTATGCAAACCCACGTTCTCTTAAAAGAAATCCTGTGCTTGGCCTCTCAGAAGAATGGTTCAAATTAGTGGCTCTCTCTTATGTAAGCCAATTTTTGTCCCAATTGCTCTTTTATGAACAGGGGACAATGTAGTCCCCTCTTGTACCAGTGCTGTTGGGAAAATTAGTCCATCAGTGCTTATAAAGCAGTTGTCTCCTGCAGTGCTGAGCACTTCAGAAAAGCCATGGAGGACTGAATAGCTCTGTCCTTGGAGCAGGCTTTGAGTAGCATGCAGTAAGCAGGAGCCTAGGGTTGCATATGGAACAATAAGGAGAAGCCAAAATATTGAATAGTCCACTCATTAATGAGCAGTGCAGATTCTGTGTACAGAATAAAGAGAGAACCTGTGGAAAAGCACCCTGTGCTCCTGCTGTGTCCCAATAATGACAAGCACAGGGCTGAAGGAAGGCTGTGTGGAGCTGTGCAGCTGTGGCATGTCCAAACTTTGGAGAGTTCAGCATTGAGACATTAAGGTTGGCTCCTTTGACTGCAGTTTTCTGTGTGTAATGGGTCTGGTAGTAAGAGCTGAACCATCTTTTGGGGGTGTTCCTATAATGCTGGTCTACAGGGACCAGGATGTGTCTTTCCTTTTTCCTAAAAGTGAGTACAATTCCAGGTTTGTGTGCCAGGCAGCATAGGAAATGTGTTGTAATATGGAGGAACACCATCCTACAGCAGCTGGAGTATTCCCTAATAATTGTGGGATGTATTGTGTGTCTGTTTGCACAGTCTGAGGAAGGCACAAGTGTGAACAAAAGCACAATTCAACAGCAGCCATGTCTCCAGAAATGCTCTTGTGTGTATCAGCTGTTTTCTGTGAACCACTGGGATGATGAAATACTTATTTCCACCCAACCTGCCCCTCCAGGAATGTAGACAGACAAAAAAACCTACAAATGGTTTAAAAAAGGGTTGCTTATCTGAAGGGAAACGTTTGTTAGGAAGCAGAATTAGGACATTGTGGAGAAGTTTCAAGTTCACAGGGCATGAGGGCCTAGAGGAGTTTGACTTGATGGCAGGGTGGGAGTCCAGTAAATTAAGCACGTGTTAAAATTCTCTTTCTCAGTGGTTTGCAGCTTGGGATCCATGAGCAGGTGGCTTTTGGACAAGGAAAGGAAGTTTATATAATACTGCATTATGGGCTACATATGTGAGAGTTCTGAAGGCCCTGTGCCTACGGTGGGAATATTTTGGGATGCAAAAGTTTGGAAAAAAAAACCCCTGTCTCCTGTGTCAGTAAGTCAGTGATGTGTTTGGTTTTGAAAAGGCCAAACAATGAATCAGGCTCTAAAATGGAAGCAGTGTAGGTGTTGGCAGCAAGTTGTTTCAAACACCTGAGTGCCCAAGATTGGTGTGGCAGTGACTCAGATGCAGCTGGGAGCAGAGCAAACCTTCCTGGGCAGGACAGATGGGACTGGCTCCTGCAGCTTCACTGGGGACACCCACCATGGGGACAGGCTCTTCTTAGGGGAGAGCATCCCAGGGAAAGTGCCACTGGAAACTGGGCTGTGCCCAATGGCAATGGGCACAATGCAGAAAATATCCAGAGTCCTGTGACAGCTGCAGGGCTGAGCTGCATAGGGAGGGGGTCTGACCCTCTGACACCCCAGGCACACTCACAGGGTGGAGTTCTCCTATCTGCAGGATGGGGTTTTATTTCCAGCATGCTGCTTTGTGCTCAGGAATCCTTCTGGCTTTACTGAGGACCTGGGGTGGGTAAGGAGTTCTCTCAATACAAGAATTGAGACATATCCTGGAGATCAGAGCCTGCCCATGTCAGGAGGGGATGTGTCTTCCTTGGTGTGTGTGCCTGTGGCACCTCTTACCAGCCCTGAGAAATGCATGTATTCATCAGAAGGAGAAAATATCCCTTTGTGTTTATTCTTATTTAACATTGTTTACACAGAAAATGGAGAAACACATCTTTAACCGTCATGTACGATTTAAAATTATGTCAGTACACCAGGCAGTGCTCATTCTGCAAACATCTACTCCACCATGTGGTCTCTGAGAGCTAATGCTGCTCTCTGAGTGCAGAGCACACTGCAGTGGTTCTGTTAAATAGCCTTTGTGAAGGTTTCCAGAGCTCTGAATTAAAAATGCAGAAAGCTGGGGAGGAGGAGAGAGTTTTCAGAGCAGGGATTCTCGTAGCTGGAGCTTTAGGATGTCTTGTTACCTAATTGCTTTGGAATATGTGGGCTTGAATGTATCCCTTTAATGAATAATAGGCAAATGCAAAAATCCCAAACCCCAAGCACCCAAACGGTGAAACACGCTCTAATGAAGACCTGACTTGGCTGGCAGGTGTGGAGCTGATTTGTAAAATGCTGTGAATATATCAGTTTTGAAATGATATTTGTGAAAAGCAGCAAGTCTTCTGCGTGTTGCCCTAGTCTTTTCCCTGTGCTGCTGCTGCACCCCTGCTCCAGCTCTGTGCCACTGCCTCGAGAGGTGCAGCAGGACAGACCTGTGCCTGCTCTGCAGTCAGCCTGAGAAGGGGAAACACTGGCTGCCCCCCTTCCCCACTGCCTGGTGGCAGTGCCATTTGTGGGTTGGAACTCTCTGCCTTTGTGTGTGGAGATTATCTGGAGGTTCACCTGGTGCTGATCCAATGAACCAACGCAGCCTCACAAAGCCGAAGGGGAGGGCACACAGTTCTCTTTGTAATAAATCACACGGCGTGAAAAAGGATTTCTTTACCTCCTTTCCTCCATTATTCTCCATATCTCACCTTGTGGAAATGGGTCTGTTAGGAGGAGACTTAGACTCACATGGTAGGAAAAACGAGCAGGGCAGGGAGAACTGAAGGTAAAGGAAGGCAGAGTTCCTGGAGGTTTCTATAATTTGGAGATTCCAGGAAGAAGAGGCACAACCTGAAAGAACAGCAAGAAGCACTGAAAAATAAACCCAGAATCGGCCTTGGTACTAAATCCTTCCTCAGGATTTCAGTAAAGCAGCTGCATAAGAAATCCTGAAAAGCAATGGTGAGTTCAGCCCCAGAGGCAAAGGGGTTCTGTCCGGAGAGCTGCCCAGCAAGCTGGGTGCTGGTCTGAACATCTTTGGTTTTACTGAGTGGAGCTGGTAACCTCTTCAGATCTGGCTGCCTCCCAAGTAGGGAGGGATGAATACTGCAAAATGTTTCAGTTTCCAGTGCAATTTTCAAACTCATTTGCTTTGACTGAATTTGCACTGTGTTTATGTAAATTTATAAACACTGTAATAAATTTATCTACTTACAGAAAACAGAAATTTTAGGAAAAGGCTGGAAAACATTGGTGAAACACAAATTCTAATTCAACAAGAATATTCACAGAACCTGATTTAAATGAACATTCAGTCACAAAGCAGAAACACAGCATGTGGTCTGTATATCTAGCAAACTATAGCAAGCATAATCCAAAATTCAAACAATGGCTATCAGCTTAAATGCTGTAAATTACAGACATGTCATTCTTTGTGGCTGCAGTGACTATGTGACCAAAACCCAGGTTTTTACAGCAGGAATGAAGACCAAAATAAGGTAATAGCTGCAGGTTGCTGCTTTGCTTGTAGCTCACCTCTTCTGACAATGCTTTTTCCTAACCTGGGAGAGTCTGTGCCAGCACATCATTCTCATCACTGTGACCTGCCACCTTCATAGGAGCATTCATGGCCATGGTCATTAGGGCTCATGGAATGGGGTATCCTCCAGTGCCCTTCTTCCCTTACTAATTCTGAAGCTGTTTTTGTCTTCCCTTGCACCTCTTGGAGTCTGTAATGTTTCCTGATTTTTTTGTCTTCTGTGTCCCCCTTCTAAGATCATCCTTAAACAGTCCTTTGCTATAATCTAGGTTTTTGGGGTATTTTTTGTCCCTCTTGTTAATTTTATACTGAACACATTCGTTTACTGACAGCAGAAAATAAATCTAATCTCTACAGGGCTGATCTGGAAGCACTTTCTAAATTAGGGTAACATTTACAGCTGTGTGAGGAGCTGCAATGAAGCAAATGACAACACTTAGACTCTGAGTAAAAGAGCTGGTCTCAAATATTGAAAGATTATGTACTGTTTTAGAACACACTTGTTTCCCACCATAGAGCTGCTGTTCCCAGAGCATATCTGTATTTTTACTGTGCCTAAGCAGTGTTTGAAGCAGCAGGCAACCAGCTAAGCAGTGGAACCAGCAGCAAAGTGTTCCAGAAATTAGCTGGTTTGAGATTGGGAGGATGAGTTGAAAAGATGCAATTTTTAAGTTACCCTGTTGAAGCTCCTGCATTGGAGGCATTAGCCATGAGGGAGATCACATCAGCTGGGAGCAAGGTAATAAAATGAATGCAGGATCTGTAATAGGCACGTGGGAGACTCTTGCTGTATGTTTTGGTTGTGTCCTGATGTACGTGAGCTTTGGGAGACAGTTCTACATGTAACAGAGTCAATAATCAAATCTGAAGTACCAAGGAACACAACTTGATGTTTCCTTAGAGAGGCCACAGGTTTTCAGCAGATGAATAAAGACAGAATGTGGTAGATACAAATTTGACTTTAGGCAAAAAAGAAAAGAAAAAAGACTTGAAAACTGGAAATGGGGAGAAAATATTACTGTTTCCAGACTGGAAAGAAATAGTAATGCCTACATCAGAAAGTTAATTAATTGTTGTTACATTGATAAATATGTGATATACCACATCAAAGACTAGCTAAATGATATTTGGAAATTAATTTGGATTCCTATTAAACAGAGCTCAGAGGAGCTTCCCAAACGAATAACTTGTTTGCTAAGCATTGCTCCCTTCTGTTTATAAAGTCTTTTCAAGTAAAGACAATTATTTTCAACTGTTCTTGTTGCTTTAAATTAACTACGAGATTCATCACTTACCAGACATTCCTGACACATCCTAATACTGCAAATTGCAATGCCAAAAATTAGGTAGTGCTTACATCTTTCCTCTATGGGGATGACTTAGATAAAGTTATCTAAAAAGTCCCAAACCCCAAATATTGACAGTATACTCATTTTCTCTAGTGTTATATAATATTAAAACAAAATGTAAATGTGACACTTTAACTATATTAATATAGCTTCAGATTATGAGCTCTTAAGGAAGTTTTTGTACAGTAAGAATGTTGTTTTCTTGGGAACTGTGCCAAAATACAGTAAAACTTATGACAGTTTCTGCTTTTATTAAATGAAAAACCCATTCCTCTCATTCTGTTCTTCTGCCAGTTTTATCCTGGTGTAATTCCACCTACATCTCTGGAAGTAATTCTGGTTTTAATAAATGTCTATGAGTTCAAAAGAAGATAGGATTTAGTAGAGCTGTGTGCAGAGAGTTTGCATGCAGGCAAAAAGAAGAGAGAGAAATCTGACACAATATGCTGCAGAGTGGGATGGCAGCAACTTTCAGAGTTGTCTGTGGAATTGCAGTTCAAAATGTCCAGGAAAAAAATCCATCTGGTTTCTATCCAAGCAGAGGAGTGGCCACCATGACAAGGAGGTGGCTTCTGCACCCCAGCAAGCTGGGCTGTGTGAGCCCAAGGAGCAAAGCATCTCCTGCTAGCTTAGACACCCAAAAGAAGTTTTACAAAACAATGTCCCATTAACTTTGTATCCTTTGGTTCATAGGAAAATATTTATTCATCAGGTTTTGGAAATTAATTTCATCCTCTGGTTTCATCCCCTCACTTTTTAAAGTATTTCACCACTCTTGGTTTTATTTTCCTTTCTTTTTGCCAATTAAATCTATGTTTTGGGTCTTCAGATTCTTAGAATGTTTTTGTCAAAGGATAGCACTGCTGAAGTGAATCTCTATTGTTTGCATAGGTGTGTTTAAAAGATTAAGGCTGAACAGACATTCTTGTAATAGACATGGGATCAATGAAAGCTCTTCTTTTCTCAAGAAGCTTTAAGGCTTAGCAGCGAGGTTGATTTTTTGTTTGTTTGTTTTAACTACAGAACAAGTTGCATCTCTACCTGGGCTTCTATTATTTGTGTGGTCTTCCACAGAATTCCTGAGCAAGAATTTACCCAACTCATCCCAAGCTTAGCTTGACATGGCAGAGTTCTCTTCCTGCATGTATATATCAGTACCCAGAGATTTGCTAGGTGATCTCTGCAGTAGGCAAAGGACCTGGTTTCCCCCTTCTCCTACTTGTGCTGTACTTACAGCTTTTTAATTTCTGTTCCAAATTTTAAATTTTCAGTTTTAATGCTCACTCTATCAACAGCCTCCTGAGTTCCAGTGGGGCCTCACAAAGAATTTGGATACTACTCAGTGGAGCTGTGAGCAGCAGAATCCAATTCAGGACAGTGTCCTGGGAGGGATCTGAGTCAGGGAAGAAAGGAGAAGCCAAGGTAGCATCCATGCTCTGACTCCTGTAGGATTTGATGGCCAATAAGCATTTTAACTTGGTGATTTGGTTGGCTTACTTTTGTGTAGGCAATTGCAGGAGAGGAAGAGACCAAAACCCCAGCTTAATGGTATAATGACATTCATGTTTAAATCCCTTAAGCACTAACTTACTGGCTGTTGATTGCAATGTTCTGAAGAGGTCCTGTTGATCAAAGCCTGACTGAGCACAAACTTGATGGTGCAGTCTGTGAATCATCCTCATAACTGCAGATCCTTAGCCAGAGCAAAAAGAAGGGAACCTCCAAGGTCTGGCAAGGCTGAACCTGAACCTCCAAGGTCAGGCAAGGCTAAAACTGAGTCTGGGCCTGAACCTCCAAGGTTAGGCAAGGCTGCTCCAGGGCCAGCCTGCCAAGCTGGGAGCAGGCAAAGGACACACAGGTTGTGGAGGGGGAGAAGACTGGATCACCAAAGCTGTTTCAGTGATGTTCTGCTGGCTGTGTTATTTCTAAAAGGTGCCATTGCTGCAGCCTTTCCTCAGGGGAGCGTTTGCTTTGCTTCCCCATGAGAAGAACATTTAACTACTTCAGCTGCACATATATATGTGAATATATATAGCCCTAATCCTGCAGCTGATCCCAGGAGAGGCTGCAGCCCGTCTCAGTGCTCTGTGTCTGTTCTGTGTGTCTGTGCAGGTGCTCGCTGATGGGGTTTGATCTGAACCGGCACTGGGCAAATCCCTCTCCGTGGGCTCACCCCACCCTGCACGGAGTGAAGGAGCTCATCATCGACATGTACAACAACCCGGTGAGTGGGGCAGGAGCTGTGGGCTCCTCCTGCTGCTGAGAGACCCTCCCTCCCTGCAGGACACCAGGGCACAGCGGTGCCTTCTGCCACAGGGAGCGTCTGAGGTGCAGAATGAGAGTGAAATGAAGTTCAGCTCGGATTAACTATGAAATAATTCTGAAAGCAGGGCCTAAATTTGGTCGAGCTGCTCTCATGCTCTGAGCTGGATTGAAAACAGCAGGCCCCCCAAATTGAATTAGGGAATGGCAGTGATGCTTAATCCGGGGCTCTGGCAGTGCTGGCTGTGTGGTGTGCAGTGCAGGGGGGGAGAATATTTTCAAATATTCTATAAACACACACTCATGCTCACTCAGAGAAGCAGAGGTGTTCTTGAAGGTGAAATCTTAGCTAATCAGAGGAGATGGATTGTGGAGAATATGGAGAAGAGGAGTGGGAGGGAGGCAGACAGCTATTGAATGTTTGACATCAAAGCGCTGAAGGATTATTGAACGTGGCACCTAAGTAAAACTGCTGAAAAAAAAAAAGGAGGAAAAAAAAAGTAAAAAAATCACTACCAAAAAATGAGAGGAGACTTTATAGATTATTTTTTTTTTTTCATTACGGGATTCCTGTTATTTGTCCTTTCTTTCTGCTTCTCACAACGGAGAAAGAATTTGAATCTTTAAGTCCCTGAAGTTTTGTTAATTTTTCCTTTTGTTTTTTCTTTCTTTTCTTTTTGTTTCTGTGAAAAATGACCCGGCTTGCCTTGCTAATAAAGAAAAAGGATTCTTACCCCTGGCTACATCATATATAGGATAAGACTTGCTTTAATTTAACTCCTGGTTTTCCCAATACATCTTAAATGGACTTTTTATCTTCCAGTAATAAATGTACAGAGGAGGTTTTAGGTACAAGGAAGATAGGTTAACAGATAAGATCCTTACATATGGACTGGAATCCAATTGCATGAAAAATATTTTCTTAGGCTGCTAATTGTTTGGCACAGAAATTGTCTTTCTATTCAGTTTCTGCAGCACCTTGCACTGTGCATTGAGCCTCTGACTAAGGCTCCTAATCTCTATTAAAGTGATGATGATTATGATGGAAAGGCACACAAAGGAGCTTTGGAACCTGCCTGGTTGTTCCTCTGTTTTCTACCCCAAAAAGCAAGACAATTTTCCTTCTAGACAATGAAGTGAGCATGCAGACTGTTTTAAGAAGAGATTTTTTCCAAGAATGAAGAGGTTGGGTGCAGAGAAGTACTTATAGCCAGTTAGACAACAAACCCTGGCACTATTAAAAGTCACTGTCACTAAAGTCAAGCTATTCTTGGAGGTAGGGGAAAGTTCTTTTCAGCTTCATTCCATTCTAAGGAAGTAAAAAAAAATCCTGGTAGCTTCCAGCTGTCCTATGTGTGAAGAATGAATTAATTTGCTTTGGTGGCTAAAATGAAAAATCAAAAGAATTGTTTGGTGGGAGCTGATCTGAAATGGAAATATTTTTTTTCCCTCCATCTTTCTGTCTCCTACTCTCCCCAGTGATCAACCTGAGATGAACCAGTTCCAGTTCATTTCTTTCTGCGGGAAAGGAAAGGGAACCTTTTAAACACAAGTGTAACATTTCATTTTCAAGTTTATTTATTTTTTAAAAAATACTTTTTAGATTAGTTTTATATTAAAGTACCAGCAAAGTTCAGGTTGCTCTTCAGAATTCCATTTCTTAGTGAATTAGCTACCCCCCAAATAAACCTTCTTGTCTGGTTTTATCACCCCCTGGTCACACCAGCCTTTCTGTCATTTCAGGGATGCTCAGCAGTGCAATGCAGGATATGGGATTAGTGTTATTTTCAGGCAATACCAGATTCTTAGTCCCTCTGATCCCAGTAATATTGGTATGAAAAGACCATATCCAAAGTGCTGGGACAAAAGGAGGAGACAAGCCAGCTGCCTCAGGGCAGGCATGGGGCTGTCCATGAACCATCCTGCTTTAGCAGTGACTGCTTTTATTAAGTTGTGACAGAGTGCAAGAATAAATCCTGCTTTGAATCCCTTCAGGCAGCTAAAATTTTTAGGTGCTTTTCAGGGGGTAGAGTGTTGCTTTCAGATGACTAATATATGATAGATGGCTGGCTGCATGCACAGGTGACCTGCTGAAGGAGGGCTGGTGTCAAACTCTGTCACATCAGGCATTTTGCATTAGTACATGTCTGTCCTGCCACCCTCTCCTCACCTGAAGTCTTCCCACACTGGGGAATATGAAATGCAGTCAAATGCAAAACCCAATTCCCTGAGAAATTATGTAATAAAAAAACAACCTTCATCCCTCCCATAGCAGACAAGATCTGCTGTGAAGGGCTGTCCACAGAAGACTGGATTGTTTAAAGCAGGAGGAAGTTTGGCTTCATGTTGCCATTGCAGAACAGCTCAGTGCAGGACTTTTAGATGTATTCATTCCCTTAAATCACTTAAGGAAAATTAACTGCCATAAGACCATAAAACCATGTTTTAAATATTGCTGCATAGGAGGATTTTTCTTCTGCTCTGCAGTATAGGAGATAAGCTCTTTCCTTTGAAAAAAAAGTTCATTCTGGAGCAGAGAGGATGAGTGACACAGAAATAAGTGAAGTGGGTATGAGGCACACACACAATACCACAGCTACAGTGATTCCAGCACTGAGTGTTCCAAGGCTGAGTGTTTGCTGTAGTTACTGTATAAAAATAATCCAAAGCACTTGTGGTTCACTGTTCTTCTGGGTTTTACAAAGTGTTCTCACTTTATTTTATTTTTAAAGTGTTTCAGATTCTGTAAGGACCATATCACCCTCAGGAAGGAATGGATGGGTCAAGAAATGGGAGAACAATAGGAAGCTTTTGATCTCTGTGCCACTGATTTTAACATAGTAACTCTGATGATCAGTGTCATTATGTGACCCACATGCAGTGAGGGGATATTCCCAGCTGTTTCTATTGGTACCAGCCTTACAGATAGTCTGAAGTGATAGTCTCCTCTAGATCCTGTGCTGTTGGCTGGGGATATTTCTGTTCCTAGGTACCTTTGCCTGCTCATACAGGAGCAAGCAATGTTTCCCCTGATGACACCTGCTGATGGTTTCCCTGTCTGTGCTGGAGCAGAATTATGTCAGAGCATGAATGTATTGTTTAAACCAACTCAGCTGGCTCTTGTTTGCAGCTGTTAAAGCATGTTCATATGAGCCATTCCAGCACCCTTTAGCAGCAGATTTAGTGAGTGCACTCGGGTCGTGTGCTGTGTCAGCTCAGCCCCCTTCATCTGAGCACTGTGATTTGCCTTTTACTCACGGGGTCAGTGTTATTCTCCCCTCTGGACCTCTGCCTCACTGGGCTCTCCAAATGGAAAACTCCCACATAATAAGCAGCTTCTCAGTGTTTCACCTCCAGTGTGCATTGTGCAGCCTTGTCCTGTGTTTACTGTGCAGGTCCTGCTCTGAAGATAAAACTGTTATCTCCTCGTAGCCTCTTTTGTTCTGCTCATTGCTATACCCCGGGGGCATTGCAGAAGTGTGGATTATTTTGGGGAGGAACCTCTGTGAGAGACAAATGTTTCATCCTTGTGTGGATAGGAAAACAGTTATGATCACACCTACTCATTTGTGATGGATGGTTTAAGATGCCTGGAATCAGATTTGTTTCATGTCATTCAGCAAAGATTGATACCTTCCCTGCCTTGTTTCTACCCTTGCTTCTGCAAGAAAGATTGGGATAGAGTATTTCTGTCATTTGGCTCTCCTAGGAGCTAGGAGACAAGGAATAGGCAGTGACTGACCACTTGGGATGAATCTGTTTCAAGTAATTTGCTCCTCCCAAGTGAAAATGCAGGCATGGGATTCAGGGCTCCCAGCCACTCTCACTGCAACACTGGACTTTGTGTTCTTTCTTCCATGTTTCTTCTATTCTGCCTGTTTTTCACCTCCTGTTGAATTGAACCTAGAGTCCTACAAGCAAATGATTCCTTTGCTAGATGCTGTTCACCTTGTGCCCTGAGTGAGCTGGAGACCCATCCAAAACAAAGAAACCCACTTACCCGGGATGTGCTCCTTAATTAGCATCTCCTTTGTCATGCACTGAAATTTAAATTATTTCTGCAAAGTGACTTTTCTGTATCCATTCCTGACTTTGGTGTGCTTGATGTTGCAGCCCTTGCATACACTTAATACTATTCTGGGTGAAAGATTTCACTGATTCAATGCAAAATGAAAGCCCCAGCATGCTAAACTCTGAGTCATCTGCTGGGCTGGAACCTTTAGATCCACCACACAGACATCTGTCACAAAGGCTGATGAATTAGCTGATAGAGGATGGCAATCTGCTATTGCTGTGGACAGGAGAGAGGGAGGGAAGGAGCCTGTGGGCTTCAGGGGTATCTGCTGACAGCAGCATTAGTAATAAGATAGGATGAGTAAACACAATACTGTAGGCATGGGGAGGGGGTGGTATTTAAAGGTGAGTGACACGTTTTATCTTTTTGAGAAAGTTTTTTAAGATCCCATGTGCAGGCTTAGATTTGAACAAAATCATTATTTTCCAGTCTTCCTGTCTCTGAGGCCTTGCTTTTGATCCAGCTAGGCTTGAGTGGGCAAGCAGTAAAAGTACAGGGAATTAGCCTGGTAAGTCAATGTAACTGGATTCTTCAGCAGATGACTGTGCTCCTCTTCAGAAAGAGAATATATTTGCTTTCTTCCAAAGCTATTGAACATACAGTCCTCTGGGTCTTTGTTGCCACCTCTCCCCAGGCCCTTCTTCAGAGGCTGATGGGTGTCCTCCCAGGGCTGGCTCCCTTTGGAACATTCTGCACCTCACTGCTGCAGGAAGACAGCAGAGACAGCTTGTCTGGGGGAAGAAGACCTGACCTCTGAGTTCCAGCTTGTGGCTGAGAAGCCCTGATAGTAGAAAACAGGTGGGGTTGAAGGCTGGGTGGTGTGTGAAGCAGTGAGCTCCCAGACGGAGGGAAGCACCTTCTCCCCTCTGTAACTCTAGAGCAGCCTGTCCTGTCCAGCCAGGTGCTTTCTCTAGATTCCCCATTGCCAGGGAGTACAACCTTTGTGCTCACAGTTTTCCTTGCCATTTTCTGTTTCTCCCATTCTGGCTCTGTGTTTTCCTGGCTGTCAGGTGTTCTTAGCACTCCAGACCACTTCCCAGCTCTTTCAGAGATGCAGGTTGGGTGCTGGTGCTCCATGAATTCCCTCCAGCACTGCCCCTCTTGGTGCTGCCCTGTTTCAGACACTGTTCAGGCCACCCACTGCCAGTGCTGCTTTCAGCCTACATCTTTTCCAGGCCTCCAGTGGCACCATTTGGAGTGTTCTTTTGAGTAGAGGAGTTGTGACTGTGCACGAGCCATGGTCCAAGTGTGGTGGTGTGGGACTGCTCCACTTTCAGCACATCCAACCCCTCCACTTCCTCCATTATCCTCAACTTTGCAGTGAAACAAATCAAGATTTTTTCTTTTTCTTTTTCTCCTACCCCTGCCATATTTTGAAAGAGGCATTCTGTTTTTATGGAAAACTAGATCACAAAATATAGACTTAAAATCTTGGAACTGATACTTTGCAGGTTGCAATTGCTTTAGAGACCTCACACCATCTCTGCCTTGGGCAGTGCCACATTCTTCACCAGAAAAGTCTACATTTAGAAAAAAATGCAGCTGGTCTCCAAGATGTGTGTGCTTTGCTGGAGAGTGACATGAATTTTATTTTTGTCAGTCCTGTAAAGTGTGTCAATCTTAGAGGCTCTTCTTCCACTCATCTCCTGAAATGATGTTGTTAGTATTACCATCAATGTGATACTGGATAGTTGACAAGTCTAACGACAGATTTTGCAAGGTTTTCACATCAAAACTACATTTAGGCTTCTTATGCTGTAAGCTCTCAAGTAGCATTTTCTAATCTAACATTTGAATGACTTCAAGCAATTGTTTTCTCTTCAAAAATTCTTCTTTTCCCTCATCATCTCCCCTGCTCCTGTTATAAATTGGAGCAGCAAACTGAAAAATATTTCACTGGAAAATTATAAGATCATTCTCATTCTAGCTGAAGCCAGTTTGGATATTAATAAATATTTGGAAAGGCTGTGGGTTGGGGTTTGGTGTTGCTCAGAACTCACTTGTAGCCAAACAGATCAGCTGAAGTCTGCATCATCTGGTGTGAGGAGTCCTAGCAGATTAGCACAGGGTAATGAGCTCTGTAACATCACTCACTGCTAGCAGAGCTCTTGCACTTCCTTCCCCAGCTAAACAACACAAAGTGGTGAATAATAATTTATAACTCAATACTGAGTTTTAACAACCCACTGGGAAGTGATACTCAGAGAGTTCCTCAGACACCTTGGATGTCATTTGTACCTGGTGGTTTTCACTCCAGCATCTAAACAGCCATTGCCAGGCATCATCTTGTGCCAACAATTCCCAGGATAATACAGTATATGTTATTCTGAGTTCTTAGGCAGCATGGCCAACATGCTGCCTATTATTTCTCTCCTCCTGAAACCAGAAGAAGGATCACCTCTGCCCATGCAGTGACAGCCCTGTGGCCACTTGCTGTGGCAATGTTCCTGTTTGATATTGCAGAAATGCCCTGTACCACTTCCTTCCTGCAAGTCCCTGTTGAGTGAAGTGTAACTTTTCAGTATTTTGAAAATATAATTCTGATTTCAGTTCTCTGTTGAGCAGTAGTGACAGCCTTTCTCTCAGTGCTGTAATTTAGCAGTGGGATGTACCGATCATTGTCTGATTCCACAGCTTGTGCTTAGGATTTTGATTCTATTTCACACCTTCCTGTTGGACCAGCATAATCACAGTTACTAATGCTCTAGCTAATTTTCTACTTCTGTTTGAAAGTAATCCCATTAAACTCTGCTCATTGTTAAGTAAGGATAAATTTGGAATCTACTGACAGAAGCAAAGGTGGTGTGCACGATCAGTTTGTTAGCTATGGCATTTTCTGATAAGCAATCTTGAGAGAGAAACAGTTCAGAGGAACTCCTCAGTTCCT
Source organism: Erithacus rubecula (assembly GCF_903797595.1). Lineage (NCBI taxonomy): Eukaryota > Metazoa > Chordata > Aves > Passeriformes > Muscicapidae > Erithacus > Erithacus rubecula. The sequence goes on along the minus strand of NC_136662.1, from coordinate 20,348,852 downwards.
TTCATGCAATTTTAACAATTCTTGTTCCTGGAGTAAACATTCTCTCTTGATCTAGCAATATGTTCTGTGTTTATACCTGGTGAATCAGCTTCTGATCTTAGCAACTTTCTTCCCATAGTCCTTTAAACACACACAATATTCAAAGAAACTTGCAAATAGCAGAGCTGATTTTACACTAGAACAGATTATTTGCAGGAGATGCTGAATCTTTGTCACTGGAGGGTTTGATGACAGATATTTATTGGAAAAAGGTTTAGATAGAGTTAATTCCCTTTTGAGGCAGTTGAATGCACTCAATAAACTCTACAGATTTCCTTCTCATCTCCAATTAATCTATTATTTTTGTCCCTTCCCTTTGATTTGTTTTCAGCGTTTAAATCTTCGTAAATATAAATATATATATAAAAGTGAATATATAATTTCTCTGGTCACTTTTAGGAATCATTGACACTGTTAGATGCAGTTCCACCTGCATCTGTGAACTCCTTGTTAAAGTGATAGTCAAGGAAGGGAGTGCTATTCAGGCCAACCAGTGCTAATAGTCTTATTTTTTGCTAAGTGAAATTTATATTTTGAAATTATAAATCACATTTCATCTAAACTAGACAGGCTTTTTGGCTGGTTTTGTTTTGTTTTGATCACACTTGCATGTTCACAATCTAGCTCTGGATGATGCTCCACTGTATTTTTGTCAAATACTCCAGACTCTTCAGGAAACAAGTCTGAAATGTGTCTAGAGCTACCAAATTTCTCTCTGCTTGCACTCAGTCATTGTGCTAATCATACCGTAGTGGTAATCTCTGACACAGGCTGTGCTTTTTTTTGTTGACTAGGGTTTTTTGGTTGTTTTTTCCCTATCCCTTTTGGTAATGTTTTTATCTAGAATAGGACCAGTTTCAGGTAAAACCAATAACACAAAGAGGAATGAAATGTTTTAATCCCAGAGACTAAAATTTTCTTTTTTTTCATTATAATAATGGCCAGCTTTCTTTTGTGCTTGACACTTCTTTCTTCATGACACTCAGACCCTTGCATGAAGCACTGCAGACAGATTGGTGTGTGGCTCGCTATCATACTCCTAGATTAGTGCCCCTTTATTCTGATATTCTCACAGGTTGTGTTAATTCCTGCACACTGTGATGTGGGGTGTCTGTGTGTGATACCACCTACTGCTCTAAACACCTGAACCAGTTTGTTGGGTTTTTTTTCAGGAGTTTGCCATTCTGAGGAATCTCTCTGCTGCTGCTTTTTGTTTGGGGCACACATGTTATGACCTCCACTTTGCAGTGATCTACTATATACCTTATCTTTTCTTCCAGGTGTTTTATTGCTATTACATGGGACTTATGTTGTTGCTTTCTTAGTTTTAGCTCAGCATCTCAGTCTCTTTCCACAGCTCTTTAGGGCCTTTAGTCAAACTCCTCTCTTTTACCTTGGATCAAAATATTATCCATCAAAGCTTTAGTATCCTCTCTACCATCAAAACATGGTTGTATTTTCCTGGGATGTGCCTAGGGGGCTGAATAGAACTCAAATATCCCTCTGAGGAAATAGTGTCTCCTAAAATAGTTTTTTGAAGATGTACAGCCATGTTCTTATTTTTCTAGGGGCATCTGCCAGCACCCTGCTGATGAATCAGAGCTGTCTCTTCAAAGAATTTACCCCTTGCCAATGGAGGAAAATATTCCCTTGATATAATGCACATATTTTTTTTCTTGGACTGAGTATACAAGAGCGGTTCAGTACAGATTCTTTTCTCCTTCTCTTGCATCTTCTTCCTGATTCAACATTCTGTAATTCTTACAGGTGTAGTGTTACCAAATTCCTCTTAGCATCTGCACTGGGGAGAGTGGGGTTTCGAAATTTTTATTTCAAGTAACATTAATCAGGGAGTGGCTGACACGCTCAGCGCTGCATTGAGAGTTTCCTCGGGTCTGGGAGATATCATTAAGCTCCTCCTCAGTAATTCTGGTTTCATGTTTCTCCTCCCCTTCTCAGTTTTTCAGTGAGACTCAAGAGTTAGAGATTTTTTTTAGCCACTTATGAAAAACTCCCTTTTGCGTCTGCTCCTTCCCCAAGTGCTTCTCTGAAGTGGGTCAGAGTCAGGGTCACTGACAAGTCTGCTTCAGTGCTTGCATTTGAACTGCTGAGCACTGAGGAGAATGAGCTCCTGCACAATGCAGCACTCAATTCCAGCTGCCTCCTGCCAGAGCTTCACTCACAGGATGCAAGTGAGAAAGTGGAAAGGCCTGGAATGAGCTGATCCATTTTATTTTTCCCACTTCTGAAGGTGTTGGGACCATGCCCTTTGTTCAATTTTCCTGGGATTGCATTTGCCTTTTAAGACACAGGGGCAAAGTCACTGCCAGAGCTTTTTTATTTAATACAAAAGAGCTCTTAGTATTCAAAAATGATTTAGAGACAGCTGGCCAAGTGTTTGACCTAACTATGTCTGCTTGTGCTTTTCTACTGGTGCAAGATAGCAGTAATAAAGCCAGTGGACAATTAGCCCAGTGTATGCAATGTAGATGGGTAAAGTGAAATGCTGATTTTAAATGAGAATATTGACATAATAGCATCTCAATCAGGGAGCATTGGAATAGCAGTGTAAAATTATACACTAATAACAGAGGAAACCAAGCCAGCAGAGGAGTGACATTATAGTTCAAAGAAAGATCAGAAGCAAAAAAGAGAAAAGGAAAGAAGAAGAAGTAAAAAAAGGCAGGGAGTGGAATTGTATCAACAAGTAACAAAAAAATCCCACAATCTCTGTGCATTAAAATTTCATGTCAAAATGGGATGGTAGCACTAAGCATCTTTAGATTCTGATGCATGCTCAGAATTACCACAGAAGCAATGAGGACTCAAAGAATGTAATGACAGAGCCTTATTAAGGGTCATGATTAAAGTATAAATGTAGAAACCACATTTATACACTTTAAAAATGACATTTTCTGGAAGCAAGAAATCAAAGAACCCGAAAGAGAAGAGCAAGTTTTTAAAACTTATCCCTTAGTAAGCATGGTCTTGATCGAAGATGTACCTGTCATAGAAGCATTCCATTAAAATAAATATAAACATGATCAAATTCATCATTCCTGGTAGAATATGAAAGCCAAAAAACCTTAGAATGGCACATACTTCTGAAAGGGGGCCATTATAAAATGGAAAAGAAATCTAAAAGCTAAAAGGGCAATACAGAACAAAGTAACACTTTGGGAGGACATGGCAGCTGTATATAAATCACAATTTTAATATGCATTTTTGCAACTTTACCATTAGAGAGCAAGAGTGTTACCCCTACTTGAAAAACTTCACAACTTTATATAAAGGTTGCATGAGAAGTTAGCAAAGGGGATTATTAGACAGAAGAAGGTCATTAGCTTGAAAGGACACCCTTTGAAGTCTTGCCCAAATGAACTAAGAAAAAAAAACCTAAAAAACCCAGTACACTCTGGCAAGTTAAATGCAAACCCATAATAATAGCGGACAAAAACAATTTTGAAGAATAACTTGCTAAAGGCATAAAAACTAATAATAAAAACTTTTTCAAACACATCAGAGGCAAGAAGACTGCCTGAAGGTCTATAAGGTTGATAGATGATCAAGATGTAAAAGAAGTGCTCAAGGAAAATAAGTTTTTTGCAGAAAAGCTAAATGAGTTATTTGCTTTGGTGTTCACAGTGAGGAGCCTAAAGGGAATTCCCAAATTAGAGCTGCTCTTTATGGGGGACAAGTCAGATAACATGGATAACAGTGGTTTAATGGGAGCTTTCATTTTTGAAAGTGGAATTTATACATCTGCTAGCCTTTTTAGGGGGTTTGATGAGCAGGAAGATAAAGGCAATCAACCTGTTGCCTGTTTTGAATTTCTGAAAAGCATTGGCAAATTTCTAGCCAAATTATTTTTAAGTGAAGACTCGAAGTTCTCTTGGATGATACAAGCTTTTTGTGTTCATTTCTGCTTTTACTTGCACAGTTTCCTTAAGCATCCTGTGCTGCCACATCCAGGGGTCTCTCTGTGGCTGTTCTCTCATGAGCAAAGAAAGCACAGCTCCTGCTTTCTGACAGCTTTTTTACTATTCCCTGATTAAAGCAGAAGGGGTGATGCCTGGACAGGCTGACCTGGAACAGAGACTAGACAGAGCAAAAGGGATAAAATAGGTTTTTATTGAAAGGATACAACTTGCTAAAACCCAAGACATCGGGAGTGGCTGATGGCTGGATTGGCACTATCATGTTTGAGGACAACCAATAGTGGTTGTTCTGCCCAAAAGAGAGGTTTTTTTTCTGTCCTCTGTACCTCTGCATTCCTGTAATTCTGGTGCTGGGGGACATCTGAATCTTAGTGGAGTTACTTTGCAGTGCCATACCAAGAAAAAAAAAAAACAAAAAACAAAACACAAAAACCACAAAAAACACACCAAAAAAAAAAAAAAGTGAAACTCTCTTTTGATGGGAAATATTTACATTCTATATGATTTCCCCAGATAAAAGATAATTATTCTCAGGGGAGGCCATTATATTGTCTTTGTGACAATATGCAGAGGTATAGGATAGGTCCACTGATTTCTTGGCATATGCCATTCCAAAATAGTAATCCCAGATAATCCTGTAGACAGGATTTTCCACTGCTTGTGTTCAGCCTGTGCCTGGTTTATTGTGTCAACCAGAGCCCATGCCTGAGAACAGGAATCCAGTGAGAAAAACAGAGAGACTGCCTAACAGCTGAAAGGAAGGTAACTAATGGATCCAGTGGGGATATTTAGGCAGATAGGCTTTAGTTACAGAGTGAGTAACTAGAGCTGAACAAATAATAGTTTCCCTTCTGCAAAGTATAATAGATATCCCTTATGATTTTGAGTGGCCAGGATATTTTCCTGTTGCAAACTCATCCTATGAGGATTATAACGAAGCAGAGCTGCTTCCAGAGTTGTTATTTTCCTTAAACCTGAAAAACTGCTCTTTTTGTTTCATAGGCATCAAAAACAGTTTAATGCTGGTAGGCAGCAACCCTGCAGTTTTGCATATGTTTTCTTGATCTAGAGCCCAGTTTAAGCTGTTGAATGGGGTCTGTGTCTCTAATGTTCCCTAAGTGCAATTATGAAAAGAAATTGCTTATTTGAATCATTAATCAGTCTCTGGATGGCTGCAAGTTCTTATATTTCATGGCTGGTTTCCATGATGTATGTGACCTATTCATAGCATTGCTCAAGCTGCACTGGAACAAAACTTAATTCCTATTCTTGTTAAAGCTTTTCTGCTGACTTCCTTCACTACTTTATGCTTAGAAACTCTCCCAAACCCAGAGGACCACTATATGCAAACCTGCTGGAAAGGCTCCTCAGACAAGAAAACTGAATTAGTAACTTAAATCTTTCAGGTTAGTGTTACATGGCAGATCGATGTTTCCTATGTGAATGCATTCAGTCATCTCTTCAGAATCTGATTACTATATGCCTTGTGAAAAATCCAATTAAAATTAATGTATTAATTAACAGAAGTTTAATTTTCTTCTTGTCAGGAGATACATCATGATGTTGGAATTTTACCACATCAAAGTTAGCAATAGTCCCTGTCTTAAAAGTATTTTGAAAGCTTCTGCTTGCTGTCTTCTGCAGTGCTGACACCAGTGGATCAATAGGTTTTTAAAAGCAGACAGGAATCACCGTGATAATCTAGTCTGACTTACAAAGTACTAAATATCATCCATCATGGTTTTCCTAAATGGGCATCAAAGTCTGAGCTTCCCCAACTTCTGGTGGCTTAGCTGTTAGAGAAAATGACTGATCTAAAAGAGCTTAGAGGATTTATCTCACAAGAGCATCTGGAATATCAAATCTTTCTCCAAATATCTTCAAAACTCCATTCCTGTGCTGGTAAGGTGGTTTTCTTTAAAAAAATTATTTTCTAAAGAATTATTTCTTTTTCTCTTCAGTACTGGGATCTGACATATAGGAAACTGCAGTGTAGAGCTGGATTACTGAGCTGGGTCATTTTGGTGGCCTGAGCTGCTGAATCTGACCATACTTTATGTGATAAATCTGTCTGAACATGCCAAAAGCCAGGGGTACTTCAATGTGTGAGCTGCCTCCTTTATGTCTGTGGGGCTTGTTTGTGTTCCAGGGTGACTTCTTTAGAGACAACACTGATAATTATTTCATTATTTCTCAAGACACAGGAAGGATCACATTATAAAGACTGATAATCCTTGATTCACATAAATGTACATCTGGGAGATACAGAGAGTTGCTTGAGCATAAACAGCAAAATTTAAGTTAACACACACCATGGACCATATGAGCAGGGAGAAAAAATCAACAATGTGTTTGATAGTGCTGAAAAGGGAGCTCAGCAAAATGCTGTGCTTGCCAAGTTTGTAAGAGCAGTGCAGCTTTGCTCCCTCCTTCATCCTGGTGTTTGGGTCTGGTTTATGGAATCACAGGACACAGGTTTGGGAAGAGATCATCCAGCCCCCCTCCAAGGCAGGGTCACCTGGAGCGGGTTACACAGGAAGGTGTCCAGGTGGGTTTGAGATTTCTCCAGAGGGGGAAATCCATAACCTCCCTGGGCAGCCTGTCCAGGGCTCTGCCCCATCAGTGGGCACAATTTCTTCTCTGTGTTGAGGCTGACACCACTGGCTCTCCTTGGCTGCAAGGACACTGCAAAGTTTGACAGCAACCCTTTATATGTGTTGATGTATAGAATTTAATGGGGGTTTTGGTGCTTTTGCCCAATTAACAACACTCCATAATACATAGTGCTACAGGTATTACCATGTCATCTTTTAAAACAGATTGTCACTTTAAATCTTTTTATTTCTAGGCTGTCCCCTGAAAGTTCAGTTTTAAACTGCAAGACTTGCATTTAGGTTTTGATTTTCAGTAGCACCCTCTGAAATAGGATCCTGTCCTGTCTCATTATATCTTGAAGACAAACCTCCAAAGTTTAAATGCAAGTTAGGAATCAGTTTATGCCCTACTGAAATGCAGTCACCTCTGGAAAAGACCCCATCAGCAGAGCACTATTTGAAGGCTGTTTACTTAGATGTACATCAAGAAAAATCTATTTCTGTTCTGAGTCCAGCTAATCTATTGTTTTGTATTTTTTGAAAATAAACTGCTTTCATCTCAGTATTGGTGTTCTGCTAGGGAATTTGTGGTGGTTTATGACTTCCCCCAAAAAGGATATTCACTGTAGAATTAAATCTCAGCAGGAAGGAGTAGATTTAATCCTCCCTGATGACTTGTAGTCCATGGAAACGTTATTGCCTGTGCTTGGTTGGTGAGTCTGCCCTTCAGGAGCTGGATGTTCTCCTCTTGCTGCAGTTAACTCATGCAATAGAGACAGCTTTTTATTCTGTTTATGTCTCTTGATAATGGCTGTATTGATCTGGCCTGATGTAAGCAAAGGTTCACAGTTCACCCAATGTTGCTAAGGGTACCAGACTATTACTGCCACCAGCAGACACATTCCATCATCCCTCAGCCTCAGTGTGTGAAAGCTGGAGCAGCAGGATGCCACATGTTGGTGACTCAGGAAAATGGCATGTGTCAGAATCTGGCATATGTCACACTTGGATGCTGCTAAAATTAGAGAATATTTTTTGTCATTTTTGTTTTGACTGCCAAGCAATGGGGGAACATTTAAAGGTTAGCCTAATTTTCACTTGTTTGGAAACATAAGTGGCAATGACAACCGTGTGCAAAACCACCTGTGAATTTTGTTTTCAAATAACTGAGCATTCCTTTCTTTTAAAAAATTATCCAAGTGGCTAAAGCTATCCTGAGCCAGGAGTAAGAAGGGTGAGGAAGGTAGGATGCTGTCCAGCCTGACAGCTCTGGGCAAATGACTTCATCATCTCCTTGCCTGTTCAGTTCAACAAGGAATTTTCACTAGAAAGCAAAAGCCAAGAGAAAAGGTTTTGAGCCTGAGTTTTTACTTGTGACAACTCCAAGCAGAGCTGCAGGAGTGAGAGCTGCTGAATCTCCTAATACTGCTGGGGGGGATTGGTTCTTTGTTTAGAAAACAATTTAAATCTGTGTACTTGGTTTTGCTAACACAAGTCCCCAGTTGTCCCTGGAAATAAGAAATAATATTCCAGCTCTTCAATGATGAATATATCTCATCATGATGGAATACTTTGACCTGTTTTAGTCTGATTTTAAAAGCAGGAGGCCTTACACCATGGCTAGGAAGGAGTGGTGGTGAGACAGGAGGATGAACTGCTAGGTCAGTAGGTTGGGGTTTTCCCCCCAGAGTCCAAGGTGGAGGATAGATTAGCTGATTTAAAGAGAAAACTGTTTTCATCTTTTTTCCTTCTTCTCTGAGCTGGAAAATGCTGGTTGCTTGACCCCATCTCATCCTGGTTGTAGTCTGTTAATTCCATTCTCCAAGTGCCTTGGTCACCTTCTAACAGGATTAGAGGAAGGCAGGGAGCAAACTGCTCAGCTGTCCCCTGAGACCTTTGGCAAGGGTGGTTTGGAGTGCTGAAGGAGAAGTGGTGCAAAGAGCCCTGTCCAGCCCAGGTTATTTACACTTGTCATAGTAGAGGGTTGCTCTCTGCAAAACCAAATATTTAGCAGTTGTTGTGTTTTTATTCAAGCTGAGATATACCACTGCTGTATGAGGTGAGATTCTGAACAGAGTGTTGGCAAATTACTTCATTGATTTCAGCAGTTTTGTAATAGCAAAGGGCAATGAAAATTAATATAACAGACATTGTGATTTTATGAGTTATGAGTGACAATAACTTCAAATGCAGTTTGCTATATCTGAAACACAGAAATTCACCCAAGTACAACAATATTTCAGTTTTCATTCTTGTTTTGAGAGTGCCAGTATCTTCCACTGAAGTCAGTTGAAGCTGTAAATGATCACTGTGACTGCTTTTAGCCATGCAGATTGATTTATCACCTGAACCATTAATATCTGTGCTCTGAGAGCAGTGTGTATGTGTGTGCCTATACATATATTACACCTATAGAATGTTTTATACATTGTTTTTCTGTTGATTATGTATTTTGCACAGGAATTTATCTGCATCTCTTCCCTCTGGAGTTCAGAAGTATGATTGGATCTAGTTGTGCTGCAGTTCAGGGAGAGCCTGGAGCATTTGAAATAAAGCTTGGGAGCCATTTACCAGGCTATTACAAAAGCTGTGGCCTGCACTGGGTACCCAAAATGGCCCAAAATGCCAGGGAGAAGCTGCCATCTGGCTTTGCAGGCTGGCCAGCACCAAAAGGGTGTGTGCTAATTGGAGCACAGCCCCTCAGTCAGCTGTGGGGAGCCATCCTGCAGGAACCTGGAGACTGGCTGCAGGAGCTGACAGGAATTTTCCTTCTCTGACTTGTGTGATGCAGGGTTGGATGGGGTGCCCTGCCAGCTGCCACCCTCCTTCAGGAGCTGCAGGGAGAATAAAGCTGCACTTGGGCTCACTGGCTCTGTAGCTCAGCTAATTTTGTTAATAACAAAGTCAATGTCCTCTTGAACCACACTGGGACTTGATGGGGTATTTTAGATTTTTATGCTTTGGACTGGAAATGATAGAACAGACTGTAGACAGAGCATGTTGGATTATCTCCTCCTAAGTGCAGATTTCACCTCACCATAGATTTCTTCAGCTTAGTAGAGTTGTTGTAGTAATCACAGGTATGAAAGGCTGTCACTTTAATAAACAAAATAACTGGCTCTGGTAAACAAGTGAATGCTGTTTAGATGTCTCTGAGCTTTATTATTTTATTACCAGTAAATTCCATTTATTTTAACTTTCCTCTGCTCATCTGAACTAATTGTGTAGACTAAGCTTTTCTCACATTGCTAGTCAGTCCTTTTGCATTAAAATTAGAGAGGAGGAGGGTGAGATACCAAAATTCAGAAGGCAAAGTGACTTATGTTTAAAAACTAAGAATATGGAAAGAGCCAATTTGACTGTAACAGTTTGACATGAGAAATTGTATTTGCAAAAGGAAGATATTTTTAAGATGATCTACTTTTTTCTCCCCCTTCTCAATAGCTTTAAAAATGCATCTGGTAATGGCTTTCAGAAACAGCTCTTGGACAGGATATGTATGAAAAACCTTGCTGAAATTTTGCTGAAGGTACAAAAGGACAAATATTCAGCCAGACAAATGGAGACAGAAGGGCACAGGGAGGATGTTAGCTTTCCCCTGAACTTCTTGTAGCAGTAAGCATTTTAAAGTAATTTTGAATAACCTCATGGAATATGAGTGAAAACAGCTTTACTGTACATTGGGCAATAACTGAGCAGGCTTGACATATTTTGTGAGTTGACACCCTTGAATGTAATAAAGTGCATGGATTGAATTTAGGAGCAAAATAAATAACACACAGGTTATTAAACTCCCTGTGTTATTCATGACCATCTTGCATTTAGCAAAACTTTCCATTCTGAAGTCTGCTGCAAGCTGCCATGGAAAATCTAGTCTGTCCTAGGGGAGCAATGCAGGAGCCCAGGGAATGCCACAGCAGGCACATGGCTGGTTTTAGAGCACACAGAGCCTTGCTGAGGCCTTAAGGTGGTGTGCTAAGAGCACAAAACCTAAGAAATAGCTCATTACACACAGGGGAACTGCTGATTATTCTTATGATATTGTAGGAAGGGGTGACCAGTCTTCCTCTACGATGTCCAGCCAAATGATGAGGAATCTTGAGACAAAAAACTCCACTTGTCTCTTTTCAGAGGTGTGTCAGGAAGAAGAATTAATGACACATTTTGCTTGAGGGGCTGCCTGGTGCCAAGTGGCCTCCACGTATTCAGTCTGGCAGCAGCACTTCACTGCTTGAAGGGATCTTAGAGCTATGTGTGAGGCATAGATAAGGGTGCTTGGGAAGAAATGGCATTTATTCTGAGTAAAGATGGATCTGCAGCCTCCCTACTGGCATATAATCCTTGCAGCTCTGGGGTTATTCCAATCAGCCTTAGGAGATCTCCTCTTAAATCTGGCTGTCATTCAAATGGATTTGGCCACTGCAGCAGTGCTAGGGCCACAGCCAGTTGTGCAGCACACTGCTGTCCCCACCACAGCACAGACACATCACTTTCTGTGTTAAGCTGTACCTAAGGAGCCAAAGGGAGCAGGAAGGTGAGCCTAAGTCCATGGGAGTGGAGGGAAGCAGTCCTGAACCAAATGAAGCATGTTCCTTTGCTAGAAGTATTGGGCATGTTGTGGATGGCTGAGTCCATGCAAGGAAAATTAATTATTGTTGTTGCCAAGCATGTTTGTTTTGTAATTTGGTCAGATTCTGTCCCCTTGTTAACTGTGTGTAAACTTCAAACCTTATAGCTGACACATCTGGGCAGGTAGAACATTTCAGCTCTCCAATTTTTCCTTTCTAATCAATCAGTGTTTGAAAAGTCAGTCTAAAGTTTCCTGTCCATCTCACTCTGGACCAGGTGCTGGGCTCACCCACCCAAAGGCATTTTTTAAACCCTGACAGCGGGAAGAGGAAGGGATCTCATTTTCCCCCTTGTGAAGAGCATCCTTTGCAAAGGAAGGAGCTCTTTTGCTGTAGGTGCTTCATAGGCTTGAAAATGACTTTTTTCACTGGTGCAACAAATGTTTTGTTTTGTGCCAGGAACTGGGCTGTCCCTTTGGACACTGGACGAGCAGATGCCTAATTAGCCCATTATTTACCATGGTTGAGATGGCTGAATTTTGATGAAAGAGACTTTGCTTTAATCATTGATTCATGCCACAGATGCTCATATCATGCATTAGGCTGTTTAACCTTCCACAAATACAGTTGTCCCACGCACCCTTTTATAAATATCCTGGCAACTGCCCTCTCTTCCTGCATTCTCTGTGAGGGACATGCTTGGGAGCTCCCAAATTGGTCCTTAGTGCTGATAATGTGAATACTGAATGCAAGCAGAAGGCACTGAATGGCACCAGGGCACTGGGTGGCTCAGACATGTACTGGCAGCTTTTAGGGAAGGAAAAGATCCCTGTGCTGAGGTGAGAGGGGCTTGCTCTGATTCCTGCCATGCGCTGTCAGCCTGGAAAGCTGAGCTGGAGTATCCCAGAGAACTGGTCTCTCAGGAGATCCCTGTATTTTCTGGGCAGGAGTGCAGCTGTAAACACAGGACATCACTTAGATGGAGATGAGGTTGTTCCAGGCTCCCTTTCTATGGCTCCCAGTGTGGTTGTGTCAGACCCCAACATCCTGACTTGTTTATTTTCTTCTTGGAACGAGTACTGGAGAGTTCTTGAGAAAGGGCAGTGCTTCTCTGATCACTGTCTTTGAGAAGGTGGATCCCCACATGGAAATAGCTGCTCCCCATTTTCTCTTTTTCTTTGGTCTCCACTTCTGGACTGACTGTACTTTGCTATCAGGAAGTCTGAGAATAAATTAGGGATTTCCATGTCAGAGAGAAATTCATCTGTGGTGATGAGCAGGGCTGTGAGCTTAGGGGCTGGGCTGCTCCCTTCATTGTACCCATCCAAGGAGTTTCACAACTTGGGGGATCCTCAAAAACTATTTAAATCTGATGTATGCAGGTGCCAAACTTCTGTAGAAAGTGTATCAGAGCAATTCCCTGATGCTATCTGAAAGCCTGAAGCTTTCAAAGAGTCCTCTTCTTCAGTAATGCCAGGCTTCCCCAGATATGATCCTGAATTCAGGAGTGGATTGTCGCAAATACCCTTCAACAGGTGTCAGTAGGAAAGCAGACCCTTTCTAAAATGCCTTTTCAAATGTGTTTTTAACCCACCCCTTTGCATCTCCCCAAGACACATTGGCTCTCAGGTGCTCTCTGCTTTATCAGTTTCCTGCTGTACATCCAGGGGTTGGAGCAGTGAGGAGCCCAAAGAGGCAGAGCTGTAAAAAGGAGCTGGATAAACATCGATCTTGTTTTAAAATCTGAATAATTGTTGGGTCTGTACTGCTGGGAAGAGAAAAGGAGTTAAAGATTTGCTCTCTGTTTGGTGTGATAAATGGCAAATCCTGTGTAATACCAATGATGGATGTAGCCTGAAAGGTCAAGGGAATTCCCAGCACAGGGTCTGACCTTTATTTTACTCAGTTCTCTGCACTGAGTTTAGAATAAATTCACCAGTTAGAAAGAATCTACCACTGGAGGTTTTATCTTCGTGTTTTATTTTTGAATGAGCTCTTAAAATTCTTCTCAGGGATATTTTTGTGTGTGTGTGTGTGTTTTGTTTTTTCATTGTTGTTGTTGGGGTTTGCGGTTTCTGGTTTCTGTGGGGTTTTTTTTAGTAGCAAGAGAAGGTGAAGAGAAGGGAACATATTTTTTAAATTATTTGGAAGATTTGAGAGGCCAAACAAAGAAAAGACACTTTCTTATTTTGAGCTTTGAGATTAGTCATGCTGCTGCCTGTTTTGGAAAAGTGTTGATATAATAGAGAACCCAATCTTGTGTTAATATGTATGGACTGATATAGCTTTCTCTATGCTGCATAAATCCTTCCAACTGTAATAAATTGGAAATGCTTTATTCTGAAAAGAGCAATTATCAGAATTCAGCATATTTCTCCCCCTCCCTGTCACCTAACTCTGTGCTCTCTTCCAGATCTTTTTTGACTTGCATAAGCCCCAAAGAGAAAAGGATTTATTTAGTGTTGACCAAAGGTTTAGCAGTGTAAGTTTACAGAAATAAGTTAAGGGGAAAACTTCCCTTAGTATGGGGTTGGGTTTTTTTTAGACTTCTGGAGTAGTTTTCCAATTAAAATGGAAAAAGGGATTCATTTTTCTAAATGTCTGAAAACTGAGAAACTGAAACAGAGAAATTCTTTGGATACTTGCTGTGAGGACCATGTTCCACTGTTCAGTTCTGTGGAGATCACTAAGAGGGCATTTTTAGTAGAAGACCCTAAATGAGGGGCTGTGCAGTGGTGGAGATGCTACTGGAGTAGCTCAGGAACTTCCACTTCCATGGGCACTGGTGGGTCCCCACTGTGGGCTGCATGTCAGTGTTGGTAATTCAGCTTGGCTTGGAAGCTGCACTGGGCTCTCTGGAGCTGGTGCACAGCAGCAGCTGAAGCCACCAAGGGAGGACAGAAAGGCAGCATGAAGCTGAAAATGATGCTTATCCAGGAAAATGATTGCACTGTGTGGGTTAAATACAATTAACTGTGGGTTAAATTAGGAGCAGCCCTTTCTCAGGCCATTATGTGTGCACTATTGCCCAGCAATGCCTGTGTGCAGCACCTGCAGGTTCTGCAGGTGAAATCACCTCACAAAAATACAGAAAATATTTTTCTGGACTGCACAGCGAGGCTTCTGGGGGATGTTAAGGTCTTCTTTGGGATGAGGTATGATGTTCCTGTGGCTGCCACACTCCAGAATAGAAAACCCCCAAGGTTTTTAGGAGAGGAGGTAACAATTTTCCTTAGCCCAGCTGGTATTGTTGGAGAAGTGAGACAGGTTTGTCATTGTTTTGTGACGCAGACACTCTGCCAGGAAGTCACATCTTATGAATCACATCTGGTCCCTGGAGAGCCAGGCTGGATTTTCACCTGAGAAACACAGATTCCTAAAATTCTATTTAAATTATGTGTAAACTGGTTTTATAACCAGGTGTTCATAACAATTTTTCCCACAGTTTTGGGGACTACTGAGTGTAACTTACATTTTTCCTGCATAGTTTGGTGCTTGGGAAATAGGATGAAAGGATCATTTTTCTTTTCAAAAAAATGTCCCATGGGTGGCAAAGGTGAAGAGCCCATAACATCTGCTGGACTTTATTGGCTTTTGCTCTTGGACAGATCCTTGAATCCCCTGAGAGAACTGTGGTTTCTCTGCCCCAGTCTTACCCTATGGAGTTTCTAATAATTCAAAGCCTCTGAACATACTGAACACACTCAGAAGAGCAACCCAGCCCTAGAGACCCCAACAGCCTTACCAGTTTGGAAGCAGTCATAATGAAGAACTTTCTTCTTTTCTAGATATCAATTTCAGTTTCCTGTAACTGAGTGTTAACTCTTTGCAGACTCAGGAGAGTTTGTCTCTCAGGAGAAACACCCACCATAATGCCCCTGCAAAGAATCTGAAAAACAGGAAGAATTTCAAATCAGCCCCTTCCCTTTTCTGTTGGTTAATATCTCACTTCTCTTTCAAATTACTTCAAAAACACCCATCTGAGCACTGCAGAAAGTACCACTTTCAGTTGGTACCATCCAACAGACATCATTCCCAGAAAACACTGGGTTGACCTATTTCCAAGAAAACTATGTTGAAAACATCATAGAAGAAATATATTAAAAAAAAACAATCCAAGAAAAAAAAAACCAAAAAAAACCCCCAAAGCAAACAAATGAATTCCTGCCTTTTGCATAGCAATTCCTGGAAAGAATTAACTTTGACCAGTTAATCAGTACTAGCATTTATTACTCAAAATGTTATCCCTTTTGATTTGACAGGCTTGTTTTGGATAATTTGTCAAATATGACCAAAAGGCTCATATGTCTCTCGTTCATTCTGACCTTTCTTACTATTAGGAAATTAATTTCAGAACTGAAACAAATGTATTAGTGTTGTCATTAAAAAAAAAAAAAAAAAAAAAAAAAAAAAAAAAAAAAAAAAAAAGAAGAGGAAAAAAAAAGATTAATACCTTGTCTTCAAGCTGTTTCTTCATATTAATCCATCACACTGTAACATGATCACTTTTTGACACATAACATCTTACCAAGATACTTCCAACATTCAGCTCTTATTAAATACTGCACATTAATTCCAAGTGCTGCAAGTTATTGATGCAAAAGGGTGAATAATAGGGAGTATACATATGGGAAACACAGGGAGGAGAGAAAGGTTTTCTTTAGTTAAAAGGTTTGTCTGAACATGTGGTTTTATGATTGTTGAGGGTAAAAACAAGCAAATACTCAGCTTCTCCCTTGGTAGTATTTTATTTTGTAACTCACACTGAAGGAATAAATAAAAACTTCCAATCAGTAGGTGTTTTTACTTAGAATTGCTAGGTATTCTTTTTGTTTTGCTTAGTGGAAACAAGTTTTTATCCAGTCAGGCTAAAAAAAAAAAAAAAAAATCTGTTTTTTTCCTTGTTGTTGTTGCTTTGGTTGTAACATTTGTTTTCCTCTATTTCATTTTAATATTTGCTGCTGTTTACCCATAATTCCCACCACATCCTCCCCCTAAATTGCCTGTAGCTCTTGGAAACGTGTTGGTAGGTGCCTTACTGAGTAACAGTCGTGAGCAGTTCCTTTGATCCTTTCAGTGATATATCAAAGCAAGCATTTGGGCTATATGGACAAATTAAATGATGCACTACTTCAAGACATAAAGAACTACAGACTTGCTGAGCACTGGTGGCTGTCAAGCACAGTCACTGGGTAATGTTGGATTGCAGTCACAATTGTTAACCAGGGTTTAAACCTGGCCAAGATTGAATCCAGGTGTAATCTGAATAAACACTGAAACATTTGGATGCATGTTCAGAAGAAATTTTATTTAGTTGTGCTCTTTGTATTGGTAAGTCTGTAAATCTGGGCTTCACAGCTTTGGAAAGCTTTGGTAAGGGTCTTGATGCAGGAAAAAATGGGGATCACACTAAGATAATGTTGAGATGACTCTTTATCCAGCACACTTAGCATGCAATAGGCTCTGGCTTTACATTCATCATGTAACCATATTATTGAACCTTAACAGCCTCTTTGATTTGTGAATTCCGGCTTTCCAACAAATCCACTTAATGTGTGGATTTTAAATCTATGGTTCATGGGTAGACTGGAGCAAAAGGGTCACATCAGCCACGTTTTAAATACCATGTGGGTAAATCAATCAAGTATTATCACATCAGACCAGCCACATCTATTATTTTGCAGAGATGAGTTCAGCAAAGTGCCAGTTATGCTCTGTGGACAGTTATGTTTATACAGCCATCAGCAGCTGCTGCTTCCCATTTCCATAGCTTAAATGGAAGGCAGGCTTCTGAAACTAAAGGACACATTTTATTACCATTGGTGCTGCCATTGTCTGGTACGACGAGGTCAGAGGAAGGAAAATGTTGAGAGTTATTTTTAGTGAAGGGTATAAAACCTTGATAAAGGGAGGGGGGTTGCAGAGAAGTGGAGCACAGGGACATTGTGGCATCAACAGGGCAGGGTGGGTGTGCCAGGCTGTTTCAGCTCCCATGGCCACCTCCCTGCCATGTGTGTGCGTGTGTCACCAACCCCAACCTCATAATCTGGCATTTGTCTTCAATCCTGATATTATTTTGCTCATGCAGAGGGAGGGAAGACCATGTGCTATAAAGATTGATCATTTTTCTATGTGAATCAGTCAAAGGCATGTGTTGGACGTATGGACCACTGGAGCCAGGAATCCTCTCCTGGCTGAGCACCTCTGTTCCCTGAGGATATATTGTTTAAAAATTGGCTGGTGGTTTCCTGTAAGACCAAATGCATTGAGCTCTGTGTATTTTCTGGAAGATAAAGTCAGTCTGAGTTGTGGGTGCATGTTGCTTTCTGAAACTCAACCCCATCTCCAATCCACATCACCACAACCACGATGGGGAAATGCAGATAATTGTGAGTCACATGGGCTGGATTTTGGGTAGATTTGACATTTCTGTAGCAACTTGAAAGACAGAGACAGGAGCACTCTTAGATTAGCCAGTCCACCCCCACAGTCAGCCAAGTTACTTCTTACCCTACTGTGTTGTTTTTTCGTTTTTTTAAAAACACTTTGCTTTGTTATAGCAGCTATTTTTTGTACTCTCCTGAAGAAAACTCCTATCACATTGAAGTTGCATTTACTCATATATTCAATGGTCACAAAGGTACAATTCTGGGCAGCATGCACAATGCTTTGTGCTACAAATACATATATGAAAATGGCCCTGTTAAAACAATATTAGGAGAGTTCTGGTCCTAAAGCTTTTCTTCTTTGTAAAGCCTTTGTCATACATAGTTTTTATTAAAATAATTTCTCTGTATAATCTTTAGCTTAATCACAGTGTAAGGATTTATTTTGATAGCATATAAGAACAGAAAAATGTATTTTTGCATAAAATATTCACTTCTAGACAAAAGATTTTTATTTTTTTCCCTGAAAAACCATGTGCTTTGCCACAGCCCTTTTTTATCTGCAAAGGCTCAGGCAGCAGCATTTCACCCAGCTCTCTTCTTTTGGGGACATGGGCTGCTTGCACCTACTCCCTCTGTCAGAGGCAGAGTTCCAGTTGATACCAGTCAAAATGTGATGAGCAGGGCTCTGTGCCAGGCTGCCTGTGATGGTTGGCTGAGACATTCAGATTCTACTCAACACACCAGGAAAGCATCAGCTGGGCCTGCATCCCCACCCAGCTCACAGGTGAGCCACCAATTCAGTGAGTCAGGACACTGACACCATGGAGAAAAGCCAGTGTGTTTGCACTGTGGTCCCTGTGACCCTGAGCTCTATGAAAAGCAGCTGATTGGTTTTCTGGATCACGCTATGCTATTTTTTTTGGGATCTCAGCTTTCTTCCATCATGGCTGAGATACTGAGGGATATTCCATAGTTTTTTCTCTGAAGTGTAGGAGCATTTGAGCCCTGCAATCTGTCCCCTTCTTATGCCACAGATCCATAGTGGTAGAGAATAAGTAGGGTTTCCACTTGAAATTAATCACTTTTTCATCAGATCTTCTCAGAACAATTCTTGGAGGATGTTTGATTAAGGGAATGGAAAAGGATGATGGCTCTCAGGCTTCAGGAAAAAGTTTGGTAGGGAAAGGGGAAGCTGGCAGAAGAGATTTTCAAATCAAAGAAACCATTAGAGTCCAGTTCTGCTGATGGCTGCAAAGAGAATTACTCAGCACTTCCATTCCACCAACAACATTCCAGCAGACAAATCCCACCCTTGGATCTGTGCTGGTAAGTGGGGTTTGCAGCATCCTCAGAGAGAGAAGGAGTGGAACAGCATGAAAGCCTCTGGTCTTCAATGTGGGGAAGGAAGGTGGCTCAACCCCAGACATGCCTCTGGCTGGGGCTAAGCAGTGTTTTCCTTTTTATCTGGGTGTCAGTGGTCCTTGTGCTGCTGTGGGCATGTAGTGAGGGACAAGGAGCAGCTGCCCTGTTGATGAGGGGCTGAGATCTGCTCTCTGCAGCTCTTACACGGGAACCACCTGCATTTTTCACTTATTTTTCTCATCATGGGCTTTTCATCCAGAAGCACCCAAGGAGTATGTGTGGGTTATGTTAGTCCTTGAGATTTCTTGGGCAGGGCCTGTGACTCTCTCCCCAGTGCCTCCTCAAGTCACTTCTGTCTTGGAGAGGTAAAGCCCCAACACAACATTCTTCCTGCCCTTCCCCAACAGTATAAAGCTGAGGAAAATTGAGGTTGGAGTCTAGACCCAAACTTCTTGCTCAGACCCTTGTATGTTGAGCAGAAATAGAAGATATTACTCAATTGTTTCCCCAGCTGTGCACACATCCTTCGTGCAGGTGGTTTCTCTACTTGCACTGAGCAGGCAGCTGCAATGCTCAGCCCCCCCAAACCACAGAAAATGCTAACTGTTCCTTTAAAACATCTGTCCAGTGACTTTCCTTTTCCCTTGATCCTGCTTCTTGCTGCCATCTTCCTAACAAGGGAGTTGTTACCCAAAGACTTGTTATCCCTCTCTCTGCTGATGACTCGCTTGACAGCTCTGTCTGTATGTAAATTAACTTTTTTTTTCTTTATTTTTTATCCAGAGGCATCTTGGTTTTGGCAGTCTCATCAAAAAAGCATATTCTGTTTTAAATTACCCCCAGTTCTCTAAAATGCCTCCCACACCACACTTAAAAATCATTCTTTCTTCTTCTGATTGGGAATTTCAGAAACACTTAAGTCTTAAAATAAATGGCTTGTTTGTGGTTGAATGCTTCCCTCATGCAACACCTTTTGTTATTAATATCTGCACATCTGTTTAATTATTTGATCTTCTGCATGAAACCAGAAGTCATAATTTTTTTAGAAGTTGGTGCAAGCTGATCAAAGAAAATCTTCTCATTAGGGGTCACAGCAGCTTTCATTCCTTCGCCTTTTGGGCACTGTTCCAATGTCAGTCACTTATCATAAATAATCAGTTTCATCAGGTTGCTGCAGAGATTCAGCCCATTGCAGACAATGCAGAGGGTAAATCTGGCCTTAACTCCAGGCTGAAAGTGGCCTTTCAAAACTAATTTGGGGATTTACAAAACGACAGACAGGCTCTCCTCACCACTGAGTCGCTGCTCCTTGTTGTTGCTGGTTGGGTGTTTTTTTTTAATTGCCTAGTTAATATAATCTGACACACTTCTAATGGCCCGCTGGTGAGTTCAATAGGGTAGTGGTTTTCATCAGGTGCTGGTAATAGGGTAAAGGAGCTTGGTTTAAAACCTGTTAAAGATGCAGCAATCTTTTTTTAAAAGCTTGCTGTTAGCAGCTCTTCTGGAGCCTGTGCTAAAGGATATTAATGTCAGGAGCTGCTTTGCTACCAGGGGCTCCAGCTGGGTCCTGCCTGTTCTTGTGTCCCTGTGCTAAGCAGGAAACATCCAGCCTTTGTGACAAGCTCTAAGCTGGGGCTTTGACAAAGAATTTTCAGCTAAATCTGGGGCAGAATAAACTGGGTTCCAGAGGAAAAGCCCCACAGAGTGTTGTAGAGATACTGAAGGGTTTAGTGTGTGAAGACCAGCTCCCAGCCTGAGAGCAGGGATGGGTGTGTTTGGGAAGAGGTTTTTCAGGGAAGGAAATCTCCAGCTGTAGAGAGCTTGCCTGAGGTGAGAGAACCAGTGAGTTTTATGTTTGGAAGGTCAGGTAGTAACTAACCAAGTGTACTCCATCCTCTTGAGCCCCACTTGTTTATGATGACCATCACCATTTAAGGTATTGAAAAGTTTGCTACTTCTCCTGTTGGAGAGCTATTTAAACACTGGTGCAAAGAAATGGCCATTTTTAAATTCCCCAAATACCCCCAACAGCCACTCTTGGCTTTATTTCTGATCAAGGAAGAGCCTGTAATGATGGATGAAAAGTATAAAGTCTCAGTGAAAAGGAAGGGTTTTCTTAATCTATGGTTTCTTGTAGAAATATATTGCTTCTTCCAAAATGTTAGACAGACTGTTAGACCTGGGGTGGTTTCCCATTTGTGCACAATTTTAATTTCCTGCATTTTGCCTCAATTCTTAAGGTGGTTTTGCTTAAGAAATTTAAGCATTCATTGAAATTTCTTCTGCTTGACAGTCCTGTTTTGGAGTGAAAACCTGCAATATTTCTTCCTTTCCCTATGCTGTGAACTTGCCTTCTCACATACCTGAAGGGAGGCAAACATCACAAGCTGTCAGCCCTTCTTTGCCTTTGCAGATAGGGATGGATCAAAGCTGTGGGTTTATTTAGTTTCAAAATATATACAGTTTGGCTGCAGACTGGTTCATGTACTTTGAAGCATGAGCTCACTTCTAATTGCTCTCCATCTTTATTGAAGTGGTCAGCATTTTTTCAACAGAGTATTTTGATTTTCATGGTTTCTTGGCACAAATATTAATAACTGAACCACCACAAGTGCCCTGACCTGTGCCATGCCTTTTTCTATGGTCTCTACTTTTTCTGCCTGAGGGACATGATAAGATAAGGGCCCCATAGCATGAGGTGTGATGTGGAGTTTAGCCCTCTGTATATTTATTGCAGGTGGCCCACACAGACTGCACGTGAAGTTTTACCCACATAACAACCTTGAGAGGCAAAAGAAAAAAAGAAAATAGCAAGAACTATGATTTTCAAATGGTGAAAAGAGCAAGGACATTTGAACTGGGTGTTTCACCAATTTCTCTGCATGGGTGTGGTGCTGTGTCTGTCAGTCCCCCCTCTGTCACAGCAGCAGGTTTGCTGTGCAGGGCACTGTCCTTGGATAGTACTGGGAATGGGGGAAAAAGCAACCTTGGAGCTCTGCCTTTCTCAAGATGCTCAAGGACAAGAAATGATAACAATGATTACCCACCTGCAGGGTGTGTGAGAGCCGTGTGAGTGTCTCGTGATGTTTTGCAGAAGGCATGTTTTCAAAGAGGTGTTGCCTTCTTGGACCAATGAGTCTTTTCTATTCTGTTTTGCACGTACTACCCTATATATAAGTGTAGTGTTTCTTTAAATAAAGCTCTCTTTTGCTTCTCCATTACACAAAGAACTATGCTGCATTATCCTTTTGCTGCTCTCCTACAGCCAATATGCAAGAGGGCCCCAGAGTGATTGCAGAGGGATGTTTGCATTTTGCCAGGAAAGTGGGCAGTGGGAGCACCCGGAGATGCTCGTGCACACAGTGAGCTCAGGGCTCACAGTCAGTCTGGGACAGCTGAGATCCAGGAACAAAGACACCAATTTTCCTCCATATTGAGAACTCCAGTCTTCCTGCTTTGCACCGAGGCGGGGAAGCCTTGCTTGTGCCCTGCTATCACATCGCCATCCCTTTTATTTTCTTTGTGATCACCGCTGGAAATTCTGTCCGATTAGGAGAAACTTTTACCTCTATTAAGCCCCCGAATCTCCATCAGGCATCTGATAGACTGGGCCCTAACGGCAGCCGCTTTACTTCTTTTCAGGCCCCATCCATCAGGCTGACAGTGACTGCCGATGGGCCAGTCATATTGTCTATATTTCATACACAAACATCAGGCCTGCTGACAGCACTTTGCACACTCGGAAATTGCTTTTGCTGTGAGCTGAATTTCAACTAGAGCTTTTTTGCTGGCTCCATCTCTCAGTGTTTATGACCCTCAGGAGCAGAGGAACTGCTGTGAATAGATAATGCTGAAAGCACTCTTGTAGCACAGAAGGTTTCATGTCTGAAGTATTTAATGTTTACAGCAAATTTGGTGTTTGTTAATTTGCATTTTTATTCTTTCCTTAAAGAACTGTCACCTTATTCTTCCGCCTGTCCTTTGTACAGATGTGTGGCAATTTGTGCTGGGGGAGCAGCGCTGATGGGGTGGGGGGAAAGGGGAGAGGAGGTGTTAAGGGGTGGGAAGAAGGCTGGATAGAGTTACAAAATGCTCCATGGCTTAGGCAGCAATCCTGATTAATGCTGCTTCAGAGGATGGGGAAGGAAGGGCTTCCAAGCTGTGTGGAGCTACCCCTTTGCTCTACATTGAAATAACTTTGACAGACTACCCATCATCAGCTTAAAAATCAAACACATTAGCATACAGGAAAAAGACTTTAACCTGGAATGAATGGTATCTGCTGGTCCTTTCAGAGAACAAATTATTTTCATTACTGGAAAGGATAGATCCTTGCTAATAAAACAGCCCTCCCAGCAGCTGAATTGTATTTCCCGTGGGAATAGAAATACTTCTGCTGAAGCCCAGTAATTTTATTTGCACATTTATGTGGTTTTGCACTTGGGCTGATACACAAAGGACTGTGAGTGTTGGTGGGCAGCCCTGAGTCTTTATCTGTGCCACTGCAAAGGTTCTCTCAGGAAGAATTGTGTTTATGCTCATCCCTGTGTTTGATCCAGCTATCCTGAGAAAGTGTGTGCTGGGAGTCACTCAGAAAAGGAGGAAGGGATGAGGAGGAAATAAAGATGGCTCTTTAGAAAGTTGTGCAGCAGCTTCAGATGAACTATGGAGGTCACATAGATTAACCTACCCCTAGCAAAAGTTCCCCAGGCAATCAGTGCTCTGGCTGGCCAGGCAGTTTTATAAGGACTGTAAAGAATGTACAGAGACATATCCCTGTAAAACCAGCCCTTACCTGGGAGCTCGATGAGCCATCAAATTCAGGAGAAGAGCAACCATTTCTTGGGAAAATGTAATGTTAAGTGTCTCAAAATTAAACTCCAAGCCAGTATATTTTGGTGTGCAGCTAGAGTAACCTATGTTCAAGTAACATTAAAGATAAATTGTCAGAGTAAAAATCTCACATTAAAAGGAAACAAAAAAACCATCCAGCCCTCAGATTTTACCCAGTATAAAGAACAGCTTATTATATGCAGTTGAAACAGAAAGGTTTTTGAAGTGTTACTACTTCTTTCAGTTGTTCTAATGTTTTGTTGTTTCTTTTTCCTTTGGTTATTTTTTCCATCCTGGAGAGAGCTGGAGATTTGGCTGGCTAGTTTGCATATGTGCAATAGTTTTTATTATCGTGCTCTAGCTCAGTGATTTTCTGTTCGGGTTACAAACTATAAAGGGTAACATTTGATCTCTGTGTTCATTTTTGCCAGGCCTGAATGACATTTATGTTAGTGATTTTTTTTGGGGACATTTTTTTCCCCTACCCTTTTACACTTTGATTTTTAAATGGAAACTGAATGTTGTGCCTCTAACTTCTTGACAGGGTTAAAGAATGACACTTCTATTTCAAAAATAATTTGACTATCTGAAAACTGATTTTCAAGAGACAGTATTTTATTGATGATATGTTGTATGACCTTTTGCATCATTATCGTTGAGATACAAGAATACAAGGAGAATTTCCTGCATTGATTGAATCTTAGGTATGAAATATTAAATATAAAGTAGGGGTAATTTCCTAAGTAAACAGCACCTTCTCAAATAACATTTTTCTGCATGTTCCTTTTACCAATAATTCTTGCACTTCCACCCTGGAGCACAAGAAAAGGGAGTTGTGCTCAGGTGTGTGTCATGGCAGGCTACATATGGTACATCAGTTCCTGTTCTGATCAGCATCCCATTGAATTTGCACAGCTGTGCACTGTGGAAAAGTGTCTTCCACGAGGAGGTGGTGATTAATGGAGATTAGACAAACTGGTTTCTGCAATGCCCGTTATAACAGTGAGAGCTGAGGAGAACTGGATGATTTGTTGAAGGTCAAATGCCAAGCCCATGTCAGAATTGAGGAATCAATGCACATGTCATTTCATGAGAGGGAAGCTTCTGCCCCTTTTGTTTCTGCTGGCTTGGGAACAGTGGAGGCAGGGCCTCCTGAAATATTCCCTGTAGCATTAGGAAGTATCAGGAAACAACAATCTTCAGTGTGTGATAAATGAGCACAGTGACTTGGGACCCAACCAGAGAAAGCCAAAAAAAATATCAGAGCACTGGGAGCTATGTTCCCAGGCAGCTGACACTGCATCCTTATATCCAGTCAAGTGGAACAGAGCCAAAATGATGCCTTCGTGTTGGAACACTTCTATCTCTGCCCCAAAATGAAGGAAGCAAGGCTCCCAGTGTGAAGTGCAGCAAATAACAAGGTTGTTGAATAGTTTCCCTGCAAATCAGCTTCTTTCTGTTTCATTGATCAGTGGTAGATCTATGAAGGCTTCCTGTCTCCCCTAAGCTAAATACTTATCCAGAAGAAGTAGAAGAGAAAGAGATGAGCAACTGCCCATCTCCATGTCATTTCTGTAGTTACAACCTCCACTTTCACTCTGCTTGGAAGCAGGGTCTGACATGGAAAAGGTTTCAGTTCAGCACCTGGAGCCTCTCCCTTCCTATCCAAAACAGGAGCAGCAGCACAATGGACAGAAATCAAAAGCATGGGTTGGCTTTTCTTCACATTCTGCATGGCCTTGGGCAGATTGTTGTCCCCTGGGCTGTGGGGGCAAGGTTGAAATGTGATCCTGCCCAGTGAGACAATTCCTGAAGGGTTTTAAGAGCAGCTAGAGAGTGCCACAGGAGCACAGGCACGTTGAACAGCACCCACAGGTGCCTGTGGTGCCCAATGAGCCTTGTCCCACAAGAACATGGTGGTGGTGGCTTGTAGCACGTGGCACAGTGCATTAACAGATTGGGAACCCACCATGGGAGCATCTCTGTGATTTCACTGCAGGGAATCTGACAGTGCTCCTACGCTTTCTCTAGCTGCAGTGGGGAGGAAGAGGAAGGATGGACAGTGATTTTACCATGTAAGTTATGATGGTCTGGCTGAGGAGGACAGAGATGTAAGCACTTCACTCTGATAAATCTGCACACATCTGTTAGAATACAAGCATTAGTGAAGAAGCAAAACAATGGGTTTTATCAACTTCCAAGCGCCTCAGAGAGCAATAGGTGACTTCTGGGGGTCATGGGGACTTTCAGATGTGGCTTTCCTAGGCAGCCCTAGGCAGCAGGGTAGTCAAAGGCAATAGAATCTCCTCCAGACCCCCTTTGATGTAGGGGATGTGTGGCAGGTTCCACCTTGGCAGGGAATCTCATTAGCTGTTGCTGGGAGGAAGCAACACAGTCAAGAAGCTACTCAGCTCCCTCTTTTCCCTCTCATCATGTTAGCCATTGGGAGGCAATTTTCTTTTGTTGTTTTATGATCCTTAGAGATGAGTCGATGATCACAGCTTTGTTTTCTGAGTAAGAAGAATAAAAGGGTTTGAGAGGTGTGTTTCCCCCCTCCCTTTCCTGGTACTTGAAAACTATTTTCCCAGGCCCTGTTTTGATAATACCAATTCTATAATATTTATCTGAAATACTGTGACACCCCAAACAAGCTGTGTTCTGTTTATGGACACTGGAACTTCATGACTCCTCTTCCCCTTCAAACATTTGTGTATATACAGTTTATCTTTAGCATTAAAAATAATATTTTAAATCTCCTGAGAAAATTTCAGTGATGCTCTTTCTGTCATTCACTGCAATGCTTCCATTTTAATTGAATCATTCCTAATCAGTTGAGATTGCTTAGCAAATACATGTGGGAGACTTTTTTTTCCCCCTGTAGATAAAATAAGACTTAATTTCCATGTCAAGGGGGTTAAGTAAATTTTGTCACATCATTATTACTCTTTCTATTTTCTTGTTGATTCTACAACATATGACAATAACTTGGTTATGGAAGGGAGATCTTAAAGGTGTGCAGTCCCCCTGTTTTTTCCCCTGGAGCATTCCTCATTATTGATATATTCATACAGTTAAGATTTACATCATTGATTAGTGTGATTTAGAGTATCACAGCTTTGCATTCTTTCAGCCTTTCTAGCAAAGCAAGCAATTTAAAGTCATTGCATGTGATACAAGATTTCAAAGCAGTAATTCAGCTGCAGCGTTGTTTGATCCAGTGTTTACTGCTGTAACAACTGGCAGCTTATAAACTTAGTGATTAAAGTGATGAGAGATATAATGAAGAGGTAGTGTGTGAATGCCTGTGATTGTTTTGTGCAGATTTTTCAGCATGCTGAGGTATTTGGGGGTGTTCACTGGTGTGTGCCCAGCCCATAAAGTGTAGACCAGGCATGCAGGGAGAGTTCAGAGTTGGAGGGTTTGTTCATGTCTCTCTCCCAGATAATTTTATGCAATCTGAGTATCTGCCTATCAGCAGTACATCTCTGCTCAAAGTGTGAAAGCGAGCTGCAGTTTTTATTTCCTCCAAGCCTGATAGTTATTTAGATTATCACTGCTGTGTCGTGTAGGGCTAAGCAGAGCCACAAAACATCACTGTCAGGAACAAGGCACTGCAGTGGATGGGCCCAGGTCAGGCTGTGTCAAGCAATCTTTAAATCCCTAACCATGTCCATGCTGTTCAGGAACTGGATTGGACCTTTGTGATTCTGCCACTGGACTCAGATCTTTCATAGCCCCAAATTGTCACAGTAGAAGTTTTTAAAGTTTGTCTCAGCTGGAGCTATTCCCTGGTTTATCAAATATTACATTACTGCTGTTCCCAGAGAACTAACATTTCCCCAGGTCCTTCCATGCAGCCTATCTGTAACATACCTGTTGACATGAAAAGAGAAGTTTAAAAAAATGTAATTCATAAGAAAAGTCTAATTATTTGTGACATTTCATCCATCATTTCCTAAGCTTCTCCAGAGGAAAGTAGTAACATTTCGTCTCCTTGACAGCAAACAACACACTGACGAGCTGAAAAATGTTCTGCTATATTTCAGACTGTAGTAAACTGAGTAAAGAGCAAGTACAAAATAAATAGCAAGAGTAAAGAGCAGAAACCCACATAAGTAGGGGGCAGAAGCTTGGAGAGCTTTCTAAAATATTTCTCTTGGGTTAAAATACAAAACAATCCTTCAAAAATAACCAGGACATTTCAGGCTAAGCTGTAGCAGTGCCACTGAGCCCAGTCTCCTTTGACTTTCCTGCCCACTCCTGGGAGGAGGTGCCTTGGGCAGCTGTGGCAGCACAGTGCAGCCCATGGAGAGCTGCAGCACCTGGGTGAAAACACCTTGACACAGGTTTGGGGATATCCCCCAACTCCCCACCTGAGCATCTCAGGACTGCAAAAAGAGAGCTTCTGTTAGCTGAAGGACAAAGCAAAACAAAGAAGCCTGGCCTCCTAACTGTTTTATTTTTGAGGAGGATGCTGATCTCCTGAAGCATTTCTGTCAGTCCTACCCAAACTGGCTTTGCCTCTCAAGGCTCTCTGGAACAGGCCAAGTTCTTGTCAAGGTTTGCTTTCTCTCCCCCTCATTAATCTTTGATCAAGTTTTAGTGACCATGTACAACCCACATGGCTCTTGCTTACACATCTGGATGTCTCTGCTCCAGAACTGCAGGTCTTTCCTGCCTCAGCAAAAAAACAATCTCTGTCAGTAGCCCAAGATTCCCTCACATTTGGGTATTTAACTCACACAGTTTTCTGGAAACTCAGAGATTTCAGGTTGTGGAACACGCAGGTTCCACCCACTGATGGAGGGGGAGGGTCCCCTGTGCTGGCACATCCAGCTCCTCAGCTGGTTTCCAAACCCTTACTGGTATCCTCTGGGCATGTTCTTTGTCATTAAAACAAAGGAAATGTGCAACATCCCAAAGTAGGATGTCAATCAAATCTTCCATCTGCAAAGTCTAATGATGAATAATAATGAGTTGGAGAATTTGGAAGTAGTTTGGATGTCCTTTATGTTTTGATCTTTCATTTTGGAAGAAATCCTTACATGCAGAAGCTCCAGCACAATACTTCTCCTTTTAACCCTGAAAGGCTGAGATTGAGGAAAGGACAAGTTTATGCAGCCATTTCTAGTCTTTCACAGGGTGGAGGCCCTTTCATTTCCATTCTTTTTCTTCTTTTTCCTTTTCTGCTATCCATACACACACACACAAAAACTCAGGAGTACATCATGAGCTGAGCTGTATTTTCTGTTTATTGCCACCAGGTTAATAACAGTAATGGTGCGAGGAGAAAATGAAGTGTTATGTAAAATCCTGCATTGCAGATTTTGGTGCTGATGCAAAGAGCTCAATAAAGTGTAACACTTTAATCATGGAGATAAAAATCACACAGCAGCTTCACAGTCTTCCAAGATGCAGAGCCTTAAGACAAAATAGAAGCAGGAGAGAAAGAGAAACTGACAATATTATTGAGTCCCAGAAAACTTAGGCAAGAAAAATAAAAGCCCACTTTCTTTCTTTTTGATGCTTTGATTCAGTCTTTGTATTCACAAGATAAAAAACTGAAAAATGTGTGCATATTAATTTCCTGGTATTAGAGAGAAAAATGCCACAGCTTTATACACAACCCAGTGTCATTTACTGGAACTTGGAGAGGCCTTGAAAACAAAGCAAAAAATACCCTTGGCACAAAGAGCAAAGCCTATTAACCACAAGAAAAAATGACAAAAGGAAAAAAAACTTTAAGAAAAGCCAGCACTCAGAATATGGTATGATGATATGTGTTGGTTTTTCCAGCAGCTCAGCACAGTTTTAGCTGTGGTGGTTTAAGTGTGAATTCATCATGTTGGCACAAAAGAGGAATCAGGCTGGATGGTGCTTTGCCTCTCTTCACTGGTACTGTGCTTTATGTCTCTGCTTTCCAGCTGCAGATTAGGATTGGAATGTTGTCAAATTACTGCACATAAAGCTTTAGGTTGTTGGCTTGTGGGGTTAGTTTGGGGTGGGTGGAGGAAAAGAAAGTTATGTGAAAAATATCTCTCCTGTGCAGGGAAATTTGTGGATGTAAAGACATGGAGGACTCTACTAAAATTTGGGACAGTGCTAAGGGCTGTGTACTTTCAGGCTGGACCACTTTCCATGAGAAACCTGACAGCAGTTCT
Source organism: Erithacus rubecula (assembly GCF_903797595.1). Lineage (NCBI taxonomy): Eukaryota > Metazoa > Chordata > Aves > Passeriformes > Muscicapidae > Erithacus > Erithacus rubecula. The sequence continues at coordinate 20,318,968 of NC_136662.1, read as the reverse complement.
GTGCTGAGTTTATTCTTCTTTGAATAATATTTCTAAAACTCCTTTTCCACACAAATTGGTTATTGAAAGGAAGACCATTTTTTGTTGCAAAAACCACAAACAAAAATCGAGCATACCTAAGTTAAATAAAAGTGCTTCAGCTAACTCAGAGAAGTGTCACATATTCCCAGTGGCCTCAGCCACTCCAGAAGATGGTTTTTCACAGCAGAGAAGCCATTCCAGAGAAGTTATATATTCAGCATGAGGTGTCATTCTGCTTTAGTTGGTGCCTGGCCCTGTGGCATCAGTTGCCAAACCTTGAGGAGCTCAGCAGCTGGCTGAGCCTGTCCAGCCCTCAGCAGGATGAGGAGGAAGGGGTCAGTGTTTTATCTTTATTGGCCCTGTTCTGTCCCAAAGCTCCCATATCTGCAGCCAGTTAGCACTGCCTGTTTCAGCATATTGCACAGCTCTTCCCTTGGGTAAGATTCAAGGTTAATTCAAGGGCAGGCTAATTCTTGCTAAGGCTTGAAGGTAACCCAGAAGGTTTAATGTTTCCACCAGCTGTGATAATCATGTGCCAAGTTTGGGATCACTGACTGAAAAACTCCTACAGAGGCAGAGTCAGGAATATGTTTTAGTGTCCTTTGGTATCTGATAAACTCTGTCATCACTGCTTACCTATGATATGCCCATCATAAAGGATGCCTGATTATAAGGCTGGCTTCAGCCAGAGAACATGAAAGCTGACATTTTATATTACTTTATATCCTCTTGTCCAGCTGACTTCACTTGTGTGGAATTAACAGATGTCAGATTTGATGTTGTGGGCATGGATGCCACAAGAAATAGGTAAATAAACCAACCTTTGTGTAGTGTTGTTATAACAGGGCATGGTAGGAAATGGCAAAGAAAGGGAATGTTTCATTGGATCCTGTGATATTTCAGAGAACTCAGAGTTGAATCAAGCTGGTATCACTTGGAGGCTGAAATCTTATCCTGAGGGTTGCCTGAAGTAAAAGCCTTCTGCCTTTTTTCTGTGATAAGTCTGTGTCCAGAAAGAGCATCACAGCAGCTGCAGCAATGGCACAGTGATCTCAGCACTAATTAATGGTCTGCTTCACACTGGGGGTAAAGGACAGGGATGGACACAGCTGCAGACAGCTGTGTTTGGGAGGCATTGCTCAGCTATTCCTTGTGCAGACTATTTGGATTAGTACCACATGGATTCCAGTGCTCCAGATACAACCAGGTACTCCCAGATGCTTCTGGTTGTTTGAGGAGAAAACTGAGACACAATTCATATGTTGTGATGTCTGTCCTGCTGGCTCAGTTAAAATCCTTTTAATCTCAGGATAAGGCTTAAATTCAGAATCAATTGCTATCACATGTTCCATTCTCTTGTACTTTTTCCTTAATGCTTGTAAGTTTGTAACTGCTAGAAAATCTGGCAGCATTTGTTGCTTAAACAATGGATTCTTGTGCAGTTTGTGAGAGTAACAGAAAGGGAAACTCTCCAAAGACAGAGGGACCAGTGAGAAGATGAGTGAAAATCAGAAAACATGTCCCAGTAGGAATGTGATTGGGATAGCTTCTGGTCCTGGGAGTCTAGAAACACTGTTTGCAACTTTTTAAAGAGTGAGTCAGTAATTTCCTAGTGCTGGGTATGGAGTGATAGCACATTTGCCTCCCAGGCATTTAGATTTTGTGTCTGTGCCTTTTCCAAACAGTTATTACTATGCCTGGGATGGTTTGAGGATTTTTTTGTTTGTTTGTTTGTTTGTTTGTTTTGGTGGGAGGGGGAGAGAGGGGGGATTCAGTTTTGGGTTTCTTTAGTAGGGGAGGTAGTTGATTTTTTTAAAATTTGTTGGTGGGGTTTTAAAGATGCATTTCATTTAGTATAAGACATGAGAAACTGTTAAAAGCATTTAAAATCAGACCCTAGAAAGGGCTGCTTGGATCTGTGGTTAACTCTTGTTTTAAAAAAAGTGAGATTAACATTTTACCTGTGTGTCATTTTAACACTATGGATCAGGTCTATGTTAGCAAAAGCCAGAGAGGAGAAATCCAGGCCAGAATTGAATGAGCTGCTACTGCACCTTTCCATGGACTAAGATGACATTATCTGAGCATGTTTCCTGCACTTGTACTTGTTTGATAGACTCCCTGCTTAAAATCAGCTATTATTTCCCTGTCCAGAAAGTAAACAAGAAAAAAGAAAAAAAAAATTAAAGGAAGGTAATTGGTAGCAAGCTTTAAGGGTCATCATAGTATTTGTGTCCACTTTGATATTTTACAATGGCTCTAATGCCATGCAATTATGGACTTGTTTTAAGTCTTCTCATTTTCTCTTACAAGCAGACCACCTCACATTTCAAACATCTGCAGTAGCTCTGGCAATGAAACCATGGCTATTATGGCACTGCAATCTGTAAAATTGCAGTGATTTTCAGTTGGATAGTGATCCATGTACATCTGGAAATGTAGGTGTTGCCCTCAGGGAGCTGTATTTGGCACAATTTCCTCCTTGGGAACAGGACACAATGGGATCACAGCTTCTGGTTTCAGCTGCTGAGCAAATCTGTGTCAGGCCTAGTAGCCAGTGCTCTTTTCCCCTTGATCAGCTGGGCTTTGGTCTTTGCTGAGCTAAACATTGTTCACTAAATGAATAGCTCTCAGAATGCAAAGTTCACCTGTTATCCGTCCATTTAGGAAAATTGAGAGTTTTTAATCTTTTGTACTTTGCATTCAGGAGATGAGAGAGAGGAAAAAAACCCAGCTAAATGTCTCCATTTAAATGTAAATTTTGACTTTTCAAGTCTGACAAAGTAGAGTGTTTGTTTTTATAAACAATATATATATATAAATAAAAGCCATGGAATTCAAAGCATGAAACCCCACTCTTGTTGATATTTTTTCCACATAGTAATCTTTGCTCTCATTGTGCTGCATACTTTTTTTTTTGTTGGTTTCTCTATGCTTTAAAACTAATTTTTCTGTGAGAACAAGAACAGAAGATCATTAGGAGGAAATACTCTGGCACTGGCTTGTGCAGAGAAAACATGCCATCTGCCTAATATGCTTCATCTTGTGTCAGTCTAAGATATGTTGTTTGGGTTTAACATGACAGTCACTAGCCTAGAAAGAGAGCAGGCAGCAGCTCTGCCACATATCCCAGCCAGGCTCCAAATCCTTGCTGATTTTCAGGGATATATCCCTGTGATAGAGGCCACAACATTTTGAACAGAAGATGCTTCACCTACCACATTCTCACATGAGGGTCCAAGGGGCATTTGTGCAAGGTACAGAAGTAATTTGTGTTATGTTTTTCAGCCTTCACCATACCACAGTCTAAGGGGCAAAAGCAAAGACCCATCCTCAGAGTGGGTTTTTTGGGATCTGGCTGGTTCACCATCAGTGGCCAGGTTCAGGTTTAGGATAGAACCACCTTCTTCAGCAGATGTTTCCTCTTCCAGTGACAGCAATCTTTTCTGATGGATGGATGGTTCATGTCTCAGCTGGGTGAATGTAGCTGGTTCTATTTTGTTACACAGTGTGTAATAAAGACTTTAGCTTATTTTTTTTATTAAGAAAAGACATTGGCAGACAGCTTTAAATGCCTGCCTAAGGACAAAACGAACTGAGTTTTGTAGATAGCTGGGTTTTTTTCCTTAATAAATAAATAAATGGAAAGATTTTTATGTTGATAATAAAAATAACTAATGCAGAGCTTCTTCCACTAGTGCCTGGAGACATGGACAGATGTGGGATTTTGAAGGGATAAAGAATTGAAATCTGTTGGCAGGTAGTTGCTATAAAAATGCCTATCCTCCCTGCTTCTTATTACAGACCAATATTCAGCAAATGAAGAGTCTCTGAGAAAGTTAATGATGACAGGATCAGGTTCCAACCATCAGAGATAGCAGCAACCTCCTTCCTTCAGAGAAATCCAAAGTTGAAGTACAGCTCTGGACTTTCTCAGACTCACAGTGTGTGTGGGAGTGTGGAGGGGAGGAAGCTGTCAGGGAAACTATGGAAAAACACAGCAAGTTCACCAAAAGTTTGCTTTGCCCATGAGTTTTCTGACAAAGTTTTGTGCAAGACTTTGCTGTTCTGCTGTTGCATGGAGTTGGTTTTTGCCTTGCTGTGTGGTCTGTGGTTGGAATAATAGAGTAAACCTTATTTTCTCACTTTTATCCTCCTTGATTCTCTTCTGCAGTCCACTGCAGAGGGAGTCAGTGGCTCACCTGCCTGGGAGGGTGAAATCACAATATTGTTCACAGTGCTCAACCTGAAAACCCTCAGTGATAATGCAATATTTAGCAGAGCAAAGATTAAATGTTGATCTGATTTATTGACAGTTCAGAGCAAATGGCTTTGTTGTACATTGCAGATAGCTGTAACAGATACAGAGGAGAAGGATGAAAACAAGTTCAAAATGTTTATACTTAAAGATGTATTTTTACACACAGACATTCTTATAAAGGTGAATATATACACATTTAGAGGAAAAAAACATGCAGAAACTGCTTAAATTGCTAAGTCAACCATTGATCATGTGGGTCAGCTGCTGCTGTCTGGGGTGGGAAATATCCTTCTTCTGAGTCCTACCATACCTTTGTTAGGTATGCCCTGGTGGATCCTCTTGAGATTGCCACTTATTTTCTACAACACTGTGCTGAACCTTGAATCCCTGATCTTCTGTGAGAACTGAATATTCTTTTTGTTTGAAATAGTGAAAAACAGTGGTCCCTAGGATGTGCTTGCAGGGGAGACATCATCCATGAGATTATGTGATTCCACGAACAGGCCCAGTTACCTGTCCTGATGTTTGATCTGACATCACCTGCAGTAATACCACAGAACCACAGAATGGTTTGGGTTGAAAGAGACCTCAGAAATCATCTTATTCCTGTACCCTGCCATGGGCAGAGACACCTTCCACTGGACCAGGTTGCTCAGGACCCCATCCAATCTGGCCTTGAATACTGCCAGGGATGGGACTGAGCCTCACCACCCTCACAGTAAAGAATTTTTTTTCTAGTATCTAATCAAATCCTTCCCTCTTTAAGTTTGAGCCATTCTCCCTTGTCCTTGCACTACACATCCTTGTCAAAAGCCCCTCTCCATCTTTCTTGTCACCCTAGGAAGGTTCTGGAAGGGGCTGTAAGGCTTCCCTGAAGGCTTTCCTTTTCCAGGCTAGCAGCCCCAGCTCTCAGCCTGTCTTCATAAGAGAGCTGCTCCATCCCTCTGAGCATCTTCATGGTCTCCTCTGGAATGGCTCCAGCAGTTCAGTGTCATTTTTATGTTGGGGGCCTCTGAACTGCACAGAGCACTCCAGGTGAGGTCTCAATCCCATCCCTTGACTGTGGGCCACACTGCTTTTGGTACAGCCCAGGGCACCCATGGCCAAGTAAGAGTAGGAGAATATTGGAGAAAAAAGTCTCAGATAAAACTGGTGCTGATAAAATGCCCTGGAAAAGGCATGATATGTTGTGCTTTCAGTTGTAACTGCAGATCCTTCCAAAATGTCCATTACATTTTAGCTTTTATAGCACTGTGCAGACCATAAATACTGCTAGATGTAAAGCTCAGAGAAAACATCCCACAGTTTGGTACAAAATGTTATGCTGAGTTGTCTCTGAGTAGGACAAAGCCAAGAAAACCAGTTATTCCCATTGTGGATGAATCATGGGTCAGCAAGACAATACCAGGGTCAATTCTGTTTTGTATTTGCATGCTGTCCCTCCCCTCAGCATTTATGACTGCTGTACAGTCCCTAATCTCTTTTGGTGTCATTGTGTTCTTGTTTATCAGCTGTCACCTTTATCTCTCCCTCGATGTGCATGCTGCTCACCCAGAGTACAAGGAAGGCAAAGCAAGGCAAGGGAGCAGGGTAAGAGTAATGACCCTAATGACTAATGGGCATGGCCAGCTTCTGCCTGAGGCCAGGCTGTGCCAGGAGGGTGACAGAGAGAGCTGGTTTGGCTTTCAGCTGCCAGTCCCCTGGGAACACGTGCACAATGTCCCTCCACAGCCCTCCTATCCTCTCATGCCAGTGGACACACACCTAAACTCTGTTTCCTTCCACCTGAGTGCAGGTTTGCAGTTTCCATCCAGGTGTGGTTTTTTGCTTCTTACTCCACTCAGATCTATGTAAAATAAAAGCAACCCTTACAGGTCCTCTAAAAGGTCCAACCAACCCAGTTTTCTGAGTATGTTCTGAGTAGGTGGGGAAAGACACTCAGGGGCCTGTTTGAATTATTCTACGTCTGTGAAATGGACCTTTACCTTTGTTGTGCAGCTTATAGTTGTCTTTGTTTTAGGGCTTGTTGAGCTGAAAGCTTTATATAGATCAGGATCTACCTTAGAGTGATTTGTCTAATTTCTTTTTAGAGATTTAGTTTAAACTGTAGAAATACACATACTTTTCACCACCAATCAACTTTTTTAAGAACTACAGAAGTCTCATTCTGCAGCATAAATTAAGGTGTAATTGGAAAATAAGAACAGATGCATCAAACCCAAGGTCTGTTTGGCTCAGAATCTTATGCAGATGCTAAGGGATAGACTGAGAAGAGAGCAAGCTTCTGATAATGTGTAATTTGGGGATTTTCTGTTCAAGGAGTTGTGTTCACTGTTTTGAGTGTAATACCATAATTTTTCTTTTAATTTATCTAATTGATCTTTCTGTTCACCTATGTTTTGGCCAAAATCTGGTGGCAGTGAGTGCTGCAGTATAAGCTAATTTAAAAAACACTTCATTTTGTTTGGCTTTGGTCTTCTGCCTGATGACTTTATATCCTGCCAGCTGCTACTTATTTAGTAAGAAATAGTGAATAATGATATATATTATTTGAGAGAGCAGAGAAACTGGTGGTTAAAGAATTTGATTTGCCTACACACAATTTCTCCAACTGCAAGAGTTTGTAGGAAATAAGGGGACAGGGAGCCATAAGTCCTAACCATTGTTTTTACTCTACCACTCTTTGCCTTCGTAATTAGAGGAGAGGCAGGCAATGTCTTTGGGCCTTATTTATGGACTTGTAAAGTCTGTGCTCCTTTGTCCAAGGGCTCTGCAGAGGGACAATTAAAAGTTAGTGGTAAAACACAAAGCTATTAATACTGCTATGAAGTGAATAGCTGAACAGGAATTCTTGACCTTAATATAGATGCAGGTATATAAGCAGCAATTAATGATGCCTGAAGACATTAAATGACTTGTTTATTGTCACACAGCAAGCAAGTGGCTGTCTAAGCAAGGCATGCTAAAACCTTCAATACAGCTACTGGGAGCATTTCAGCTGAGACACCTTCACAACCAGACCAGAGCTGAATTTAATTATCCAGTGAAAACATGGCCATTTAGATATTTCTGTTTCATAACTTAATTTTCTTCCCTTAATTATAAGAGAACAAGTAACAGTTACTTCCTCAGCTTCTCTCTGCCTTTATTTTACTCTCTCTTTCCCTCTTGCTTTCCTTCTCTTATTGGTTCATTCTCTTTTATGGTAGGATTTCTTCCCCCTTCTAAAAAGCTCTCGATTCTTTTGCCACTTGTCTTTTCTGAAGAGCCCTTTTTCTGTAGAGTAGCAGAGGAGTGAGCAAGGTAGGATTGATTTCTAATGCTTGTTCTGTGGGTCACCTGGTGGTGACACACAGGTGGTGTTTGAGAAGGGCAGAGCCAAGTAAAACCAGCAAGGTTTGGGGTGATGAAATGCCCCAAGACCCTGTTCAGTCCCACTGCCTTTTTCTAATAATTCAGCCAAGGAAAGATTTCAGAACTTGTGAAGGTCAACATGCAATGGGTGCTGAGTGTATGTGCATGTTTGCTTCATGTGAAGGACAGAGGAAGGAGACAGAACAAGGTCTGTCCTTCTCCAGACTCACACTTCTAGTTCTGCCTGGAGGTCAGACCCTAAATCCATAAGAGTGTATTTTCTGGTTCATAATCACTTAGGGTAAAAATTATACAAGAATTGTCCATGCAGCTGAGCCAAAAGTCTTGTCTAAACTTGATCTGGGTCTTAACATTGTCTCTTTGACACCTCTCTAATTTAATATGCATTTGAACAGAAGTGGCTTCTTGATAGAGCCTTTCACCTGCAGGTCACCCTTTCAAATCCAATTCAGGCCTGTCATGACCAAATGTTGCTGCCATCTGACAGCTCTTCTGTGTCCTGTGTGAATTGCTGGATTCAGTCCAGGGGCTGGTGGACAGGTGCCTGACTTGCAGAAACTGCCAGAGCTGACACTAACTGGACATCTCTGCAGAGGGGTCAGAGTGAATCAGCCCAGCAGATGAATTAACACTTAACTTGTACACACTGTGATGCTTTATATCTTCAAAGTGCTTCACAGACATCAGCTAATCCTCAGGGGGTGTTGTTATCTGCTCTGGCAGGTGAGAGAAGCAGGCAGATAACAAGCCAGGATCAGAATATGCATGTTGCTGACCTCCCACTCTGAGGCCAGGACTGAGTTTAGCTACTTTTGGGGCACACCAGAGTAAGGTTCAAGTTCCTGTTCTTCTGTGCGTAAAAGCATCCCTTACTTTTTAAGGCAGGCAGGAAAGCAGTACTGATGGGCTTCCATCCTTTTGCTGAACCATAGACCAACAGAGGTCTCTTCTCCATCCACTCTGAGGCTCTAGGGTGTCATGTCAGGTTACTCCTACCATCAGGAGGTATCATTATTTATCATTATTTGCCTTGAAACAGGGTTGGTAAATAGTTACTTTTGAATAGCAATTGGGTTGGAGTGGTTCATTCTGAGAGACAACAGCTCCTGGAATACCGTTGAAATTTCTGAAAGAAATGCTTGAATTGTTATGAAGAATTGCTGGAAGGTCAGGCAGAGTTAGTGGCACATCAGTTTGCAAGCTGCTTCTGCAGGGACATTTAACAGACATTGTCAGACTGTAAAGGTGTCTACAGAAAAAGCAAAATTGTCTTTTGTGCTTCATATCACTGAGAATAAGAGTGGTTCTAAACTGACATGTTCCTTTCTCTGTAAGCAAAATGAGGAAACCTTTTTTTTTTTCTTAAGGTTTTTAAAAATAGTAACTCCCTTTCCTACTCTTAATTTCATGTGTAAATAATTGCTGTTGTTGCCATGGTGTTTACAGAGGTGAATGAGCAGGTGGTCCATGAGATGATGAATGGAAGGAGAAAGATGTCCCTATGGTTACAAAAGGGGAGTGGTATAAATCTGAAATATTGCCTCTAATAAGGGGTGGCTTGCATTGTCTGAAAAAAACATGTAGGACTAACTTCTCAAAGGTTATATAAGGGATAGCAGAGAAAAATGTGGAAGAATTTAATGCTTCATTGGAGTGGCTGGGGAAATATGGGGAAATATTGCCAAAAGAACTAATCCTGAGCTAACTGTATGTTTATGTCAAAAGGGATGTCTTGGAGACACGTGCAACATATTCTTTTGAGAGATTCTTTTGAGGAATTTTTCCTCAAAGAGATACCTGAGGAAGCATCAAAGAGCTGTTCTTCTGGGAATTTCTGAATGTCTCCTGTATGAAAAGGGGCAAACTCCTTCTGCTGAGCCAGCTGTTGAATGTCCATTTACTCCAAACAGTGGTTTAGCAGCAAGAGCACAAATTCTGCCTGGAGGCTGTTCCCTTCCTTGCAACAAAGGCAGTCCATGGTTTTAGCAGCTTGTATAAAACATTGCAAGGAGTTTATCCCATCTCCAATATGAAATACTGGAGTGGAGAAGGCCTTTGGATGCCTCTGTCTCTAAACCAATTGCAATGCCCAAGAATTAATAAAATCCATATTGAAGTGACAGCTGGTGGACAGAGCTGGCTTCTTCCTGCATCACTTGTCTCTCTAGTGGCTCATGTTCTGGGCTCAATGCACATTTATCCTTTTATTACAGCATTTATTGACTTCTATTTATTTATTTATTGAACCTCTGCTTTCTTAAGAATCATAATTGCACTGTTCAAAATGTAAGTTTGGTCATATCAGCACTAGCTAGTAACATAGTTCTTTCCTTTTACTCTTTAATTAGTGACCTTCCAAAGGCATTCCATGGAGGAAATGAAAATGCAGACATGTGAAAATATATTTTCTCAAAACTTTCCATGCCATCATGAACCAGCTTCTGTACTACTTTAACTATTTCCTCTCTTGACAATGAGAGTTCTTTTTCTTAATTCATTTCTTTCATTTCCGCCACCCCTTAATTTACATGCACATTTCTCAAGCTGACAGAAGCTTCAGACTGACTCAGTAGAGCAGTGGAAAGTGTGTGTCACAACAATAGGGATTCAGATGAACTTTAGAGCAGAAGTTCGTTTGCTTGTTTATTTATGCTGGGTTTATATGATAAGTGGCAAGAAGAAATAAAAACTATTCTTTTCAAGGGAGTGAGTCTTGTTTTCCAACGAAGTGGGGTTCAGTCATTGTCTCTGTCAGTCTGGTAAATTATTTCTGTTTTGAGACTCAGAGAAAAGAAAGACCAAGTCTGCCTTTGTTTTCTGGAACTCTGTAACCTGGGTCATCCAGGTAATTACAGCTTTACTTAAGAAACAGTGTGAGAGAGGAAAACTCTGCCACTGCTTGTAAGCACAAAGAAAAGACACTTGAGAGAATTAAATTGCATGATGACTTTTATAAGGCATCTGAATCATTTTGCATTCCACCTCTAAAGCAGAAAATGATGAGTTTAATATCATATTGTAGGATGTAACTGGTAAGTCTCTCAGAAGGCTGCTGTGGCATCCAGAGATATTTGAGCCTCGTTATTCATTATTTTCTGCATAAAGGCTAAAGAAAATGTGACTGTGAGACTTTGAACCACGTCTAAATTTATTCCCTCTCTCACTTGCAGGTGCTGCAGCAATAGAAGCCCTAATGGGGGTGGGCTGTGGTGTGTAGGTAGTGGCAGATACCCCTGAGGTATGGCAGCAGATAGCAGTGGGTTAAGTGTGTTTGCATGTGCTCATGTAAAGGCAAACATACATTTATTTGCTTCATTCTCCCACTAAAGTTCTTCTGTCTCCAAGAGCAACAGTTTTAGAAGGTCACCTCTCTGCTGACTTTGCTGAAATTGCCATCACTAGGTGACATTATATATTTCATAAAATGTTAATTCTGTGTTCCTACCTGAATTGCTGGAGATCAGTAACTATGTCAAAATCTTCCAGAGGACTTCAACTGAAATATGAAACTTTATTCCCTTGCTTACATTTGTTGTGTGGCACTGGGGGAAACAGTTCCTACATGTAAAGCACCTATGAATATGTATGACTCTAAAGAGGAAGAAGAAATACCATTATTGTTCAGGAGCAGAGCATAATTCTTGTGAAGCTTGTGTGCAAACAGATTATCTGCTGCTTGGTCTGCTCCTTGAGGCACAAGGTGGCAAACTTTTAATGTCCCAATGACTGGGCTGTTATTGTCCATTTTAAGGCCACAATAACTTTGTATCTGGGAATAAGAGGACTTTTTCCATTAGGAGCTCATGTGTTATATCAACAATGCACTGAATTATTTTGTTCTGTAATGGAGAATTCTCAACATGTTTCCTTTTGATAAAGTAATGAATGTGAGGAGGATAAATGTGAAACACTTAAATGCTGTTCTGCTCACACACAGCAGTGTCTGGAAACAGTACATCTAACTGGCAATTACTCTGGCAATGTTTAAAAACATTCTCAATGGGATGGACAGTTGCAAGTTTGGACTAAATTTAGTGCACAGGAATATGTGAAATAGAGATTTTATCCATTCAATTGGAGGCTAAGGAACAAAGACCAGAAAAAAACCCCAGTTGAATAGTCCTTGTGGGTTAACTTAAGAAATTGCTTTTTAATTGTCTTGAAATGGATGACTTGAAAAATGTTTTTGAACACTTGTTTGGGTGATGAGCTACCTGTTTAATGTCAGAGCTTCCAAATAAGGGATCTGGAAGCTTAATCTTCAGGTGAAGGTGGCATCTGTGAAGGACACTGTTCCCTCACAAATAACCATTGCAACCAGATTGTTTGAAAATGGTTTTGATGAACAAAAAATCTTCAAGGAAATTTCAGCACTCCAGAAAAATTTCTAATATTCTCTGTGACACTTCTACCAAGAATTTTTGAGTGCGAGTCCTAGGAGAGTTTAGAAAATACTCCAGCGACACTGTGTTAGACTGGATAATTTGATAATTGAATACTAAGCTGAGGTTCAGGTGACTCATATTCTGCAGGTGAATTTCTTGCTGGATAGCCTATGGAAAATTATCTTAGTAACCTGTCTCTGCATCTCTGTTTGTGGTCACCTTCTTTTGGAAACAACTTGAAAACTATGAATGAATAACTACACTACGACATACCACAAATCCTGCCTGCAGTTTACACCAGCAATTTTATTTAAGTCACAAATTATTCTAGTCTATTGTTATATATCTCACTGTGCTTCTTGATTACTTTATGTTAGTAACTATGTTCCTATATAGAATTCTGTCTGGTTGTTCTAAAATAAGTATGACTTAGGTCACTGACTTCTGTGTGAAGGACATCCATGCTTTACAAATACCCAGTTTAACTAGATTATCTGCTCACTTCATCAAATCACTGTTTTGAGACTCTACAACATGTTCTGTTTTATGGTGATATGCCAGTGTGCATCTGATCTCATCAAATTCTGTTTGTGATGGGGAAATTATCTCATGAAAATAGTATTACTTAATCTTGGTTTTTAATTTCTGTGTGCTTGGAGAGGAAGAAAATCCTGTGTGGTGTTTCATCCTGTCAATGCTAATCTTTCTCCTCAGTGCTGTATCTCCAAATAGCAGATGTGTGCTTTATTGCAGGGCTGGTCCTCTATAGCACAGCAGAATGTTTTGGCAGGAGCAAACAATTTACTGTATTAGAGTCAAACACAATCAAATGTTCCCTTTCCTATGAAGCATGGTCAGATATTGATATTGCATTAGCTAACATTTTTACATAGCAGAGGCTTAATAAGATACATTATTACTCTCTCTAGGCTGTTTAATTAAACTAAAAAGTCGCTGTGTATTATACATTGGTTTTCTGCCAGGGAAAGTAAATCTGTATTATATTAGTGTCACATACCAAATGATGCTGTTCCCCATCAGAAGAGCTGACACTGCTGTCACATGAGCTGCACAACCCAAGCTGCCTTCCTGTTGCACTGGGCTGTCCCACAGCTCAGTGTTCTCCAGCAGCCTGAGCAAGACTTGTGTGCTGGAGAGACTGTGGCTGCAGAGCTTCCTGCTGTGTTTCAGGACAGGGAGGAGCAGTGAGCATCGTGCTGCCAGCAGAGCTCTTGTCCCCATCCCTCTGTTGAGGGACATCTGAGCTCTGGGCACCAGGACTGCTCCAATGGCCCACAATGGCCAGGTGACAGGGATGGGCTAGTCATGTCATTTGTTCAGGTCCAGAAGTTGTAAGAATTTGGGGAAACTGGGTAATTCAGTGGCACCTGCTCTGGTATCACTCTATAGAGCTGGACAGAGCCATCCCTTGCTGCTGATGGCACTGGATGTGCTGATCCGGGTGAACGTTCCCCCTTCCCCACTGATGCCATGGGGAGGGTCTGGGCAGAGAAGGCACTTCTGTGCTAGGGGGTCCTGCTGTCTTCTTTTAAAGCAAAATTTGGTGCAGGATCCTGTAGGGAGATACAGAGAGGCATTCCAGGCACTTGCTTTGGAGAGCTGTTCTGTTGAGTTACTGCTAGAAAGCAGAGGAAGACAAAACATTTGCAGTATTTCTCCTTATAGACAGAAATAAACTGCACAGGAAATACTGTCTTTTTTACACAGTTTTGAGCCTGTTTCACCTGGCAGAAGGGAGTATCTGCATAATTCAATGCAGAGCTGTGCAGAGATGGCAGAGCTGTGCCCAAATAACCGTGCTCTACAACTGGAAGGTGCATATTTTTATAACTGGCAGTAAGCTCTGTATCACAATGAAGGATGTTTTGGCTCTATTTTGCACAGTGTCCCATGCAAAATGTTCCAATATTCTCCAAAAAAGGTAAAGAATGTCTGTCATGGTGCTTTGTTGTATTTCACATGCCCCACAGAGAGGCAGGAATGGCTGGGTGTATCTGAATGAGATCTTTAGTGTGGCTCCCTGGTGCTGCCACCACGGATGGGTTCAAGAATGGCAGGACTGGATTTACAGGAGGCTTCACCTGCAGAACTCAGTTATGATTTATCTCGTGCTGAATGTTTTGTTGTTGTTGTTTTCCCTCAACAGAAGATTAACCTGGAGTTCTATATTGACATCCATGCCCACTCCACCATGATGAATGGCTTCATGTATGGGAACATCTTTGAAGATGAGGAAAGATTTCAGCGACAGGCTGTTTTTCCCAAGCTGCTCTGTCAGAATGCTGAAGACTTCTCTTATGTAAGTCATGTTTTTATTAATTATTATTTCCTAGGGTTTTTTTGTTCCCCTTTGTGATAAGTCCCTGGCTTTATTTGATTGAGTGAATTATATTTCAGTATGAATAAAAGGCAACTTAAAAATTTTATCATCTAGCATCCTATACTCACCTTTTATATTTATACCCTCTTATACTGACCTGATCCATCAATGGTGTGTTGTGATGTTATCTGTGTCATCAAACACATGAACAAAAGCAGGTTTTTCATCTTCTGTTTAATAACCTTTGGTTCTGAATTACTGGCACACCCTGTTTTCCTCAGATCTTTTGCTCAACTGGATCAACTTTATTTTTCCATTATTTATATTCGTTTGTCAAAGATTTTACTTGTACATTCTAAGTAATGATGCTAGTAAATAGAAATAAAATTAATTAGCTTGAAAGAAAAGGTTAGATCACACCTGTTGAAAGCTGTGGCAAAGGGAATGTATGCTTTTGAAATTCTTTGATATTACTGTAGCAAACTGTTCTACAATAGGATTTACAATTGTCCAATACTTAGAACTTGGAGAGTGGGAAAGGGGAAGTTGGGTTCAAGGAACAGCTTGTTCTTACCTAAGGAAACCTCAGTGATTGAGTTTCTGGTCTGCACCTGGTTGTTTCAAAAACACATTATGGGTAAAGGGCATTCACAGATCATAGCAATGAAAACCTGCAATTGATAGGAGTTGAGAGATTCTGTGCTCTACTGTGGTATTTCTCTCTGCTGCTGTGGGAGATTAAGTGTTCTTAGCACAAGCCTTGGTTGACAGAGGGACAATCTTTGAGAAGATGATGTAGGAAATAGAAGCCAATAGCTAAATAAACAGCACAGTCTCTCCCAGTTCACTCTCAAGCCCAGAGTTCCAGCTAGGTGCTACTGGCACTGGGTGCATTCAGCCTCCCCCTCACATCCTGCTGGTTTCCTGAGGCTGGAAGCTTTCCCCTGCCTGCCATCCAGGCCATTCTTCCCAGGGCAGCTGAGCAGATGGAAGTGTTGGGGAAAGGGACAGCCATGAAATTTCTGACAAGTGAGGATGTGTCCCCAAGTAGGAAGGTCTGTCTTCTTGTTTCCAGCTCCAGCCTTGTGGGTTATGTGACTCGTTGGAAATATCAGATGAAGAGAGGAAGGGAATCCAAAATGAGGGGGGAATGTGCTGGAGACTTAAAACAGTGTATGTAAATATGCCCTAGTGCCTGCTCAAAGGGAAGGGGGGAAGTGCATCGTTAACATTACCAGGCTGGTGTTTGAAAGTGTGGGAATGGACCACTGTTGTTACTAATGAATTTTCCAAAGCTTCAGGAGGTCTCATTTACATTGTGTGCTGCTGTGGCCATTTGTTGGGATTATAATACTTCAACAGCAGCACTTCAAGTGAAAACTGGCGGCTGCATGAAGTGTTGTCCATAATTGACTAGCTCCATGTCTTCACACAGCACAGAGACAATGTTCCATTATGTTATCCATTGACAGTATCATTGAAAAGATTACTCTCCTTAAAGCATCTGTCAACCTTGATTGATTTACAAGGGACAAAGCACTGAAAAGGTTTGAAGTGCGGGTACAATTTTTGCCACCGTTTAGCATACATAATGGTTCTCCTTTGATGTCAAAAGCTCATCTTCTATTAATAATGCAGAGGGCTTTTGAATGCAGGCTACTTGTATGGAGTTCCACACTAATAACCTACTTGCTGTGAAATGGGATTCACTTTGGAGAAGCAGTCATTTGGGTTTTACACGTTCGGAATGAATCCCAACTCAAAGGGATTTCTTTCAGTGCTCTGCATGATTGCAGCTGAGCCCAGCACGGGTTAGGGAAGGCAGGCAAATCCTAGTCTGCTCCTCCAGCCCAGAATCTGGCAGGAATCACGCAGCCAGATGCAAAGGAGCATGAACAACAAGCCCAAGATGATGCGATCAAATGCCTTGTGCCGTTTCGTCTGGCAACCTCCTATTAATATACTTTAGAGTGCATTTCATGCCTGGGCTGCTTTCTTCACCTGTCATTTCCAATAGGCCTTTTTATTTAAATGACAGGATCCAAGGGAGATTGGTGATTAGAGTAGGGGATGGGTAAGGGATTTGTACCCACACGCCTGTTATAGGACCAAAGGAGTCACCCAGTGTCTCTGTGCCCTGCCTGTTGGGCAAAACCTGTGACCCCACAGCTCTCTGCAAGGCTGACTGTGGTTCACAGGTTTAAGTTGTGAAAGGGAACAGAAATTCCTCATTTGTACATGACTTCAGAAAACAGAGGCCTGCCTTTGGTTTAGCTGTCAGCATGTGAAAAGGAAAGTTGAAAGAAGAGCTAGGATGTTTTGCTCCCAAATAAATGCATGAGACATTCTTGGGCAGCTGCCTGGGCAAAAGGGACAAAATCTGTAAGGAAAACATGTTATATTTTCAATGTTTAAGAAGGATATTTTTAAACACTGGGGAGTAAATATAATCCATATGAAAGCTCTAACAGTGAAAGCTGACATGCTTTTTGAGAGGCTGACTCATTGTGTTTTAGGAGCAGCTGTTGACACCATGTCTGAGTGCATTACACATCAGCCATGGCTTGGAGTAGTTGCAGTTTTTGGCAGTTTTTATAGGAATGTTCTTCATTTGACCTTTCTTGTTTGGGAGAGTGGATTAGTCATAAGGATCAGACACCAGCATTTGAGCATTTCAAGAACCTGCTAGTCCTAGGGGTGGCTTATTTTGACCTTTGTGACAGTATGAGAGGAGGCCATCTGTTCTCTCAGGTTCATTGAAAAGAAACAACTGCAGCTTTATCACTTTGCAAAGACTGCTTTTCTTTTCAGTTAAAGACCAGCCAGGGGTACTTGGCCTGATCTGCTCAGTTTGGTTTGTTTATTTTTTTCCCCCTTTGGACTGTGAACTAGTGGCACTTGGGATATGTTTGAGTTCTTATTTAATTTTCTTGTGTTCAACTTTCAAGCAGAGAGCCTTCCTTAGAAACCCTGTTTGACCTTTGTGTGCCAGGGTTAGCCAAAGACCATGATAAAAACTTGGAGTCCCACGATGCTGGGTAACTGCTGAAGAAGAACACAACCCTTAAAGCTTCCAGTCATGCTGAGAAACAGATAACAAGTGGGTGAGAAATTATTTGCTTGAAGAAGTTGGAGAATAAAACCTGGATGTCCCAAGTGCCAGTCTTGTTTCTTGGTCAGCAGTGAAGTCTCTAGACAGCAACCCACCCAGTTTCCTTGAGGGAAGCATGTTATTAACTCCAGTGCCATAACACTGTGCCCTAAAACATATTTTAGAGACTATCATTGTCTCAGCAGTGTGAGAAGATGCAGGTGTGGAATGATTTGCACTAGTACTTTTTGTGGTGTGTTTTGTTTGGTTGTTTGTTTTTGGATATCAAACACACAGCAATGAAGAAAAACATATTAATCTCTTTATATCTTCTGCTGCTTTTCCTTGATCCAAAACTCCAGGTCTGCTGTTGTCATTTTCACAGCACCTCCCCATCCAAGCTTTCTTAGGGAAGATGTGTTTGCTCCCTCCTACCTGTGGCAGCTTCTCCAGGCTGTTATGATTTACCTGGCTGTGTACCTCCCTCAGAAGGCAAGTGCTTGAGGCAGTAATATGAACATTGAATGACCAAATCACAATAATCTGCTCTGAAATAACAAAAAAAAAACAAAAAACAAAAAAACAGCTTGTGTTGCATATGGCTGGACAAGGAAGGGGAAGCAGTAGAAAAGTTGCCTGGAATTTATCCTGAAGTAAAATTCATACTCACTTGCATCACCACTTCCTAAGTGTCTCTCTGCTGTTTTGGTAAAAAAAGACTCTTGTCCCAGAAAGGCAAAAGCTGCTGTGTTCATATAGGTTTTGTGAACATCATGCAAGCTTAACAGATCTACTCAGAAATCTCTTAAAACCTGAGCACAACAAATGATCCTGCCTCCTTTTTTTGGTAGTCTTGTACCCAGGCATATCCAGAAAGACAAATACAGCTATTATGTGCTTTAGCACCCCCCTGGGATGCATTTCTGCTTGCTGCTCCTTGGTCGTGTTGCTCCATAAATTTATTTATTTATTTATTTATTTATTCTGGAGGCTGGGTGAGCCAAGAACCGGAGATGTGTTTCTGGTGGGAGCAGACAGTAAAGTCTGTCCTTCTCAGTGTTGCAGGCTTTGGTCTCACAAGGACTCTGCCTTTTGGAGAGTCTCAGTGAAATGAAACTGTTCCATTATGTTGTGCTGCACCAGTTCACCCCTCCTCTTGTACTGAGGATTGAATTAGTACTGAAAACAAAAGGAGGGGGGGGAAGTGTTGGAACAAATGGATTTTCTTTCAGTACCTTCTTGCCTTGTTTTTTGTGCATATAGGAGCCGACAGCCCCTTCTCCATCCCCACACAGGTAGGAATTTAGAATGTACACGGAAGAAACAAGTTTTCATAGCAATTTTAAGGTGTGTTTTCAAAGGCCACCATTACTCTTACCTAATGTCAGCCCACTGGGAGCAGGTGGCAGCTTCCAGAGCAGCAGCAATGAAAGGAGCTGCTGTAGATTCTCCTGCAAGCTGCCTCTCCTGCAGGGCATCACAAATCCCCTCAGATGGGACAAACTGTGCTGTGAAGGAAGGGCAGGAGGGTAGTTAAGAACTGGATACCCTGGTAGGATATCTTTTTGATTATTACCTTTTTAAACACATGTAGGATTTTTTTAACATATGTAGAATACAACTCTGGCTCAGAGAACTGTCCTGGAGCAGGGAGAGAGCCAAGAAGGGGTGTGAGCAATGGGCTGCACTGGGAGCAGCATCCTGTCCCATCTCAGGAAGGTTGTGATCCCCTCATTTAGGCCTGCAGGTGAGGAGAAATTCTTTTTGCCACAGAGAAAAAACACTTTTTCTGCAGACTATTCAAAGCAACTGGGTGCATGATGGCTGTATTTTCCTTTTTTGCTTCTCATTGTCCTAGTTTTCTGTCATTTGTATAGATGATTATGAAAGCACTCCCAGGAGACAGTGCTCACACTCATAAAAGTATTTTAAAGAGAAGCATTGCAGGCTATTGCTAGAGGCTATTTTATTGTATATTTTGAGGAAATGTCTCGTTTTCTACTGACAAATGGAGAAAGTGAGAACTCCAGAGACCTGAGTTATTTTCTAAACAGTGTGACTATTCTATGGAGCTTAGACTAGGAAATGCCACCCTTGGCATCTTTGGGGGAGGATGTGCTCTGAGAAGCAGAGGCTGTTAATAAAAAAAATAAACAGGGGGAAAAGCAGGCCTTTTCTTCATTATTAACCTGATGCATTTTCAGATGCCCTATTTGTGTGTAGCACAGCTTGGGCGGCTCTTAAAAGGGAGATAAGTTCCAGCCTAACTCTGGTTAGTGGGTAACAGGAAAATGTTTGAGTAGGTGACGTTGTCACTTGAGGCCAGGTGAATTTGTGGTGATGGGGAGATGCAGACTCACTGAAGGAGGAGCTGAGAGCACTTGGAAAGGATGTGTTGGGATGCACACTCTGGGTGTGTGTGCTCAGCATGGCAGATCCAGTAACAAGGAACTCTGAGGTTTGCTTTCAGAATGAGGTGGGATCTGCCTGTCAGTTGTGTTAGCTGAGTTATTGTTAACTCAATAAACAACTTCAGGGCTGGAACACCCAGGAGATGGGAGCACCACCAGTTTAGGTGCACATGGGGAAGGATTCTGGGATGAAATGCAGGCAAAATCCCTGCACTGGTGCTGCCAGGGTAGCTGGTTCAAGGCTCAGGGACCTCCATCAGTCCTGCAGATGAACAGAGCAGGATATTAATGAGCAGTAAAAAGTGCAGCTATTGTACTTCTCACAGGTGAACAGCTGAAACCCTGAAGCATGAAAGCCAGTTACTTTTCTAGCTGCAGAATTTCTTTAAAAAAAGAGAACTAATTTGGTACTTTTGGTCTTGAGGCATAAACTGAGAGCTTATAAAGCTCCCTCCTTCCAACCTCTCTGCTAATGACCATGCAAATATGTGTTTTTATCAGGAAACTTAAGCAGGCATGACTGAAAGACACTTGGGAGGGGGAAAGATCTGGTATTCCTTCACTGCACATTAGAGGGATAATGAAGCCCCTCAGGGAGCAGATGTGTGTGTGTGGTGACAGTGCACCTTTAAACTGTAATTTCTCTGAGGAGAGCTGCACTCTAAACCTGAGAATGTGGTGCTAGGCAAGTTGTGTTCATGGTATTCCTACAAGAGGGATGCTGCCTCTAAGAAAGGGTGATTGCTCTCTGCTTTACACTGAGCAGGAGGAAGGAGCCAAAAGGAACAGGGAGGAGAATGATTAAAAATCTCTTAGGACTTGTGGCTATTTGGTCTTCAAGTTTCAGTTTTAGGTATTCTCACATTATTGGTGCAGGTCAAACTGTTCCAGGTCTCCTCTGCATGCCTTTCCTCAGATTTCTGCAAATCAAACTCTAGATCAGACAATATTCCCCAGCTAAACCCAAACTTTGCTGCCCACCTCAATGTTTCCTACCAGGCACAGAAGTTATGAAACAAAATGCTGTCAACTGCAGAGCCTCCTGTGAGAGTGAGTGAGCCCTATTCACAGGAATATCAATCCAATCTGCCTGTTCCTGAGGGACCTGGAAAAACTTCAAACAATAGAATTCCTCTTTGAAATTATCCTGAACTTTTCTAAGCCTCCTCTTACCAGATTTCAGTAGTCACAATTGATTTTGAGATGAAATAAGTTTTCTTCCTGTGCATCAGAAGCACGGCTAAGCTGCAAGGTGAGATGAATCGTGGAGCAATTTTGAGCTCTGTTCCCATTTCATCACACCCCTGCTCCCAGAACCCTTCTCTTTGCCTGCTCCCTCCTTCAGATCAGCTGTCTGCTTTGGGGATTGATGCTGACTGTAAATTGGAAGAAGCCTGCCTGGCAGCAGCCTCCCAATTGCCATGATTTCCAAGTCTCCAGACACAGCTGACATGGAGCTGATGATAGTCTATCACAAAAAAAAACACACCAAAAAACCCCAAACCACACCAATGCATCTCCATTCCAATCAATTAATAGAGTTAATGGAGCTGGGTGTGATGAAAGGGTTAAGTTGCCTTTTGAAGGGAGAAGTTTTCTCAGTGCTTCCAGAGGAGAAGGGAGGTTAAGTTTTGCTTGTGAGACAGTTTGGCAGGGTCAAAGCAGAGACAGCTGGACACATCATGGCAGGAATCAGCTCTGCCCACACAAGCAAAGCAAAATGCCAATTGCACCCTTTTAAAGCTCCCTGTGCAGGGGCAAACAGAAGAGCCACAGTTTGTAATATTGCTATTTGCAACTTCTGTGGCAAAGATTCCAAAGGCAGTGCATTTCTGTGCCCTTTCTCAAACTTTTGCAGACTTCAATAAAGCATTCTGGAAAATGAGAGTGAGTGAGTTATAGCTGATACTGTAAAACTGCTCTCTGAGATGGATTTGACACTGTCTGGGCTCCAGTCCATTTCCCAATGGCACGTCTATTCTTCCTTGATGACAAGTGTGCCATTCCTTTTTTCTAGAGCACTAACTTTTTTATTATCACTTTTTTTTTTGCCACACCAGGGCACTGAGTTGAGGGCTCATAGAGGTCAGACCTGCTTTGGAAAAAAACCTTTCTCTTCATCTACAAGAGCAGCATCAGCAGACAACTCTGGTGATGTTGTAAATCCCTGATTACACTTGGCCATTGCTGGTGTTGACCACTGAAGAACATGAAATTACTTGTATGCATAATCCCAGTTTAGACCAGTAGGTAAAGTGTTTATTTCTTGACTATAGAGTAAGCAAAATGTGGGCAGTTTCACTGGGTTTGGAGTGGAGATTTTTAGGAGTGCTTAGGCTCAGTTGTGAAACACAGCTATGGAAATGGCATAGGCACATCAGCATATTTTTAATTGTATGTAGCAATATGAAACCATTCTCTAATTATGAATCCTCTTAGTGTTTTTGTCTCTGCTTTTCTCCAGGAAAAAATTTCTAACACCATTTTCTGATTTTTGAGCATGCAGCTGTACATGCTACATCCTTTTGTAGAACATTTCCTGGACCCACATCATCTATATATATCAGCAACTTTAGGGAAAGATCTCTTTATTCTGAGTTTCTTGCAGATACTTTCTTTGTGAGGAGAAGTGATCATCTGGGAATCATTCATGTGCACACTAGAGCTCAGATTTTTGAAGATATATGCAGCTTGCTGCTTCCTTCCACAGGCAGATCCATAATCAGTTGTGTTGCAGGAGATGTGAACAGCTGGTAAAAATCTCTCTCTTGGATTTCAGGAACCTCCCTGGACCTTGCTATGCCAGAAATTCATCTTCTGCATTCTGTCAAAGCCTGTGACCAGATTTCTGCCTGGTTGGCATTTTTCTGAATATTTTGTACTTTTTCTTTTTCTTTTCTTGCTGGTTTGGGGAAGCTCCTTAGGATGGGTCAGAAAGGATGTGCAGTCCATACCATGGATCCTGTGTTGGGAGCCTGGCAAGGTCTGACTTGCACTGTGGCCATATCTTGCTCCTTTTCTCTTAATGTGATGAGCAATTTCAGAAGATGACAAAGATTCATTCCCAAAAAAGCTCTATATGAGAAGGCCCCTTTGTCCTGCTATCAGTGAAATTGATATTTCATCCCTTTTTGTTACCCCTTCTTCCACTTAACAGTGGATCCAGTTTTACTGGAGTTTGTCTCCAATTTTTCCTTTTGTGCAGCCTGAGGTTTTCTGATGCTGGAGCAAGCCAAGTCCCCTCTGAGGTCCCACATGCTCTGAGGAGGAGGCTGTACCATGCAGGGCAGCTCAGATACCAAGCCCATCAGGGCTACAAAGGGTGGACTGGGGCAAACTCTCAGATGTGTGAGAAATCTCCCTCTTTGCCTTTTGGAGCTACTCCTGTGGCTGACAGAGGCGTGCAGAGGCAGTCAGCACCCTAATTAGTGAGCGAGTGCCCAGGACATTCATTGTGGTTGTTGTTAGAGGGAAGATGGAGCAGTGCTGAAGAGCCAAGAGGATCCCTCAGCCCTGTGGGAGCTGCCCGAGCTGCTGAGCTCACACACTGGCTACCAGGGGGCAAATACCAGCCAAGGGACAGGGATTCTGGCACTCTGACCAAGAACCAAGATCCTTTCCTGCTTTGAAATCACTCCAGGAAGAATTTTCAAGCAACATTTTTTTTCTTGCTTCCTTCCATGCATCTCTGTTGCAGCGTCTGAATAATGTCCAGCTGGCTCACAAATGTTTCTGCACTGCCTGGCTGTTCACTGCCATTCCCAGTGGGGAGCTGGTCACACAGTTTCACACCCAGCACAGCACAGGGAGGAGGGATGGAGTCTGCTAGGGAAGCCTGGGGAAGCTGCCACTGCTGCCTGATGTGCAGAGAGAGGGTCAGCACACCTTGAGGCTCCCAAATGAGTTTGAAATCTGTTTTTCTGGTGAGTTTCTTCCCACCAGAAAACAAGGGAATCCTTCTTTCTTCCTTCTCTGCTCTTTTAACACTGGAGTTCTTGGCAGCTTCTAGTTCTGTGGATAGCTATTTGTTCACTGAATTTTCTCACACCAGCTGGGAAGCAAAGTCCGTGTGTGAGCTTTAATGTATCTGTGTTTTTTAATAATGCATTACTGTTGATTTTATACAAATATCACCATTTAAGAACTTCAAAGTCCTTGGTGTTCCCCCCACCCTCCAGACTGCTGCTGTTGTTAACACTCCCATGCGTTTCAGCCTTGGAGAAATAAATATTTGTTTAGCTGTTCTCCTGCTGTGCCTGCTCAGTGCATTTGTTTAATGATGACTTCAGTTTAGCTTTGCAAAGGGGTTTAGGGAAATAGATTCTCCCAGAAAAGCAAGAGACTCATTTGCAGACAACTTTCCCTCTGTTCGTGCCCTCCTCTTGCCACCCCTACGCCTTTTTTCCCTGGATTAGGGTTTGATTAAATAAATGTGCATGGGCAAAACTTCAAGTGGAGAGGAGTCAAAGTTTTGCCTGTTGTTTTTTGGTTTTTTTTCCCACTCCATTTATCTTGACCTAAAACAGTGAGTAGAAGGTTAGACTCAGCAAATACCTGCTGCTCTTTCTTGTCATTACCTAAATTTTCTTTAATCTGTAGTTTTCTTTTTCTCCTATAAAATATCAGATCATATTTTGGTTTATAACACTTGCTCTGGAGCCTGGCCCAAGCTGCTGTTTCAAAACCTGTATTTTTCATGTTCTACCCCAACCTTCTGGAGTCAAACAAGAGATTTTACCTTTTACTCAAGATCAAGTTGGTCTATGACATCCTTTTTTTTTTTCAAAGTAAGGACAATGGCAACCTTCAAAAACTACATTTGTGCACCTAAATGAAGGGTCAGCTTTTTACTCCTGGAAATTCAGTATCACTTGGCAAAGAAATGAAAAGAGGATTTTATTAATGCCTTTGCCATTTCAAGTAATTTTGTACAGCTGAAACTGAAAGTCTTCTATTAAAAAAAACACCCACAAACACGAAAAAAAAATAAAAGGAACAAAACCCCCACCCCCCAAACAAAACCCAAAGCCCCAAGGCCCATGAAATAGCATTATAAAAATTCACACTCTGAAAAGTTCTAAATTTTGGTGCGTTTTGTGTTTGGTTGGATTTTTACCATTTATATAATGTCTTGATAATATTTAAACTTCTTATGCTTCACTTTTAAAATACAACAAATATAATTTTGCCAATAATAAGATTCAACATCTGCTACAAAGCAAAAATCACTTCAGTGATGTAACACATCAGGCTCTCTCTCCATATGTTTCCAGCTGACAAGGTTTTAGCCTATTGCACATTTTTAATTATTATTATTCTTCAGTGAATGGCCTGGTGCTTGTGTGGCTGAGTTTCATCTGACTACAATCACTCTGGCCCTCAAAGTCATCCCACTGCTTTTTTATTTGTATGATATTCAGAACCTCCTCCATAATGATGATTCATTCCACAGTGTGTCATCAGCAAATTTTGTTGGCATGGTCCTCCTTTACTGTGCCAAGAACTGTGATGAAAATATTATGTAAGATTTATCTCAAGAATCATCTATTAGGAATTCTACTCATAATTTTCTTTTAGCCTGATTAAGATAATGGGAAATAGGAAAAGGATTTCATGTGCAAGCTGTATCCCAAAAATACGAACTGTACTCAGCAGATACTTGTACAATTTGTTTTTAACATAGTTGATGAAATTCCATAATCTTCACAAATGTTCCATATCAGTAACTGAGTCTCCTACTCACTGAAGTACTTCTATCCCTAATGTCTTCCCTGAGTCACCTCCTCCCACATTTTCCTTGTTTTTCCTGTGCCAAATGCAGCCTCAGAATTAGCTTGGTCCTTTGTGAGTGATGTTTCTGCACACAGAGCCCAGTATCCTGTCCTGACACATTTGTTGTCCTGTTCCTTTGAGTTGTTTCCATCAGCAGTTGATGCTCTCATGCATTTAAAGTTCCACTACAGGCATTTGTTTGAACATGAAGCACCATCCACTGAAGCTGGCAGGAATCAATCCCCTGAGCATGATTATCTTCCTCTGTTTCTGAAATTTAACTGAGGACAAAGCTTCCCTCAGTTTCAGGATCTCAGTAGTCTTTGAAGGTTTATTCTGCAGGAAGCCAGAGAACATTCCCTCTTGTAGACCTCTCTAAGTATTTTATCCCATATATCAAATTAACAGTTAATTTTCCCAACATTCTTTATGAGTACTTTACTCTCTCTCCCATAGGCATTCCGAATATCCTGCAGCTTCTGCCATGTAATTTGGCAGAAATTATATGGTATATACATAGAAGAATGCATTCTATGCACAAATTACCACAAAGTTAAATATTATGTTACAAAAAAAACAACAAGTTGCATTTGGAAACACCTATATGTAATGCTAATAAGAAACCCAATTCCATTTTATTCTAATTAAGCTGGAAAGCCTTCCTTTTTACAACATGAGAGAGACTCCAAGACATTCAGAATGTTAATAAACCCACAGGTATTTCTACTTTTTATATCTCCTGGTATACAGTATTTACCAAGAATTGCTGTTGCTCATTTCAGTATTAATCTGATTTTCTCAGTCTAGTGAAGTTCAACATTTTGAACCATTGCATCTCATTTCTTAAATACAAAGGAAATTTTATTTTCCCCAGTTTTGGTAAGAGATGGATTTCATAAATATTCACATTGTGTTGGCTAGAAAAGGTAGCAGCCCTAAGGCTCCATAGGAGGACACTGGACAGCTCAAAGAACTCACCATGGGCATAATGACTGAACAATGAGCTGTGTTAAGGGTCCTTTGTGTTTCACTGGCAACATAAAATTCTTACAGCAGGAGATATTATGACCTTTTATGCAACAGATCCAAGTTGAATCTCTTTTTTCTGGTTGTCACTAGCTTGTGCTGAGCCCAGATTGGCTCAGTCTAATGGTTATGAGGTTTCTGAATAGAGTCTGAATATCAAAATGAAATCAGAATCCATTTTTCTGTCTAGTTGGTAGGAACAAGCTCTGGGACTTCAATCAACCTGAAGATGAGCTGCCCTTCAGTCTCCAGATGTCATGCCTTCAAAGGAGAGCTAAAACTCATTTATGGAAATACTTAGAGTCTTCCCCTCCACCCCTCAAATGAATAGTCATAAAGCTGTAGGGTTCTTAAAGCCAGGTCTTCAGTAATAGCACAAAATACTGCCTTTTATACTGTGCTGCCAGTGCTGTAGAATAGTGAGGTAGATTTTTCCACCCAGAGAACAACACTCCGTTAACATTTCAGTTAGTGAAGTGGAAATTTCTGTGACCTAATTTAAGAACCAGTCAAATGTCTTAGGTGAGAAAGTTTCACCAAAATGTAAATGCCACTGTGTTTCTGCTTTGATTAAGAGTCCAGGTGAAGGGGTGGGGGAATGGTTATGATACAGGGGAATGCAGTGCAGATGAAGGAATCCAATATCCAGAAAATGGTGCAGCTTAACTCCTGAGCAGGGGGATGTGGAAGGCTCACTTTCAACTCATGCATGTGACAGCCCTGCTTTGTGTTATCTGAGAGGGAGCAGGAAAAGCTGGTGTTAATGGTGAGCCCAGGTGAATTTTGTGAAAGTCTGCAAGGCACCATGTATAGCCTGTGTGCCAGAACCATGCTCCCCTCCAGGCCATGATCAAAACCCAGAGCAGCCTGTACAGTGTAATGAGATTTGGCAATGTGAGTGAGCTGCCCTCCTCTAAGAGCCTCCCTCCCTTGCTGCCCTGCTGAGCTCTGCTCACGTGCCTGTCCTTGCTCCTGCAGTCCAGCACATCGTTCAACAGGGATGCTGTGAAGGCTGGGACGGGCCGGCGCTTCCTTGGCGGGCTCCTCAACGACACGTCCTACTGCTACACCCTGGAGGTCTCCTTCTACAGCTACACCCTGCCTGCAGCTGCTGCTGCTGTGCCCTACACTGAGGAAGCCTGTATCCTTCTGAAATCTACCCTCTCGCAGCACACGTGAACCAGGCACTTCAGGTAAACACTTCTGGCTCCATGAGAGTTCGCTGAGATACAAACGCACACAAGTGGAAATGTGAGTCTGCTCCTGATGCTTTAATTTCCCTCATATTGATTCTCCATACTGTGGAAATTCAAGAAGAGAAAGACATTAGATCAAATAAGCCATTTCCCTCTTGTAGGAGATTGTCTCACACACTTGTTAGAGAAGCTACTCCTGGAGAGTCTGTGATCCATTCCCTTCCACAGTCTTCCATTTCTTTCTTCATTTCTCTCCTTATTCCCTCATTAGCCCTGCGTTTGTGTTATTGTTTTAATGGCAAGTTGAGAGTACATCTTGGGTGCTGAGTAAAATATCTTCTCTGCCTTTGAACTGCAGCCAAAAGGATCTATTAGGTTCTGCAGCTGCCTCCAGGACAAATCTTCAATGCCAGTTGACAAAGAAATGGAAGTCAAATTGTGAAAACAAAACCATCAAAGTTGTTGGCATTTTTGAGTGCTCAAATAGAAGTGGTGTCTCATTTCTCAAAAAACACATATCCATCTGGCTATCTCAATGTATCAGCAATTTGTAGAATTGTTCTGACTGGTCTTATGATCTGCTTTTATGTTTTTCTTTTTCTTTTTGTCACCATGCTCAATCAAACACCCAGTGCCCATACTTCAAGGCTGGGTATGTTATTTCATTTTGTCATTCTATCTTGGCAGCTTTTGAAATTTCCACAGGTTTAGAAACAGGGCTGAGGGAGAGAGATTAGCTGTGATTGCCTATTTACCTCTCTGCTGCATTTTGGAAGGTGGGGGAAGCAAAGGAGAAATTTCCATATGAGACATAATTTTTCACCATCCATGTTTATGGGCTCTCAGTGTGGGAATAAGGGCAAGAAACAGGGGGCAGGGAAAGGAATTGTTTGTCATTTAAGGCTTTTCTGGTTTGACTTTTCCACTGAAAGGAAAATTTGGTGGAAGGAAGGAGATAAATATATTAAAGTGACTTATCAGGCTTGAGTATTCAGAATAGAAGCTCATTTTTGCCCAGTAAAGTTAACTGAAGGAAAAGTTCCTTGCAGCATACACAAATGTGGTAAATCTTGCCACTGTGGGAAAAAAAAAAAAAAAAAAAAAAAAAAAAAAAAGTTGTTACTGTTAGGTTTAGGTATTTATTTTCTTAGGTTGGTATTTTGGTGTTTCAAGAACCTATTCCTTAGTTCTACCTTTTATTTTCTTTCTCATTGTGCTCATTGTGCTGAAAACTGCTTATTTCTCTTCCTTATTTATCAAGAACAGCTTTTACAGTGAGGAATGGAAAGAGCCCCTATACACATGAGATCATGATTCCCTTGGAAATGTTTTCCTTCATGACTGGTAGATCAGAATGGCTTAGTTTCCTTTCCCATTAAGATTTCTGGTTTGTGCAGAAGTTTCACCTGTGGGGTCCATCATCTCCATTTGCTTGGCTTGCCTTGCCTGCTGCAGGCAGGGCTGCTCCATTCTGGGGCACAGAAAACAGGCTCCAGATCAGAGAACCCTCTTGGAGCTGGCACAGGAAAAGCTCAAGCAGCAGCTTGGTTTCTGCAGTTAGGGTTTCACCCAGCTGAGTGGAAAAGGAGAAGCAGGTTTTGGTTGGCCTGGCAGACAGCAAGCAGGGGAAGCTCTTTGCCCATGGAGTCTGCTCCACTGGCATTTTGCCCTGGAAGTTTTTTATTATTTCCTTTTCAACGTAGGAATTCTATCCAGTGTACTGCCTGTGAGATCTTTTCCTCACATGTGCAGTTTTTTAGTTAGTGAAAGAAATGGAGCTGCTTGAAATAGTCTCTAGACTGGTCTGATCCAACACAGGAGTAGCCACTGAATTTGTGCACATGCTGTCCTGGCAGGGGAGGAAGTTTCACATCACTGAAGTGCCTATGACCGAAAGTAAAACAATTGCAGAACATTCCAATTTAGCCTGAACAGCCCTTCCAAGCTATTTGCAAGTCAGTGATTAATTAATGCTCAGATTTTTTAATGGACCTGAACCAAAGACACAGGCAGTCAGTTCATATTGGCCTCCAAGGACAGGGCTGTTTCTATTAACTATCTACTTACTTGCAGGCAGCAACTCAAGCAAATAAATGAAGAAAATACAGTGAGCCCAATAACTGTGAATTGATAGTGCAAGTATTCTGGAAATCTGACTTTAAAGATGTATTTCTTAGAACTTTGTTCATACCACTGATATTATTTGGTTGTGTGAGTCTTCTTTCCTTTTCCTTTCCCTTTCTTTCCCTTTCCTTTTTTTCTTTTCTTTTTCTCCTTTTTCCCCTTCCCTTTCCTTTCAATGGAAACAGGATCAGGGAGGCTAGGATTGTTCAAAGCTTCTACTGTTGGATTAAAAAGTGCAGACTGAGATTCAGCCTCAAATTCAGGTCACCCATGACCATGAAAAGAGACTACAAAGTGGATCACGCATCCAGAACTTGCCATACTGGCTCCTTTTAGAGAACAAAACCAACTAGGATGTCCAGATTCTGCAAAATATTAATTTAGCCTAATGTTGTTCATGTTGACAGGTAGGAAAACTGAACAAACTCTG
Organism: Erithacus rubecula; assembly: GCF_903797595.1. NCBI lineage: Eukaryota > Metazoa > Chordata > Aves > Passeriformes > Muscicapidae > Erithacus > Erithacus rubecula. The sequence continues at coordinate 20,288,535 of NC_136662.1, read as the reverse complement.
AATAGACTTGTGTTTGCATTGTGACAAGTAATGATACCTGTCAGCTTCTTTTCTTTACAGCATTTGTGGCAAATAAGATCACAGTACTACTCCTTTTTATGCCATTGTATAAGTGGATCAGGTTTGTTGGTGGGTTTTTATCTCTTCATGTTCTCCAGGTTTTACATGCTGGCTCTGTGATCCATACAAACCCCTGTGTGACAGTAATAGATATATTTTTACATTGGGTGAGATTATCCCTCCTTTTTCAGGTTTGTGTGACTGACTGAAACATACTTTGTAATTTTTGAGATAAGTGGATACCTTACATGCATGGAAATGGAAGACAGACTTTCAGTCTGAGTGTTTGAATTCTTACCATTAATGTGGACAGTAACTTTTTCAGTGAGAAAAGTAAGAAAAAATGATGGAAAGCTGTCATTAGAAGTGGAAATCAGTTTCAAATTGCTCCAGTTAGTGTGACTGAATTGGTTCAGAATTTAGAGGATGACACCTGGAATGTTCTAAAAACAAATTTGCTGCTGAGGCTGCAGTATTTAAATGAAATCCATGAGAGAAGGGTCTTCCTTCAGCCTGTGCAGGGGGTGTATGTTTGGGGCATATATCATGGGATAACATCATGCAGAGTGTTGAGTTTCTGGCCTTTTCTAGCATAGAGAATTAACATGATTGCACCAGTGTGTCAAGCCTTGATTGGCACGATATCACTAATGGCTACTGCTGGAGCTCCTCTTGTGTTTTCATCCAGCAAACAAAGCACTTAGACATTCCTGCAGAGCTGTGTGTGCGCCTGCTAGGTCTGTGTCTAACAGATACATACCTGGAGAGTGAGAAACATTAGGGATATGTTCTGTAAGCTCTGCAGAAAACCCCACGATAACACGTGCTGCAGATAACAGTGAATGGACTCTGTTTCAAAGGCATAATAAGAGGATTGTAGGCTTGTCTGTTATTGCCTGGAAGTGGACAGAGAAATGTTTAAAACCCTTCTCACACATGCACACATTTGGTGGTAACTGATTAAAAAAGGCAGCACAACAACAGTTAGCTCAGCACCAGGTGAAGGAGCTTTAAAATGAGCTGATATGCTTCCATTAAATTCCATGTTTTACTAGGCATTTACAGGGCTTATGACATGAGGCTTGTAAACTGCTCTGTGGCACTCACCAGCAGCAGCTCAGCTGCTGAGCTGTCTCAAAGACTCACACCATCCTCAGAGCTGGGCAGGGAGCAAGGGATAACAGAGGGGGAGGCAGGATGAGCCCCCAGCTGCAGGGTGAGCCCTGCTCTGACAGCACACCCTCATTGCTGTTTGCAATGTCCCTCTGCAGCTGGGAGCAGCAGCCACCACAGCCTGACCTGGGAGCAGCCAGCAACAGCAACAGAGCTTTCAAATCCATTTGGTTCATTTTTCTTAGAGTGTCTGAACTGCATCCTTGCTGCAAGGGAGGCAGCCCATAACAGAGAATAAAAGGTTTTACTCTTCCACAGCCCAGCCATGAGGCAGGGAGGCAGAAATGATGGAGACCTGGCAGGAATTGGTATGGAATAATCATTGAGATGGGAAGGCATCACAATTGTCAGCATGTCCATAGCTTTTTTGGTGCATATTTATCTTAACTGCAAGCTTCCTCCAGGTGGAGAAGGACCCCATCCAAAGGCACATTGCTGATCTCTCTCTTGTTTGTGGACTAAAGATGTATTTATGTGGCTACAGCCACAGAATGAAGGCTTGGATTGACTAGAACCTCTTCAGACACCCAACAGGAGCTCACATCCTGGACTCTCCACACAGAGACCACTGGGTGCATTGTTATTCTTAACTTCAAGCAAAATATCTGCCTGCTGCTTGACTGGGGACTTGAGAAGTTAAATCCCTGGAGGAAACAGTCATTTGTTACATCTGGATTCCTTTTAAAGAGTACTTGGATCTCAGTAAATGCCTGTCCTGGGGAAAAGGAATCTGTATGCAAACTACATTTCCAGTAAAAGCATCTATAACTTTTAGAGCTTCATGTACCTGCCAGTCCCCTAGGGCAAATGTACTTGGTTATTTTGGGCGTTTTTACATTTCTTTTTTTGGCAACTGCCCGTCCTGATCCTCCTATCTCTGTTAGTGATATCCTTAAGAGAAGATCCTCATGAGACAGATTATGGCCCTTGCAGGTTCATTCCCAGCCAGTAAAGGCAACATTACTAGCAAAAGCCAATGAGGTATGAAAAGCTGTGCTGATAAAGCTGAGGGAGCTCTGCAGAGGTTATCCAGCATGGCTTAGGTTTGAACTTCACTTAGAGGTTCTTGCCAAGATGATTTCAAAGTAAATCAGGCACATATTCAGGGAAAGGCATCCAGAGGTCTCCTTCTTCTGCTAAGCTCCTATAAACAGGAGCTTTCTGTGTGTTGCAAAAGGTGGCATTAATCCTAATCCTGCAGATTTTTCTAAGAGTGACCTCCTTGCACATCTTTCCAGTACTTGGTTGTTTCTCAGTACCATGTTTAGGGCTGGTTTGGAGGAGAGGAAGCAAAATCCTGTTTTCAGCTCCCTAGTCTGTGTGAAAGTGTCAAGGTTTACAGCCACAATTTCAAATGCTCTTAATATTACTGGAAGCATAGAGTTAAATTATAGAGTTGTAAAGTTACTTTATAGTGATAATGCTGTCAAGCATCAATATCTCTGCCCCAGGGCACCATGGAAACTCGGTTAATGATATAAAAAGCTGATATTTTTCAGGGTTGCAGCTGTTGGCTCATACCCAGAAGGAATCTGTGTGTTTGTTCATATTGGATATATACAGTGGGACCTGCTCAAAGAAAATTAAGAAACAGTGCAAGTCTGTTTAATGAAGTGCAGTGGAATGAAAGTACAAAGCAGTACATGGTGTTGCAGTATGCACAGCTCGTTCTCTCAAAGGGCTCAATGGAGTGGACAATGCTGCACAAAAATATCTCTCTTCTGTAAGAGAGGCTGTTTGTGGGGGAGAGTTTGTATTTGGATGTAGATTTGTTTATCTAGTTGCCTGTAGCACTGACTGCATCAATCTGCAAACATTGTCTGGGAGTATCAGTAGAGAAATGGAAATTTAGGGAAGTGACTACAGTCAACTTAGGAATATGCATAATTTTTGTAATGGATTTCTTAGGATCTGTATCTCAAAGTGCTTTGATAGCCTTTGATGAAAGATGCTATAAAAGAGGAAAGTGTATAATAAAGGTGCTTTTTTATTTTAAAGAAAGATTTTTTTTATTTTTTGCTTCAATGTAGAATATCAGTCTTGAAAGAAAGAAATCTTCAAAATTATTCCATTTAACCGTAAGATTCCAGTTACCGTTTCCTTCCTCTTGCATATTTCTTTCCTAGGGATACCAAGGTACGAGAGAGAACAGATGGTGGCTGTGGGATGAGAATGTGAGCAGGATGAATATTCAGACTTATAGAAATGCCCTTAAGTCTGTTTCAGACATTAATACAGGAGTTTGCCTTCTTTAAAGAGCAGCAAGTGTTGAGTAGCTGTGAGCTTGTACTAGGTAATTTGGACAGGTTGACTTGAGAATCATCAGTATTTACAACTGTATTTAGCAACTGGGATGTGGACAGCTGGAGCATGAGCATTTAGAGACACATGTGCAAATGCCATCCCTGCATCCCAGCTGAACTCCCCCCAGTGCTGGCTCAGATGTGCTCCTCAGCCTAGGTAGGGCTGTATCCAGTGGCATGGGAAGTCTGATCCTCATAAGCCCAGCTCTACAAATGGTCTCATCCAGTGCAGCCTTTGGGGTCTCTATTGAGACACTGAATGCTACTGGTGCCGAACTTTCATTGAGGCTTTGCTGACTGAAAGCCTCATCTGTGCTTTCCACTCAAGCTCTCAATGATTCTTGGTCTGCAAGCACAAAACCCGCTAATTCAAAAAGGTTTTGATGGTAGCATATTAAAAAATAATTATAAAAAAAACCAACCCAAAACAAAAAAAAAAAACCCAGAAAATTTTCCTGCTAATAATAACCATCTTACTAATAATATGATAATAATAAGCATAACATATGATAATAATATAATAATATATATAAAATAGTATGATAATAATAATAATAATAATAAGCATAACGTTTTGTTTGTACAGAGGAAAAAACAACTTAGACCAAGCACAAGTAAAGCTTTTGCTGGAAGGTTGGAAGGTGAAGTTGATCACATGAGTGATTGCAGGATTGTGGGCAATATGAAGAAGGAAAAGCTCTCTTCAGGCACTCCTGATATCCTTCTTGGAACTGGCTTGCCTGGATTTGAATGTCTCTGTTATCAACTTTCTTTCCCTTAAACTTGTATTTTTCCTTTTTCTTAGAAGCAACTTAGACAAAACTAAGCATATAGAACTGATATGAGGCTCTTGGGTGCTCAGAACACCATACAAATGCTATTAGATCTGTAGTTAAAATAATTCTTTGGTAAATGTTAAATTCCTATTAGTAACACTTGCTAAACTTAAGTGCAAAGGAAAGGGCAAGGCTAATCTGAAAGGCAATGCAGAGCAGGGCTTAAAAGATATTAACAATTTGTTGGAAATGTCTGAGGGGAGTGGTTATTATTTAGTGTCTGTAGGTTGCAGACTTAGGTTAGGAAAGGGCTTTAGACAGTGCTGTGCTTTGAAGCTTCCCCAAATGTCATTGGGATTGAAGAGGAAAAAAAGCCATTCAGAACAAGGTGTTTTTCAAAAAGCAATAAACAGCCAACTTGCAGAGTCTATGGGAGAGGTCTCTCCTGACAGCTTCTGGTGATGTTTGTGTGTCTCCATGTTTGTCCTCTTTTTCCTCTTTGTGCCTCTTCAAACATGACTGAGTCTTCTCCCCATGCCTGTCTTTGTGTTCTGACCATCTCATTGGCATTTAGGCCATTAGTCCTGCCCCAGGCCTTTCTGTCATCTCATGGGGATTTTTTCAGGAGGTATTTCACTAATCAGACACACCCAGTCTCGTGGTTTTGTTCACTTTTTACTGTCCTCACCCAAAATACTCCTCCTTTCTTTCATATTTTGCTGCTATTGGTTTGACTACTGTTGATTAAAGGGAATAATAGCATGGGAGGAGAAGCTCTTTTTTAACTACTACTTCTTTAGTCTCAAATACAAACCTTCTGAAGGGGGATCAGAGATTATTTTTAGGAAACTCTGCAAAGAAACAAGCATCTTTCTGTGTGTCTTTCTCAGCTGCTTGACCAATTGCAACTGAATTTGACAGTGATGAAGGTCTCAGAGATATTACATTCCTATGAGTTTCATGAAAAATAGCTGGCTGAATGAGCAGAGAGACCACAATTAATCTCTCCAGTAGGGACAGCTGCATGTCTATTGTTAGAAACCAGAGGACAGTAGGCATGAAAGTCAGAGAAAACAGATCCAACATCTCCTTTTCTTCCTGAGCATGCCCTGGTGAGCTGAGACTTCACTTTTTTGTTCTCTCTACACTTTAACCCCCAACATCTGTGAAAACCCTAACAAAGGATATCTTGTGGCATTCTGGAAAGCAGATTGCACCTTCCCCATCAAACCTCAGCTGAAAGAGGCCAGAAACCTGTCAGGTTTCAGTTCACAGGTGATGAGAGTACCCATCCAAGCCAAGGCCAGTACAGGTCCACCCCAAGCCAGCTGTGTTTCTTGTCATCTAGAGGTGAAACCTTGTCCACAGTTCAGAAAATAAAGCCTGAACATGTCTCACATAGAAACTAAAGAAAACTTGCAACTTTGATGTAGTGTTCAGATACCTCTGTGTTTTGATAAGAGCAAGGGTGGGTCTGATTTTCTCATGTCTCATCTCCTAAGAAGAGAACAGCCAAATCAGCTCAGATCAAAACCAGTCCTCTTCAGTGTCTTGTCTCTGACAGAGGTCAAAATACGGTGCCTGAGAAAAATTTAATAACAGAATAAGCATGTAACTATTCTCCCTGAATATTCTTTGGGTTCCAACAATTAGTGGATTGGGAATCCCAGAGCCAGCATTATTAGAATCATGAAATCATTCAGGTTGGAACAAACCTTTTAAGATCATCAAGTCTTACCAGTAACCCAGTACTGCCAAGCCAAACATTAAACCATGTCACCAGGTGCCACATCCACATGTCCTTTAGATCCTTCCAGGAATAGTGACTTCATCACTTCCCTGGGCAGCCTGTTCCAGTGCCTTACAACCCTTTGTGTGAAGGAATTTTTCCTATTGTCTGACCTTAACCTCCCCTGGCACAACTTGAGGTCATTTTCTCTAGTCTTATCACTTGTTACTTGGGAGAAGAGACCAAAACCCACCCATTGATTATATCTGAGATTACAGTCAATGGATGTGTCTTCCATTAACCTGAACACATTTTTATCATCCATGCTGTTCAAGTGGAATGCAGCTGGTTTAATCAAGATAGGGAATGGCAATGTCTCAGAGGCTCCAATTGTCTTCCTAGAAGAGAGGCAGCTGGACTGCCAACACTCTGTGGAGCCAGCACTGCATGATGCTGCCAGCCCAAGGGGACAGAGTTTCCAGTCCTTCAGTCTCATTATTCCTGTTTTCAAGCCTTTTGATCATTGCATTTCTGTGAATTTCTTCAGGGTCTGCTGAGTGGCTGGTTCTGTTGGCAGAGCAGAGCTCCAGGCTCTGTCTCCTCCTGTGCAGCAGTGATACCTCCACTTGAGAAGATGCCCATGACTGTGCCTGGTAGCACTCTCATAATCTCATACTCTTGCTGTAACGCTGTGAAGATTTGAGACTGGGCTATTTCTGGGCCAGCAGGGTTATCATCCCGGTGTTCCTTCTTCCTTACTTAATGATTCTTCTTTGCACCACATCCCTCACGTTTCTGCCAAGCAGATTTTGTTGCATTGACTTTCTTTCCAAAGCCTGCTCAGAAGGACAGCTTTCCTTCAGCCAGGACACAGAAAGGGCCTGTGTCTCTAGAACCATCAATATTTTTCTTGAGATGATAAATGAGCTGCCAATAAACCGAGGCAGCTGCCAGATCCATCTGAGAAACAGACCTTCAGACCCGATTTATCCGTGCTTGGTTTATTCATGTGTCTGGAAACTTTTGGGATGCAAGCAGAGGGCTAACCACTCTGAGGCAGCCACTGAGAATTAGATAGTATGGATTGAGGCAGTGGGAGTTTATGGGCTGGTTCAGATACATTAGCTATTACTCTGTGCTCATCTATCTCAAAGAAAATGGCTTCGTATTTGTCATAGGGAACACCACAGAAAAGGAACAAAGCTTTCAAAGCAAGACCTAAATTGTCATACTTGCTGTATCATTCAGTTTGTTTTCCTTCCTCTCCTCTGGCCTTTCTTGCCTTTAATTCAGGGTTTTGCATAATCTGTGAAATTTTGTTGTCAGGAATTTTCTAAGGAGATGAGGCATGGCTGATTACACTGTGCCTGCAGGGATGGGAGCAGTTTTTGTGCTTCAGTGAGTGAGGTTTGTAGGGAGACCAGTCTGGTTTTGAACCAGATGACACAGCTGGGAAAAGCAGGCAGCCTCTGTGTTTAGGATGCTTTGCTGGGCAGCAGGCTTTATGTATTTCATATACATTCACCCCAAAACTTCTGACCTTATTTGTTTTGGTTTTACCACGAGAGTTCTCAGCAGTATTAAGTTTGGGCAAGTTTGATGAGATCAGGCAGCTGAGCAAAGGAAAGGGACTCGAGAAATGCTTCTGCTGGGGGCAAGGCTGGAGGGGGTGTAAATATTACTGCACTCCAGAGGGGTCTGCCTGGGGGGAGTGACCAGAAGAAGCTCCAGCAAGGAGCTGGCACACGATTGCTGGAGGAACCCAGATCTGTGTGATGCAGGGGCTGCAGCTGTGTGCTCGGGAGGGGACTGGAGAAAGCCCCGAGGCAGGGAAGCCAGCGGTGGGTGGAGGAGAGCAGTGGGTGCCACTGTCGGGAGCACAGCCCGGCGCTGTCGCGCATCCTCGATATTGTCGCGCATCCCCGATATTGTCGCGCATCCCCGCTGCTGTCGCGCGTCCCCGGCGCCGTGCTCTGGTCCTGCCCGAGCATCTCCCGCTTGCTGGAGCTCAAGTGCCCTCTTCTGGCACCGGCCGCACCGTCCCTCCCTGGCAGCCGGCTCAGAGCAGGGCATGTTTTCCCGAAGGTTGCTAAAACCAGGAACAAAGCAGGTTTTTTTTCTCCCTTTGCTTCCCCTCTGTGTCCGGGCTGCCCTGGTGGTTGCAGGATGCAGAGCATCCCTGTTGTAGCAGCCTGGCCAGGTCAGAGCTTTCCTGTAACACAGGGCTGAGGAGATTGTGTTTGCATCTGAGCTGATTAAACAAAGACACTTTTATTCTCTTTTGTCTCTTTCCCCCCCTGCTTTATCTGTTGTAAATCTGTAACTACCTTGATTTACACAGCTGAGATTGGGGTGGCCTTTTCCTGCTCATGTTCTCTGCTCTCTCTTGTATAAATCTTCTCTTGGCTATTCCTGACCTGTTGAAGTCAATAGTTTTCACCGTGAATCCCAATGGGATCTAGATTTGACCTCTATTGACTACCAAGAGATAGTTGGCTATGAAATGAGGGGAGAGGGGAATGTGCAGCAGCTGCCAGAGGAGTCCCCATCCTGGCTGGAAAAGGAAAGTTTGGATACACTTGTTAATGTCAGTTCAAGGTTAGCAGAACACAGCACAGCAATTGCATCAGTCTGCAGAGGCACTTAAAATCAGCCTTAAGAAAAAGGAGTTTCCTGCCCTGCTTTATCACATCAGTTACCATCAGAGGCCTTTGCATGTGCTTTGGATTTTTCTCTACGTTTAAGGAACATTTCAAGCCATAATTGATTATAGCCAAATTTGTGTTACAAAGTAGGGAACAGCAGGTCAGGACATTTATGCTATGAGACAAGACTGAGCCTGATTCCCATTTAGATGCTTTACAGCAGAAGGGTGGTGGTTTTTTCCCCTGGTTACAAGCAGTGTCTCAGCTATCGAGTGCAAGGCTGTATTAATAATTCTGTACTTATTGCAAGCCCTCTGAATGCAAATCCCTTGCACGCGAGCTGGATCCCCATAAAGCACTTTGGGAAGCACACACACAGTTTATACTGCCCTCCACTGCCTTTATGAGGAGAAAAAGGAGCTGGAGTCAAGATTGCCAGGTTTTGCAAAGTGCCAAGCTGAAAGTGAAAATCCAGCTTCTCCCTTCAAGGTGAAAAGGACATAGGAGATCCTGGTGGTTTTGGTCTGCCTGAGGATCTTCCTGCAGTGATCCCTGCTCTGTTATATGCACTTTTAAGCTGTCATATGCTGACATTGTTTTTTCCTGGTCATTTCACTATTATTTTAGTAAGGTCTCAGAGCTGAGGCTCAGGAAATGTGACTGCTAATAATGTGATTTTATTTAAACTTTGTGCCTGTGTTTCATCTCGCTTTACTTCTCAGTGGTGGGTGTTTAGATGGAATTTAGGCAGAGATGGTCTGTGGTTGCAGATCAGTGCAGCACCCTTAAAGTGCTGTCAGCCAAACCCAGGAGTGCAGGGACAGGTAAAACCATGTGCCAAGAAATGAGTTGCTAAGAAATGAGACAAGCTAAGAGTTTCCAGGCAATACAAGCTGAGATATTAAAGCAGTTAATGTGAATGAACATAACTGAAGAACACAGACAATACTCAAAATTTACCTGATGACTTTCAAAGTGATTACCTGAAATATGACATACAGATAAAGTGAATATGGTCAATTTTTAACATTTCACTTTAAGGCTGCTGCTCCACATAGGAAAATTTATATGCTTGAGTGTATGCCAACATTAGATATGCACATATAGCAGAACTTTATTTCTTAAGTACATTCTCAAGATTCATGAAGGAAATGAATGATGACAGCAAGAGAAACTTGCAGGCCTCTCTTTGTGTGGGGAAGCTCCAAGGCACCACTGCAGTGAACAAAGATGCCCCTCTATCAGGCCTCTGCAGACAGAGCTGGAACTGGAGCAGCCCAGAGTAATGGTGCTGAGAAGTTGGTACAATAACAAGGCAAAGCAAAGCAGAGCCTAACAGGATGACAGCATGAGGTACCAAAAATAGGTGGCTTTTGTATGACTATAATAGCACCACCTGCTTTCAGAACGTTAGTAATCCTGTAAATGTGTCCATTCCAGTGAATATCCTTGAGGGAGTTGACACAGAAATCCATAGAAACGAGGCACTGAATCCGAGCAGAGAAAAGGGAGAAGAGCAGGGATGCGTGAGGCTGAAAGGAGCTGCTGGCAGGGGAAAGGAGCAGCCTGGGACTGGGTGTGTGGGTGTGCATGGGGTGGCAGAGAAGTTTGCACGCTCTTGAAAGGAAGAATTTGTTTCCTCCTCATCAAACCCCAGCCCCTGCTGCTTTCTTTGATTTTTCTCTAGCAGGGCCAATCTAGGCACTCAGTGATGATAAATAACCCAGTATCACAAGGTGACATGCACAGTGACACGATAATGTGGAGAGAAAGAGAAGAACCCAGAGGGACATTGTTTCTGTCATTTACTTCCCTGGTGTGCTCTGCAGGCCAGCAGTTTGGGAACCCATCCCACTCCATCCTCAGCCTGGAGAGGGGCCCAAGGGGAGCAGGGCAAACCTCACTGCCATAAGCAGTCCCTGAAAATGCTGTGCTTTCCCTGTGAGCTGTCTGTGTTGACCTTGGTGGGATGCTTTGATTGAGGGCTTGTTGGGAGCTGGTGATTGATCTGAGGGGCAGGAGTGGCTCTGCATGTCACCATGTCACAATACCTGTGTGCTGGGGGTGGTCACATCACCTCCCTCCCTCCTTCCCTCCCTGCCTTTCCCTGTTAGCAGCTTTTACCTCTGCCATCCTAACAGGGTTTGTTGCTTGTTTGTATTTTTTTAACATTGCATTTCTGAGCAGAAGTGGTGTTGTGCTGACAGGAGCAGAGCATCAGTGGGGCAGGGTGCTGTGTTTGGGCTCACAGAATAGCAGGTTGTCATTCTCTGTTGGACCAACATAAGCAAAGAAAAGGAAAAAAAAAAAAAAAAAAGGAAACATTTTGCTAGAGGGTTTTCTGGCCATTTACTGGTGACTAGGGATGTTGGGACATGGGGATCTGAATCTGTTTGTGGCTCTGTAAAGAGCTTTGCAGCCTCGGTGCCTGTCCTTTCCTCTCCCAGTGTTTTCTTGGATGAAAATGCAGGACAGGAGAAATGGCGTTGTCTAGACAATGACACAGTGCTAGGACACAGTCTAGTGAGATAAAAGGAAAATGGAACAGGCATACAGAGCAAAGTGATTTGCCTAAAACTGCACAACCAGATCTCCTGACTCCTTCACTCTCCCTCCTGTGGCTTCTCCTTAGGAGATGAAGTTGATTGATTGAAATTGCCCTTTTTACTGATTACCATTTTAATAATCTAACCAGTTATGTCAGAAATCCAGCGTGAGGGGTGTTTTTTTTGATGCAATCTGTTTGTTACTTGCATTTCTCACAGGTGGGCACCAAAATCAGACTAGTTGGGTACTCTTTTTATTTACATTTAGGTTTGTGTCCTTGTCATTCAGGTATAGTGTGATGTTACTGCTGTAGCTGCATTCTCACATGGCAGAGGAATATTCTTGTTACAAGGAAATTAAAATTTTTTTTAAAAAGTCCCTCTCCTCACTTACCCCAGGAGGGAAAAACCCTGAACACAACATCAACAAAAAGCCCAACAAACCAATCTTCAAAAATAAATCTTGACTCATAGGTCTTGGGTAAATCTCTTTGCATATGCGTGCATGCTTCATCTCCTTGGCAATTGTCATCCTGTGTACAATTCCTGGTTTTGAGTGTAGGATGGGAACTATTGCTGTCTTCTGCTTTGACATTTCTGTCTCCTCACCGCCCTCTCTGCCTTTTGTTAGTTGCTTCTCATGCCACATCTGACTGGTTTTCAGTGCTGATAGGGAGTCTTTGCCTTGGAGTTTTACATGACTTATTCTTAACTGACCACCCCATTCCTTCGAGGTTTTAAATAGGTGAATAACAACCCAGCTTCACGCCCCAGGGTACTGATTCTTGATGGGTTTTCCCACATGCTGTCAGCCTGAAAATAAATAATACCTGCAAGAAAAAGGGACTAAAATCATGCTAAATCTGCTCTTTTTGCTGAAAGCCAAACGGACTAGTGGCTGGAATGCAAGAAGAAAGGATATTCCTATTCCCTGCTCATTTGGCTGACAGCGTAATCACTCAGAGTAATAAATCTTCATTGGAAACTTAGATGAAAATGGAAAAGGAATGAGAGTGCTTTCAGAGAAGAAGCTGGGAGGGGGCTTTTGTCTGTGCTGAGGCACAGCCCTGGAAGGAGAGCAGAAGGGCTGCAGGAGCCCCTGTGCTGGGTGCAGGATGGCCCTTGGTGCCAGGGCTGTGCCTATGGCTTGTCCCCCTCAGCCCCGGTCACCCCCAGCCCTGACCTGTGCACTCTGCTCCCAGGTCTGAGGAGCAGGGATGTCTGTCTGCCAAATGCACCTGAGCAGCATGAAGGGGCACAGATATGGGCCAGGGATAAATGGCAGAGATCTAGAGCAGCTGGCTACCTGCTGTGCTTGCTCTGTAACCCTTCAGGAGCCAGCGCTTTTCCCTCAGCCTCATGAGCAAACAAGGACAAAAAAAAAAGCAACCACAGAGCTGAAACATTTTATTTCCCCTGCTGAGCCTGCCAATTAACCCTGTCAGGAGCTGGAAACCCACAGTGGGTGCATCAACAGACACAGAGCTGCAGAGGGGAGTGCTGGAGGAAGGCAGTGCAAGGATCCAGTCACTCCTCACACCCTGGAAGAGCTGGGCTGTGGTGCAGGGACAGTGGGAGCCAGGTGCAGGCACCTTCATGCTTCAGAAACTGCTGCAGGGCAAACAGAGATGCTGAGCACCAGCTCCTGGTGGGATTCTGTCTCCTCACTCTCTGCTGCTGTATGTCTGTCTCTGCAAATGCCACTGCTCTTGCTCATCCTCATCCTCCAGCTGTGTAATCTGTGTTGCCTTTGCAATATGTTTTTGGGGTGTTGAAGGGGCTGGAAGAAGAAGGAGGCAGCAAATACTTTCCTCTCTCCCAAAGCTCCCTGTCTGCTCCTGATCTGCTTTGGTGCTTGGATCTTTGTGTTTGGGCAAGCTGATTGCCTCCTCCTTTGCTCCAGGGAGTGGAAAGTTTGAGCTGGACTTGGAATAGTGCTAACTCTGTGAGCTGGATGAAGCACAGGCTGCAGAGGATGTATTTTGTTTGTTCCCTTTGTCAGCTGCACCAGGGGATATGCAAAGATGAGAGACAGTAAGCAGATCAGGGTATCCTTCATTGTGGGGATGATGAGGAAGTGCTTGTACATGGGGGCTGTTTGGCACCTTGGGTGCACGTTTGTTGAAGTTACTTGGCTAATTTCCTCCTGCATCACCTGTTGTGTTTCTACTGAAATCATTAAAGTGACACCAAGATGAAATCTGTCCCACAGTCACCACTGTAGCTTTTGGATCAACGCTGGCAACAAAGCAGAGAGGCAGGCACGGTGCTTAATTAGCATTGCTTGTATTCCTTTCTGCAGAAAGCAATCTTTCTTGCCACTTGTTGCTTTCTTTGGGAATAAAAATCAGGTGTTGCCCCATCTGCTGTGGGACTGGCACAATGGTCCTGCATGAGAGCAGCCCTGTGAGCCCTCTGGTCTCCCTGGCCTCACACCTCATCCCACACCCTTCCCAGCCCCTGATCCTCTCTCTGCTAATCGCCTTTCCCGTGCCTTTGTGCAGTGGTGGCTGGGAGGGGGTCACACACAGCGCTCTGCCAGCCTTGGCACAGAAAGGTGGTGTGGCTGTGGCTGTGAGGAGCAGCACAAATGGCAAAAGAGGGGCTGCTTTGGAGCTAAGAGCTGCACAGTCAATGTTCTGACTCTCGGGCCATGAAATCGATCTTCCAGGTGAATTTGTGGCCTCTTGAATTCACTTTGGGCACGACACGCGCCTCAAATGGAACAGGCTGCAGCTCTTGACGTCAGTAAATGCTTTCTGCCCTGCAAAGGAACACAGCTTGGGTTTCATCTTGTTTTTACACCTTCACTTCTCCTTGTAAGGCTCATTGTCACCAACGGGTCTGGTGTCATCCAACTGTGGCAGTGAGACCAACACTCTGTGCTGCAGAAATTCCCAGAGCACAACACTCAGCAGCTGCCAAAGCTTTCTGCTGGCACCTGCTCAAGGCAAGAGAGAGAGAAATATCACTTTGTGTGCCTCCTTTCATTGCTGCCCACCAGGAGCCAGCAGGGACAGCACTTTGCTCCTCTGCTTGAGACACACAGGTTAGATGAGTGAGGCAGACACTTTCCCCATCCCACTTTTTCCCAGTCAGGTTGTGGCTGCCCCATATCACTGTTCCCTGGAAGGCTGGCATGGAATGACATTTTGCTGTGCTTTTATTCTGCTGTTTCTCACCTGCCAAAGTCCTTCATTTAAATGTCACAAGTCTAATTATTTTGGGTATGAGAGTTGGCGATGGCTGCATTTGGGCAAACAACAAAAGGATTCTTTCAGCAAGGCAGGAAGGAAGATCAGATGTTTCTGGTGGTTATGGGGACAACTCTCACTCTCACCAACTTTCTTCATGAAGCTTCATTCCATCCAAATTCATGGGTGTCTGCTGTTTCCTTGTCTTTCCATCTAAACTGAGATAACAAATGTACTAAATCCCTTATTTATGGAAGAAATTCTGCAAGCTGAGAATGTCAGCTCTTGAGCCTCTCACTTTTCCAGCCAGCTCAGCTCTGAGCAGTGGAGCAGACAGTTTGAATGACAAGAGAAGGCATCCTTAATCCAGAGTGCATGTGGGGGAAAGAGTGAGTGCTGGAGAAGCGGGGAAAGGATGCCCTTGTTTGGCAGGGAGCTGTGCCCACACTGTGTGCCCAGGCCAGGTGCCCAGGCCAGCACAGCACCCACCAAACCAGCCCCAGGCAGGTACAAACACACCCACCCCTTGCTGGCAGCTTCAGAGAAAGGCCCTGTTTAGCTCTTGGTAGGCAAGGACCAGCACAAAGGTCTCTCCTCTTCCCATTCTCTGCTGCTCATCCTACCTTCTCCCCTGGTCCACAGGCTAAACAATGCTTCTGTGCTCTGGCTCTGCCATGTTTGCTCTTTTGAATGCTATCAAGTTTTTAATTTCCTTGATTTCTGGTGGCAAGATGCTCCACAGGTCATCAGTGTATGTGGGGAAACAATCCCTGAGTAAGCCTTCCATGAAAGGTCTAGTCCTGCCTGGTCTGGGCTCTCTATAGCCCTGTATACTCTGCCAAAGCTTCAGCTTAACTTAACAGATATAAAACTGAATTAAACTGGGAGGTGCATAACTTCATCACCATAAAATGCCTGGATATAGCATGAAGAAATATTTTGTTATATTTATTTTAATTGTGTTAGGGAAAAGATCTTTCTCTCCTAGGGAAGTGGTAGAGACTGTACAGAAATGGGAAATAAATGTTCTTTTCCAGTGCAGAGAATGCAGCCACACCAGACAGCTGGTGTGCAGCAGAAAATTCAGGCAATGAAACTACCCAAACTTGTTTCCATGTCCCACTAGGATGAAATGCACAAAAACGTAATAAAAGGAATCATGATTTAGCAGTTAAGAGTGAATCAGATAAAAAACCCTCTTTCTTCCTAGTGCTATTTGCTGCACGAGGCAGAATACCTGGAGGTTAATTATATTTCAAAGTCGGTGCTCTTTAGGGATGGGCCAGTTTATTAGGGGAGGCTGGAATTGTTAAAGACAGATTTTCTATGCATCAAAACAGTTCATATGAGGCTCAAGGCTTGGCTGGTCTGACCTCAGGCAACACTATGCACTTTGATAAAGCTTTTAGTGGCAATAAAGTTTTACTGAATAGTACTAAAGATGAATCAAACTGGGAGACATAAGGCAGAGGAAATTCTGAAGTATTCACCCAGTTTTTGCAGTCAGGACATCAAGAACTTTCTGATCCAGAGGATGTATCAGGCTGTCTTTAATAGCCACTGATCTGTTTGTGATTCCCAATTTAGTATCTAAATATTAGTTACAGTGTTGACTCAAAGGTTAGGAATCTCTAACGAACATAAAAATGTAAGAAGATGATAAAATAGCCTAAAAGGAAATAAAAGACAATATTTTTCACTAGCTCATTCTGTAGAGAGGCCAAGAAATAAATGTAAAAGCAATAAAAGGAACAATATTTTTTGACCATTATTTTCTTGACCTCATATGGAAGGCTTACTTGGTAAGATGAACACCCAGGATTTGGAGGGCAGATCTACTGTGTTTCCTCCACTGGTACAACAGCACTGCTGCTCCTCCTGTGGTTCAGAATGCCAGTGGATGGCCAGTGCTCCCCAGACTCAGACTACATCCTAGTGGGGGAATTTTCCAGGTTCTGCATGTCCTGCAGTAGAGCAACATGCATCCCCTTGTGACTGAATGTGTGACACTGGGTCAAGAAAAAGTTGAGTATTTTGCAAAATGAGAAGCATCTTTTTTGGATTTACATTTGGGAATGACTGGGATCTACTTTAATCAGGATAGTGTGGAGAAGTGGGGAGATGCATTTCTGTGCAAATCTTCTTAAATGCTTTCCAAACTTCGGGGAGTAAGCTTTCTAAACCTTTGGAACAAAGCTCTGACAGTGGAAGGGGGACACTGGTACCATTCTGCAGGTCCTGTGAACCAGAGATATTTAGTTTGGGGTAAGAAATATAATGGCTTTTGGTCTGTTGTGCTCAAGGAGATGACATTCATAAAAAGATTCAAAATGGAGTTCAGCAGCACAATCATAACACCTTGACAATGCTGCTAGCATTTAACTTAGAGTAGCTAATAAAATGCTGTAACACAGTTGGTGATTGATGGACTACCCCAAAAAAGGGCTGATAAGGCGTTCTCACTGTGTACATAGTGTTCTATTGTTCCTGGGCTGATGCAATGTGCATTGAAGTGAGGAACAAAATTACTATGAGCTGAACATTGAAAGATCAAACCTCTGTGAAGATTAGATCCTAAGTCTACACTGACTAAACCTTGCTTTTTATTGTCTCTGAAAGTTGTATAATCTCAGGGAAGAAGATAGGAATGGCTCTGAATTCCTATTTTTGTCCATTTTATGATTGCTTGCTCTGAACTGAAGGAAAAAAATGAAACATGTTTCCTTGACTACGGCACTTGTGATGTCATCTGTGTTGTATTTTTTATTTCCTCCCTTTTAGGTTCCTTTCTGAACTCACCCCTTTATAGCCTTCAGTAGCCCTATAGGTTTTCCTGCTGCTCATTTCACTATTACAGCATGGATCACTTCTCTGTATCTAGGTCAGCCATGGCTGTGTAATATATTTGCCAAAGCAATGTGCAGTCTGCTCTTAATGTCTGAACTATAGTATTCCAAAAGGTTACTTTCTATTGCTTTTATGGAGATGGAGGACAGTCTGGGAAGTTTTGTTTTAAAATAAGTTGGTTCTGTCTCTTTTTCAGTTTTAGGCTTGATCTCTGTAGCCTGCCCTGTGCTGCAGTGTGGTCACTTGGCTATGCTGGCATGGGCAGGATTAGAATTTGTGTGATAGCTTTCTCTCAAAACTGGCCTCTCACTGCCTTATCTCCTGACAGCTCTCAAGTCCTGATTATTTGGAAAAGCCTCGCAACACATTTGGGTACAGCTAGAATCAGTCTTGAGGCAATGACAGAAAAACCTTCTCTCTAAGACTTGGCTTTTGTTTTGGATATTGTCATTTCTGTACTCTAGGGCTGCTCAAGTAGCACAGGAGTGAAATTTCTAAGCAGGCCTTGCCAGAAGAAACTCAGAAGTCACCCAGAATTAGCTGTAGCTCTTTTCCATCTGGCTCACACAAAGGTTACTGCATTCACTTGTAGCAAGGTCTTGCCTGTGCTTAGGCTTTGCAGAGTATCAGCTATGCAGGTGTTTTTGCCAGCTAAAGACTTTGCTGTAGGAATGTAATAACAGATGCAGGTCCATTTTGCTGATTTTGAGGGGTTATCATTAAGCAATCTAAATGTGGCTTTTTTTTTTCTTTCTGTTCATCTTGATTTAAGTAGCTTAAAATGCATTACATGGCTGTGCCACCTGGCTTCTGTGTGCAAAAGGCTGCTGACTTCCTGCTGTAGCCATTTTAGCCTCCTCTTGCTAAAGTTCAAGGCAATTCCCATTTTGTCCTGAGATCCTGCAAATAAATTGTATTGCTTTTGCATTTGTCAACATTAGGAGCTATTTGCTGCACCTTGTCCAAATTACCCAGCAAAGCTAAGGACTCTGTAGAATTTCTTTGCTTGCTTTTTCCCTTCTCTCTCCATGTCCACTTCCCCAATTCTGTGTTGTCAGCAGGCTTAACCAGTTTGGAGTCAGCTTCTTGGAGCCATTTATATAAATTAGGCTTAGCAGGGGTTCTGAGGAGCATGTGGAGATGAACATTACTTTGCATTTGGTGACTTTAATTTTCTTTTGCCGTATGTTGACCCAGTTCTAGAGCAGATCTAAATCGTTGGATATTTCTTGGCGGTGCTTCTCCTGTCCATTACATGGCCCCCCTGGCAACCACAGGAACTCTGAAAACAACCTGCTTGGAGTCATTTACACAGCCCAAAACTGGAGTAGGAAGGGGCATATTCACTGACCTAATTCAGCAGACCCCATCATTTAGGTCTCTTAATTAACAGTGACTCTGCTTTGCTGTTCTGTAGCCTGATCACTATCTGTTCTCATTTGCTACGCTAACTCCTTGCAAAATTTCTGCTGAATTTGCAGCTTTCTGTGGAGTATTTAGCCAGGCTGCCTAAATAAGCCACAATAAATTGTAGGATGTATACCTTGCTCTTTGATTTACTCCCCTCTCCTTCCCAGCCAAGGAATCTTGTAAAAGTTTTTTGTCATCACTTCTCAGCCTTAAAAAAATTACAGCGCTTGGATGGAGATCAAAATATCTTGTCTTCCAGATACTTGGTAGTGACTCTGTCAGGAGCCAGGAATACTTTACCCCATGCTCTCTAGGATCCCATGTGCAGATCCATCTCCCCAGGACAAGCTCTCTGTGGTGGCAGCAGTAAATGTCACCCATGGGCACCACTGGGCTCTCTGGAACCCTCTCTGGACTGGCAAACAGCCCCTCATTTCAGCTCATCTGGTTTCTGAATGGGTTCAAGAGGACCACAGGGAACCTGGCACAAATTGACCTCTGCCTCTCATTTCCCTGCCCCAAAGGAGAAAGATGATCATTAAAATGATTTCTTTTAGGGTTCACTTAGCCCATTGTTTGTAACACGTGCCGTGGTGCTTCTGGCTGCTCCAAGCTGCATCTAGCAGAGCTCCCAGGAGAGAGAGAAAATCATGCATGTGCCCCCAGGTCTGCTAAATTTGACTGAGTTGATCATGTCTCTGTTTTTTTACAGCTTGTCCAGGACTTTTAATGTTTTAAATTAATAGGAATGGACTGGTCCTATTCTCTCAGCTTCAGGGCCTTTACTCACTATCAGTTTGGAGCAGCTGCATTTATATACTTCTGGGTTTAAGGGAGAGAAAACTCCTCTTGGAGCTCTCCATGGGATTGAATATTTCCATGTAAATTGTATCTGAGGGCATTTTTTGGCCCAGTAATTTTAAGGACAGTATGCTGAAATTAGACTGGCATGATGTTTTTAGAAGGGCTTTTAGAAACTACAGCATCCTTCCATCCTGCCTCCCTGTTGCAGCTGTTGAGCAGGCAGGAGACTGAAGCAAGGGAGCTCCCTGTTTTGTCACAGAGACTTTTCCTAGCCCATGGATGCCACAGCATCCAGCTTGTGTTTGCCACTGCTATGTCACCAGTACAGATTTGTAATCTGTGCACAACTCAAACAAAGCAAGAGAGCTGCACAACTGGTTTTGCAGCAGTGTTGGAATAAACACTGTAGAATTGTGCTTTTGTCTATCCAGCACCTGAAAACAAGAATCCTACCCTTATTCTTCCAGCAAAATGGTTCATGGAGGTTCATTGCCTTCTCCAAGGCACCCCTGGATTGGCAAGGCAAGGCCTCCTCCTATCCCCCAGGACTGCTTTTCCAGTGAGACAACCAGCATATTTTATTCCTCCAGGAAAAAGACAGCCAGGGCTTTATTTCACTACACCAGGAGCTCTTGAAAAGGTGAGGCCCCTTCTGTTAGTGCCGTAATGGAAGCAAAGCCTAAAGAGAAGAAATGTGACCATTTCAGGGGCACAAAGTCATTGCATTTCTGCTGTTACATTCTGGGAACAAAAATAGCAGGGACAGGTCCCAGCTGCCGGCCACAGCATGTTTGAAAAGGTTATCAAGACATTATAGCATGTAAACAGCAGAGCTATTAGCTCTGGGCTGTGAAAAGTTTCTAACCTTCACCGCGAAAACCTTAAATTATTTTTGAAGTGTTAATGAAAGTCAGCTCGCCAAAGATGGATGTGGAGCATGGAATTGCATTAGACAAATGGCAGGAACATTTTAATAGTTATTGCTTTGAGAGCCCCCCTCTGAGAGGATCCAAGGGGGTTGGAGACCAGACACTTTCATGAGCCATTTTTTCATGGGGGTAAACAATGTGTGGTTTATATCCAGCGATTTACAGAAGCATGCAGGCATTGTGGGTTTGTTTAGCACATGTTTGGGAATTTTTCTTACCTCCTTCAAAATCCTGGAAGTGCCTAGCAGCTCAAGGGTGTTTAGCATGGCTTTAAATCTCCTGGTACCCTGTTCAGCAAGGGAGTCTCAGTGTGACCCTGCAGGTGATGGTACATAGGTGTAGGCTGCCCTGGCACAGAAGTGCCTCTGGAATGGGTGGGAAACTGCCACAGGCAGAGCCTGGGTGCCATCCAAGCAAATTAGCAAACCCCCACCCAGTTCAGCAAGGGCAAAGTTCCTCCTGTGTCTTTATTTTATGTGTATGTGCTACTGAACAGATATTGATATATATAGATACATCTATATATATTTACATATGCACCCTAGTGCATAGTACTTATCTGTGTATATGCATATGTGTTTTGTGCAATTGTATATAATTCAATTACTTAATTGCTAATTAACTCTAATAGGCACTTGGAGAGAAAAGCTGCACAGAGTGTGCCCTTCATCCGGAAGTGCCTGTGTGAGCTGCCCCCTTTCACCTGCACGTGTAGACAGAGTTTAATACAGCAGCATCACCCCCAGTCTGCCTCCAACAGCACAAAATGCAGTCTAAACCACAGGTATTCCATGGGCAGTGTTTGAGCTGGGAGAGATGAGCCTCCAAAGATCAAGGTGTCTTCACCTGCTACAAAGGTTCTCTTCTACCTTTAGTCATATTGTGACTGTGTGCATATATTTTCCCAAATTAGTTTCTATTAGGAAAGCTGAGTCTTGCTGAGGCCTTTTGATTCCATGAGGAATTTTTACAAATGTTCACTTGGGTCACAGGGGTAGAGTAAGTGCATAATTCTCTGCAGGATTGGACCAGGGGAGCTCTGTATTGTGTTGGCACAATTGTGTTGTGCCCTGGAGTATCTGCTAATGTTTCATGTTAGAAGATCAAGAAAAAAGGTGAATGTGCAGACTGCATCTGTATTTGAACATTGGGTTAACTGTGAGCAGAGACAGATTTCAGCTGAGTCTCCTGCACTGAGCAGCACCAGGCCTGGGTGAGGTTCTTATCTCATCATTTGGGCTCCTTCTCTGAGATCCATCTGATGCTTTTTGATTCTCTTGTACAATTTTGCAGGTAGAGCCAATTTTATATGAAATACTCCTCTTTCTTTTCTTTTATTGTCAGGTCAGATATTTCCCCACTCCTCCCCTTTTTGCAACAAGGGGGAGAAAGAACCCTTTCACCAGCTCCATAACCATTTCATGCATAATAAGGTTTTAGGCTTTTATTACTCTGTTGAGACAAAGCAGGCTCTGATGAATTTCAATTCAGCACAGAATCGACCATGCTACAGCATCCAGTCATCAAAAGAGAAGAAAACCTCTCTCCAATTCTGAAACAGGTTGAAAGACCAGCAACTGTGATTTTAATACCAGAGTCAATAAAGCTTAAAACTCTGTCTGGCTTCCTCACTAAGGAAGGTGAAACAAAATCTTCCTACCCCCTACAAATCAATTTTGAAGCCATTGCACAGTGATGACGTTCATTGGCATTTTTATTGCATAAATGTGGACTCATTTCTGTGCTCTGTGTGCTCAGTTAAAGGGACCCCAGCAGCCCAGGCAGGCTTTGTAAATGAGTTAATTTCTGGCACTGTGTCTTCTCCTAATTCTTGCTTCAACGTGTTTGAACTTTTACAGCTCCTCTTCATTATTTTGGGATTTTCTAATTCTCTCCCCGGTTTCCCTGTGCTTGCAAGAAAAGCTTGAAGTGAAGGGAATGCACCAGTGAAGCTGGAATCTAGCATTGCCAGGTGTCTTTGGGAGTCTTTTAAATTTTTTTGAGTCTATTTTTAGGTCTGCATACAGTTGCATTATTAAGCTTCTCTCTCCAACTGTGAAGCCTACAATTGCATTTTTAAATGAATGCTGGGGAAATCTCAAGTAATCATACAGCTCCCAGAGCCTAGACTTCTACAGGAGATACTGCAGACCTGAAAAATCCTGCAATTCTTTGTAAGCCTGGCTTCAGAGCCTGGGAGGAGGAGGAGTTGGATGAGGTGGCAGATCTCTTTCAGATTGTGTGCTCTGCATGAGTGGCCACATTTCTGACCCAAGCTGGTGAGGCCCCAGCTGCACAAGTCACTTGGATTCTGTCACCATGCAGCTTCCACATCTCTGTTAGGACACATGGAGGAGGCTGGCTGGGGACAGGACCTCTTGCCAGGTCTGAGTATTTCAGGACTCAGGAGATGAGGCAGAGGGCTGGGAAGGGGCAGTGATGACTTTAAGTACCTCACTCATATTTTTCATTTATCATTTAAGCAAAGAAAAGGAGTGACTTTGGTTCTCAAGGTAGCTCCTCCGGATGTGTGGCTGTTGGTGATTGCAGAAGAGACATTTTACTGATCCACTGAGTGGTGCAGTTCTTTATGGAGTGTGAGGATATGGCAAGTCCAAGCTACCTTGGACTTCAGACTCTCTGCAGAGGACTTTTCCCAGCCCATACCTGGACTTGTCCTGCCTTTGCAGTGTGTGGTTCAGTTGTGGATGGTTTTGTGTCCTTGCTGATCCCTCATGTACTCTCCTTGTTCCTCTGCATTTTCCTTCTCTGTGGAGAGCACTGCACCAGTTTGCCAGAGCAGCTCTGTGAAGTCAGATATGTGCACAGCCTGCTTTGATCAGCCAGGCATTAAATTTACATCCAGGCTAAGCAAAACCCTTCCTGTAATTATACTTGGAATTTGAAGTAAAGGTAACATCCTTCTAAGTAAAGTGGCATGGAAAACCTTTGTACAAGTGACTCAGGCAGCCAGCAGCATCAGCTTTGAGTTTGATTTGCCTGGAAAGATTCCTACAGCTACATGGACTATCACACAAGCTTCTAAGGAGAAAAATTGGGGGGGGGGGGGGGAAATTCAGTGGAGGCTTCATATTTCTCTTTAGACAGAAGGTGAATAGAAACTGTTTTCTTAAAACATTTCCTTACTTTGAGCCTTTTCCCTGTGAAATGCTACCATGGTTAGCATGGGATGAGCTCTCCTCCTCTCCAATAGTTATGTAAAGAGTTTTCTGCCCCTTGGACCTCTCCTGAGAGTTGACTAATGTATTTCAGGAAATGTCATAGCATACTTCTGAGGCAAGGGATGATGCTTATTACTGTACTTAAAATAGATGAACTGAGGCAAAAGGCGGGTGAAGGTTTTTAGAGGCATTTAAAATACAGATAAGTGTCTCCCAAGACTTTATAAAACACCTAGGGTTTGAACCTATTTTAATTCCAGCAGTGTCCTAGGAATTCTGATTGCTTTTTAACTGCTTGTGGAGGTTTTAGCTCTGTTTTTGCATCTGGCCCAAAGGAATGCATGGGACAACCTTTTAGGTTCAAAAAACAAACCCATGTGGGCGACCCAGACATCTGGGTCACATTGCCTTTGTGTACTGTTGGATGCCAGGAAACTCTCCCTAATTTTGTGCCATGCAGAGGGGGGGCAGTGGGGTGATGGTCCTGAGACCAGGAATGCCCTCTGTTGCAGGGAAAAGTTGCTTTTCACAAGGCAGGCACTTGATTCAGCACCTCATGCAGGCACCTTGTCAGCTCAAATTGAGATTAGAGCATCTCAGATGAGGAGAATTTGGCACCACCACGTCTCCTTCCAGTGCGTCATTTCATGGTTACTGTTTGGGGTAAGGAAAGAAAGAGATTTCAAGAAATTAAATTAAAGGAATAATAAAATTACATAAAAGTTTCCTGAATGGTTTAAATGTGCTGCTCTTGGCAATATTGCTTCATTTTCTGTATAATCCTTGCTTTACAGCTTTTGCAAGGGGTAAAATCTGTCCTGCAGGGTAAATTTTCCACCCCACATGTATGCAAACCTCTTGACTCTATTGACATTCATGTCTTCAATTCAAGCCCAAATTACAGTGGCATAAGCCTCCATTTAGTGATGGTGAAGCTAAAAAGGCTTTGGGATTTGGTTTGGCTTAGCTGAAACACATCAAACCTTCTCCCACATGATTAGTTCTGGAGCTCCTCAGGAGAACATGGTTTCTTAAGGAGTGTTTATGTCACTGTGTTTTTATTAATATCAGAAATGCCTTAAGTCCCACCCCACCTAATTTTGTGTTCTCTTTATCTTTGTTTTCTGACATCAGCATGGATGTGCAAAGTCACTTTGCTAAATATTAAATACAACTGAATGTTTACAGGATTTAATTCTTATGAGGGAAAAAAAAATAAAGAAAGAATGAGAATGAAGGAGATGTTCTGATAGTGAAGCCACAGCAACCCTAGCAAAGGATGCTCCACTCCTGAACTTGTTTTTTGGCAGAGCCTGGTCCTCACACCTAGGCAACCCAACAGTTCAACACTCAGAGAGGAGAGAGAATGGTTTGTGGGTTTGAACCAGTTCAGTGAACTCCCAGAACAGCAGGTTCTCCCCTCCCAGCTGTTTGGCTGGAGTCAGACATGTCTGTGCTGCCTTGGGTCAGCCTGAGGAATGGGTGCTGCTCAGAGTTGCTCTTTCAGCCTGCAGTGTTGCCCCAGATCTTTTTACGAGTGTAATGAGTTCTGAAACACTGGAGAACCCAATGAAACTGTGCTGCTGAAACACTCAGGACTGGGAAGGGGCCTGAGGACAAATGTGGCTTAGCAGAGCCACACTGTGATTGTGACATCACTACCAATATCATTACTATACCCAATACCAATATCAATACCAAAATCCCAGCACCTTGGGGTTCTGTGCATTATAGGATTAATCCTATTACCTACCTACTTCCTTTCCCTGTTTCTGCTCCCACACTGCAGACTCCAGCACCTTGGAGGAGCAGCCTGTGCTTGGCAGCATTCCACCATATTCCCTAACCCCCACCTCCTTCCTTGGGATCACCAGGTAATAGCAGCATGCATTAGAATAATTAAGGTATTAATATTTAACAGTATTAGAGCTGGAATCAAAAACACCACTGGGCTGCAGTGGGCAATAAATCATCATCAACCTCTTCATTTTGTTTGTGTTTCCATAGAGAGATGGGAGCATCACGAAAACAAATTCCAAAACTTTCATTAGTTTTTATTTCGTATGCTAGGGACTTGCCTGCATTGATGCAGTGGGAGATCCCCAATGCAATCAGAAAGCCTCACTGAGTCCAGGAGGGGGTGTGCTTACAAGCCACCATAATCCAGAGGAAGCCTGGAGTGTTCCAGATATTACAGCAGCACTTGATGTGTCTGTGTCTGCTGCTCTCTGTGGATAGGAGGTATGGCAGAGCAGAAATTGCTCTGGAAAGTAATTATTAAGCAGTTTCTGCTGATCCATCTGAACAGCACTGTTTACTCTAAGGCAGTCACAGTGGTGGGGCTAACTCAGGGACCTCCTCTGCCTGTGGTTAGCTTTCCTGTCAAGCAGAGCAGAGGTTCCCTGAAGCGTGGTGTCCTGCCCACCCTGCCCATGGTGGGCACTGCTGCCTGCCCAGAGCTGCCTGTTCCCCACTGCCCAGCCAGCGTGGCTCTGCCTCAAACCCAGGAGAAAATGTGCTCCTCACACACAGGGCATGAGTTTGAAACCTGGGAGGTGTCCTGGAGATGAAAATCTCCATGTGCCTTTCCCTGCTCTGTGACAATGGCAGCTGTGACTTTGCACTAATCAGAGCAGTTTTTTCTGGCTGGCACAGAGCTGTCTGTCTAGCCATCACTCCGAGCCTGGTTAAATTAATATTAGCTCTGAGAAATAGGTAATTATTTTCCTTGTTTATTTGGTTGCACCTATAATTATTGCTTTACCTGGTGGGAGCCATAAGCTGTTGTAATTATGCTTCGTTAAAATGCTGATTAATAACGGCTTGCTTCTGAAAGGTGTGCTGTGGGACCTACTTTTCCCTGGCTACACTTATTAATTGTAATGTAGATCTATGTACCTATCTATTAACTCTGAGCTAATATACATAGAAATGATGCTTAGATCATATTTCAGCACCTGACTTAGACTCACTAGCACTAGGAAATCCAGACCTCAAGTTATTTTTCCTGGTGAAACAAAGGCTCTTTCTGGCTGTGAATCTACTGCACATTTCCAAACATTTCTAGAAACAACAAGGTGAAAGAAATGGTGTAAATGTGCCCTATGTAAAGGGCAGTATTTCAGAGCTCCTAAACAATAACCTTTATGCTCATGAATTTCAGACTGCTCTAGAGAGGAAGGCAAATATTCTTTCCATTTTATATATCAGGAATGTGAGTTTTGGAAAATGAGCCACTGGAGCACAGGATACAGAGATTATATGTGTTTATTTAGGAGTAAAGGCTTTATTGTGGTATAATTAGCCAAATCTTACTGCTCAAGTTTCAGGCTGAGAAGCAGGATTTCAGCTAAAACCTGACTTCACCAGCTGCTTGGTAACTTTTGCAGTGTTATTTTTAGATGCCTGCTCCTACCTTTGCATTCTATTTTGTCCATGAGTTCTGTTATCAAGCTGGAGCAGAACGTGAAAAATCTTGAACCATCTTGATCAAAATACCACTTTCTCCTTTGAGGCAGAACCAGAATGTAACATTAATAATTTCATAGCAATTGGTCTTTATATGACAACAGAACAATAGTTAAAGTGCAACATAATTTGAATAATTGAATTTTGTCTGCACCTGTATGCATATGTGATGCAGAGAATGTCCTGCCTTAGTGCCAACTGAGCTAAATGGTACAGAGATTTAGCATATATTTGGGGGTAGAGTTAAGGATAGGTATTCCTTGTGTTATTGAGTGATTTGGTGCCTCTGAGATTCAATATTTTAAAAGAAATAATATAAATGTGCCTCTAATATGAAACTCTTTCCAAAGGAAACCTGCCCTTGAGGTTTGAATCCTGCTAGGCTGGTAAACATCCTGACTGTTGCCAAACAGAAATTAATATAGATTCTTCCTTTCTCTTTTTTAACACCTGTTCTGTTGTGAAAATAATGCAGGCAGACTTTGATCTGAGAATTCCTTGGTCCCAAAACAGTGAAGGAATTCATAGATAAGGTTCCCATTTGGGCCATTTCTAATAACATGCATTAATCAACTATGCTGTTCAGAGAAATTTTTTGCTTTGTCTGGGTTTCCTAAAGGTCTTCTTTCTCCTAATTTTTCTTGAGTGAATGGTAATAGCTCAACCCAACCAGTACAGAGTCCAGTCACAACAAAGCACCCTTTAATAATTATCCATTCTTTAGACTTCATATCAAAACCTGAAGCATATGAGGAGCTCTGTCTGTACAGGAAAAAAAGGAGCTGTTGATGCCAATGAGTGTGTTAAGGATGATTGAGTGGGCGAGACCAGCCAGGGCTTAATACAAGTGAGGCAAAGATTCAGTCTATAAGTCCATGAGATTGAGTCTATACATCTTCATTAGTGTTTTATGCCTTAAAACGTGGTAATGGTTTCAAGAGTGAGCACTGTATTTGTGCATTAACTTTTTTCACCTCTGAACACCTTTTTTATACCTACTTTGCCTTGACCAGAACTGATACTGGGATCATTTACTGGGCTCATGTAGACAGTGGTCCCAGCTTTTGTGTGTTCCCTGTTCTTGACTTCAGCTAGATTTGGCCATGCACTTGCCTCATTACAGAGCCTGTTCTGCTCGTGGGTTGTCTCATTCAATGCAATCTTATTAACTGCAGTTGCATGGCAGGTTTGATTCAGGAGCTAGAAATTAGGACTGGGGAGGACAAAGGTTCCCTCCTGTTATAAAGAATCCATTTTTCATTAACTTGAACCTGTTTTGATTCAAGACCATTTGCTTTCAGGATTTCTCTTCTTTCTCAGACCTGAAGAAGGGATATTATGGGTAGAACCAACTGGTTTGCAGTGAGTGTTTTACCCTCAGCCTCTTCTAAGCACAGACTTCATTTTGTGATGCCCAGAACAGTGAAGCCCTCAGGTACCTCTGTGGTAGAAATGCTGATGGTTTGGAAGTCACTCTGCACCCAAGAGGAAAAGGTCCTGTGGTGGGGAGGTGTGGGGCAGTGTATGCACATACTGGGAAGAAAAAGCTTTGTTTTTAGATTTGGAATACTTTGTTCTTCCAGGTATGAGGTGTTCTGAACAGCTCAGCTCTGCGTAGAGGTTGCTTAAAGTAAATCAGGGATTTACCATCATTATTATGAAATGTCATCTTTGTCATAATCCTCTCATCTTGTCATGCTCATGGAAGATGATGGCTTGATTCCAGAGCTCAGGCACTACTTTGTGTTGTTTTGATCAGAAACTAAATTTGAGCTGGTCTAGAATTTGGAGAGAAGCATGGCAAAAGAAGAGGAGGTTTGTGTTCAACTTGGACCTTGCTTGTTTCCCAGTGGAATTAACCTCTAAAACAGAGCTGATCTCAACAAGTAGAGGGCGTGCCAGATATACCTCCAGAGCTTAATTTGGTAACTTGAATTCTGTAGTCAAGACAAGAATCCTGATGCCAGCAGTCAGGCATTCCCACCCGCTGGAAGAAGGGGGTTTTTAGAAGTGGGAAGGATGATATTTTATATCATATCACAATATCATATGACAAACCTTGGGTTTTGGGGTCAAATCCCTGGATAATGTGCAAGAAACTGTGATGTAAGAGTGTCTGTCTGTTGAGAGTCTTGCCATTTTTGTGTTTCCTGCATAAAGAAAAGGATCATTTCATTCCCTTTTCTAAGAAATGTTCCTATTGTCCAACACATCTTATTGCAGGCCAGCTGATGCCACTTGTGGGACTGGCTTTACTTTTCCTATTAAGGAATCTTAGATTTTCTTAAAAACTAGCAAAAGCCCTTCCACCTGCTAGCTCAGTTTGGGAAGGATGTGATGCTACACACAATCATTTCCAGCTATGGTGTAAATTATTTGGAAAAATTGGTACTGCATCTTTTAAGGGGTTAGCTTATTCTGTTCCTTCTTGTCCCTCCTCCCTCCCCCCCACTCCCCAAGTTTTTTTTAGGTTCTGATTATACAAATGAATCATGCAAGTGAGTGCTCCCTGCAATGCCACTAATTGATGGGATGCTATACAATTGCATTGCAATAACAAAACACTTTCAGCCTCTGAGAGATTAGTTGCATTGGCCTGGGATTAAGAAACCTTTGAAATCCTGAATCTAAATTACCATTCTTTTGACTGCTGTTTGTGACGCTAATTAGCTGTGTTAATTGGATGTTTTGATACTTGAAGAGCAGAGCAATCCAAATTTTTTTTTTTTTTTTTTTTTTTGAAAGCCAAAATTATTAATGACTTTGGCAAGGGAGCCAGAGTTTATTTTAATGCTGTACACTTCCATATTCCCCTTTTTGTTGTAGGTTGGTATTTTTGTTGGTTTTTAATGTTGCTATTATTATTTTTTTAAGCACTCTGAGTGAGTAATCAGCGTAGGAGTGAATAGTAAATGTTTGAATGTGCTTTCCAACTGAGAGCTCTGATGCATCGCTGTCTCCAAATTATTGAACTGCTGGAGAGAAAATACATCCAAGCCAACATCATTTGTATTGTTGGAGAAGTGGGGCAATAAAAGGGGAAAAGTGTGAAACAGATGAAGAAAATTAATGTGGAGCCATTTAGATAGAGGAGCTTCCTTTATAATGGCATGGTAGGTGATCTAAAAGGAGCTCAAATTCACTTTCTCCTGGACTGTTGTGTACTCATCTGCTGTTCTTGTGTCAGGAACTGTTCTGGCTCCCCAGGCTCTGGACCCAGAAAGGAATTTGTGTGAATAATCACATGGGTCTTCAGGAAGGGTTAGAAATCCTTCCCCTCATAGGACCAAAACTCAGTATTTGCTTTCAGCCACTGTTCCTATCTACATGACTTCATGGTCTTGATTCAGTTCCCACAGAGAGAACTTGTCAATGGACTTGTCTTGTTTCCAAGTTTAAAAGAAATTAAAAAGTCAGACCCAACCAATAACAATGTGTATGAACTAGAGGAACTGTATCATGCTTTTCTCTGGACCCAGGCCATGATGGCTGGGTGTTTTGGAAGCTCAGACATTGCTGGGCTGTGCCTTACAGTTCAGGTGGGTGTGGTAGGGTCATATCCTGACCCTTGGGTGCCACCAGGGCTCCAGCCACCTGGGTCAGGTCTGAATGTCTCTTATGGAGGCATTTAAGGCTCTTTTCTCCTGCCCTCTCACTGCCATATTTCTTTCACAGGCACAGGATTCACTCAGTTACATTTTTTGTTGTTGTTGTTGGGTTTTTAGTTCCAGTTTCCAAAGTGTTGTCTGAAGATTTGCATCCAGTTGGAGCACCATCTGGATGGGACAGGACGGAGAGACTCAGCTGCCTCCAAAAAAAACCCTGGAAAAACATTCCAAACCTTAATGTGTAATTACAGTGTGAAACAACAAAACCCAGGCTCTGCCAGCTTCTTGGCAGCTCCATGCTTTGGCCCTGAGGAAATTCATCTTCCAGGGGGATTCAGGGAGTCAGTTCCTGGGTGAGCAGGAGGAGTGAGACGTGGTAGGAAGCTGGTGGGTTTGATCTCCAGGGCAGGACTGTTTTTTCATGGCTTTCAGTCTCCATCTGCCAGTGGATTCATGTGCTGACACTGACAACTGCTTCAGAGGAAGCAGCACCTCCTGGCTTGGTGGCAGCCTGCTGGTGGGAGGGCAGAGGACAGGGCTGCAGTGTGAAATGTGCCAGGGGAGGCTGGAAGCCATGCAGAAGTGAAATGGAGCCAGGTTCAGATGTCTGCAGGAAACACTTCCAAAGCAGGATAAACAATGCAACATTTCAGTTTTTCACCATGAAGAATAATCAGCTTTTTGTTTCCAAACAGTTTCCTAAAAACAACACAAATGCAGGAAGGGCATCAAAGCTGTTCTATAAACGTTGAGCTTGCATTAGAAATCCTTTTGCAAAATCCTTTTTAAGGGCAACTTCTTCCATCCTTCTCATGGCAGCTCTGGCAGCCAAGGCAGGTCCATGAGAGATCAACACTGCTGAGGGTCAGCTGGGGATGTGTCAACAGTGAAGGGCCATGAGAGCTTGAGAGCTCTCCTCTGTCTGCCTTCCTAACCCTCTCTGATCCCAAAGGAAGTCCCCTAATAACATCAGTGTGATTTAAGGGGTGTAATTGTCAACACCTTACAAAGACAGTCCCACTTGCTCTTTCCCCAGCACCAGTGCAGACCAGGTTTGGCCACACGT
The DNA here is from genome assembly GCF_903797595.1 of Erithacus rubecula. NCBI lineage: Eukaryota > Metazoa > Chordata > Aves > Passeriformes > Muscicapidae > Erithacus > Erithacus rubecula. The sequence goes on along the minus strand of NC_136662.1, from coordinate 20,256,795 downwards.
GCTAAGGCTGTGTAGGAACCCAGCTCTGAATGATTTTACAGCTCAGCCTGAGCTCCCCAAAAGGCAGCTGGAGGGTCTGCAGTCTTCCAGAGGGCTCAGCCCCTGCAGGCATTGTGGCCCTCACTTCTGACATTTGATATTTTGGGTGAGTGCATCACCTACAGTTCACAAAGGAAGAAGTGGCAGCATCTGATCTGTCCTCCTTTGTTTGTCTGGAGAAACGTCCTGTGCAGGTCTTTGAAAATTGTGCCCTACAGTGCACTCATTTTCAATCAGACCTTGCTTTGCTAATGGTGCTCCATCTGAAATCCATGGAATGTGCTCGATGCAAACATTTGCAAGCCTAGCTTTCTCCTGAGAAGAATATGCCTTCCTCCTAATTAAGGCTAGTCTACCCAGCTATTCCCACTGCTGGCTGCCAGCAATAATGCCCATTGTAGTGTGGGTGGAAAATATGCAGTTTTCAAATCTCATTTATTCCATATAGTATTAGATTCTCTCATGAACAGGCTGCTCATTCTCTGTGAAAAAAACAAGCCAAAATGCTCTGGGAACAGTGTGGTCTCTGCCCACACTTATGGATGAGATGAGGGGACATTTACCTCAGCATCCCTTCTCCTCGTCAAGCTCTACTGCTTCTGACTCCCACAGTCTGCACCTTTTTTTCCTAATAGTTTCCCTATCCCTGGTCATCCCACCACATCTGATTTGGTGGATTATTTGTGTAGGTTATCTGAGGATTTATTTTCCCAGGCTGGCACTCTTAAATGGGTGTGAATTATCTGATATGGGGATTATACACATGAACATAAAATAGAAGCTGACATGGGGCATCCCAGCCCACCCTGAAATGTTGTCTGTACACATGATGATTATTAGCAACTCATTTCACAGTAGCCCCTTCAAGCCACCACCATTGATTCAAACTAATGATCTAAGAAGGAGTGTCACTGGCATTTCCTGGGGCCAGCCAGTGGCTGAGGTTTTCATATAAAACCTCTGAACATCAGTTAGCACATCCACATCTTTTACTGTTCCTTGGTGAGACTGGGATCATTTGGTGACAAAAAAAAAATGGATCAGAATGCCCAACTTTAAAATTTCAAGTGATTGATTGTTACCCTAAGTGCCTGGCTAAATCTTACACCTAACTGGTGTTTTGAAATGCTGCTGAATTTTTCCTCCAAGCCTTAACGTGCTAGAAGGAGTTGGCAGAGATTCCTGCTCAAACAGATCCAGAGGCTGGACTGCAACTGCAGTTGCTTTGACTGATTAGAGGGGCATCAAGATGCTAAAATATGGGATTGTGATAAGAGAAGATCCTCCACTAAGAAGCCATTTTTTCTGGTGTTTTATACCACTGGTTGTGGATATCACAGAGATATTGTTGTTTTCTGGGAAAGCAGATGACAAAAGCTGTGTCATAACCTTAGCTCTGATTAGAAAAGAACACACACTTCAGGAACAGCCACAGAAGCTGTAGGCTGGGAATAATCAATAATTGCTCTTTTGGCAAATAGACGACCCTGTGGACTCACAGCAAAGATTTATGGAAGGCAATGTGTTTTTCTTATGAAAAAGAACAGTAAGGGATAAGATGGCTGTTCCAGAACTGTCCTCAGTATATAACAGTGGCTGATTTACACTGAAGTTCTGTCCTTTCCTTGTGGTCTATTCACGTTGAGTATGATGAAAGGCAGGCTGAAAGTGCAGTGGGAAGAGTTTGTGTGCACCCTGTCACACAACAGGTCTGGTGATGCTGTGACAGCTGCCAGTGGATCCCCTTTTACAGCATGTGCAGGCACATCAGCTGCTTACTGAGGAAAATTAACTCAGGGGCTGAAAAGAGAGGAATGGATATTAGGCATAAAGTAGCAGAGAGTCCTCAGGATGGGAGGCTGGAGTTTTACACCTTTCTTCAGGCCAAGAAGAGCACAGAAGGCTGAAAATAAGCCACTCTGCTCTGAAAACACTAAGCACTCTGCTAAAACTGGTGTGGTTTGAGAAGTTTCCCATTTTCCTTGGTACTGAATTCCAAAGTTGGCTGTCCTAACAGATACAGCTGAGCAGGGTTAATCATCTGGTGTCATTCCCCAACTGGAAATGTTAGACAACCTCTCCGCAGTGAACACTGAAATGCTGTGACTTTTGAACTATGAAATGTGGATCACTTGAGCACACACCAAAGTTCTGAAGGTGGCTGAAAATGGCCAAAGCAAAAGCTTGTAAAATGTGAACAAATATTCATGGGCATTTGTTTGCATTACCCTCCAATCTCTGTGAAGAAACTCTTCCAATTTCATTTTGAAATCCTCTGGCAGTGTGAATATCTGTGCTTTAATTCAGTTTGCTCTAGCTCCCAGGAAGCTCTATTTCCAATAGTGATTTGAACTCCAGATCCTAGCCCAATTGATCTTGTCTCACCTGACAAGCCACAGTTGCTATTGTTTTAGTGCCTGGCTTGGTGCCCAAAAATGTGTTTGAACAGGGGTATGACTTGCCATTCTACTAAATGAAGCACTACAAATAATAACAGCAATAGTTTTGAGTGTGAAAGAGCTTTATGGCCATCTCTGATTCCAGCCTCACTGGCTCTGTGCAGTGTGAGGCCAGGATTTATTTATTTTTTATTATTTACTCTTGGTTCATGGTGTGGATTGGAGCCCCACTTGTGCTAGGGACAGTGCTGGTACTCAGGGATGGAGCCTGAGATACAGCACAAACAAAGTGGGGGCAAAAAAGGGTTTAAAACTTTGATTTACAAGGATAGGGAATAGAACACAGACAAAAAAAGGATGTGTCTGTGGGACCATGTGCTGGTTCACAAGAGGAGTCCCATATACCAAGCTGCAGTGGGAGCTCCTTTCAGACATGGCAAAGCCTGATGTGGCAGAGGACAGGACAAGCTCTCCTGTTCCCTGACCCCACAGTGAGACTTGGCAAATAAACCCCTGTAAGCTGAACTGACCCTCACTAAGACTCCTTTTACAGAAAACTGTTGGATTATACATTTTCTCTGTTTCTTTTTGCACTGCCACACACACAGATACAGCAAAATTTAATATATATATAGGGATGACTCTGGTTAGCTGAGTGTGCTGTGAGCTGAGGTGGGGTGACACCAAGATCCTGGGATTTTCTGCATCTCCACCCTGTGCACAGTCCCCTTTGGAAGTCAGGCCCTGTGGGACATGGCCATGGTCACCTGGGAAGTGGGTGGCAATGGCAGGAGCCAAACCTGATTTACCCAAGTGTCCCGGGTTACTGACCTGCCTCAGCACTGTTTTCTGGTCTAAGGATGATCTCCTGACCAGAGATGGAAAAGAAATGCGTTCTCATCTATTTATTTATACCAACATAATCCAAAACATATTTAGCATGTGTATAACTTGAAATAGTAATGCTATTCCACACAGGAGTATATTGATTTGCAGGGAAGGAATGGTACTGTCAGAATATGGAGCTTTTATCCCATGGAATTATTTTGTGCAAGATGTCAGGCTGTGTAATCCTGCAAAGCTATGAGCCTGGCTGCCATTGGAGAAGGCTGACAGTTTTTCAGGTTTTTTTTTTAAGATCTACCATCCCCCATGAGCATTTGTTCTCTGTGTGTGTAGGTGGATTGATTGCTAGGTAGCTCAGTAAATAGGTTGGGAAAATAATACTTAATTGACTTGATATTACAGGTGACTTGAAGGAGTTGGGAAAACAATGTCAATTAAACAGTGCAAACATATATATATGTATGTCTGTGGATAATGCTTTTAAGTGCTTTTGAAAGCAGAAACTCCTATAATTTGAAATGCTGTTCAGCTCAGTAATGTATTTAATTGTTTGTGTATGTGTGTGTAAGTGGTAAACGGAACTGAAGCTGGTTTAATCAATAGATTTTTCCATAAATCTCATCTGAAACAGAACCCATCTCAGCAGATGTTGATGGCTGAATTTCTAAATTCAGAAAGAGACCTCTGTCAGATGTTACCTGTGATTCTGGACCTCATGTGTGCTCAGATTTCTGTATGGAACAGCTCACAAATGAATACAGCAAAGTGTGCTCTCTAATACCAGCAGTGCTTCAGATCACTTCAGCTGATTGAATATTGCATGAGGCAGCTCCTGGGCATCTTTATAGTATTTTCTTAGAACTGCCTGGGCTGCAGTAGAACTCTGCAATCCAAATAATACAGCAGCCTGGCTGTCCACAAAACATCTATCATTTGCTCCTTACTAAATATGTATTTGTGTTAATTTAGCATTCATGACATCCCATAACAGACCAGGATCCCACTGTGCTAAGTGTTGTATGAACGCCGAGCAAAATCTGTGCCCTGCAGAGCCTGCAGCCCAACCTCCATTAGCACCAGTGAAGATGCCTCTGCTGGTGACAGCAAACTAACTATGCCCATTTCTTTTTAGTACAGTTTGTGCTACAGCCTTGGCTCCCAGGTTTTGTTAGTAAATCACTTGTAAATGCACGCTCACTTGTTATTTATCAGCATTTGCTGAGTGCTCTGGACAAAAAATTGCCAACATCCAGCTTGTTAAAGAGCTGCTCACAGTTGACTCTTTGTTGTGTAATGGAGCAAAATAGTCATATGAGGTATCTGTTCTCCCATCTGCACAGTGTTAGTTCCATTACAGACTTATTTTAGGCAGAATAATCAGGCTTTTTTGCTCATCTTAATTGCCTGAGTTACAATACTGCTCAGGACTCAAGAGGAAACAGGAGCCCTATTGAGCGATGCCAGATACAAACAGCAAGAGAAAGACCATCCTTGCTGGGAAGGCTGCTCAATTTAGATGGACAAATGTATTATGGGAGAAGAAAAAAGGCAGGTGCAAAGTGAGATAGGAAATAAATTGCACAGCTAAAACAGAACTATGTTTCATGACTGCCAAGTCAGTGCCATTTCCTCCCAGTCACTGTCTGGAATTTGAAATTTCAGCTGCATCACTGAAGAATGCACTGGCCCTACACATTATAAGAACAACAAATAAATAAAGACAAACTCCTAGTAAGCTAGCAAAAACTACCTGAAACTTTAATTTGATAACATATTGACCACTCAAATTTCTCAGTATGCATTTCAGTTCACTCTACCTGGTAATTCAACTAGTGATGGAAGAACCAAAAAATAAGAACTCCTTTGGTAGTTCTAGTACCAACTACTGTCCATAACTCATGGAGAACCTGAGCCTTTCTGTGATTTTAAAATATTTCTTGACCTATGGCCCTGCTGTTGCTTTTCCTTTTTTTTGAGGTTTTCAGAAGGAGGTAAAAGGCCTGACATGAGAACAAATGCATATATTGGTCCTTCAGACAGTATCCATATACAATTATGCATGTTTAGATTAAACACATATTTTGGGGGGATGGCTACCTGATTAATCAATATTTTTCATAACACCTGAGTTTCTGTCCCCTTCAGGAGCACAACACACTCTTTCCAAAAGCATCAGCTCTTTTGTGGAAATCAAAATAGCAAGTAGTATTTTCACAGCAGACCACACAGTGATGAGTTGCATTTGCCCACTGCTTATTAAATGGTAAAGCTTCAAGCTGGCCTCAAGTTATCCCACCTGCTCCTTGGTATAAATCAACACTGCAATAAGCTACTCTCACACTGATAAAAAAAATGTCCCTGCTTCTGAGGCATCTCTGAATGAAAGCATTGGCTCTGAAAATAGCTGGTTACAATCGGATTGAGTGAAAATTGGAGTATAATAAAATACTGAAATTACATCTTCCTTGCTTCCTTTTATGCATGTCAGGAGCGAGTCAACACACTGAATTTGCTGGGTGCTTTTCCTGTCTCTGTCAGTACAGTGATATGTTAGAGAGATGAGGACACACAGATTTTTAGCTTCCATGCAGTACAAAGCTACTGAAATAGCACAAGAAATGTTTTCCTGAGTGCCTACACCAAGCAGGAGAAATAAATACCAGTCAAAATTGCTCCAAGGGCCATTGACTTTGTATATCCCCAGGGTAAACCAAATGTTTTCTTGGTTTCAAAATATCTGCAAAACATCTTTTTTTTGCTCTCTTTATTTCATGTTCTGGTAGAAACCAATAGTAAGAATGGCCATAAATATCTAAGAAAATCCCACCTGTGCCCCTACAGAAGTGAGACATTGCAGCAGTTGCTTTTTTAGGATTTTAGGATGAATCCAAAACATTGAGAGAAGACCATCCTTTCTCTTCCCTAGACCCCTTCACTAAGTTGTTCTGACCACAAAGAATTAAGTTTATGCTTGCTGGAGTAACTATATTGAAATAATTCACTGTTTGGGGTTTTTTTGTTGTTTTTTTTCTAATTCATATGCCCTTGGATTATATCATGTGTAATACCAAAATGTGACATTAGTGTTTGATGTTTTAGCAGATAGCTCTCTTAGCCAAATTGTGATGCAGATCTTTTATCTCTCTGAACTTTTCATGAAAACTTATTGTTTGTCTTTCTTGTCTTAAAGGGGTTTTGTGTTAATGCATGCTGCTAAGTAATTACTCATATTTTAAGGCAGAGGTAGCTCCTATTAGTCATGAGTAAAAGTCTAGAATATTTTGATCACTTGAGAAAAGAAATATTAGTGCTTTTTGTATGATTATTTCAGTTCATATGCTTTTCTTGGAGGAGAAAGGGTATAAAATGTGAGGTGTGGAATTTCAGAGAATGCTGTGAAATTTAGAAGCATCACTTGACTCAAATCCCACCTGTCTAAATCCCTGTACCAAATCCCATAACACTCTGTTGTCAGGCTATTGAGAGACTTGTTTAAGCCCAAAGATAGAGGCATCTAAATGAACAAACTTAAAAATTAGAGAAATGTGTCAGTTTCATTATACTAGACAAAATCGGGGGGGTTTTTTCTTGCTTATTTTTGGTTTTATACAGCTGTTTTTCTAAAATCACTATTTAGATAACATTCTATCTTTGGTATTTCTTAAGAGAATTTAGTGTCTCTTTCCCTCCAAATCTTTCTTGTTTAGTAGCCCATCTGCCTCTCTTTTACAAAAGAGATGGTGTTTTGACCTTCTACCCAAGGGGTTGGACACCAGGACCTGGACACCAAGAGGAACAGCTCAGGTCCAGTGTTGGCCTCCCACTTCTTAGAGCTGTTTTTATTTAGGCAGTAAAATTTTGGATGCAGTCTCACAGAGGTCTGGGCAGTATCAGAAATTGTCTTTAAGGGTTTTACCAGTCTGCCCCAGTTTGGCAGAGATGTGTCCTGAGGGCTCTGCTGACCATCTAATTCATGCATTCACTCTGGGACAATTATTCATGCATTGCACAGAAATTTAAACAGAGCTTTACTTTGTCTCTCATTCAGTCCTGATTTACTACAAGCACAAAATACTGAGCAAGAGGTGCATTTCCTCTCCCTTTTGGGTTCACAGTTCTTTGAGCATTATAGTTGCAGACAGGCAGGAGCATGAGTGGGGAGTTTCTGACCATATTTTTCCAGTGGACATTCTCTGCAGTTGTGCTTTTCTCCTCTGTGATTAGAATTAATTATTGCTGCTTCCCCTCTGCAGTGTGCAAGAGAGGAAAGCTGAAGGTATCTGTCAGTGGTGATTGAAAACAAAATGAGAAAACATGGAAAAGAGGACAGAATTGGTTTCAGAGGCCAATGGATGTTGAGTGAATAGTTGTGCTACTTGCTAAAGAAGTTTCTGTCAGTTCTGTATGTCCCCCTCCCCCTGAAATCAATAACACATCAAGCAGTCAGTCCCCTGAGCCTCACAGTGTGCACACAGCATGGAGATAAAAGCAGATAAGAAACTACTTTTGCATGGAAAGTAAATGTCTCCACATATGACATTTTTGATATATTTGTAAATTCAATCCCATTTGCTTACTTTATTTATTTATTTATGTATTTACTTTGTGATTTTACTTTTGGTATGTATTGGTTTTTCTTTTTCCCAGATTGCTTCAGCATGCCATACAGCACAGTGCCACTTGTGTCCCAGTGAGCTGCTATTTCCATATAAAAAGTAGAGTGTTTTACAGTCAAGCAGATATTTTTAACACTGGGGAATTTAAACTGCACCATGTATTTGTAGAGGCTGCTCAGTGCAAGCACTTCCACTTGAGAAGATCAAACAAATTGGAGAAATGTTCTGAAAAAAAATGAAAGAGAGGGAGGATGCAATTCAGTGAAAGCAAAGCAGGAATTTATACACAAGCAGAAGGAATTGGCTGTATGGATTGAGGCAGGAGGGAAACTAGTGATGAAAAGGGTATGGAACTATCACCAGCATGAAATGAATTCTGTTGTGGGGGAAAACCAACATTTTCTCCTGGAAATAGGTGCTGGAATCAGCCCTCAACTTTCCTCAGAGTCTGTGAGGTCACAACAGGGCACAGAGGTTAGTTCTGAGTGTGGATTTTTTTTTTTTATCCCCACACCCAAAAATGTGGGTCAGGAGGAGAATACCTGCAGAAAGAACCGGAGATCTGGAAAACAGGATTTGTGAAGAAAAGTCAGAAGAACTCGGGGTCATCTAGCATGGGAACAAACCAGACAGAGGGAGAGCTTGATTAAGAGCCAAGTATCCTGTGTGATGGACTCAGGACCAGCAGAGAGGGGAGAAAGCTGCTTGTTGACATCCCAGCACCATCTTGCACAAGATCTGACTGGTGCTGAGGTTTCCCATGCAGCTCCAAACTAGGTAAGGCTCTGCTTCATGCCTAAGAGCTGACAGATCCACAGCCCCAATTGCTGGCTCTGTTTATCTCTCTGACTGTGGTGCAAATCCTAGTTATTAAAAATCAAGAACAGAAAATCCAATTCTAGATGTAATATTAGTCCAGGCCAAATTTTGAGTAGGTGAAATAAACTAACTTCAGACACCAACAGATAGTTGACTGCTGCACAGTAAAACAACACAATTTAGTACAATTTTCCACAGCTGACATATGTTGATCGATATAGGACTCAGAATTTAACAGGCATAGAATTTCAATTAAACTGAATTACTGAAGAGTATAGTCATCACTGTGCTGAGGAAGAGGTGCTTTAGCAAATGAGACAGACAACCACACTTTTTGCATAGAATCAGAATTATTTGGTTTGGGAGGGGCCCTAAAGACCACCTCATGCCACCCCCTGCCATGGGCAGGGGCACATTTAGCCCATCCCAGGTTGCTCAGAGCCCCATCCAGCCTGACTTTGCCATGCTATTCTGAATCAAAAAGTAGGTGTTAGCATTCATAGTTAACTGTTATCAAAACCATATCATTAATTTATTTTTAATTTCATTTTTCTTTCTCACCTTTTCCATCCCTCTCAGGGCTTTGTAAAGGTTAAGCACTGATTGTTTCTAAACTGATTTGTGCTTTGTTCCACGAGTGGGCATCAAGCAAGATAAGCAAGAACAAGCCCAGGTAGGCAAATTGCATTTTGCCCACCTTGGTGAGCAGCTCAGCCAAGCCAGTGGAGGGCACAGCCACAGGGGGCACATGGATGAGAGGGCTTGTGGAGAGGCAGAACAGCCCTGCTGCTCACTGAAATGCACTTGTGTGAAGGTGCACTTCTCAGATTCCCTCCTGCTGTTGCTCTTCATGCCAGATGCCTTGAGCTCACACCTCACTTCATGGTTTTGATTGCCCCAGTGTCCACTGACTGGGACAAACACTGACAGAGAGAATTGCCCTGTCACTTGGAGGTGCTTATATCCTTTACAGAGAACAACAGCTTGTTTGTGTGAGGTCCATGAGTGGGTTTTGACTGAGGTTAAGGGGCAGGAATAGATCAGCACAGCTGCAAGTGACTAGCACCCTCCAGCCGTGGCAGAAGTGTTTGCCCAAGCTGGATGAGAATGCAGCACAGCAAGAAAGAGAGATGCTGCTATTTACCCTGCTGCAGCTGGGTGTTTCTGGAGGATCCTTCCTGGATTTAGCAGGAGGCAGGTTTCAGTTTCCCTGAAGGAGCAGGTGCTTTCAGCTGCCTCCAGCCTGTTTTGCTCAGGAGAGCTGCTGAGTGCAGGCTGTGTTTTTGGGAGCACAATACTCTCAAATGCAATCGGTGTGAGACAGTTTCTGTGTTTCTGGGCTCTTCACTGAAACATCCATTACCAGCCAGGTCACCAGGGTGTAGGAAAGGCTGTAACTGTGCATTCAGAGGTGACCCAATGTCTCTAAGTCTCAGCAGGTCTGACTGTGCTGCATTTGAAAGCTCCAGAGAGTGGCTGTGAGATACTGTGAATGGTGTGACATATACAAGGAATTGCTTTTATACCTTCTGATGAGAATGTTTCCCATGTGTGTGAATTTAGTGCTGAATTAACAGCCCCCAAAAAATGTATCCACGGGAGAGTTTACCCATGCCACTGTGCCTCAGCCCTCATCTGGTAGAACCAGATTTAGAGGTGAAAAGTAAAGACTTCTCAATAGCCTACTGAGTGCCTTTTTATTCTGTGAAAATATGCAGCAAGGCTGCCAACCCCTTCAGCAGGTTTTGCCTTGTGAACACATTGCCACTGGCAAATGGACCTAAGACCACCACATTCCCTTCAGCTGCCTGCTGCACATGGTGGATTTGTTTTTTCCAATGCTATCTGCTCCAAGCTGACCTTTTCCAGCATTTTGTAGTGCCCACCTGACCTTCTTGTCCCCTCTACAGCCAGGTCCAGTCCAGACATGTTTATCAGCTTCTTGTTCATCTCCATTTGGAGACAGACCATCTTCACCTGCAGCCCTGGGTGTTGTATAGAAAGTAAGGTTTGAGTTTGTCTCTCTGTATGCAGGTGAGCCTCCTCTCCATTTCTTGGTGCTGTCACCTGGCAGGGAATATTGCACAGATCTGTAAGAGGGCCTTTAACATCCCTCTGATTCCTTTGCATACAAAGCCTCCTGTACCCAAGTGATCCTGGCAGTATCTTTACTTTAAATAACTGTGCTGTCTTTTCTCTCTCACATGCTTTCTCAGTGGGCTCCTCCTTTTTGAAAATTGAGGATCTGATTCTTCTCATTTAAAGGTTACTTGACATTTCCATCAAGCTGTACTTGTAGCTTTTCCTACTAAATATAATGAAATTCCCTTCTCTGTGGCTGAGGGCACATCTTATTTACCCAAGAGTCCTCAAATCCCTGTATTTGCAAACACAGTAATTACATATTGTTTTCCTGTTACCTCTGTCAGGTCCAGAGCCTGACTACTGGCACAGGGGCTCCACACAGAGCAGTTCCCTCCTGTCTCACCTGCCCCACAAGACAAAGCCTACAGGAGCAGCACAACATTTAACCTACACCAGGTACTCTCTTGTTCACTCTGAGTTTGTCTTCTATGGCTTTGTCAGCTATCAGGACCTATTGCATCCTTCTCTGGGTTGAAAAATCACATTTTTTAAAAGTATCCATGACTTGTTAGAGTGGTCAATCTTTTTGAACAGGCACCCAGTGAAATTGTTCTGGGTTCCACAGTGGTCTCGTGGCACCAAACCATGTTCAGGTCACACACAACTCAGGTGAGCTGTGGTTTCTCCAGCTCAGGAGCAGCAGGGGAGAGTTTCAGGTTTAGGTCTGGTGGTTCTCAGGTTCCACCTGTTAGGTATGTGTGGCAGTGACTCCATCACAGCCCTAGCCCAGGTCAGCTCACTTGAGGGAACTGAAGCTTTAGAATATGTGTAGAGATTAAAATGTTTGAGCTCTAGCTGGAGAAATATATTTTAAAATTATCAGTGTACATAAGGTATTAACAAATTCTTCAAAATTCTGGTTTTCCTGCTGGTGTATGAGGACATTTATTAATGAGACTGGGTAGGATCAGTGAATCTCCCATGCTTCACTGGAATATCAATTGCATTTGCAGGGCATCACAAAGAGGACAGTTCTAGTACAGATAATTTCTGTCTGGACCAAGTTAGGCCTTGCTCATTTTACAGACTGCCTATAAACAGTACTGTTAAGTTCTTGTTAGCTTTGGGTTTTTTTGTTTTGTTTTTTTAATTATTCTTTCAGGAATTACTATTACTTCTTCTGCTGTCACTAACGCTTCTGTCTGTGTGAAACAAATTGAGAGGAAACACAGTCACTCTGTACAACGTTGCTTTTTTCCTGCTTTCTGCAGTACCTGCTAATTAAATGGTTGGTTTGTTACATTTCCCCTGTCATTTGAATTATATTTGTGGGTGGGGGGAACAAACAAAAAAACACAGCGTGGCCACAAAGACACAAATCCTTGCTTAGAGAGTCAGAGCCATATAGCCCGTTGGAGATTTCATCTCTTGGGTTTCAAATTTAAGATTATTCTTCCCCACAGGAGTGCATACCCAGTCACACCCAATACTTGAGCTGGAGATGGCTGACCCCAAAAATGATGCTGTAAGGCAAGGGAAGCGCTGAGGTGCTGGCAGGGCAGAGCAGGGTTAACACTTGTGGATGATCCTGTGCCCTGTGCTAGCTCCAAAGATTACAGCAGTAATCTTTCCAAGTAATTACTGCCTGGGTAGAAGCCTGATCAGGGCCTGCTGGACACAGAGGAAAGCTTCCCACTGGGCTGGGACTTGGATTCCCTCATCCTTTTGGTGGTGAGTTGCTATTAAAGGAGCACTCAGGAAAAAAGGAGGTTGATTTCCAGTCGGCAAATAGAGAAACTGCCAGTTGTTGGGCTTCAGGCACCTGTGAAGGGGAAGCTAAAGTTAACTCTTGTTGACATCCAGCAGCCCTGGAAATGGTTTTTGGTAATGCTGGAGAAAGCCAGGAAGGCTGAGCAGGTCGTGACAGGTCAGCACACCAGGAATGGGTTTTGCTGCTTTGGTCTGAAGACTGACAATAAATAACAAGAAGGTTTGACTTCTAAAGGGAATGTTAAAACAGAATTGGATGGCAGCCCTGTACAAATTCTGTTTGCACACATTTGGAAAAGCCAAAGGTTGAGTTCTGGAGTCACTGCACATTGATGAGAGGAGGTCTGCCTTGGGCATCATTCTCCATTCTTACATCCACAGAAATCTATGGATGAGGTGAAAGAAAAGGATAAAACATGTTTATGCTTAAATCTTTGGTCCTTGAGTGAAGGTTATGTAAACATCTCTGAGTATAATAGTAGAGAGCTATGTGCTCACTGAAACAGAAAAAAGGGAAACAGTTCTGTGTGTAGAGGATGAATATTTCAAATAAGCCTCCCTAACAATATCATCCACTCTCTTGTAAATGCTATTGTTGGATAAGCTTTGCCTCAAAATCCTTCAGAAATGTACCCCCAGGAATCTCTCCCTGGAAACCTGCCCTGCATCCCTGGAAGTACCAGGCTGCTCTTTCTGTCTCTTGCAATGGACTAAGAGAAAAGAAGGGTCTAGTATCTGCCTGACACCTTCATCCAACCTGAGGATACCCTTGGATATAACTGGGTTTTGAAACATTTTGATCATAAAAATTAAATGAAGGTGGGGGCTAAATCTTATTTCCCACTGCTGCTGCTCTGGCTCATCTCTGACACTGGTATTTGATGTATCTAATCAGCTGATCTTGCTGGAAAGGTTAGAAGTGAAGGATGTTCCTGTCTCTTACAGATTAGCAAAATGTTAGAGTAGCTTTGGCTTTATGAGACCTGAGGTAAATTGGCTTAGCCCAGCTAAGTGTAAACTCAGTTTGTTGGAGGTTACAGCCGTGGATGGAGAAGTTTCTTTTGGATCAAGTTTTGCTGCATGGACTCAAACTAAAGCACAGGGTATATTTTCAACTGCATAGTGCAAAAATATCTTTAGGTTTTGGCAAGTAATCTGGCAAAATCAAGATACTTTGCAGGATTTCTGTCATCCTGCACTGCAGGAATCTTACATGATTGCAGATTCTCTCAGTTTTTTCCTCAATCCTGAACAACCAGGTATAGAATAAAGCTGAAGGCTGATTTTAGTGCTAGGATCTTGTTGGCCATGGATACAATGGAAATCAGAGGTTTGTGCCTACTGCGGATTGAGTCCAGACCTTTTCCTTCCTTCTACTCAGGAGCCCTATCTCTTTTTCTTGCACAGCTAAACCAGAAATGCTCATAATCTGCCTCAAACTGTGGACTGTGGCCTTTACTTTTCCTATTTATTAATTGTCTGGTAAGATACAAACATGATTTTGCCCAGGGGTGTGTTCAGTTCCTCCAGGTAACTTGGATATGTGGAATCTGTCAGGATTTGAGGGTCAAGTGCTGTGTGTCATTTCAGAGGTGGCTTCTCCTGAGTTTCCATTGTCTCAGATCAATCTTGCTGGGCCTCCAGCTGCAGATGGATTGAGCCAACACACCTCAGAAACTTATGCTTTTCCCTTGGCACATTCCTGTGGTGAGAGCCACTGCTCAGCACTAAGAACAGTTTTTACTTACCAAGAAACAAGACCTTAAGGAGGTTGCCACAAGCAGGAAAAAATCACCTAACCAGCCTCCTAGACGCAGCTGATTGACTTGGTTTTACCAGTCCCATTTCACTCCTCCTACAAAATCCACCCTTTATCCTTCCATTCTAATTTCAGTCTCCATAATCTCCACTACACCCTCTGCAGTAAGATTTCCAGGTGAGTTTTAGGATGGGATGGGAAGCAGGTTTTTTCCTGGGATCAAATGTTCTGGCAATATCCTTTCAGCCTGAGAGACATAACAGAGCTGCCACCAATTCCTGATGATGAGAGGCAGACTCACAGTCAAACTGGTCTATATCTATTACCATGGGGAAACTGAGAGACATTACAGCCCATATTTCACCTGAAAAACATGTCTGACTTTTTAAGAGCCTTCCTTTGGCTTTAGGAGCCAAGGTCAATGCCCATATCTAAATAATTTGATTCCTCCGCCCTCACTTGGACAGTCTAGGCATGAAAGTGTTGTTTCTCCCAGTTCTGTGCTTTGGCAGTTGTAATGCCTCCCATCTCATGAGATTTCATGGAAATCACCCTTCTCCACCATGCCTCAGTTTCTCTGTTTGCAAAAGAGGGAGCCAGCTCTGTTTGGAAAGAAGGTGCAGGAGCACTAACTTAAACCTTGGCAGTGAAACAGGAAAACATGGAGGTACCCCTACTTACTGTTTGGGAAGCCTGTGTGACCTTTGCTTTTAACAGTGCTACAGGATGTGTCCCTTTGCAAAGCCCCAGAGAGTCTCCTGCAAAGCCTTCTATCACATGGACCTGTGAGAGCTGATCTGTCTCCACCAAGATCCTCATCACTCATCGAGCTTTTAATTCCTTGGAGAGGCAGGAGAGACAATATTCAGCAGCTGGTTATTTCTTCCTTTCCCTCAGTCCCTCACACTGAGTGTCAGTTAAAAAAAAAATGGCAGAGAACTGGCCATTAGCAAGGAAAACAGTTTAGGGAAGAGACGAAATAAAAATGCAATCAATTATCTCTCACCGTGCCCAGGTGTGTGGGTGCAGTCAATTTTCAAAGTCATCGAGAATTTTAGATGAGAAAAGGGAAGCTGTTCATGGCAAATTGCAAGTGTTGGGGGAAGGGGGGAGGGAGAAGGAGAGAGAAAGCAGAGAGGGGAGTGAAGGAGAGATTAATTTCCCTCTTGAGTGAGAAGTGTGTTTGAGACAGACAGATGGGCTGTAAATACTCCGAACCAAGGACAGGAGCTGAGACAAGGGAAAGGCTGGTGATTGAAGTGTGACTGTGATGGAAGTAGTATATTTCCTAGCCAAGGTGACTGGTTTTGTTCTGAAAGGGGGAGATTTCTGAGATGTGGCTGCCTCACTTCACATCAACCTGGACCAGGACAGCACATTTAGAGTTGATAAGTGATACCCAGGTCCCGGAGGGGTTTTCCTATGGGTCAGCTTCAACTGCCTGCCTTGTAAGGGAAACCTAAAGGGGGAGAAGGGAGGGGAAGGAAGAAAAAACAGAGGGAAGGGGGAGGGGAAGGGAGGATGGAAGAAAGGAAGGAAGGAAGAAAGGGAAAGACGGTCTTCTTTCCTCATTAAAATTATTGAGCTGTCTACAAGTGGTGAGCGAGGGGAGCATGTGACCGGCAGTTAATCACATTGCTGTGAAATGTGACTGCTGCTGATAATAGGATCTTTCCTTCACTAGAATTTCTGTTTCAGAAGTAGTGATTTTCACAAAGGAAAGAGGTTGAGCGAGATATCATTTCAGATCTAGCAGAGCCTGTGTATATTTCCTTCAGGGAGAAAAACCTCCTTTTTCCTTTTCCGCTCAGCATCCCTGTTTGTGTTACTGCTATCATCATCAAATTTTCATTTTCACAGCCCAAACTCATGGAGGACAAATGTAGCCCAGCTCCAGTTTGCCTGCTAGCAGATTAGTTGCCATTTAGTTAACCAACCTTGCTCCAATCAATTAATCCCTAGAACTCTTAATTTATTGATGCCCCAGTCTATGCTAGTTGTCGAAAAGATGAACATCTTGTTTCAAAATGAACTGGTCTCCCTTTCTTCCAGGATGCAGGAATTATAAGAGGATGGTAGTAAATAAGCACTTAGAAATCCCTTCAGTAAAATCAAAGGCAACAGCAGCTCAGAGGAGAATAAAGGGGATTTTAGCATCCATGAAAAACACTGCAATAAAGGAATCAGGCTCTTGGGATGGGAACAGCAGGGCTCTGGAGTCACTGTAGGCTCGGCTGAGTTGGCTTCTTCCATCATAAATCAATCTAATGTTCATCAGGCTACTGCAAGAGACCCAGGGAGATGAAAGGGTGGTAGATCTAGACACATTTGCACTTTCAGAATTTGCTTTCCAGAATCTCTTCAGTCCTTTTTGAGGAGCCTGAGTTAATTCCACTCTTGTTCTCCGGGTTTTTGACTGAATTTACTGGTTGATCCAACATGAAACTTCTACAAAGCACACTGAAATATGCAGAAGTCTCTCTGTTGGATTCCCTGTAGACCAGGTGTTGCTAAAGCAGATGCTTTAGTCAGAACTAATTAGAGTTTATCTGGATGCATAAAAGAGACAATATTGTAGCATTGAAATCATTGAAATGCTGAGGTTGTTTCTACTGGAAAGGTCCTACTTTTTATTTTCTCTCCATATTTTAAAGTGTAGCTGATACTAACATATGCTCTTTTTTGGAAACACATGGTTTGGAAAACAAAAAAAAAAAAAACACTTATAGTCATTTTGATATTAAAAATAAAATGAATAAAAAACCTCCAGCTCAGCTCAAGTGTTTCTTCCGAGCAGTCTAGCATACTCTGACAAATGATCTGCAAACAGACCCATATTTTCTCAGCTACTTCAGCTCAAAATTACTTTGCCAAGCAGTTCTTGGGTGGCTGCTCAATTGCTGGCTGTTCTTCATGGGAGGCATGCTTTGACAGGGGATTTGCTTCCAGTGGGGTCTCCTCTCCTTGGTGTGTTTCCTTTCAGCACTTGCTGAACCTGAGTCAGGCATCACTCCATGGCTGTGAGAGCTGAGCCAGCACTGCACTTACTGCCTGAGAACTGTGAGGAAGGCAGAGTACAGCAGGTACAAATACAATTGGGCAAAGGGATTTTCTTCAAGAAAATCTTTGTGGAAATATTTTTATGCTAGTCCCTGTTCTTCTCACCAGACAATGTTTCTACACTGTGTCCTCTTGTGCAAGCATCAGCTTGACCAAGGACAGTCATGTCCTCATGGACCAAGTGAGGACATGGTTCCTTTTCCTCTTGTGCTGCTGCATCTCCTCAATGGGGCTGCAAGCATCATATCCCCTTTTGCACTTTGGTTTTAATCTATGTCAGATGGAGGAGCCCAGCAGCCTTTGAAAGGCTTCTGCTATTGGCAGGTATTGTTTTATTTGTTGTGGTGACCAGCTATTTACACCTTGTAAATTCTAGATTAATTTTTGCTTTGGAAACACCACTTTAAAGGATGTGCTGCAGGTAATGTTGATTCTTGGCTCAGGACTTGAAGTTGTGCCTGTGTGGTTTTCACTGAGGTCTTGATAGGCTTTCCAGACAACAGGGAATGGAAATTAGTTATGAAAAGGGCTAAGCCATGTTTGCCCCATTCTGTGCCCAAGGAATTTGGAGCACTTTAACTTATCTGTTAGCTCAGGGACAGCTCCTTGCTGCAGGAGCAAAGCTGCTCCTCTTACAGGGAGAAGGGGCTCATCCCTTGGTGTAAATCTTACAATTCTTCTGGACACTGGCTGGAGACAAAGACAAGCTGTGGAGTAGGTCAGGCTTGATCTGAACTGGTTTGGTATTTCTTGTGAAAGAATCTTTTATTCCTGCTCTCTGTAGATTTTTTTTTTCTAGACAGACCAGAAACTCCCTGTCCCTTTTGTGCTTTCTCTACTCTTTGTGTGCTAGAACAGCTGAGGTATATTTCTCCTTTAGCTGCTTCAGTCCCTGCAAAGCCACGTACAGAGCAAGCACTGATTTCCTGCACCATCCTACTAAATGAACGGTTGGCTATTCAGCCAGAATACAATCCCAAAAATACCAACTGCCCCAGCCACTTCCAGGCCCTTGCAGTATGATCCAGCTGTCTTTTTTCAGGTTTCCAGCATGCTCAAGGTACGCCTGGGGGTCCTATTTGAATGCAGCTCAAGACATGTAATTCTGCCTCATTTGCCACCAGCTCCTTCCCAGCCTGTGATCCCTTGTCCCCTATTCCTGGTCCCTACAGCCCTGGAGCCCACTTGCAGATGCTCCTTTCTGCCCTTGTTTGCTTTAAGAAGTTCCTCCCTATGCCCTACCAGCTTGTTTTTACAGGTAGTGTATTTATTGCTGGCTGGCACACGCCAGCGCTTGGACATACATTCAATTATCTTTGAACAATTTCCATTTACTCTGGTTTTGCTCTTTTCCCTTTCAGTTTCACTGAACACTGCCTTTATTTTCTCAGAGCTTTTCCAACTGCAATACAGCCTGTTTGTGTTCTCCCTGCTTTTTTCTTCTTTCTTTCTTTTTTTTCCTTTCCACATTTTCCATGTTTTCATTAAGCTCCCTCATTAAACTCTGGTGACCATTCCTCCACTGATGTCCTTTTTTGTACATTTGCACTGAAAAGGGTCCAAGTTTAACCTCAGTGTGTTAAATGCTCCTTTCACCTGGAAGGAAATCAATGGTACAGGCAGATTGGAGTTTTACCTACTCTCCCACACCACAATGTATTTCTTTTTGATGTACAGCAATCTCCCCCTTTCTTGTGGTTTTACTCTTACCTGGTTTTCCATTAAAACTTTTATGTCCGTGGAGTGCACTATGGAGATGATAAGGGTAATTTCTGCTTACTGTCAGGTGAAGGGATTCTCAGGTATGGAATCTTCTGAGAGAATGCCTAAAATTCAGACTTGCTGCTTTCCACTGGTTCCTCTCCCTTCCCTCTAGCTGGTAAAACATGACTGTGTTTGGATCAACTCTTTCAAAAAATCCCTTACATTTTTGTAACAGATACATTTGGATTTGCTATCCACAGAGAGACAGGATACTGCTAGAAAGGAAAGGTTTTGATTGTCCATCTCTGGAATCATCCAGACTGGATGACACTGCTGAAAAAATTACTCCTAGTCAAAATCTTTGGGAGCAGGGAAATATCTGCAGCACAGAGGGACTCAAGCTATTTTTAAAGCTGGTTTAGGCACAGGACACACAGTATGAGGTTAGGGACATGTGGGGTGGAGTTTGAGTGCTTCTCATGATAGTTCAAATGTAATGCACCATGGGTATTTCTGTGACTGCAGCACAGATCGCACAGCAAAGGGCTCCTCACCTCCAGTGAGGGCTCTCTGCACTGCCATCCCTTGATTTAATCAAATTCTGGCCATCTGGATGAGAACCTGTGGAGGTACTATGAAATTGAAGATGGCAGAGGGTGATCTACCACCATGAGAACAGGAGTCTCTTGTGTAAGCTGTCTCCTTCACAACTCCACTAGCAATAAGCAGTGGTGGGAGCTATCACAAAGGTACCTTCTCTAAATGCTTTTCTTCCACCCACCCACCCAGTTTGTGAGCACAGCCACCAGACAGAGACCTTTAGCCTTTCTCCTGTGAGTACCTGGGTATCGCTTGCTTAGTGGGCACAGAGCTAATTGAAGGGTAGCTAATGCCATCAAGCATTGGGATGTATTTATATTTTTAACTACATGTAAGTGATTATCAACATTATAAATAATTACAGTCTGCCTCCCAGCCCCTCTGCTCCATTCCACCCTGCTAATTGCAGCGCTTAGATCTCAATGAGCTCATTATGTTTTGTCGATATTCAGCTCTTTGGCTGGCTCACTTCGGAGGGACCGGGGGGACACAAATGGGAGCTGAAGATTGGAAATGCCAAGCTCCCAGGGATTTGAGTTAGTGATCATCGCTGCTTCATCTCTATGCACAATTTATTCAGCACTCCACCTTCCCTAATAAATTATAGATCCCTCAAAGGGAAGCTTTGCCAAGAGATGGGCAATTGCCTTGCTCGCGGGGGAGCCCGTTCTGTGAGGTATTGAGCATCTCTGACATCTGGTCTGCACAGGATTGGATCCCTCCTGCCCTTCCCCTCCACCCGTCTCTTCCACCCCTTTTGGGAAGCATTAACCTTTTCACTGTGATGTATGCAAAAGGGCGACAGTCAGCAGTGGCAGCTCCTAATGGATTCTGTTTGTCTGGTTGTTTGTTTGTCTGAACTGCCTGCCATGCTGTCCAGACCTCTTGGAAAAGCAAGCCCAGAGTGCAACCAATGTTTTAATTAGCAGCAAAAGGCAGAGAGGCTTTTAAAGAAGAGCAGTGTTTGAATTCAGAAGAGCAGATGAATGTGGGACAGGGGACTTGGGATTCCATCCAGCTGAAGACAGTGGTGTCCTTAAAGAGGAGCTGAGTTTTCAGTCTCAGGGCAGAGTTGTGAAAGGTGAGCTGGCTAGAGTGGTCTTTTGGGGCTTGTGGACTACAAAGCAGTGATTTTATGCCCCTTATTCTTCTTCCTGGAGATGCAAAAGGAGCAGAGGCTTGTCATAATTGCCTTACTAAGGACTGGGAAAAAACCTGGTAAATAGCGCTCCTATACAGCAAGATCTGAGCCTAAGGAACTGAGTTACAGGGCAACCCTTTGCTGACCCCTCCATCCTCAAAAATGTTGAACTCTCCCCTGGCCTCATAGCTGTTTTCACCAATTCTATTGTAAGATGGAGATGCCACTGCCTCTCCAGGAGATATTTTTCTTGTGCTTCGCTAGTCTTATCACTGGAAACTTCCTCCTAAATCTAATCTTAATCTGTTTTATTGGAAATTAAGGCCATTGCTTCTTGTCCCATTTAGCAGATGCCAAAAAGTTTATCCTGTTCTACAGCAGCCTTTCCTTACTTGCCCATTGTCTATCACTATTCCGTGACCCAAACTCCAGAAATCTTTTCAGCTTTTCTTCCTTGGACTTTCTGTACTCCCAATCAGCCTTCTTTTAAGCCCTTGAAGTATCCAGGCAATTAAACTGAAATTAAACCAACTCCAGGATCTTTGTGTCCCTACAGCAGGCAAACACTGCTTCCCACAAGAGCCTGGGATGCAGCTGGGAGCTCATCCATGCAGCTTTGCAGTGACCAGAGGTGTGCTCACTGAAGAGACAGTCCCAGCCTCTGCATCAGGGCCACAGCTGCAGCAAACATCCTTTGGCATCCTTGGTGAATATTCCCCAGTGATTCCATGTGAACACCAAGCCAGGAGTGGCTCTGAGAGGGAGGAGCTCTCTCCAGGTCTCACAGAGGTTGGTGCTGCTGTGTCACCTGAGCTGGGCATCAATGAAGCTCCTCCAGGATGACACTGGAACTTGTGGATAGAGGCAAACAGTGCTCCTGGAATTATTTCTTGTTAGTAATATGGAAATTGAGATAGGCAACACAAGCAGAGAGTAAGGCTGTGCCAATAGCAAAATAGGATAGGTTTTATAGAAGTCACATTAAATATTTTAACCAGAGGCTGCTGATTAAATTATAGTCACAAGCATGTTGCTATGAAGCCCCTTTTCACCAGGGATGCAGTGGCTATAAAGCTGGCCCACCAGCCAATGCTCAATTCCCTCACAAGAACTTCCTGAGATGCCCCTTTTAAAATTCAAGGGCCACTCCTACGCTGACTGTAGGGCAAGACACTGCCAGCTGTTCCAGGAAATCTGGTTGTTGTGACAATGACAGGAGATGGTGGATCTGAAGTTTGGCAATGGCTTATTCCCATCAGAGAAATGTGGGGAAGAGACAGGCAGTGGAGAAGGGGAGAGCTGCAGACCTTTGCAGCATCTTTCTGTGGACACAGCCCTGCTGCTGCCAGCAGCCCTTCCCCAGGGGACATGATGCAGGAAAACAACCCAGCTTGAGTGAGAAGCTGCTCTAGCAAGGGCTTTGTGACAGCTTCAGAGGAGTGTTATTTGTGGCAGGGACTATATATAACTATATTTGTGTTAGTGTAGATTAAATATATATGTACACATATATATGTATGCATAGTGCCTTATCACTGCATTCCAGCTTGAAGGCAAAACACAAAGGAAAAATCAAAGGGTTTAGAAAAAGCTAAATTTATCTGGGAATGGGAATTATATTAGCAAAGAAGCAATTAATTTAGAAGTGGTGGAGATTATAGTAATGTTTTACTTCTTCCCTACAAAGACAAAAATATCATTAGTTTCTCTACGTACCAGTAATAGCTCCAATCCTCTTCCTACCTTCCAGCACCACTTCTCTGGAGTGGTCACCTATCAGGTGTGTCCAAGTGTGTCCATGTGTGTCCCTGCTTTGGGGAGGAAGCCCCCCCCTAATGCAGATGGCCTCAGTGTGGGATGGGCCCTTCTGAGGGAGCAGTGGGGGCAGAAATGAGGTCTTGGCATTCATGGCTTGATGTCCCTTCCTTCCAGCATCACTTCACTCAGCTCTGGCTGTTCTCTCACCCTGCAGTGCCACTCCCCCAGGAGCCCTTCAGCCTGCCCCATCCCTGCCCTGCAGCTCTGCCCCAGCCCAGCCTGGTCCTGGCAGAGGGGCAGGAGTCCTGGCTCTGCTTTGGCCAGCAGAGTTCCCATGGCAAAGCCAGTCCCTGGCTCTGCTTTGTGCTCTGGCAGCCCTGCAATCACTCCCCTCCCAGCAGAGCTCTAGGCTGCCTGCAGTCTGCCCAGCAGTGCCTTTTCTGAATCAATACTTGCAGATACTGGAGATAATTCAGGGAGAAAAATACATTAATGTAGACAAAGAAACAGAGATAATGGTATTTTTCCTTCCCCTCCCCTTTTTTTTTCCTTCTTCCTTCCCTTCTCCCACACAAAAAAAAAATTTAGTTTCTTCTCTCCCCATCCTCATCTCTATAATCTGCACTTAGCAGAGCCTCAGACTCTTGAATTATTTCACAATTTTCAATAAAGCATTAAATCTTTTTTAAAAACTGCTTGTTTTAATTGAAAAAAAATTCAATCAATCAATTCACCCCTTCTCTACCCTCTTGCCTTCCTCCCCTCCCCCAAAAAGACCCATTTGCAGTAAATAATCTGTAGCCAGACTTTCTGCTCTAAAGAAATAAATAATTCTAAATTTGCTGAATCCCGCCTGATCTCCCAGCTTTAAATCACTGCACTTTGTACTGAGCTCAGCTGAAATGCTGAGCACACTGAAGCATGACTATTACTTGGAGACTGCAAGTGTTTTTAAAGGCACAGCCTCTGAGGCCATGGTCCTTTTTCCTCACAGGACAGACTGAGACAGGAGCTAAGACAATTCCTGAGGATAAGTGGTTCCTTCCCTGCATTTGGCCCACTACAAATGCAGATGGTGCCTTGTTCTGACTCTGAAAGACTGACTGAAAATCAGTCAGGATAACTCCAATGTGTCTCTGAGCAAATTCTTAAGAGCCATCTTGACTTAAACTATCTAACAGCCACTGGACTGAGTCCTTTTTAGCTGGATGACCTCAGGTAGGTTTCAGGAGATCATCTACCTCTGCTCACACTCATACACTGCCAATAGTTCCATTTGAACACAGCAGAACCTGTGGAGCCCCAGGCAGGGAAGGAAGGTCCCCTAAAATCCCAGTGAACCCTGCAATCACTGCCAGCATTCTTCAATTCTCTTTATCTTTACTCAAAAACTTTAAACTCAGGTTTCTGCCACAAGGGAACTCTCATGTTTCTTGGTTCATCATGTTTCTTAGTTCCTCATATTTCTTAGTCAATCTCATTTCTTAATTTCTTCTTTTTTGGATTGCTCTTGTCAAAGCTATTTGACTATGTCCTGCCTGACAATGGAAGCTGCAGCTGAAGAGGGAAAATGCAGCACACAACAGATTACTGATGCCTGGTTGTGATTTATACAACTCAGGAGCTTCCAGCAATTTAGAGATGAGAAATGGTTTATCCACACCTTGGTGTGTCGAAACACTCTTTCTACCATTTATCTTGAAACTGATTTTGTTTGGGTGGTAGCAAATGTTATGCCCAAATCCGTGGGTGGAATGTCTAATGGGAACTTCCAGGTCTGGAACAAGAGAGATCATTATGTTTCTGAGCTGAGATGTGAGGGACTAAGAGAGTCCCCAAAGAGTTCAGCTTATGATTTTCCAGTGTATTTTGGGGGTTTAATTACAAATGGAAAGTATTGTGCTGTTCTTGCATTTCCAACCAAGCTGGAAACAACTGTTAAGGCTTTGTTTTTCATGCTTTTTTTCCCCCATGCATTTGAGAACATTCATCAGAGACAGAAGAAGGTTGTGAATGCTGGATTTTCATTTGGAAATTTCTTACCCTGTCCTCATCCCTTCTCAGTACATCAGAGAGAATCAGCTCTGTAATTTTCATTGACTGTGTAAAGAGCTGAGGTCAGCTAATCCACAAGGGCTCCTTCCCAGAGCTGGCAAGTAACCAGAATTAAACAATAGCAAAGATCAGAAATGTTAAAATCACAAAAGAGACTCATCCTATGTTTTCCTGCTATTCTTATTAAAGATCCATCAGGCATTAATGTGAGACCAGTAAATTCAGGCCCAAATTAATTTTGGGACATTTTGAAAAAAGCTGTTACAATCAGGTTTTAGATGTATCATTTTAACAGTATACCAATTTATAAAGCAATGATGATGCAATATTTTAATTAATTAAAATGTTCTGATGCCAAAATTTATTCTTTCAGGATTTTTTCCTTTTTCAACTCTGAGCTTGGATCTGACCTCTGTACCTCACAAAGCCTCATCAGGAGTCAGCAATGCCAATATATTTAATAAACCATTTCCTTTGGTCATTTTATATCTCAGGCCAGATTACCATTTACAGGAAGGCCCATTTCCATCTCCCACTGGTGTAGAGGGACTATAAGATGGACAAAATGTTGCTTGCATGGAGCAGTGTGAAGACAGGATAATGGAGCAGCAGTCAGATGTGTCCCTGTAAAATCCTGCTCATAGCTCTGGGAAAGGCATGAGGATTCAGAGGTAAAACGGACTGTGGCCCTGTGGCATTCCCAGTGTTACTTTGGTGGTGTCTGAGACATCTCAAAAAAGTTGATATTGAAATGAGTTCACGGCAAACACAGCGTGGTCCTTGAGCACAGTCCCTCTGGCAGAGATAAAGCAGTGCTCTCCAAAATACCTTTCCAATCTCCTCTTTCAGAGCAGGGGAGAAAATCACAGGCCTCTGATTACTCAGGGAGAAGAGCACACAGCTCCCATCTTGGTAATTTCTTCCACCACAATCAAGCATTTCAGGAAAAGGGCCTGAAAGCCTGAAATAGTCAGTCTAGGATCTTTCTGCCTGGCTCCTGCCCTGATAACACACAAGAGGAATAAAAATGAAGGCTCGTCATTGCTGTTATCTTTTGCTTCCAAAAGCATCTGTCCCATCTGGGATCAGGAGCTGGGGCTCTTGGGAATGAAAATGCTCTCCTTGGGGTAAGTCCTTTGCTATTTCCAGGTTGGCAGTTCAGATTTATAGATTTTAAGGTTGGATGGTCTGGCTGCATTTCTTGAGTTTGACCTGATGAGTGCCAGGAGAGGGTGTCCCCAGCAATTCCCACATTGAGCCTGGTTCTTACACTGGAGCTATGGAAAGTCCAATCTCCTCCCCACACTCCCATTTTAGAAGCTTCCTCCTTTGATAAAGATTTTGAAATATGTAACCAGTTGTGCTAGGCATTGGGAATGTTTTTTCCAGGGAAGGATATATTATTATCACCCAGACCTGCACCATGTTAAATGCTGGTGAAAAGCCTTGGAATAGCCCCTCTCCCCACCCTCCTTCCCCACCAAGTCTCTATTTTGCCCCAGTTTCCTTGGAGTGGGCCCCCCATGAGACGAGACTGGGGCAGCATCTGTTTATTAGAGAGCAGTGTCAGCACTGTAAAATAAGTAAGTAACTGGTGAAAACAGCTCTGCTGAAAGAGAGGACTAGCTCTGATCAGTCTTGGCATGATATAACGTGGTGGTTTAAAGCCCTGTAATGCCATTTTCCATTAGAGCTCTTGTTTGAGTCAGAAAGGGGTTTGATCCATTGATGGAAGCTGTTATAAACAGACGAGAAAACCTCATCCATATTTCTCTTGAGATTGTGTGAAGCTGACAGTGTGCTCGCTGACCACAGTCATCTGGGACTCTCCCAAACAAAATAACCCTCTTTTCATAAATAACAGGATCGTTGTTGTGGTGGACTGAGATTTGCTGTAGAATTCAGTTGTGTCAAACAAAGAGCTTCTTCTGGTTTTTAATTTGAGCTATTAAAAAGATTCATCTTTCTCTTTGTTCTCATTTTCCTTACCCTCTTTCTCCCTTTCCATTTTTTTCCCTCTCTGTCTGTCTTCAGGATAACTTAAAGCTGTTTGTCTGAAACAAAAGATTTGCGTGGGTCTGGTCAGTGGTGCCTCTGGACTGAACGGTCACATTTCAAATCCTGCTTAGGACTAAACTTGGATGAATTCCATAAGCTAATAACCCAGTGCAGTGTTTCAAATTGATGGAGGTGCCGTCCTCTAGATGAGACATAAAACCAGAGATCCAATCTGCTTGGCAGAGACCCCACAGGACTTATCAAAGATGAGTGGGGGCTGCTAACTGTTTTGCCCTTGTCAAATCCTTACCACCATCACGGTTTCTCTTCCCGTTCCAAAGAAATGACACTGGACCTTATGAAAATGAGATGGTGAATTTGAAGGAGCCATCCTTTTTTCTAATTATTTAAAGCAGTTTGCAGTGTCTGGCAGAAGGAGGAAAGAGAGATAATCCACTCACTTGAAAGTGGAATGACCCTGAATTTCAAAAAGCAAAACAAAAGCGAGCGAATGGTGCCACCATGCTCTGCAGCAGTGACATTATTAAAGGATCAGTGAGCTATTAAAGCAGCAACATTTAGTACCTCCCCTAATGACTTGTACTGCTAACTGGTTTCCAAATTGAGATTTTTATTGCCTTCATGCACAGACAGAACAAGGCTCTGTCTGCGCTTCCAGAGGCTCGAGCTCAAGCAGACTGTTCACAATAGGCTCAATGAATCGTGTCAGCTGAAAGCCAGTAATGGCTCGTGAGAGTCCCCACTCCTCTGTCCTCCTTCCTTACCAGGGCTGGAAGCTTTGGGCTGTGGGACACGGTGGGATCATCAACGTGCGGGATTTTGCAGACAGCCCAGCACGATTCTTGAACCTCTTAACATCTGTGAAATTTGGCAGAATTGTGCATAAACAGACTGTCCTGAAATCTCCCCAAATCTGCTGATGCCATGCACAGAGTGAATGCTGTGAGAAGGGCGTTTGCAGGAGGGACACTGGTTCCCACTTCCAGGTAGAAATATGGAGCATGGAGGAATGAGTCTGAGAATTCTGTGAATTCTGTGGGTCTATGGAGGAGGAAGAGAGATGAGAAGGAGCTGCAGATACTAGTGAAGGTGAAGATACATCCAGCTGTTTCCATCATCACTCTCCCAAATACATTTTTACTGGGCTCCCATGATGGGAATAGCTGGGAAATGGCCTTCTGTCAAGTGCAGTCCAGGCTAGGAAAGGAATTCCTGTGGGCACAAAGCACGTGTGATTGCAGGAGGGAAACTGGTTAAAAACCAACCAACCAAACCACCCAGCAGAAGTGGGTTTGGGTTGCAGTAGCTGTTATTTACGTGCTCAGGATACACTGTAAGCCAAAGTGGAGTTTGAGCCTTCCATGTACCAGAGATAAATGCAAATGTTATTGCTTTAATTTGTTTTCCTCTACTGGTTCTGCACACACGTGCTGCCAGTGCTTGCTGAGGGAGTCACGCCAGCTCCTGCCCACGCTGGACAGTCACAGGGAGAGACCACTGCTGCTGCTCCTGGTTTTATGTATCAGGTGCCTGATTTCCATGACAGAAACTGCTCATCCCTTGCAGAAGTGACAGGCAGAGCAGAGGGGGCAGGATGGCTGGAGAGACTAGCATTAGAACATGCACATTTTTTATCCCATGCTGGTTTGAGTCTCTTTTCATCATTTCTGACTGCAAGTTATTACCATTTTGTGACTTTTTGGTGGATTCATGGGGCACTGGATTTCCAGTTTCTTAACACTCTCCATCTATCTGTGTGTCCATGCTCTGCAAAATGCCCTTACCTTTCTTGGCAATCTTTGCAAACAGGTCTCTATGTGGGTTGCAAAATGTGGGTTCAGAACTGTAGGAAAATAGGGTCAAGTGACCTGAGAGGCCTTTTTGTGTTTCCTTACCCAAACTTCATGCAGCACCAGTTACACCTAAACTATTCATGTCTGCTGTGGGTTTAACCTGTTCTTGCAGACCTCTGGTTTGGAGATTTCCCAATGTGCTAAGGCAGGTTATTCCAGTGGGTAGCTGTGCTCAGCTTCAGAAAGCTGTTCCTGAGCTCAGCAGTGGAACTGGATTCCTGCAGGTCAGGGCTAAGGCAGAGTTGTAAGGCAGGAGCTCATGGAGCCACTTGCTCAGCTGCACCCTCTGCCATCCCAGGGCATCCTCCCCCAGGACAGCAGCTCAGGTGCTTCCCACCGTGCAAGCAAAAGCAGTGCAGAGAGACAAAGAAAAGGGCAGCAGGGCCACTTCTGGCAGAGGAGCTTTCTGAGACTGCCACTGACAAAATGTCCTGGAGACTTTACTGAGTCCAATTACCACTTTATGTCTTTAAAGTGACGAGTAAATGAAAGAAACTACAAGATCAAGCCATGTTAGTCTTCTCAATCCCTTAAGTGTCTGACAGCCCTCTCCCCTTCTTCCTCGCTTCCTCAGACTACTCAGAACTCTTAACCTTTGCCACTGCTTTGAGTCCACATCCACAGCCATCTCCAAATTCCAGAAACAACCACAAAACACTTTCATAACAACACTGCCCTCCCTCGAATTGCTAAACTTTAGACTGTCTGTGATGTTTTGAGCCTCCCTGCATGCAGGGCTGGTCTTGCCCTGCAATTCTGGTAGGTTGCAAGGGGAGCCTGGGCACTGCCACAGCTGGGGAACAGCTGGTTCTGATCCATACAGCTGGTGCTGATCCTCACAGCTGGTACTGATTGTGATTAGGATCACAATCAACATGTCAGGGCAGACCCTCAGGAGGGACAGATCCATGGAACCACGCTCAGGCAAAGTAGTGGGAGCTGGAAAAGAGGGACAAGATGGCTGGAGAGAAAAGCAATGTCAGGAGTCATCCTCAGCCACTAGACCTGACTGCAGCACTAGCAGAGCTGGTGGCTGGAATTTTGCAGAAGTAAAGACTGTAATGCCAGCTTGACCTTCCATAAAAATAAATAAATAAACGATAAAGAGCTCTCACAGTAATGCATGAACCTGATGTCTCATGCTCACTTGTTTTGATGTGTCTAATGTAAGTGGGCGGGTAATAAAAGCTTCATTTAGAAGCCAGTGTCTTCAACAGCTCTGCTGGAAACCCCTGGGATGCTGCACTTCTGGAATTTTCCTCTAATGGAAACATCAGCAGATAACTACTGATAAAGCAGAACATGCATACATGCACATAGAACAACCCAGCAATGGTTTGTCTTCTGGTCTACCATGGCCATATTGTCTGGGATATTGTTTTCCAGTGCAACTCACAGGTTATTCAACTTCTTTGTAAGCAGCTGAGTTGTCAGGAAGGCCTGGCTCCTGTGCCCCTGAGGTCTCTGTGGCAGCTGTGATGGGCAGCACGTGCGTAATGGGTGTAGGGATCAGCTGAAGGAGAAATCCTGGCTGGTGAGAAGACACACCAGAGTTACTGCTGAACTCATTAAGGTAACCTGCTGTCCTTCCAGGCTGGTGCTAAAATCACTATTTCAGGTCCTGAATACAACACAGGGAAAGAGCAGTGAATTCTACCACTACACTCTGGGGGTCAGGGCTAAAGGTGTGGAGGGCTACAGCATTAACCCAACCTTCAGCACACTGGTCCAGGGCAGGTTCACACCATGGTATGGCTGACCCTGTATCCTGGATACAGAAATACTGGAAATACTGCCTGCATCCAAGCATTTTAAGGCAATTACTTTCCCTGAATGTGGAAATTGGAAGGCCCCTTTTGTCTAGTGTATTATTTCATAGAACCACAGGGATCTGCAGCCAGGTGTGGGGAAAAGGGAGATTGTTTCCTCCTGTCTGTGTTTTTATGCAGCATCTGCCTGTGAAAACAAGAAGCAAACAAGATGACCCCCACCTTATCTGCCTGTGTAAGTCATTTTTGCCTGAAGCATGAGTTCTGTGGGATGGTTGATATAAAACTTGCTCTTGCATTAAATAGCAATTACTTACCTTTAGACTCTGCTCTTTATTAATATTATTATTATTATTATTAATGATTTTTAAAATGCTCCTTAATTAAAAACTCTCAGATATGAAGCTTGGAAGAAATGTTGCCAGGACATTCTTGGACTACTACAGGCTGAACTCCTTGGTGGAGGGACCACTTGCACCTACTCCTAAAACCCGGTAGGTCAGAAAGCAATTTCTCTTGCTTTAGCTGAGCTGCTTTTTTAATACCTTTCATGACTAAACTTCAGTGCTACTGCATTATGACTTTATAATAAGTGCTAGTCTAACTGTGCTTATTTTATTGAAATTCCATTTGGAAATAAAGCATTTATGATCAGGAAAGATACCTGGTTTATGTCTGAAAAAATATTCAGAGGATTTTGGAGATATCGATATCTTTCCTGAATTCTGTCTGCTGCACACCAATCTCACACCAGTATCTTTAATGGATTTACCCTTCATTTATCTCCTGAGAGCAAATCAGACCCACTTTTATTTCGCCAAGTTTTAATTCTGGGAGTGAAAACTTTTTCAGCACTTCAGGAAGTTCCTGGCAAGCCTGTGCTGAGGCAGAGCTCTCCACCTCCCCTTGGAGCTGCTGCAGTGCTGGCAGCCAGTGCCAGGCTCCTTCTTGTACCTTCTGCCAGCCCAGCTGGACATTTATCCAGGGATCCCCTCCTGCTCTGAGCCCTTACTCCAGCTTCACAGCCAGCTCAGTGGGTGTCAGTCCAAAAGGAAGGGGGACCTGAAGGTGAGCAAAGGCATGAAATGCCCAAGCTTGGCTCCCTGCAGCACTGCTGCTCCTTCTCTGGTGTTGGCCAGCTGCATCTTTCACTGCCCCTTAGCTTGTGTGAGGAGCAGGGGAGATCCACTGAACTGTCTATTGAGAACCATAGAGCTGGAAAAACTGTGTAACAACATCTAGAGGGGAGCAGAGCAGGAGCTAGAGCACCTGTTTCATGGGAAACATGATATTCAGCATTTGCCTCTGTTCTGAGAAAACAGCAATAATGCCTCCAAACTGAAACATTTCAACTAAATGCATTTGGACCAATTGGAATGTTTCATTTGGGTTTCAACTCTTAACACCACAACCAAATATAGTATATATTTTGCAATGGAAAATGCAACTCAAAATTGGCAAGGGAGGCAGCTGAGCCTTGAGATTCACTCCTTCCTTCTACCCTCTTTTTTTTTTCCCCTAAAAGAGTAGCTGTGGGCACATTCCTTGTTTGCAAAGGAACACTTTCCTGCTGAAGATTTTCTAGTGATGTGTAAGATGGGTGTTACAAATATGAGCCCAGACCAGAGAGCAATTGCTAGAATTGCTTCTGCAGCTTTTAAAAATCCTCTCATTGCAGCCATTCTGGCATTTCCTTATATATATGGTCAGAGGCAGGCTGCCTGTGTTAGGCCTGCTTTGAGCCCATCTTCCTTTTCTGTTTGTGATCTTGACACCACAGTTTAGGCTGGCTCAAGGAGGATTGTCAGCACTGCAGTTCTGAATGCTCTTATCTGCTGAGACCTGCAGGGTTAGCAGAGAAAAGCATCCAGCATCTTCCTCTCCTCCAGAAATTGAATGTATCATTTCTCTCAGACTCCCAGGGGCCAGAGCCTCCAAGGCTAAAAACCCACAACTATTACTGAACCTAATTACCACCTGACAGCAAAATGCTTTTCCATAGCATCATTCAGTTACCTCATCAAAAGGAATGTTTGTTTGCTTTCTTCATTTTAAATTAAAGAACCACTGACAGTGGTAACTGAAGCATTTTAATCTCATCAAATATCCATGTCCATCTCTATAGAGACAGCCACGCCAGCAGGGAAAGATACACATCTCCAATCAGGTAGCACAGAGCAATTTTTTCCTGTTCCCCCAACAGAGCCTAATGCAGTGGGGGATCTTTTGTTTGGGAGGTGCTACACCACAGTGAAATCCTAAAAAGAGTCAGTGTTGAGCCCTGAGCCAACAGATGTTTAAGGAACAGTTTTTTAAAGATTCATGTTGTTAATTTCCTGATGGATTTCAAATACTGGCTTTTCCTTGTAAGTAGATAAATGCCTTCTATTTGTATCCTGGTCTTTGTTACCTGACACTTGATCAGAGCCTTAACATATATATGTATATATATATACACACATACACCTGCAATGTACACCAGTGAAATTAAATTGAATTCTTTGAAACTGCTGTGTTAACTGCAATCCTCTCCAAAAGGAATTCTTGCAAACTGCTGGGAAACAGAAAGGAGATGGCTGTGGCTTTAAATATGCCTTGGCTAGACAGTAGCACTAGGAAAGGACTGGAATATGTAAAATGATACTAAATATCTGTGTAATCAGGATTAATTATATGGCACAGTTATTAGTGGAAACAGGACGTGTTGTGCCCACAGTTTATGAAAATATATTAAAACATTACTGGATTTCACATAGTCATTGAAAGAAGGCTGCAGAGTTAATAAACGTGTAAGGGACAACTAATTGCCTGCTTTGTCCCAGACTAGGACAGGCAGAACAATTTCTGTTTGAGGGAATTAGTGCAGCCAAAATGTGTTAGAATGACAGGCCTGGAAATAGCAACAACCTGCAACACTTCAGAGCACGCCTGACCGTAAGGAAGGAAATGTTTAGGTTGGAATCACCATGTTTTGGAGAAGGAAATTGAGGCACAAAAAGGGAAAGGGGGAGCTGAGGGTCAGAAACATGGCTGGTACCCAAATTCAGGCATCTTTACAGGAGCTTTGTCCATGCAATCAGGCTGTCAGAGAGCAGCTGTCCTACAGCACAGGCAATGCAGGCAGTTCAGTGGCAATGGAACCAGGATCATCTGGAGCAAGAGGCAACAACTGATGCAGCAGCTCTGGTTACAGAACAAGACTGAGGCTGGAGCTGGGGAACCCTCTGCTTCCAAAAATGCAGTTTATTTCAAGGGTCAAGAGAAATAATTGTATCCATATTCTGTGTATAATGTGATTATGTGCCTGTAAGTGAATCCAACTGGTTGGCTGGACCTGGGGTTAAATTCCATTTGTCCTTGCCTACAGGAGTCCAAATGCAACCTGTGGATCAATATATCCCAGAATCACAGACTGGTCTGGCTTGGAAGGGACTTTAGTGATCATCCAGGTCCATCCCCTAGATGGTAGACTTTGCACTAGACCAGGTTGGTCTAACTTGGCCTTGAACACTCCTAGGGATGAGGAATCCACAGCTTTTCTGGGCAACCTGTTCCAGTGATGGAGCCCAGCCTAGCTCATCCAGCTCCTCCCAGAACCCTTCAGCCCCTTCCCTCTGACTGAGCTTCCTCCAGCATTCCCCAGCTCCCCTCAGAGTGAGCCCAGTGACCACAGAGTCTCCCACAGCCTGTAAAGGAAAATCAGGTTTCAAGCAGTGACCCCAGTGTTTCCTGAAGTCCTCATGGCAGGGAGACTGTGATCCCAAACAAACACCCAGTTCACAAAGATAATATCTGCTGTTATCAGCATGCTAAGCAATTATTTTCCTGAAGGTGATGTGTCTGCAGCAAGGTAGGAAAGCATCAATGACTCAGCTGAGGAGGGCAAGAAGGTTAGAGTATTTTCCTCTGTGAGCTCATGAATTAAAAGCCTTGCTGAAAATGCTGGATGCTCTTTGGAGTGACAAACCAGCAGACCCATGAATTTCTAGCAGGGCAAGTGTGCTGCCTGCAGAAGCTGCTGGAGAAGAGAGCACTGCCACTCAGCTGTGCTTGAGAGGGGCTCAGAGAGCCCCTGGGCAGTGAGACAGCTCTCTAAGGGGGGTTAAGTGGGCACAGAGCAGAGAGCAGTGCAGAAAGGGACTGTTGGACAGCAATGGATGTTCATGCCCTTCCTCTCTTGTGCCTTTTCTAAGCTGTTCAGTGACCAGAGAGTTCCAGTCCCAGTGCACTCACTGAAAACCATTTGAGTGGGGCTCCCTTCAATGCTGCCAGTGCCACAGGGAGATCCTCCTCTTACCAAGTCTCTGTCCTGCTCTCACCTCTTTCTACTTGTGCCAGAGGAAAGGTTAAGATTTCTTGGGTTGAAAGTTTGAAATGTCCTCCTCTGAAAGGAGATGGGCAAAAGGTGAAAAATTTATAATAGATTAAGAGACAGCAGAGTACAGCTGTTACAGAGAATGACTAAGGTGGAAAAGCAGAACTTTTGGAGAAAAATTCACAAATGCCAGTCAGCTTGTACTGCCTGAAGCTCATCCCTTGGCCCATATCAGCATTTATCTGTTCTTTCACCCTGGCTCCCTGGCTGGAACAGAGCCCTGCTCCAGCACAGCTTCAGCAGAGATCTTTCTTTAGACCACTGACATTTCTTCTCTGTGAGCCACCAGGTCCATGTTACTCCTATTCTGGACACACTGAATTTCAGATTCTGGATGTCCTCAGTGTTTAAACAGCTCTGGCAGAGGTTAGGGAAGATGGGCTTTGAACAGAGACAGTGTGGGTATCCTGAAAAATCCCACCTGGGCCTTGCTGGTGGAGCATTCTGCACTAATGTCTGCCCCATATTTTCCTGTAGGTAAAACCCAGGTGCTCTGCTCACAGAAGTGTTGGAAAAGAAATTCCTTCCTATGTGGGAATCTCACAGTTGCTGCACTGATACACATGAGAGAGAAGATGAGTAAGAGCAGGGATTTGATGGCATGTGGCGAATAATGCCTGGGGCCACACACTGAATGAAGAAAGGACAGAACAAAATATTGACTGGCCCTTCATTAATTGCTGTCTGTCCATCGTGCCCTGAATAAAGCAGCAGCCTTGCTGAAGAAAAAGTAGGCTGTGATGAGGTAATTAAAGACCCCATCAGAAGGCATATCTGCCAGGAGGTTGAATTAAAATTGCTCTGACAGCCTTTATTCTGGCAATTCCTCCTTTTGCTGCTTGACTTTGCAGCTCTAATGATGATGTATGAGAGCACAGCTGTGTCTCCAACAGGCTGGATCTGCCCATGGGACAGTCCCACCATCCTCAGACACCACGGGCACTGTATTCTGCACCAAAGGGTGGGGATGGGGAAAGTCTTTGTGTGTGTGGGCACAGCCTGACCAAAGGTCTTTCTGCCTGGACAGCTCATTTTGAGCCCCATCTCAACACTAAACAGCTGTGCCCAGAGGTTGTGTGGGCTGACAGGCTCTGAAACATCCCAGGGCTATGCTGGGTCCTTCTGCCCCACTGGGTCTGGAATGTTCTCCCCAGTTCACTCTACCTGTGTTTCAGAAAAAACTCCTCTCTACACTTTCAAGCTCAGGATTTTTGAGGTTTCACCTACATCTGGTTGTGCTTTCTTTGACCTGGCCATGACTGATGTGAGAGCTGGAAGTGAAGCCACCTCCCTGCTTTATTCCTGTGAGGCTCTGTTTCCATCCCCAGGCTCACTTGTCCCAAACTTAAATTATTGTCTTGTTGTCTTTTCTCCAACCATTTTCAGTGGCTAAGAGAGAGAAGAGTGTAATAAACAGAAAAAATGTTCTAGACCAGATGTGAAAGGTCAGCAAAACCTCTTAAAATTTGTAGAGTAGGGAGGAAATGGGATGAGGGCAGCAAAACAGAAAAGAGTCAAACAGTTTCAGTTTGATTTCCAGGTCTGTAAATTGTATTAGTAATGGGGGCAGTACTAAGGTTTACAGGCAAATTATATGTTTTGCCTAAAAAAGAAAATTTGGGGGGCTTCCCTCCCTTTTCTATTGGTAATTATAATCTGCCAGCTTGCTCCCACATTTTATGCAACTCTTGATATGTAACTGTCATTAAAGAACACCTTCCAAGTTTTGAACAGTGACATTTACATGGGTTCAGTGAAAAGGATTCATTTAGAGAGTTTAGAGATGTGCAGTGCTTGGCCAGCTCCCAGCAGAGGCTTCACCAAAATTCCTCATTACAACAATTAGCCTCTCAAACACTTGGGAACAAGGCTGCCAGCTGCAGGGATTTTACCCTGGATTTAATCACGTGCACACTAAAGCACATGCAAACACCCAAATACATGTCCAGCTTGGTCCTGCTCTTAGAGACTCTCTGAAGAGAGGGGGTGTAAAAGTACTTCAGGATGGGGAGCTGGTGTGACTGGTGGGAGGCCTAGCAAGCAAAAAAAAATCTGCATTACTGCATGAAGTAGGCTGGGTCCACATTAACAATCCCTTTCAAAATGAAGGTGCTGTCAGCTGCTTTAATTTAATTTACCCCACCTTAATTTACTTTTTTGGAAATGAGCTAAATGAATAAATTGAATTATGGCTACTTTAACTCTGAAGGAACATATCACATAAGAGCTCGCTGTGGTTTCACTAATCAGCTTTGCATTTAAACCCTAAATGTATTTAGATTAGCTCTCACAGGCATCCTCACACAGGTATGCCTGGAGGAATCCACCTGCTTTCCTTCTCCTTCCTTGGTCTTGATGCTCTGAGGAAGCCAGGGCTCAACAAGCAGATTTACAGCATTTGTGTTACTTCATGCATCACCCTGGCCTGGGATTTTCCTGCTCTGAAAGCAGAGACAGAGACCTATGTGAAGGGTGGGTTGGCATGGATAATATCTGATGCACACAGCATGGTAATCCCAGTATCAAACTGGTAACTGGAAGGAGCTCAAGAGACTGCCATTTTCTGCTGCATCTCATCAGGTGAGTGCAGTCCATTATTGTCCTGCTGCTCCTTAGGAAATGGGAGGACAAAACCCATTCCTGTGCTCTGTGCAGCTTCCAGCTCCAGAGTCCACAAGGGTGGCCATTGCTCACTCACTGGAGATAGGCACTGGTGACTCCTGTAAAAAAAGAAAAATCAAGCATGTGGTAATGGCTGAGGATTTCTGACCTTTGCTCTAACATTTCAAATTTGTTTTTATTGCTTCTAATTGGCCTTGCTTTGGAGCATGCACATTGTCTAACTGCCAGGGCGCTGGCTGTCATTATCTGCTGGGTCATTTGGTTTGTGTTCTTTACGATTGAAGCTTGTCAGGCATTCCCAGAAAATACTGCACTCCCCTTGCAGTGTCAGGCATGGTGCTGGTTAATTGTGCATCCCTGAGAGTGAAGCACTGGGACTGATCAGGCATTGATTGTTTAGCTGTGATGGACACAATGGAAACGTGTCTCCTCTGTATGGAGGGGAAAGGGTAAAAATTAGATCAGCAGCAGCACGACAGCAGCCAGATTTCTTAGTTTCAGGGATCAGAGGTTACCCTTTTTCCAGCCTTGATGACTCATTTTTGATCCCACTCACATGGCTTAGATAACTTTATTTTTACCTCCCTTTGCAATTTAAGCACCAATTCTCATCTCTTTTGACTTTCTTTAATACACCAGCTGCAGAGTCACTAGCTCAAATCTCCCCACCTCGCCTTGCTTCACCAAATGGAAACAAAAGTCCAGAATTGTGTGTGTGAAAGAGCTCAAAATGCCACAGGGGCACAAATGTGCCTCCATTGGTGGCTCTGTAAACCTCAACTCATCCAAAACATCAGCCCAGTTTGTAAGTCTCCTAATTCATTTTCAGGCCTTTAAGATTTGCTAATTAGAAATCCAGGTGCAGTTGTTTTGGGTGTGAACTTGCGCACTACATTCTGAGCAGGTGTACACAGGGCTTGTCCTCCTGTAGATGGGCTGGGAGAGCTACAGGCAGCAATAGCAACATCCCCAATTTTGCAGAGTAAAAATCACCAGGCTGTTAGACCTCAATGTGAATTATGCATCTGCTGTATTTAGATAGAAGCAATTTTCTTGTTGAAATCAGAGGTTGGCATTTTTTTCCCATGGGGTTCTGTAACTCAAAATTGTGTTGAGATCAAGCATGTAGCAGAGGCTTTTTTAGCTGTAAAGGTGAATGTATTCAGATTATTCAAGTGGTGATTTTTTGGATGTACAATTAGTTGAGTGAGAGATGTGGTATAAATTTGGTATTGTAATTGCTATGCCTCTGAGATTTCAATTTGCAAAACAGTTTGCATGGCTGCAAGATTAACTGTTGTCTGTGCGATGAACATGTAGCAGAGCTGTGGTTTGATTGTGACTGTCAATTGGCTGTATGGCCAAAAAAAAACCCACTTTGTCACAAGTACCTGATGTGAACTGAGTGTTTGATTCTCGTGATGCCCCAGTTCAGTGGATGGCTGAAAAACGCCAGTGTTTAAAAATCTCACCCATAAGTGCTGTTGGCATGACAGGATTTCCTTTTCCTCTGTTAACCAAATGAGGAAAAAGGAAGTTAAAGACCCATTTTTATCCTCTTTGCATGTTTTGCATTATGCTGTTTCCTTCACTTGCACAGAGGAGAGTGGGAATGACACTCAGCAGTGCAGCAGTGACTGGAGTGGTGCAGAGAAGAGGGGGCTGAGCCCTGCCTGCCCAGGCTGTGCCCTGGAGCAGGCAGGAGGGCTGTCAGCAGTGGCATGGGCAGTGCTGATGCAGCCCGGGGCAAGGGATGGGCTGCCTGGCTGGCTTTCTGCTGTTTTTATGAATCTCCATTTGGTTCACAGCTGCTGCTGTGTTTGGGTCTCCAGCATTGTCTAGGAACATGTCAATGTAATTATACACAGAACCAGAGAAACTGCTTGTTCTCACTTCACTGTGCCTTTCAGGTCTCCCTCCCAGGGTCCTAATTTATTTATTTTTGTCTCAATGTTTATCTCTTCAAAATACCACTATGCCTTAGGTTGGTGATTGAACTGTAGAGATGCAGTAAATGCTGAACTGGTGGCAGCTGTGACAGTGGGGAGGGCTGGTGGAGATAAAGCCCTCTAAGCCCTGGATCTTATCAGCAGCTATACTATTACAACTTTTTAAAAATGTATATTAAAACATCCTCCTGCAAATAAAAGCAGAGGTACTGAAAAATATACACTTGTGTGATGAGGAAGGCAGGTTTCTCTGTCACTACAGAGGGGCCCCATTCCTTGGGGTGACTCAGGGTGCAGGGATCAAGAAAACTGGGGTTTCATCAGCTCTGTAAATAAATAGAATGGAAATGTTGCAGAATTAACTGATAGTAGAAATTTACTCTTCTTTAAAGTAGCAAAAATTCATCATGCACACTGCAAACACACAGAGGAGTGTTTTTGTCTGGGAAACAAGTAGTGAGACTTATTCAGTTCCTTATCAGGAACTGAAGTGTTACAAAGCAAGTCTTTCCACCAGACAAGCTGTGGGAAGCTGGGGATCTGGTTCTGTGGTGCTGGGTTGCGAAAAGCTCTGTTCTTACCCTGTGAACTCCTGGGGCATCACTGCCAAAAGTACTTTGTATTTATCACAACCCTGCTCCTTTGGAGGCCACTTATAAAATTCCCACAGCTCTGCTGGGGCTGCAGCCTGAAAGGGGCACTGGAAACTCCAAACTGTACTGACAACTGAAATTTGGCATGAATGCTAGATAATTTGAGTTAGATAATTGGAACTATGGGCACAGTGAAATAGCAGTATCACATCTTTCTGGGTTCTTTGAAGGCACTGGTCTGGATTGCTGGAAGCACTGGTATCATGGGTTGGGTGCTGGGTGTTCTCTGGCCACACAATCAGTCTGTCTCCAAAGACTCTGACCCAGCTGTGAGCACCCCTGGCAGTGGGGGCAATGCAGCTGTGAGCAGATGTGAATGATACATGCC
Source organism: Erithacus rubecula (assembly GCF_903797595.1). Taxonomy (NCBI): domain Eukaryota; kingdom Metazoa; phylum Chordata; class Aves; order Passeriformes; family Muscicapidae; genus Erithacus; species Erithacus rubecula. The sequence goes on along the minus strand of NC_136662.1, from coordinate 20,216,576 downwards.
CCAGAAGGAAATATTCACAGTTAGAGGAGGGCTGTTCACGAGCAGAAATGAAGGGAAATATTTCAGCTGTACGGGAACCTCAGTTGGAGAAAACAGTGAGATGTGCTTCACCCAAGAGAAGTGATGGAACACTTCTCTTGGAGAGCTCAGAGCTAGCACAAAGCCCTTGAAGCATTCTGGAAGGACTAACCCTGCTCTGGCCAGAGAGGGATGGGACCAGCTGGTCTTTAACCACCTCTAATGTGTCTGGAGCTGCCAAACCTCCCTTACAGATGCACTTCACTGTGAGACATCACACATGGCTTGTCCTCAGAGCACACCCCACACAGCTCACCTGCTGCTGGGACACCCTGGTGACAACACCTGTCCTCTCTCTTCCCTTGGCAGGAAGGACAACGTGCCACACTACAAATGTCCTGCCCAGCGGGGCCCAGGGAGCAGCCACCCTGCAGGAACAGCCGACAGGAGGAGCCAGGAACACACCAAGGACCCGTCTGTCTGCAAACACTGAGAGGAGAGGAGAGGAGAGGAGAGGAGAGGAGAGGAGAGGAGAGGAGAGGAGAGGAGAGGAGAGGAGAGGAGAGGAGAGGAGAGGAGAGGAGAGGAGAGGAGAGGAGAGGAGAGGAGAGGAGAGGAGAGGAGAGGAGAGGAGAGGAGAGGAGGAGGAGAGGAGAGGAGAGGAGAGGAGAGGAGAGGAGAGGAGAGGAGAGGAGAGGAGAGGGAGAGGAGAGGAGAGGAGAGGAGAGGAGAGGAGAGGAGAGGAGAGCTGTAGGGCAAGGTGGAGGAACACGTCGCAGTCAGGAATCAATGCTGTTTCTCTTTTTTTTCCCCAGACAAATATTTCTAAGATAACAAATAGTCCAAGGAGGTAAGAAGAAGAGGGAAATTAGCTAGAAATTTTACTATTGATTCTTTTTTATTTATAGATGGTGAATCAATTTCAGGGCTTTTTTTTTTTTTTTTTTTTTTTCCTATCTGTGGTGGAAAAAAAGAGTAAACTGATAGATTTGCAGAAATCATTTGCGGTGGCTGAAAAGCTATTTGTTAAAATGAGAAAGCCTCTCCTTCCTCCACCAGTCCCCTTCTCTCTCTTTAAAGGGGTAATCCATACAATGAGCTAATGAGGGAGTCCTGGCTCCTCTACTGCACCATGTGATGTCTCCCCTTTTAGTGTCAGGCTCAGAAGCCTTTATGCCTACTGCATGTGCTAGTCCTGTTAGCTTGCATTAAGAGAGTCTGATAAATAGCTCTGGGAGCCAGGCAGGTGCTCCTCAGTGTGCAGTTTATCATCCACTGCATGGCTGGATTTTTTGCTCTTCTGTCAGATCATTCAAGGAGAGGGGTCATATGAGAAATGGGACTGTCGGGCTGCAAGCATGAAACTTGCTGCAAGACCTGTCCAACAGGCAGGGACAGTGGTCCTACATCAAAAACTCTTTGGGGTCTAGAAAGACCAGACTTGCCAACAGATGTGTGACTGAGGCAGTGTGAGAGAGGAGTGGTGCTGAAAGGGGTGAACAAACAGTGTTGTGTAAGAAATCCCAAGTAAAACCTCAGCAACCCCCCATTACATGGACAGCATGTGAAATTTCTGCTCAAAGCCACTGTCACTAGGCAGTCTTGTCTCCTTCAGTGTGTGACTCTGAAACATCTGACCTTGATTCTCAAATTGGGGACAAAAAGAGAGTGACCCAGAGTGGAATCTGCATGTCTCCCAGGGGATGGAAAGGGAGAATGTGCCTAGAAAAGCTCCTTAACCCATCAGAAGCCTTGGGAAGCAGCTTCTCTTTAGTCTTCTGCCAGGAGCTGGGCTGGAATGGTGGCTTGAGAGAGAGAAGGTGCCAAGACCCAGTAAGAAAGAGAGGAACAGGATGAGTGAAACATGACTGAATGAGCTCCTCTTGGTGTGGGGTGGCCCTGAAGAAGTACTAACCCCACACACTGCTCTCCAGTAAAAGAAATGTGTTGGTTGTCCCTCTCTTTCCCAGGACAGGAACACCATGATCTAGGAACAGTCAGGCTGAGTGGATCCAGTGGACCTTGTGGGAGCCACTGGCACATGGTTTCCATCCAGTTTGTATTTCTGCAGCCAGAAAGAGTGAGCAGGTACGAGTAATGACAAAAGTTTGGCTCTGCATGCCTCTGAAGAAAGACAAGCTATTCAGAATCTGCCAAAACTTGAGCTGAATGCACCTGTGCATTAGCCACCCATTAGCTGGGCTTTCCTTAGTTGCTTTCTGACAAGGGGAACTTGCTTGAAAGCAAGAAGGGGGTATCCCACTGGAAGGAAAATTATTTAAACCACCAAGGAAACCTGTTACCATCAGCATTTCAAGGTGAGAGGGTTAAACTGTGTACATTTTGGGGGAGAATAAAATGCTTTCATATGATAAATTCCAAGGCATCCAAAAGGTACAGTGCTGGCTCTCTGTCTCCAAAAGCAGAGTAATGAATAGCAGTGACAGTGTGATAATTAAAATGACCTCTTGGAGATATGGATTACAAGGTATGTAGAGGGGGGGATAAGTTCTTCTTTGAATTAATCTAGTGCTAATTTATGACTATCATTGAGTTTTATAGGGTTTTAGTGGAAGACTTTCAAAGTTGGTTTACTGGAGTAAAAATGTTCTTTCCTACATTCATTGCAAAAACACTTGCAGAATTCCTTGTTATTTATTTTTGGATGTTTCTATATATACATACATATATAGATATATATAATGAGAGAGAATCAGTGTTTGCTTAGCTGCTAAAAAGCCTACTCTAGAAATATGAATAAAGTGATAAAAGCAGCTGTGGAATGAGTGTGTTGTTTCATTTCCATTTCTTCCTTCTCACAGGCTCCCAGATAATTTCCAAACCAAGAAGGCAGGATTCTGGGAAGCCCTTGTGCTGCTCTGCTATCAGCTGTCAAAGGCTCCCTCTGTCAGACTTGTAAAAGTCAGTCTCTTAAGTTTAGATTTAATAACTGGATTTTCCTGAAAATCACTGTCTCCACTTCTTACTTGTCTTGTGCACAGGTATCTTCCCCACAGCCTGAAATCTGTAGGTCCTAAGACAGACCTAAAGTAGATTGCTCATCTCTGCCAGAGATGCTGCTTTTCTGCTGAGATATTCCAACCTTTCAGTGGCACAGAAAGCACAGATTGGAGACAGTTACCCATATGGGGAATGATGACATCCCATTTGTCAAGTCCCATGGTGCTAACCTTCTTCCCATCCTCTCCACCTGCCTAGCAATGCTGCAACATCCAAACATAAGGTTATCTGCCAAGAGCATCTGCCTTGCTCTTCAGCCAGGCAGCACGCCTGGAGCCCATCCTCCCCATCCTTGTTCCAGAATGTCATGTTCAAGCTCTTTGCTCCTGCCTCCCATTTCATTACTATTTCAGCTTATCTCTGGCACCTTCTGGCTGACCCACAGTTGCCACTCCCCAGTTTTTCCAGTCACATCTCCCCTGAACCCCATAGGCAGAGCTAACTTTATGGTGCTTTTCTCAGAGACCCACAGCTGCTTTCAGGGTTCTCCAATACATTGTGTTTCTTGAAAGCTCTCCCTGACCAGCTGGGAATGGGAGCCTGAGCCTTCCTTTTCACTGAGGGTTTGCTTGAGGGTTTACATGTCCCATTGTTTGGGGAGACTAGCATGGGAGCTGAAAATAGGAGACCTTTTGTTCCCAGCCTCTAGCTCCTTTTCCTCCCATGTGAATGCTGAAGTTCTCCTCGTCCACCTGAGCAGGCAGATCCTGCTTCAGAACCTCCTTCTGGCCTGCCATGAGCCTCTTTTTCCTGGAGATGATCCGTGTCTCAGATGTAAGTAATGCATGTGGAACTCCCAACACTAATTCCTTATTAGTCACTTGTGTCAGGACCAAGGCAATGTGACACCAGGTTCAAAAGCCAATATGAGTCCAAAAGTAGGCTTTTATTTGGACAGAATGGTATTTACTCTGAAGAATAAAGGCAGATGCTTATCTGAACACGAGTTTTTCTTGTGAGGAGACCAGTGGCCCATTGCAAAGCCCTCTCTGCCTCTTCACATTCTCTGCCTGGGGAGCTGCAGGACCCTCCCTTGGAGCAGAGCAATGCATTAGCCTCCCTTTGTACAGAACTGGGTGATGAATATTAAAATGCTGAAATTAACTTGTTTTCTTTGCATTCTGCTCTCCTGACAAGAAAATCCCACTACAAACCCCTGCACGGGCAGTCCAACTGCACTGAATTAGACCCTCGCTGTGAGAGGATTATATATTCTGATTGGGGCTGAGTTTGCAATTATTCTCTCTGCCACACCAAAGACCTTTACTGCAGAGCTGCAAACCAGTTATAGGAACATGAAATGCTTTGACTTCTTCACTAGGGAAACATTAATCCAATCACAGGTTATGTCCATTGCAGACTATGGCAATATTGTATACAGGAATTCCCAGGAGAAAGTTCTACAAAAATTGGAATCTCTCTATAACCATGTTATGAGATTTACTGGTGTGGATAAAATGGGCAGAGTTAAAATTACCAGGCTGGCTATCTCTAAAAGACAGGTGAAGTCTGCTGGCTATCATTGCTTCGCAATATTACAAATGGAAAAGCCCTGAAGTAATTGAATAACACATCTGCTGAAAAAACCTTGTGAACTGCTATAACCTAAAGATAGACTGCGAGGAAACAATGTAGGTACAGCAGCCAGTTAAAAGGAAAAAGATTCTTTCCTTACCTGGTGCAGGAAGATATCGCAAATGCAGGTACAGATTTTCTCTTTGCCTCCTAGATTACGTGTGTTTATGTGTGTGTGCTCTATGTATTTATGTGTGTGTGTTCGTGCCTACCTACCTCTTTCTTTGCACATAAAAATAAGTTAAACCAGGTTCCTCAGCAGCCAGAGGAATGGTGCTGGATGGCAATGATACATAAGCAGAGCTCACTCTGTTTCTTTTTCCACTGGACGCTGCTGAAAACAATTGGTATGGCTGGCAAAGGAGCTGGGTTTTTGTCCCCTTAAAGCCTCTCTGACCTTGTGCAGAAAATAGATTTCAAAGCACTTTGCAAGAGTTGATGGAGGTTTTCCCTGTGCTTTAGTATCAGTATTCAGTGATCTATAACCACAGTTTAACAGCAAAGAGCAAGCCTGGCTCCCCGCAAACTCCACGGAGCTGTGTACGGATGGAGCTGCTGTGGCTGGGGGAAGATGGGCACAGCCTGGCCACTGCAGCACTCACCTCCAGGCATGGACACCACAGCAGACCAGCAGAGTGACCCCCCATCAGCCCATCCCTCCCCTGGAGGTGAGTGTGCCAGGGACTGTGTGTTTTTGGGGTGCTGGACTCCAGGGCAGCCCGACGCGTCTCCTGCAGTTCTGCCCGGGCATGGAGGAGCTCCTCTCATCACTCCTGTTCCTGCCCATCTGCTCGCTCTGAGCAGAGATCCAAGGGCAGCTGACACGGATGCACTGCAGCAGCATGGCTGTCAGGGGCTGCCACAGCTGGTCAGTGTGTGGGGGTGATTTATTTCACATCCCATGCACCTCTCCATGGCAGAGCAGCACACGTGGAAGGATGAAATGCTTTTGAGTGCATCAGGTGCAGTTTGAACCCTCCCGTGGAAGGAACACAGGGGAGACTGGGAGCATCAGTACTGATGGGCATGGATATATAAGATATTTTTCATTAAGTCTTTCATCAAGAAAGTTCTTTATCATCAAAAATGTTTTAAAGAATCCAAATTTGTGAAGTACAAAAATGCTTCTTTTGAAATTTACTGTATGGAAGCAGTGAAAACAGAAACTAGCCAGTTCAAACTGAACTACCAATAGCCTGCATATCTGAAGGGAAGTTTTATTACCAACTAGTTTTGGAAGAAAAGAGTACTAGAGCAAGCTATGCCATTGGTGATGAAGTCTTTCTCACAACCAAAAGGGAGTCCATATCCCACTGTGATTCCCTGTTATGTACACAGAATTATCCTGGGTATTAGGGTTCCCATGTTCATTTTGCAGTTTTAGGGTTGTTACCCTGATACTTTCAACCAAAGCAGCCTGAACAAATGCTGAGGATGTGTCCTCTTTTCTCTTTGGTGCCAGGTGAAGAGGGGAGTTTTTGGGGTTGCTCCATGCATGCACTGCTAAGATTGATGAGGATTGTGTTATAGCTTTTAGGGCTCATTTTAAAGCTGGATTAATAAGTTTCTAGAGGTGTGATTACTTTAGGCCCTGAGCATTATCCTTGTGTGATGCCCCTTCCAGAGCTGCCAAGAGCACTAAATCTGCTCGCTGGTGTTCACAAGTCTGAAGGCTGAGCACAGCCCTGCAGGGAGACAGCAGGCTCTTGGTGGGGATGTTGTTTTCTGCCAAATTCATGTTGTACTTAGCACTTAATCATTCCTGTGTCCCCTAAGGCAGACTTCTTTTCCCTCTCAGTCGGTCTCAGCCCTGTCACGCTCCCAAAGAGTTTGAGCAGCTGATGCTGAGTCACCAGGTGGAAAACACCAAGTATGTCTGAGAAGTAGGAAGAAGGTAGGAAAAAGGTGGGGAAGCACAGTTTAACTTTAGCTGAGGAAACTGGCTAGAGCATAGAGGTGCTCTTCAGCATGGGAGTTTTGAGTCCCCCTTCTCTTCTCCCTTTTTTGGCATGGGAACATGAGTCTCACATAGTTTGTTATTCAGCCTCAGAGGGTCTTTGGTCTTTTTAGGTGAAGAACCATTTTGCTATTTTTAATACAACCAAGACTTTACCCTGGAAATCTTAACTGCAACTTTTAGCTCTTCTATACATCAGATATGGCAAGATTTAGGATAAGGTGAGGAATATTTATCTCTATGATTCATTTCAGCTATCCAAACCTGCATGATTTTTACCTCATACTAATGTTGCTTTATATATAATTTTTTCCATGTAAGGAAACAGCCATTTCTCACATGGTGGCCCAAGACTCAGGCAGATGAAGTGAGCTGAAGCAGGACAGAAGTGGGTCACAGAGCCAGTGAGGGAAGTGGATGAGGCTCCATGGCTGAGTCACAGCAGCCAGCTGAGTGATGGCCATGGGTGCTGGGCTAAATCACCACAGATGCTCCCAAGGCAGTGTGGGCACAGGGTAAACAGTAATTAATAATGACTGTTAAATGCAGACATTTCATACCTCTCAACCTTGAAATGGGAGAAGGATTTTTGCAAAATACTCCCTTTTGACTCTCTCTCACTCCATGTTCAGTACACCCCATTTCTGGACCAAACTGTCACTCAGCCATCCTGAGACTTCCCAAGCCACTCATCTGAGGATTTCTGCCTGAAATCCTGTGAACATCAGAGTCCTCAGGTTATCATTTAGTTCTAAGTCCATGATATAACTGGGAAATCTGTGAGATGAGAGCTTGTGTGGAAAGCCACACAGAAATGCCCTAGAAACCCCCATGCACCAGCTTGCTACAATCAGTGCAGGTGCCACCTTTTGGTGGTTAATTTTGCTTGCCCAGGATATATTTGATAAACAATCCAGACTTCCTAAGCATCCTCACTCAACTTCATCATAATTTCACTCTTAAGTACATGAATGTAGCCCAGGATAACCCCCAAAAGCTTTTTTAAAAAAAAAAAAAAAAAAAGTTTTTCTTGATCTGAGTGAGGTTCCATGCAGCATGGGACATGCCAGGTGAAAAGGAGGGCATGTTCTGGGAAGGGAAACACGTATTTGGAAATCACCAAGGGCCATCAGAACAACGAGTGCTGTCCAGGGTAAATGTGTCTGAATTTTGTTCCAACCTCCTCACCATTTCAGTATCCAGATGGCTGCCCTTGGCTGTCCCAAAGCATCTTCTCTGCCCTGGGGAAGATGGGAGTGTTGTGTACTCCTGGGCAGGACATTAACCAGAGGAGCTGAACACCGCTGACCTCTTATTACTGCCTGCCACAAACTTAACCAAAACCAACAGGAGGGAGAGGGATGGTGGTGGTGAAACCCACACACAGACAGAGCCAGGGCTGCTCACCATGAACTGGGAATTTCTCCACCCCATCTGGACCAGTTCTGGCATCAGAAAAGCAGTTGTCACAAACCAAGCCACAAGGCCATCACTCATCAGCACACAGCACTGATGCTACTGCAGAAAAGTAGGAAAGGCTCTATCCCCATCTACTTTTAAATCATCAAGCTAATAAGTACCCTGGATGATAAGATGTAATCTTTTAAATGCAGTATGGATTTCTTCCCTGAATTATGCATGATAACATCTTTAGGCAAGAGAGGTTTTTTTTCCTCCTGGAAGAGAAATCTTGTGGTGGTGGTAATGACTGTTTTACAACAGGCTCACCTGGGAAAGGCTCCCTCTTGCTGGGCAATCTCTGCCAACTTCCTAGGGGTGTGGAGCCCTTGGATGGTGCCAGAGCATCTCCAGGAGATGTGAGGCTATTAAACCCACTGGTTCAACCAAGCAAAGGCAGCCTGCTGAGGAAAATCAAGAGGAGAAAAAAAGAATGAACACTGGGATTTCAAAAATCAAATCACATCTGGTGACATGCAGCCCTCATCTGGGCCTGACTGGCTCCTCAGGGAGATGTGGAGACCACATCCTGCACAAGAGGCAAAGAGCACAAATTCAAACAAATGTAAGAAATTCCACCTGAACACAATAAATTTCTTTTTAACTGTGAGGGTGGTAAAATGCTATGGAGTATCTATCTCTGTAGATACTAAAAACCCAGCCAGATTCAAAACCTCTGGTCAACTCGATGTAGGTAACAGCCTGAGCAGAGGAGATGGACAAGGTGATCTCAAGACTATTTCCAACATCATCTATTCTGTGATTCTGTTTCCTGTTTCTCATACATGATTTTGACAGTTTTACTGGCAATTTCACAACAATTACACCATTTTGCAGGGTAATAATATCAATATTTAGCTCTTGTGCTGCATTTTTCCCTCCTTGATCTGCAGTGACTTTAATGAGAGTTGTAGTTCAACAGTCCCTGTTGATCAGCTGGGGAATTGGGGCACCCAGAAATCAAGGGATTTGCTTAAGGACATTCAGGAAAGTGGGGGCAGAGGGACCAGATCTCCAAAGTGTCACGTCCCCTTCCCAGAGCAGCACTGCCACTGCAATGCCTGTGCAGGTGGTATGTCCAGGGAAATGCCTGGTGTACCCAGCACCCAGTGACAGCAGAGGGTGAAGGCACTGGAGGCAGCACTCTGAGCACAGATGCAGCCCTTGGACTGCAAAACCCAGCAAAGGAAAGATGTTTCTCTGTTTTGCCAGGGAGCAGTGGTGCAGGCAGCTCTGCTCCACTGAGCTCAGCTGAACCACAAGCAGGCAAGCTGGTGCTCTAATGGAACTGAATCCATGACTGGTGAAAACAGGCTTTACCCACCACTGCTGCAAGATACACGTCAGGTTTCTGTACAGCACATGATTCTTTGTTTTTTCCTTTTCCCAGTGTCCTGGTATCAGATTTGGCCAAGCTGCAATGCATAAAAACCAATACATTTTTTCTTAATAGTACAACTATTGCCAATCCTTAGAGACTGATGTTTGTGTTATCATAAAAATTACTTTACTAAAACTGACATTGCTGTGATTTTGCATCTCATTGTGTTTTGATCTATAGGAAAGTACACCTATAAAAATATATATTCTGATTTATCTTATGGAGAGTGAAAATCAGACAGAAGAGCAGATGTGTGTGCATGTCTACAGACGCACAAGAGCTGAGCTCCCCTTTACGTACTTGCTTAAATTCCAGGTCCTAACAAATAGGAATGATCTTGTTACTCCTTTGGTGAGCTGAATAAATACGTGGACTGTGTTTGTATGGAGCAGAGGAAGCAGGCAATGGCCATTTATGGACGATTAATCACAGCCATGTATTCTTCATTTCCTATTTACGGGTGATACAGTGGCTGAATTCTAATCAGCTCTCTCTATTGCAGGGTTTCATGTTTCTCCTTTCAGCAGTTAACACTTTAGAGATAGCTGAAATTAAATGAGCAGAATGGCTATGGATTGGGATCACACTCTGGGCCTAGCAATAATTTTGCCTATTGCTTTCAGAGAAGGAACAAAATATTGTCTCGTGTGTGGGCTCCTGGAAAGTTACATTGGAAATGGGTGCAGATAATAACACCTCCTAACAGTGAGCTGAGCCCAACTAAAACCAGTTCTCAGCCCAGATATTCACTCTCACTACCTAGCACAGTTATTAAAACAATTGGAAAACAACAAAATGTTGTGACTGGCACACAGGGAACATTCCTATTTGGAGGTGCTTTACGCTGTTCAAGTGGGATAGTGGTAAGCAAGTGGGAAAGGGAAGTTCAGCCTTATGCCCCACTCATCAGCAATTCCCCCAGCAGCAGGAATGCCTACAAGTGAATACAGGGTTTTAATGTTTTCTGGACATGTTATTTGGTAGAAAAAGCTGGCTTTTCTTAATGGTCAGAACTGGAAACTGCCCCTGCCTGGAGGGCAATGCTGCCCTCCCTGGCCTCTGACTCTGATGAAGTTGTAGTTCAAAGGATTGGCAGACCAAGTTCTCCAAGGTTTCATGCAAAGCTCAGGAAGGCTCAGTTAAGGATTCTTGCAGGAATGATTCCTCCATTGTTCCTTGTTGTTTTTGTTTGTTTTTTTTTTTAATTTTAAATATGCAGCATGTCAGAATGCTCTTCAACAGAGACACAATCTTCACCCCTTTGTTCAAGGAGTGGAGAGAAGAATAATTGACAGAGCTGGTACCTCTTCTCCTTGCACGAAGCTCAGTTTGACCTTTCTAGTACTACAGTGGTATTAAGATAAGAATCATGTACTGTGCCCTGACCTCAGCCACACCACAGCACATCTGAATTTGGAGTCAGTCCATTCAAGTAATTAGAATTGACTGGGACTGAGGCTGGAGCAGGCAGTATTTGATATTTCTGGCATTTGCAGTGCAGGCAGCCAGCAGGATCCATTACCTCACCCACACCTGCCCTCGGCGCTGCTCACAATGTGTTTATTACGCGTGGCACTAATCGCACAGCAGGAGCTTAAACTGGAGAGCTTTTAAAAGGCAAATTGGCCTTTTACATCACCTAATTTGGGATGGGGGCCAGATTGCTCTGGATGATTTAGATACCTAACTCAATCAATGAGTATGAGACATTGAAATGCCTTTGGAAAAAAAAAAAAAACAACAACTCTACAGTCCCTAATCTTTAAATTTCATCTTTAATTTTGGAGTGAAATTGGTGCTTAGGAAATATATCTCAGAGAGGGCAGGAAAGAAGAGTCCATTGAGCAAAAGTGAAATCTCACTGAGCCAGGGACTGTCATCAGCCAAAGAGGAGATGGGAAATTAGCACACAGCTCAGGCTGGCTCACTTGCAGGAATATACTGACAAAATCCATGCAAGCAGATGATGCCATCCAGCTCCTAAAAATCTAAAGTCCTTTAAAATTAGGGCCCTAGGTGAGAGATACTTCCCCAGGCATTAAGACTCTGGCAGCCCAACCAAAGTACAAGATCAAAAAAATAAATTTGAAGGAGTTACTTTATTACAGATAACACTCCTTTTTCCAGATAGCCATGCTTCACTTAAACTCACTGAACCAAAGGCCATGATGCAATTCACTTGGGAAAAACAGCTTGGCCTAAGATATGATACAGGACAAAAAAAAAAAAAAAATTGACATGTATCATCATAGGAAGAATGTGAGGAAAGTTTTTGATCTTCTTTTTGTTGGGACTCTTGAGATCTCCTCCTGGGCTACCCAGATCCAACTTTCTTTGTGCTGCTTGGATCTAGTTTCCGTAGCCTGGCACAGGAAAAGGCCTCTAAAAAGAAAGCAGCACTATATTATGCCACATACAGTGGACCAAGTGGAGAAGAGCCACCTCAACAAGGGTGTTACTCAACAGTGGGAAGAATTTAAGTGATTTTCAAGAAATGGTGATTTAGTCCACAAAGGGGCTTGGGGACATGGAAGGCTTGAAAGATTTGGAGGCAAAATAATAGAGCTTTGCTTTAAAGTCATCTTGAGACTGCAGAAAACCACTCTGAAATTACCTGCTGGCTTCAGGTTATCCTTGTGTTGGGAAGGAAATACTTCAGCTGTCTGCTGTGGGGCTAGTGAAAGATCTCAGCCTTCAGAGCTGCCTGCATTCAGCACTGCAGGTAAGTTGTGACAAATAAGAAGGGATTTACACAGGAAGAAGTGCCATTGAAGTGCAGTAATGGAGGTAATAAAGACTTTCCTCCTGGACACACAAACAGGATTTCCTACTCACTTGAAATGTTGCTCATTTGGACACATTTGTCTGAGTCCAAGTGAGAGCACACCTGTGTGTGCATGGGCAGTCTGGGGTTAACAAAATACTTCTGTCAACTTCCAAGTTTGTCCTCTGCTACACCTAGGAAATGTAAGCAGCATGGAAATTAAGGTTTCCTCTCATGAGCAGTAACTTGCTGTAATGAAGATTATTAAAGCTGCTTTCACAATTTCCAAGTCTTTTCCATTTTGCCAGGAATTAAACTTTCAGATCCCAAATACAGCTTTAAAATCTCAGTTTGTAGGTCGAAAACATCAGAGAGGTTTGTAACAACTTCCCCCTGCTACAGGTTTTGTTCACAGACACAGCTCAATCAGATGAGACTCCAGTGATGGATACAGACAGGTGACCAACACTTGGACCCCTCCAAGCCCTGGGATCACAATCCAATGGATGTGAGAACCCACATACAGGGGATCCAGCTGGCAGAACATGCACAGGCTATTCTTAATGCAGGAGAGCTTCATCCAGTTGCTATTATTACTCCATTTTACTGGATTAGAGCAGTTATTTGATCTCCCAAGAGCTGGAGGGTGCAAGATTCTAAGCAAGCCAGCAAAATTCCTGTCCAAAACTCAGGCAAATAAATATTAAATTCAGGTGAGTATTTGATTACCCAGTGTGACAGGCAGAGGGCTCAAGCAATGGGGAAGGCTGGAGTCAGTCACTACAGCATTAGCCTGTAGTGGATTGGGTTGGGAAGATCCTTATACTAATTCCCTTCTCTGATCCCTAACGTATTTTTTTCTTATTTTTTTTTTTTTAATATCATTTCTATCTGCATCAGTGTTTACAGACATAAAAACTAGTTAAGGACAGACTAAAACCTGAGCTAGCCCAAGCCAGCAGGTCAGTGAAGACTCAGTTCACATGGCAGCACCATGGCCTGTGTCCTCATGTCGACTGGAAACAAGTCAGAGAAGGAACTGTGCCTTCATCCTGCTGGGGCTTGGGCTCCATCAGGCCTCTGCAAATCATGGCAGTGTAAGTGTTGTCCCCAGACCCCAACTTTTTGGAAGAGAAAGCTACTACCAGGGTGACTTTTTGGAAGCAGCAAAGTTGCAGCTTTAGATTGATGTCTTTTTTATTTTGTGATCATAGCTAATTAAAAAAAACAAAAAAAACAAAAAAAACAAAACAAAAACCAGAAACATATATAGATCCAAAAGTGTATTAGAAAATAAACATTTTAGTTTAATTATGCCACTATGTTGTGTATGACACAAAGCCCACTGAAATCTGAATATTTGATGATCTCTGGAATTTGACTCAGAGCTCTTCAGCCGTAGGGAGAAACTTGACAATTACTAATCTACATATGCTGACAATATCAGGGGCCCCATGAGGGTCTTTAATTGCTCTGTAAACTTCAAACTGGAGTGTTCTTCAGTAGGACAAAACAAGATGTTGCATTCAAGCTAAAGAAGAGTGGTAGTTGACATGTTTATTAAATACCCCCAGGCCCCAAAGGACTGCAGGGTGGAAAGTTCTCTGGGTAGAAGAAGTTATAAATGCAGCATCCGATTCATTTCAGACAGAATAATTAAGCATTAATGCTCAGGTGCAGCTACAGCATGATGGATCCATGAAAACTTTCTGGATTTCCACAACCCCAAGCTGTTTTTCCATTCTCTTGCTTCCATAGCCCTTTTTGCTACATTTGCTTAAGCATGAGCACACGAAATGTCTGCATGATGTGAGCAGAAGTGGGCGGTGGGCTCTATAAGGTGCTGATCGGAGCTTTTTCAAAAGCAAAATGTGTGGCATCTGCCTTACTGCTGCTTCATTGGTGGTACTGAATTTTATCCATGCATCTGGCAGGGGAGGGACTTTTGTCCTCCAAGATACCTTCAATATAGGGCCTAAATTTTTGCCAGAAATTTTAGTAGGTCTGGCTCAAATTGCAGCTGAGGGAAAATGGATCATTTCATAGGAGAACTGATAGTTTCCTATTTTTTCCCTTTAATTTACAGCTTGACACAAGCCCACGCTTTGATGCTGAAGGTTACATGTGTGTTATGGCCAGCACAGAAGGTTATTCTGGCTCATTCTCCTGTTGCTGTATTGACTTTGATGTTTACCTTGCACGTTGTCAACATAATCACCAAGCAAATTCTGATTGCTTCATTTCTCATTTTATTTCTATTTCAGGAATGTGTAGAGTTATCCTCCCACTGCTGTGAGGGTTCATTACCTCTGCTGAACTGACCATAGCTCGTGAAGAAAGAAATAACATTAACCCCTCCAGACCCCACGTAAAACAGCAGCATCTGTATTTTAGGACAGGGCTTTTACCAAGAGTTTTGTATTTCTGGGGAGCAGAAGGAACAGACAAAGCTTGGATCAGAGCCCAATGAAGGTGCACCCTAATGGGATGTCTCACTACCCAATGAACTTGATCAGGAAATAATAGATGGAACAAACCCAGAAGGTGCCAATGCCAGTTTTATTCTGGCCTCTAACAACACAATCCAAACCTTTCAATTTGGGATGGGAGAGTGTTATCGACATGACACGTTAAACAACCTTAACTCCAGTGAGCAATGGCACCAGTAAAACACTTGTTTATTAGCAGAATGCATCTGATCTCAAAGGCCTGCATGACAAGTTCATTACATATCAATTTAATTAGCTGATTTACATTTAATTTACATTTCAATTAATGTCTTTAGCAACAAAACGTTGCCTTAATAGGGTAATTGCCTATTAGGCAATATGTAAAAGAATAAATAGTTGCATTCTGAGGAAGAATTCCTATTTTCAATTTTTTATTACCATAAATAACCTAAATAATTATTGCTCTTAAGGGGCCACGTCCTAGCTCCCTTCTGGGCCTAATTATAAAGACTTAGTACCTCATTAGGCAAAATGGTTTCAGAGTCACAGAAAAGCATTAGTCTAATCGTGACTCATTAGTTTCAACAAAAGAGGGGAAAACTGCAAAAGTCGGCAAATTTTGCCATATTAGTCTTGTGGTTCATAAGCAGTGGCTCTTACAGCTGTGTAGGCATTTCTCTCAGCAAGTCCTGTTTTCAGAGGGGTTTTTATGGTGTAACTTTGGTCATTAAGAGAGAGTCACATCCAACTGGAAAACCTGGCTCGTGCATCCCTGGCATGGAGCAAGAACTTGAGGAAACTTTTGAGTTTCTGTTTCCTGGGAGCTCATCTTTCCCCTCATGGCCATGAGCACACATGGCTTGGTTTGAGGCTGTCATGTAGGGTTCATCTTCCACCATGCCAGAAGAGTTGCTTTCATCACCATAATATATTCCAATGCATTGAAAATGGACAAACAATTTTCAGGTTTCATTTGAATTCAGTGGTGTTTTATCACAGTGTAAAATTTACTGCAGGCTTGGCTGTGACCAAACTGTGACTTTAAAGCTCTCAGTGTTGGATCTACTTATGTAAAGCACTGATCTCCTCTATGCTCACTCTGATGGTTTAGATTTTTTTTAAAAAGCCATGGAAGGTTTGGCATAGTGCTGATGGGGTTTATGCTACGTTAGGCATTGCCTCTCTGTGCTAAGCTAACATTACACTGGATCCTGAATCCTCTGTTCCTCTGGCTGCCACTGTAAAGCCAACACTAGAGCACCAAGCTGGCACAAAGTGCATGCCAGAAGCTCTGGCTGATTTGATGGACGTGTCTGTCTTTTGTTTGGATGAAGTTCTGCTGGAGATTCAGTGGTGCAGAGACTCAGAACTGATGAGTGGAACTAAGGACACTGCTTACAGTTGCTTAAAATTATGCCATGTGAGGAAATAAAAAGAGACTAGTTAAGATATTGTTCAGCAAATAATAAATTAATAATATTCTAGGAATGCATACAGCTTTTAAAATGAAAATGTTTAAATAATGAGAAAACAACCTTTTCATATAGTGTTAGTTTTCTCATTAACCTTTAATGATGATTCATGTGTAAAAGAAACACAAACAGAGCTAGAAATAGGATTGTTAATTATAATATTGTATGGCCTTTAAGAACAGATAATCAGTGAGGGTTCTCCTTTTTCCTCTTTTTTTACTTTCCTTTATTTTTTTTTTCCTTTTTTAGTGACTAGATGTTAGTGTCCTCATTTTACAGGGAGTTAAATTGGCAGCACAGAAATGTTAAAGGATGTTTCAGAGTAAGGAGACCCCCTACCCTTACACTCCAGCCATCCTGCTCAAATGTTTACTGAAGCCAACAATGTCTCTAGTGGATTTTGGAACTCATCTTGAACCCCAAGATCTTCAGACCACTCATAACTGTCCGATAGTGTGCCAACTTCTTACCTGGTGTAACTCCACCCAACTCTGGAGGCAATTCATCTGCACTCTTTCTTTGGGCAAATTTATTGCCAGCAACTGGGCTAGTTCCTTAGTAATTAACTTTCCTATAGTAAGGCACCATGTGTATATACCATTAAAACTGAAAAAGAAAACAGGCAGGAATCACTTTCTTATAATACTAAGTGCACTCTTACACTAGGGTTACAGTGCTAGAGAGAGAGAGAGAAAGGCTTCCACTTCCCAAAAATGTCTTATTACCTTCAAAAGTTAATTACTCAGGATTCAGATGTATCTTCTTCTATTCTGCAATTTATTTTTGCCCCTACACCTGATGGATCTGGAATTCTCTTTTGAGCTGCTAACCCAAAAGCTCATTTAAAACCTTCCCTACTTTCCCGTGTCTCTGATTAACACTAATCCACTCTACCCTTTCTTTTCCTACAGCTTCTTATGCTCACTCCTTGCTGCAGCCTGCAAGAATTCTAATTGGCATCTGCTCTTCTTTGTGGTTTCCCATTTTTTTTTTCTTCCTGCTCCATTTTCTCTCTGTTGCTATCTGGGCTGCTCTATACCATCCTGTTATACTTTTTAGCCCAGATCTGCCTAGTGCTGTAAAGGATTTGATGATTTTCTTTAGGAAGAACTCTAATAATAGCCACAATCCTGCCCCTTTACAAATCTTCTTACAATGAAAAAGAAAATGTTCTGCCCTCCAAAGTGAATCCCATTGAAAACCAAAAGTTCTTGTCATAAAAAAAAAAAAATTAAAAAAAAAATATATAAAATATCCCTCTGTATTCCTGATGGATTTGACACATTTTAAAGGAGCAATGTTATAATTTATGGGGAATTTGAGCATAGATCTCAGTGCTTCCTATTAGAAACTGTAACTTCAGTTATTATTTTGAAACAACATTTCAGGTTTTTTTCTCTAACATAAAAAGTTACGATTTATAACAGGAAAACAAGACAGTGAGAAAGTCCTTGAGGTTCTCTAGTGACTTTGCTGTTGTCAATCAAAATAACAGGGAAGATGCTCAAACACAGCTACTTTAATGGGCAGAGGGATAAAACTCCTGACACACTGCAGGGGCTTTTGGAAAACAAGTGCCTGATGCCATCTGAGCTGGGGGAGGCTGGCACAGGCCAGAGCCTTTATGTGGATGTGCTGGATTTTGAGCTTTAACCACCGTTCCAGGTGGTCTGTGCCAAATCTGTGACTTCTCAGCCCCTATTCAGCTGCTGCCTCAGCCTGGCTGCCCAGAGGTGAAGCTTTTCCCCCTGCAGACTCAGAGGCCTCAGAAGCTGGCATTCCCTGGCACCTCCCAGCAGCTCCTTGGGCAGTGCCAGGTGCTGCAGGGCACGGGCTACAAGGAAAATCATCCAGAGCCCTCTCCCCTGATCTCTGCTCAGTGAGCAGTGCTTTGCCATTATTTGTTAAAATGCTGTACAGAGCCACGACATTCACACACAGAACACACTGTCAGACGTCAGGGCAGCCTCCTGTACATCACAGGCCATTAAATACTGTTGTCAATCTTCTTTTTGTTTGGCTAAAATATGTTTTGTTTCAACAAAAGCATTTTTTGTCAGCTTCTCATTTTCCTTCAGTATTGTCAGGAAATGGAGAATTCACTTTCCCTTTGATAGCCTGTTCCAGTGGTTACTCCCTTTCTCCATTGCAATATAATGCCAAATATCTAATTCAATTTTTTTCTAGCTTCAGCCTCCAGCAACTGCTTTTTGCTATGCCTTTCGCAGTTAAATTAAATATCCATACAGTACTCTATGTTTTCCAACACAAAGGTACTATCTGCTGTAATCAAGCCACAGCTTTTGGCTTTCTCCTCTGGCCACTGGGCTCTTGCTGCTGCAGCCAAAGTCATTGGGGCTGACTTTCCATCAGCAGAGAATCTTCCCTACAGGGCACTTTTGGACACTACCAAGCTGCTCAGAACTACTGCAAGACAATAGTCACTGTCTCTGGGATGGCAGAAGAATAGACAAGAAGAGCAAGTCATTTTTGCTTCCTCCACGACCATTGTCTTGAGCTGCTTTGCCAAGCCAACAATGTTCCTTTCTTTGCTTTTTAAATACAAAGCTGTACATACATTAGGAATAAAAAGCTCTAATTTATTCTGTGAAAGTGTTCATCAAGTGAGAGACAGGACTCTGGGAAAAGATTAAGAGCTTACATTTTTCATTTGACTTATTTCACATAAAATTTCATAGA